>NC_081412.1:92994622-93639441 GCF_030272615.1 Cryptomeria japonica
TTGATATATTTTGGCATACTAAATGTAGACACTCAAAATTGTCATGTCTAATTAAATAAATATTTTATTTATTTAATTATCTAAGCCTAATTCTTCTATTAATTAAATAAATTTTTATTTATTTAATTAATTCATTTATCCTCTTCTAGCCTTATTTCTCATTTAAATAAATACATTTATTTATTTAAATTATCCCTTTCCTAAATTAAATAAATATTTTATTTATTTAATTATCCTACTTCTTCTATTAATTAAATAAATCTTTATTTATTTAATTAATTCATTATCTTTTTCTACACATGACACATGTCATTCATCTCTTAATTCATACACTACCTACCTCTTTCATTATTTTGGTATTTCTTTTACCTACCCTCTAATCCTAGCCGACCTCTCTTTTTACACCTCTCAATCTTAACCCTCCATTTCTTATTGTGTCTTCTATTTAAGGGGATGCTTTCTTCATTGTCAAACCCTAATGACTGATTTTGGAGTACTTGGCTACACTACGATCCTACTTGCAACCACATTCTGTTCTTTGTTGAGCTCTTGTGCATATAAAAATCTGAGAGCAAATATATCAAGCAAGATCAATGGAGATAGGAAGAATGGAGATCAAAACCCTATTGGACATGTGATGGTATAATCTTTGTGATTTTGAGTTATTTGCACTGTCTTAGGTAATCTTCATATGTTATGGTGGATCTTTGTTCATTGTTAGGCTAGGGTTTGGTGGTTGAATTCATTTAGCCTTTCAATATTGTTGTTATTTGTTATCCATTTTCACCATATACATTTTGGCACGCCCAGTGGGACTCTTGTCCCTTTGCATTTAACATTTTTGTTGCAGATTTCGCATTTTTGAAGTTGCAGATCGGATAATTTTCGACGATATTTTAGGTTTTTTCGCATCTGCGAGCGTTCGGATCGCGTTTTTGTGTTTCAGAAGCGTCTGCAATATCGTGAATCGCGTCTGTGTTTTTGCCAGATTTTATTTTTGCAGGTTTCTGGAACCGCGTCTGTGTTAGGGAAACGCGTCTGCGGCGCGTCTGTAAACAACAAAACCGCGTCCGTGTCGTACAGACGCGTCTGTGTCTAGTATAACTGCGTTTGTGCTTTCTGTTTTGCAATTTTTAATTTTTTCTTTGATTTGGGTTTTCGGATTTTGTACTTAGGGTTTCAGATCTGGTTTATTTTCGGCTAACCCTTGCAGATCTAGCTAACCAAGTTTGTGCAGTTTGCTTTGGAGGCAAAAAAAAACGTTTTTGTTGAAGGCCCCTTTTCACAAAGTCTTTTGGGTTTTCTAAAATTTACCTAACTTGTGTGCTTGCAGGAAGGGGTTATCATTTGAAACAACCCAAACTACTAACAATTTTGTTGCAGGGCCTTAGCTAGGGTTTTGTAGTTTTGTTGTGTGCCTTGTTTTCATAGATTAGCAAACACTTCCATTGGTGCACTAAAATTGAATCATTGTCTTTTGTGTCTTGAGCAATAGGCTCTTTTTGTTTAATCTTTAGAGGGCCTGTCTTCCCGTGTGGTCATTAGGACTACTAGTGAGAAGAGAACAACCCAAGTGGTAGCGAGGAAAACCCACCTCTTCCGAACCACTATAATCAAATGTATTCATGGTGAAAACTATGAATAACGTGTGCTGATTAGTTCATACCGACACTATGTCTCCCCATAAACCCGTTTGATCAAATTTATTTGATCATTTGTAGGGCGTAACCCCTACCGGCTGGGAGCCTTCTGTATTTACAGAGCTGAAAGTGCCACATGTATGGCCACACGAGCGGATGCCCTTACTAGCACCTTTTTGTTTTAGAAGCCCAAATCCTTCTAGTTGTTGAGGCAGGAGGTCGAACCTCTGGTAGCGGCCCACACACATACGGTTCTTAGTAGAGATACAAATTTTGCCATGGGGAGTTTTCATGGGGACTAATGCATGGCTGACCCGAGAATTGAGTGTCGAGGGTGGAGCCAGTGAGGTCAAGCATCTAAGTATCCACTCTGAATAGCGTAGCCTTGGGGGTAAAACCCTATGTGGGATCAACAACTATTGTCTTGGCCAGCCCTAAGATTTGTGCTTGTCTTATGCTAAACACTCAAACATCAAGATAAAACAACAAAACATTGTGTCTTTTGTGTCTTCAAGTGTATGCAAAACTTTTTACATCAAACAACACACTTTTGGAGTCTAAACAGTTTGCAAACATTGAGTCATCAATATTGTGTCCTCTTGTCACGAAAAACAGTCAAACAGTCGGATTTGGTCACAACAAAACAACTTCACAGATCGGAAAAATTGCACTAAGGTTACAGAAACACTTCTGTGTCTGTTTTAACCACGTCTGCGTCATATAAGCGCGTCTGTGAAGGGCAGAATAGCGTCTGTGTTTTTATCAGCGTCTGTGTCAAACAGAGAAGCGACTGTGTCTGGGAAATGCGTCTGTGAAGTATACAGAGGCGTTTGTGTCAGGAATTGAAAACTTTAACAGTCCAGCGAACAAAGAAAATCAGTTTCGGCATACTTGAGCTTCCTAGGTTGTTTCTTCAGGTTTCATCTAGCATTCAGCCTGTTCTAAGGTCTCACATAGTCCATCATTGCTTCACATCTCATTTTACATTCATACTTGTCTAAAAACTTGAGTCAAAAGGTCACTTGCTTGTCCTCACTATACTTTGTCAACACACTACATACAACTACACTTCGCTAAGTGGTCCCTCATCAAGGTTTCTTACCTTTGGGTCTCATTTGGTCTTACTTAGAGTCAAGGTCAGCTTACCTCATCAAGAGAAACTATCCTCTCTTTGGAAGTCACACCTACTCTACTACTTACATACTTGGTCTTACACTTTGGACATTGCAAGTACACCTCAAGATTCACTTACACTCCATACAACTCTTGGTCTTCCATACTCTTTCCACTTTTCATCTAGTTTTTCACATCTTGCTCTAATACCTAGTTCATGGTTGAAACTCGCCTTCAAAAATCTAGGAGAATAGCTAAAGAAGCTCAAGAATCCGTAAACATGAGTTCTTATGAGTATGACAATGATCTATTCTACAATCCTGAGCACACTACATTACCAGACATGAATGTTTATAGACACAATCCAAATGTGGAAAGCGCAAACACTATAAACAACAATGCTACGCACAATGACAATGTGGACAACTCTTCAATACTATCAGCAGACATAGAAGAATCCATAATGAATCCTCAATTCAATAGATTGGTTGAAGAGATAATGAGGAGAGATCGACAATACTTTTTAAACGTGATGGCACATAGTGGAGCTAAAATACCGCATGATTTTGACTTATCTCAACTTATGGAAAGTCGACCGTCACAGCAAACTCAACCCAACATGGATCAAAGGAGACCAAATAGTGGAGGAAATAGAGGACCGAATATGATGCCGGAGTCACCATCAGCTTTGCTTCAAAAACCAGCAATCCCACATACACAAACTCAAATATATGATACTTACACTCAAAGACCATCATGGAGGCCTTATGCTCAAATACACGCTCAAGGTATGGATCAATCAAAACAAGTGGATACTCAAGGACATCCTCAAAATTTTGACACAAGGAGACCTCATGTCAAAATTGGGGGCAACACAATGGAAAATGAAAGGCCTATTGAATATGGTATATATGCACAAAATAGATATGGGGTCCCTCAACAAGAAGTTATGCCAAGTGCTCCATATATGCCACAACAATATAGACCTCCATATGGACATGTCTACGATCAGTATCATCCATACATGCAACAAGCTCTTCCTCAAATGGGTGTTTCAAACATGGGGTATGCTACAAGAAATCCATCTCCTCCCAAAAATAAGTTGGAGCAACAAATTAGAGATCTACAAAAGAAAGTGGAGGACATGAGTACATCAAAACCTACATACACTATGAGAGATATATGTCCTTATCCCTTCGATAAGAGCATTCCAATGCCTCCGTTTCCTCCACACTTTGTGACACCAAAATTTGACAAATATAGAGGGAGAGGAGACCCCAAGGCACACATAAGACAATTCTTCACAGCTTGCATTGAGGTAGCGGCAGAAGAAACATACTTAATGAGGTTGTTCCCACAGAGCTTAGGAGATCAAGCTATGGAATGGTTTTCTCAATTACCTCCTGGTATTAAGTCATGGGGCGACTTGGCAGAGGCATTCATTCAGCATTTCTCTTACAACATTGAAACAGATGTCTCAGTTACTACCTTGTGCAATACGAAACAAAAGGAAGGAGAATCTTTCGCAACATTTTTACAGAGATGGAGAAACTTAGCTAGCAGATGCTCTTGCGAAATCCCACAAAAACAAATGGTAGAAATGTTCACACAAAATGTTAACAAGGCTATTGGCTATGATCTCAGAAAAGCTTGTTTGTCTACATTCAAGGATGTTATTGAAAAGGCCCTAGCAATAGAAAAGGTCTTAATTGAACAAGGAGTTATCAAGCTATTCAAAGAAAACAAAGAGGACTTTAAGGGAAAGGACAAACCAAAATTTTGGAACAAGAACAAGAACACAGTTAATGATGGCGTTGTTGATGCCAATACAGTGAGACCAAAGTTCGTCTTTTCTGGATCAAGTTCTACCAACAATCAGGTGAACAATCAGACAACTGCTAAACCGCGAAGGAAGTACACCCCATTGGGAGAACCACTTGAATCAGTATTCAAAAAGCTTGTAGCAAACAAAGTGATCACAGTTCCAGATTTTCCTCCATATGAACCAAAGGTCAAACCCAATTGGTGGAATGATGATGAATTTTGTGAGTTTCATAAGAGCAAGGGTCATAAGACAAGTAATTGCCATCGATTGAAAAACATTGTGCAAGATCTCATTGATAGAGGTGATATTGAGATTGAGGGACATTCATCTAACCAAGAGCATGAGGTGTTTAAGGAACCATTCCCAAAACATGACAAAGGAAAAGGCAAAGTCACAGATGATCAAGCCAATTACACTAGAGCACCTTACAATTATGATTCTACTATCAATCACATCTCAATGGACAATCATATTTCTACTATCACTATCAAAAACAAAAATCCTGAGAATTCTTCTCAACGACCTAAGATTGTCCTAAAAGGTGTGGGATCTTCTTCCGAATCTACCTCTGAATGTCATGTTACAACCCGTCGAGGTAAGATTACATTGCTAGGTACCTCCACTAAGAATACCAATCTTTCATCTACCAAGCCTGAGTATGACCTTGTAGAACAATTAGGGAAGACGCCCGCGCTCATCTCCATTCTTGAGCTCTTACGTATATCCCCTGCACATAAAGCTATCCTTGACAAAATCTTGAGAGACACTGCTGTCCCTACGGATCTGAACGTGGATCAGTTTCAAGCCATGGTGGGATACCTATCCGTTCCACACTCCCTCACATTTACAGAAGCCGATGACGCCTCCATAAGTCAGCCTCATAATGCACCTTTACACGTTGAAGCCTTCATACATAAACACCGAATAAAGCGAGTCCTGATATATGGAGGAGCAGGTCTAAATATTTGTACCTTGAGTACCATAAAACAATTGGGATATTCTGACAAGGCTGTGAATGCTACAAACCAAATCACCATCAAGGCTTATGATGATGAAGAGCACTCGTCCAAGGGCACAGTCACCTTACCGCTAAGAATAGGGCCAGTCACAAAGGATGTGGTTTGTCAAGTCCTAGATCTAGATCTCATGTATAACATATTGCTAGGACGTCCTTGGATTCATGAAATGAGGGCAGTCCCATCAACATACCATCAATGCATTAAGTTTACTCATAATGGAGTCGAGGTAACAGTCAATGGTGATCCAAATCCATTCATATATTGCAATAACTTGAGGTCACATATTGAAACTATCATTCCCAGTAATCGTGAGGCTACTCCTTCTTCAGCATACATTGATCCTGAGTCATTAAAACCCTCGACATCCAAACAAGGTGAACTTAGAGGCAAGTTTCAAGACAAAGGCATGGGAGAATACACTTTGAATCAAACAATGTTTTTACGACAAGTCATGAGCTCTCCAAAAGAATATGGGAGGCCACATCCTAACAAGCAAATCTCCATCATGATACTCAAATGGGATCCTACCATCTTTCAAAAATGGGGCGAACTAGAAGAGGAAAATTTATACAAAATGCTTTATAAAGATAGTGAAGAGGACACACATGATCAGACTATTATACCCTGTGAGAACTATGGCAAAGGCTTTAAAATTCTACAAAAATTCGGGTATGATGGAAAAAGCCCTCTCGGGTTACGCAAAGAAGGTGTCATGGAGCCCTTACAACCTGAGCTAACTACAAGAAGAGAACGCTCCAAGGGACTTGGTTTTTTGAATTCCAAGATTCACAATAAAAGAACAAAAGAGGTATGGCGAATCAAAGTTGCCAAAGTTCAACAAGAGGACTATCCTTCCACAGATTCTAATGAATGGGAATGGGGTTAAGACAAGTCCTCCAATGACTATGAGCTCACCGAAACATTTAGAGAGCCAGATGAACCCACAGAGGAAGAGGAATTTTACAAAAAGTTCAGAGTGGGTCAAGAACCAACCCATAAGGATCCCGCACAATCTTCGTTTCAAGGTCCTAGGTTGAAATCACATAGGATGAGGGCACCTGTCCCAGAAGGCTCTACTAGTGATGACAATTTGGATTCGCTCATGATCGAAACTGATGAGGAGAGTGCCATCGATGACCTCGACGATTGCCTTGACATACCTGAATATAACCACATCTTCACTCTTCGTCCAGCAAATTCTGAAAACACTAATGACCTTCCCCTTGTTCATCCCCAACTCATTGACTAGGATCATGAAGGACCAGCACAATTTGATACATTTCATAATGACGAAGCTATTATCGACTATCTGGGCATTCGAGATGATCTTCCCCCTGGAGACCATAAAGCAGGATACGCTATAGAACTCAACAACAGGGCATACTTTGGTGAGGGTGTCGGGCCTTCTAGTCGCAAAAATGTGAAAATAAAAACAAGGCAAGGGTCTTATGGCGAAAACCACACTGTGGCGCTATCTGACCCCAAAAAAGTAAAAAGAAAGGACGTATCTGAGGGCGAAAACCTCTCTGAGGCACCCGAAGATGGAAGGCTCGACATTCTCCCAGCATCATATGAGGAAAAATCATCCATGTTGGTAGAGGAGACTATAAAGAAAAATATTGGTACAGAAGAGGTTCCACACAACATCTTCTTGGCGCAATCATTGACAGAGGCCGAAAGGGCAAAATTCATAAGCTTCTTCAAGGAATGACAAGTCAACTTTGCATGGTCATACGCTGATATGCGTGGACTGGATCCGGATTTGGTTATGCATCATTTGACAGTCAAACCGGGGGCAAAGCCAGTAAAACAGAAACTGAGGAAAATGCACCCACAAGTGGCATTACTCGTCAAAGCAGAGCTGGAGAAATTATTGGATGTCAGATTCATACGACGAATTGATTATCCCGAATGGATCTCCAATTTGGTACCTATCAGCAAACCAGATCGCAGTATCCGAATATGTACAGACTTCAGAGATATCAACAAGGCTTGTCCAAAGGACGATTTCCCATTACCAAACATAGACTTGATCATTGATCTCACAACAGGTCATGAAATGTTATCCTTAATGGACGGATTTTCTGGATATAATCAAATCAGGATTGCACCTGAAGATCAACATAAAACATCATTCACTTGTCCATGGGGAACCTTCTGTTGGAACGTCATGCCCTTTGGGCTGAAAAATGCAGGCGCCACTTATCAACGAGCGATGACTACTATCTTTCATGATCTCATGCACATAACCGTGGAAGATTATGTTGACGATCTTTTAGGAAAGTCAATAGACAGAGATACACACTTGGACATACTTGCAGTTGTCTTTGATCGGCTGGAAAAGTACAAAGTAAGACTAAATCCAAAGAAATGCGTCTTTGGAGTAACCTCCGGGAAGCTCCTAGGATTCATTGTGTCTAAAAGAGGAATCGAGGCCGATCCAGCGAAAGTAAAGGCTATCTTGGACATGCCGCCACCCAAGAATATTAGTCAACTTCGATCTTTACAAGGGAGACTCCAGTCCATATGAAGATTCATCGCACAACTTGCAGATAAGTGTAATCCTTTCCAGCACCTGCTACATAAAAATATCAAGTTCAAATGGGATGAGAACTGTCAACAGGCTTTTCAGACGCTCAAAGACTATCTTTTGAACCCATCAGTCTTAATGCCACCCATTCCAGATCAACCGTTGCTACTTTACATATCAGCTACTCCAACGGCACTGGGGGCACTCCTAGCACAACAAATACCTGATGGCAAGGAAAAAACAGTTTACTATATCAGTCGCACATTGGTGGGATATGAGCTAAACTACACTCTAATTGAACGTGCATGTCTCGCTGTGGTCTTTGCTTCACAGAAGTTACGACATTATATGCTCACTCACAAGACTAAGTTGATTGCCAGAATTGATCCACTAAAATATCTTCTCAACAAAGCTACACTTACTGGGCGGCTGGCCAAGTGGGTAATGATTCTGAGTGAATTTGACATTGAGTACGTGGACAGGAAAGCAATCAAAGGACAAGCCATTGCAGATCAATTGGCAGATGCTCCCATGATAGATGATGTTCCTCTACAGTCAGAATTTCCAGATGAGTCCATTCTAACAATATCACCTGCAAAGCCATGGCAATTATATTTTGACGGCTCATATACACAGCACGGGGCAGGAGCGGGTATACTCTTTATAACTCCCCAAGGCGATTCTATACCAAAGTCATACCGCTTATCATTTCCTTGCACCAACAATATAGCGGAATATGAGGCATTAACAACTGGATTAAGAATTGCAGTTCAGTGGAAGATCCAAGAGCTTCGTGTTTTTGGGGATTCTCAACTGGTCATACGGCAAGCAACTGATGATTACCAAACAAAAGATGAAAAACTAATGCCTTACAAACAACTGGTAGATGATCTGAAACAACACTTCGCAAAGATAGAGTTTGAGCAGATACCAAGAGAACAGAATCGTGTTGCAGATGCCATGGCTACAATTGCTTCGCTCATTGATCTGCCACAAAATGAGACCTGCTATGAGTTCCTGGTAGACAACTTGCTGATTCCATCATATGAGATCACTCCTACGGAAATGATATGCGTTGTTGGTCCTGAATCCCAGTTATATGGTTCCATATTCACATACCTTCGCGACAATATCTTACCTCCCGATCTATCGAACAATCAACGCCGTACTTTCATTCGCCAATCCTCTCGATACGTCATTTTAGCTGATATCCTATACCGATGAGGTCTAGATGGCACCCTTCTTAGATGTTTAGAGAGTGATGAAACTCAGATTGCGTTACGAGAAGTGCACGAAGGGATATGCGGTCCGCATACTAGTGGTCCTACCTTGGCCAAGAAACTTATCAGGACTGGATACTACTGGCCTACTATGGAAAAAGACTCATATCAGTTTGTCAAGAAGTGTAAGCAGTGTCAAATTCATGGAGACCTCATACATGCACCAGCGCAGGAACTACAACCACTTGCATCTCCTTGGCCCTTTTGTCAGTGGGGACTCGATCTCATAGGCAAGATTCACCCTCCTTCTTCCAATGGTCATAAATTCATTATCACAGCCACAGAGTATTTCACAAAGTGGATTGAAGCCGTGCCTCTCACACAAGTTACTGGGAAACAAATCGCTACCTTCATCTTGAACTACATCATTTGCCGATACGGGATTCCTACTTCCATTATTACTGATAACGGGCGTCCCTTCAAAAATCAGGATGTTCGTGAACTCTGTGACTGCTTCCATATCTCTCATCATTTCTCCACACCATATTACACCCAAGGTAATGGCCAAGCTGAGGCGTCTAACAAAACAATTCTTAAAATCCTCAAAAAGACAGTTGACGACGCTGGCCGTAACTGGCATATCCAACTCAATCCTACACTTTGGGCCTACCACACAAGTGTCCGCACACCTACAGGAGCTACACCCTACTCGCTTGTCTACGGCTCTGAAGCCATCTTGCCTATTGAGGTCGAGTTACCTTCTTTACGGGTCTCTTTCATAAACATAATCAACGATGAAGACTACAGGGTCTCTCGCTTACAAGAACTAGAACTGCTGGAGGAACGAAGACACACTGCTTTTAATCATCTCAAGGCTTACCAACAAAGAATGAGTCGCAGTTACAATCATAAAGTCAAGCCTCGCACATTTAAGATAGGTGACCTAGTCCTCAGAGAGAACCCCAAGAATTAGCAAGACAGAGATAAGAAGGGAAAGTTCGAACCAAACTGGCTTGGTCCTTACATCATCACAGCGATATATGGATCTGGGGCATATCAGCTCTCAACTACAGAAGGTGAACCCTTGGAGGATCCTATCAACAGCATGCATCTTCACAGGTTCTACACATAATTCTCTAGAGAATCCTAATTCAAAAATACAAAAAAATCAAAAAAATTCAAAAATACAAAAAAATTATAAAACAAAAAAATCGTTACTTGGTGAAAACCTGGCAAACAGGCGCCTTGTGACACAAAAAAATTGAAAAATCGAAAAAAGTAAAGAGAAATAATTTCGTCCAACAGTAAAAACCACTTCGGTGGCGCCCTGGGCAAGTACCATGGTGAAAACTAGGTCACCAGCGCCATGCATAGAGACTTTGCTCCTCCCTCTTTCAGGATTCTCTTTCATCTTTCACTTTGCACACACTCACAACCTATTCACTCACAATAAACTTACCTATTCCCATCATGGCTTATTATTGATCTACCTAAGATTGGTTAGCCATCCATAAACCCCCTTCTTTTCACTCCCTTTCCATACATAATAAATCGGATCCTATCTGTGACTACGGCCAATCCTACGTCTAGTAATGGGTGTGGAACTGAGAACATCACATGTTTCGAGGAGTACAGTTTCTTCCAGCTTCCTTCAAGTCTATCCACGCACAATTCGCAATAAAGCAGCATTTGCATCACCAGTCCACAATAAAGTTCCATCTTCTCCACAATAAAGTATCAGTTTCATGGATTCAGTCAGTTTCAAATGAGACACAGCAGCAACAATGAGCTTCAACAAAATCAAATCTTTCAACAAACTCAGACAACATATGGTTCAGTGCTATCTATCCTTTTTGTGAAAGTGAACATTGTGACCACAATCGAATAAGACTTAAACAAGTGACAAGAGACACTAAACTTGAGGACTACAGTGGATGTTGGTGTCGAGTCTTGGTTTTCTTTTGATTTTATCTTTTTGGTGACATGTCTTTTAGCTTTTCCAGGATGTCTTTGACTAGAGATTCTATCTCCAGGATGTCTTTGACTAGAAAGGCGAGGATGGGGTATCGTCACCTATTTGCATTTGCTGTCTGTGGATTGTCTTTTAGTAATGCTATGACTTGTCCAAGGATATGAGGACACTATGAGTCTAGTATGAACTGGGGCATTCCTTGTTTGTGACTGTCTTATCTCCATGCAAACAGGTACAATGACTTTCTGGGTCAAACATATGCCTCGATTGTCATAACCTATTCTGCCATAATAAAGCTCAATGATGATAACGCACAAGAAGCTCTTTCACGTTCATATCTTTTGTCTTCCATCCCCCTTTCTTGATTGACTTCCATCATCCTTTTCGAGTCCGCGTAGCCCGCTATCACATGACTGAGTATAATGACACACCAAAAACATTTGCATTTCATATAGTTACACCTACATCACCACATATAAGCATTTCATACATACATATAGATATCACAATTGCATCACATCCTACATACAACACATGTTAGCACATCTCACATTTTCATTATGTAAATAATCATTTGCATTATCATAATCATTTGCATTATCATATTCATTTGCATCATGCATACACATATAAAACATAAAAGAACAAAAATATATTGCATTACATCATATAAGCATCCATATCATAAAACATGCATCACATAAGAACATCTCATCACATAAGGTACACATGCATATAGCTGCCGCAAAAATGGATCATCTCATATATAATCAAAATGTGTCATGATACAATGATGTCAAAAGAATCATATGGCTACAAAATCACCCGCAGGTGTCTACAATACAAAAATGGTACATATACTGATACAAAGGGGAGCCCTCTATGGCTATGATGAACTCCCTCCCTCGGAGCCGCCTGGCCTCGACGGACGCTGAGCTATAGATGGACCTGCTCCAGGATCTCCCTGCCTGTCTGGTGGTGGTGGAGGACCCATGACCCCACCGCTAGATGCCTGCCTCCTACGACTCCCTCCCGTAGCCGTCGCTGTGTGCGACGATCTATGGAAGCTCCTCGCCCGCTGATCCGCTAGCGCGACACCATAGTACAGGTCTCTCCAATAGCCAATCTCCTCTCCGGCTCGCAACACATATGCGTAGCCTGCTCCTGCGTCCTCTGCCGCCTGCCTCCCTGCACTCAGAGCTGCCTCGGCCTCAGTATATCGCTGGATGGCCTGGTCTCTCTCTCGCTCTGTGTCCCTGAGCCTGATCCTGAGGCGATTCCTCTCCCGCTCCAAATCCGCAATCTCGTCTGCCTGGCCCTGGCAGATCTCTCTCAGCTCTAGCAGCTCATCCTCCTCAGGATCTCCACCCTCAGCCTCTGCCTGTGGCTCCTCCTCTACAGGTGCCTGTACCTGTGCCTCCCCCTGTACCTGTCTAGGTGCATGAACTGGAGCCTATCTCTGTACATGCCGGGGAACCAGTACCTGTCTCTGCACCTGCTCCTGTCCCTATCCTTGCACCTGTCTAGGTCCCTGTGCTCTAGGACCCTGTGCTGCTGGTACCTGTAGGGGCAATCCACCTCGACCCCTCACCACCTGAGCTGCTCCCTCCTGTCCTCCCTCCCTCCGAGGTGCCACTTGCCTCTCCCCCACTACTCCCCTCCGCCTCCGTCGACCGCTACCTCCATCCCCTCCACCATCATCATCATCCCCTCCACCCTCTCCCTCCAGTGGCTCCCTCGGATCTGTCAACCTCGGAAACGGATGGTCTGCCCAATATGCAGAGTACTCTGCGTCCATCCCTGCATCCTCTACCTCCGGCCACATGTCCCAGGGTAATGGCATCATCTCTGCCATCTGTGTGACGGCCTGATCATACGATAGCAAGGGCTCGAACTGTGCCTGATCCTTGACTGTACGGGCATACATGCCCGAGCCTCGCGGCATCCTCTGAATCCTGCCGAACTGTCTGCAAACCCTGTCTACCGGCTGTCTCTCCAAAATGTAGGGCGTCCGCCTAATTAGATATCTGCTCCTAAATGTATATGGTAGCTCCACAGCATCGTCCTCCCACTCCTCACACCCTAGGTACGGCCTCCAGATCACCATATCGATATCATCTATAACACGCCTCCAGTGCTCCAGTTGACCAATCTGAGGCTGTGATGTAATCATATCGTACAAGTGTACAAAACTCCGTCCCTGCCCTCTGCCTCTGAAGTGGATAGGCCGTGTGATCGGAAGGTGCTCATATGCCCATACCTGTAATAGTGTCACTCCGCAGCCCAAGCCCACTGATCCATGGTAAACAAACTGATGCAGCTCATAGTACAGATGCGCCAAGACACATGGCCCCCACGCATATCTGGTGTGCTCAGTCACCAGTGTCTCTAGTGCTCCTCCCCAGCCCACTGCCAACCCCCGTGTAGCCCTGTATGGACATAAGAAACCACTGATGGCTCCTCCAATAACAGCTGGTAATGCTAAACCTGTCGCGGTCATGGTATCCCATGTCACGTGACCTGCTCTCATCTCCAACCCGGGATCCTGGAATACCCGTCTCAGTGCCTCCCTATCTCTATCTCGATCATATAGAATCAGCTCTCCATCGATCGGTATGTGTAGTATCCTGTACACATCCTCAAGGGTCACTGTCATCTCCCCCATAGGCAAGTGAAACGTGCAAGTCTCGGAGTGCCATCTCTTCGCCAGTGCAGTCAGCAAACCCATATTTGCCCGAAACTCGGGCACATATAGCACATGTCTGAGGCCCATCTCCTCAATAGCAATCCTGTCCTGAATCGACAACTCTGGTCGCAATCTCTGAGTAGATGGGAATCTCTCCCATGACTCCAGCATAGGCAAATACTCCTGCAGTCAACCAATCAATCATGTCAGTTATTGTGGCATTCACTGTTCATCACAAAATGCTACTTGCTACCTAAATGCATACGCTTACCTATCCTAGTGACACTCACTGTTCATCACAAAGTGTTGCTATCTATCCTAGTAGTGCTCCCTGTTCATCACAAAGTACTACGTGTGTGATATTCCCTGTTCATCACAAAGTGTTACTCACATTCGCACTCCCTGTTCATCACAAAGTGCTGCATATCTTGGTGCTCCCTGTTCATCACAAAGTGCCTTGATCTATCCTAGTCTTCCTAGAGGACCTGCTTGAGTGTATCCTCTCAGCAGCTTATCCAATTGACAGCGTATGTTCATCACAGAACTGCCGATTTGACCTAAAAGACTTAAACTATGCATTTTGACACACAAACGCGCTTTACACTCATAAACGCGCTTATAGACTGCACAAACGCGCTTCTGCAACACAGACGCGCTTTTTGAACACATACGTGCCTAAATCCTTCATAAACGCGGCTAGGGAACACAAACGCCCCTAAATGGCATAAACGCGTCTGGAATTCACAAACGCGCTCGCATTACTCACAAACGCGGTCCCAGGCATAGACGCGCCTGGACCCGACACAGACGCGCCTGTTGGACACAGACGCGCCTGGCACAGACACAGACGCGGTTGCGCGTTTTTGCATTTTTTTAACTACCCTATTCCTAGCGCATTTATTGCTACCTATTGAGCATTAATGACAAAACTTGAAATGCGTGAAAGTACGAGGAGGTTTTCTGGTACTTACCGGCTCTCCTGCATCTGCTGGTCTCTGGAATCGGCGAACGCGGTCGAATCTATGAATAAAGGCCATCGCTGCTGACTGCTGCTACTCTTTTCTTGCTCTGCACTGTGATCTTGTAAGGGTGTAGATGACAATGAGGATGTCTTTTGCCCGTGGTCTATCTTATAGCCTACCCTAGCCTTCGCCCTCATTTCCCGAGTCAGTCTTCCTTATCCCGTGACTTTGTCACTTTATCCGGTCAGTCCATTCTAGCCTTTCTTTCTTATCGAGAGATTGTCTGCAATCTTTTCAGACATTTTCATCCAATCTCTCGAGGGGGCATATAAGTCCCATCTTGGGGCAACTCTGTATCAGTTCATCTTATCTTCTTTGAAACAACGCGACAAGCCGCATTGTCTCAAAGAGGGGCAAAATGTAGACACTCAAAATTGTCATGTCTAATTAAATAAATATTTTATTTATTTAATTATCTAAGCCTAATTCTTCTATTAATTAAATAAATTTTTATTTATTTAATTAATTCATTTATCCTCTTCTAGCCTTATTTCTCATTTAAATAAATACATTTATTTATTTAAATTATCCCTTTCCTAAATTAAATAAATATTTTATTTATTTAATTATCCTACTTCTTCTATTAATTAAATAAATCTTTATTTATTTAATTAATTCATTATCTTTTTCTACACATGACACATGTCATTCATCTCTTAATTCATACACTACCTACCTCTTTCATTATTTTGGTATTTCTTTTACCTACCCTCTAATCCTAGCCGACCTCTCTTTTTACACCTCTCAATCTTAACCCTCCATTTCTTATTGTGTCTTCTATTTAAGGAGATGCTTTCTTCATTGTCAAACCCTAATGACTGATTTTGGAGTACTTGGCTACACTACGATCCTACTTGCAACCACATTCCGTTCTTTGTTGAGCTCTTGTGCATATAAAAATCTGAGAGCAAATATATCAAGCAAGATCAATGGAGATAGGAAGAATGGAGATCAAAACCCTATTGGACCTGTGATGGTATAATCTTTGTGATTTTGAGTTATTTGCATTGTCTTAGGTAATCTTCATATGTTATGGTGGATCTTTGTTCATTGTTAGGCTAGGGTTTGGTGGTTGAATTCATTTAGCCTTTCAATATTGTTGTTATTTGTTATCCATTTTCACCATATACACTAAATAATCTATTTTATCTTCAAATATATATATATATATATATATATATATATATATAAGTAAAAATATAATTTTAATATTTAATTTTCAAATTGTGGGAGGGGAGTTATGAGCAATTAATAGCGTTTGTAAATGGAAAAATAATTCTCGCATGCATTGGGAGTTACTTTGGAGAAATTATTAGATTCAACTTTTTGAAGGAAAACAGGAAGAAACTCTTCTCGTGAAAAAAAGATTGGGAAGCATGGTGCTTGAAAAATCTTCTTGGGTTTTTGGAAAAAAAATCTAGTTTTGAAAGATAATATTGGAGAATAATGGAATTTTGATTTGGGGTTTTGTTGGGGATTTAGTGAAGAGATTGAGAGATTTTGGTGGAAGTTTTATGAATCTTTGTGCCTTGCATATCGAATTCATAGCCATGGACTTCCTTGTTGATTATTGCTTCCACCTCTGAGATGTTACCAGATAACGAAAAGAGGTAGGATTATGATTCTTTTCTTCTTTGCATGTTAAAGTTTCTTCTTAATTTGAATAAAAAATAGTTTCATTGTTTATTGTATTGAGAAAATGAAATGGAATCATCTAAAAATGGGAGAATTTATTTTTTGGGGGAAGGGGGGGGGGGGGGGGGGGCAGGGTTATTAGGTTATTGAAAATTAATAGTGAAACTTGTGATTCTGGAGATTATGGGTTTATAGATTTGAAATTTTAAAAATCCCTCTTGTACAAATTTTTTCATGAAATCATGTGTGTGTGTGTGTGCGCGCACGCCCGCATGTGTGTTCTTAGTAATTTTTTTTTTGCGCATTAAATGCAATCGTTGCACATTATATTTCAATTTGTGTATTTTGGAGGTGTCGTGGATAAGCCACATAGGTGGGAAACCACCCACCGCGGGCACCCACGATGGTGGGAAACCCCACCCCACCGTGGGTTTACCCATGGTGGCGAGGAACCACCCATCGTGGGCTACCCACGGCGGTGGGGAACCACCCATCGTGGTTTACCCACGACAGTGGGGAAACACCCACCATGGGGTACCCACAGTGGTGGTGGGATCTCCACCACCATCGTGGGAGTCCACGGTGGGATATTTCCCCCCTTCTCGACATTGAATATATCATTTGCAAAATTTTATATAAAGTAATTTGTTTAGTTAATTTTATAAGTTTGTAAATATCACAATCGTTTATTGCTCGATTATATGTGGTTTGAATATATATTCTCTCAGATCAATTCAGTATTTCATAAAGGTAAATACATTTGTTTATATTTATCGATGTTAGTCAAATAATTGGATTAATAAGTATACATATCCATAACTTAGAATAAGTAGTTTGTTTCAAAGATAAGATAGTATAATGGATTAAATTAGTTATATTTTGGATAATTGTAGCTAGGTTTTGATAATGATAGAATAAAGGATTGAATTAGATATTTTAGATTAGAATATTTGAGTATAGAGCTATAGTTGTGAAATATGCACATGCATGCGTTCTATTAATTATAGACTTGCAGAGTCAAAAATATCACCCTCATCACCTTTAGTGGTAATTGTGACATGTGGTGCCTCCCCCACGCTGCTTGGAGGATAGGTTTGCCAACTTGCCCTTTTGGCCACCAAAGAAGTCCATGTTAGCTTCTCTGGAGGCATTACCAACTCTATCGGTCTGACAGATTCGCGAACGCAGGCACAATGCAGAGACGTTCATGCAGCACACTACTATCCCGCCAATTTTCCATCCAATAGGTGGTCGTTGGGATGTTACGACTTGCGCCAGGAAGAAATTGTAATGCTTCCCCATGAGGCCACCAACATTCAAATTCATCCCTTATCCTATATCCTTGGTTTTGGGACATTTCCAAAGGAAATTTTGGCAGATTGGGGACTTACTCTTGGAGATTGAAGCTCTTGGAGATACCACCACCATTGTTGCAGCATCATCAAGCTACCAAGTTTACTAAGCATACCAACACTTGCCAAGCACTAGGGGAGTAATCTAACTCTATCTTGCATTTCCAATATCTCACTTATTTTCCAATTACCAAATAGCATAGCATTGTCTTTATATTTGTCTTTGCATCCTTCTTTATCAACTTCTTTATCATCTTCAAATCCCATGGCTTTTTGGGTTGTCCGTGGAGGTGGAAACACCAAAACGGGGGTGTGACTTAGGTAGGATCCAAAACACAACCCCCAAAATTTTCTCTCTTGCATGTGTGTAGGCACAATTTCGTGAAGAGGAGATTATCTTGCAGGAGGCTTCATAACGTGGACCGGTTGTGAGATTTCCTTATTCTTGAGCATTTTCCTTATTTTGTTTCGTAATCTGTGTTTTTTAATAATTTCCAATATTGTTTAGTTGTTTTATAAATTATGTCAGTGTGTCTAGGACTTTCTGCCTATACTATGTGCTTCATCCGTATAGGATGACAACGCGTCGCGTTGGTGTCCCAACTCCACGTGCTTGTCCCAGGGACAGAGGCTCTGTAGAGTTGTCTAGAGACGCTTCTCAAGTGGCTGATGCTCCTTGTATAAACCTATTATCCCCTAGCTCATCTTAGTGTTATTTCATAGAGGTAATCAGAGGGACAATTAGTCCTCGAGGATTTGTCATCCTTGAGGTGACAAATTCCCTCCATTACAAGACATAATTGGAAATTAGATGGTTAAAATTTGCTTAGGATTTCTATATGCATAAGTTTTCATCTGAACTTGGGTAATCTTCATTTAATTTAATGAAAGCAATTTGTAGTAATGGATTATAATGTGTGTTGAATAATGTGATGTTAGTAAATTGAGCTAATGGATTAATGGAATCATTGTTGGTTTGGAACTAATTGATGTATAAGTGTTATTATGGTTTCTTTGGTTGATTTGAATGAACTCTTTTGTATTTGACATAATGAAACCTTATTTTTTCTTTTGGATCTTGTCTCCATTGTGGGGATACTCAAATGTGAGGTTTTATGTATTTGATTTCAAGAGGCTTGGGAAGGGAGTTTATGGATTTTTTATTGTATAGCGATGCTTCTTTTTTTAATGACAATTGTTCAATCCTTGTATGTGATTGAAGCTAGATGTTGTTTCCTAGCTTGCTTTGGATACTCCCTGTATGTTATCTGATTCTAGCAAGAGAGTCAAGCCTTGCTATGGTATTTTGGTGTTTTACCATTCCGTGACTTCCGGTTTGATCTTTGGTGTTGCTTCGATTCTTGGGTGCAATCTTGGGGGAGTAGCTTTGATTAGGGGTTGAGACCCAAAGTGGTCGCCAGGGTAACTCAATGAAAGTTTGTAATTGAGTGAAAACATAATATAATGAATTGGGATGGGTAGTTAGCTCACATTAATAAATATTAAATTTTGTTGCCTCTATTACGCTCAGGTGCTTGTTTAGGGCTGAGGTAAGTAGAGAAGGGCCTAGAATGGCTTCCACCAATCTTGTCCTTTCAAAAGGTTGGTGTGGTTCACTAGTGTTTGTATGGGGGCCAAAGGTCGGGAGAGGTCACCAAGGTAACCCAGGATGGGGGTCAGGACCTAGTGAAGACCTACCAGGGTAACTCATGACAACCTAGTGATGACTCTCTTCCCTATTGCATACCTAGTGGTAACTTTGGTTATTTATCAATCCGTGGTTTGCTTGAGCTTCTGGAAATTGGTTGATTTTCTTATGAGTCTCCTATGGTTAGCCATGTGAGTCTCTTGTGGTTAAGCCTTGTGAGACTCTTGTGGTTATAGCCTTGTGGGTCCCTTGTGATTGTTGTCGTGTGAGCCTCGTGTGAGTCAATTGGATCTTCTTGTATTTGTCATAACCCTCTTTTTAGACTTCGATAAAACTTGCTAATATTATTATTATTGTTGTTGTTGCTGTTGTTGTTTTTGTTATTACTTTTATGAGTTAGAAATCAAAATTTTATATAAAAAGGAGTAATAAGTGGTGACTCGCACGTGAGGTCATAATTTACTTGGAAATTATTTATTTCCTCAATATTCTAATTGACCACATGGTGTAGGAGAAATAAGAAGATTCTAGAAAAGAAATTTTCAAATTCAGAATATTAAGAAATAAATATTATATTTAGCAAATATATGACAAAGGAGTTACAAATTATTCTATGCCAAGAATAATTCTATTCATGACCTTTTTATGACAAAGGAGTTGTGAAATTCATTTTTGATAAAATGGAGGAAAATTCAAATTCAAATTTTGAATGCATGGTCAAATGTAACCCCTCCAATGACAACCATCATTTTTGCATTAAATAAATTTAGAAATTACTTATTTTAATTTAGCATATGTTGTAGGAGGAAATGAGAAGATTCTAGAAGACAATTTCAATTTCAAATTTCTTGCATGTAACCCCCACTATGATAATAATCATTTTACATGAAATTAATTTTGGAAAAGAATCTCTAAATCAATTAATTTCTTTTGTAGTGGGAAAATTACTCTCTTTTATATATATTGAGTTCTAGATTTTTGAAAAAGGGGAGTTCATTTTATTGTTTCTATGTGATGAAATGGGTCTTTGAATTGTTAATAAATTAGTTTCAAATTTATGTTAGTTGTAGGAGGAATTTGGTAGGAATATTGCAGGATTTTCTTCACTTCGAGGATTTGGAGAAGATCTTCACCAAGCTACAAAGTATGGATTGGGGAAGGATAGCAGGAAACAGAGGGTGAATCGTCAACAAAGTCTTCATTCGTCATGTAGAAATCAGGTTCCCCTCTTCCATATTCGCTTGCATGATTTTTTTGCAAAAAGGAGAAAAGAGGGGAGGGATTTTTATTTTGCATGCACGTTATAATATCTTTGGGAAAAATTTAGAGGATTAAAGTATTTTTTATTTTTTTAAGATATAGTTATTTTATTTAATCTGGAAGAAGATGGGTTAAATAGAATAGAAATTTCATTTCTAAAAAAAGAAGAGAGTATTTTCAATTTGTTTTAAGATTTTTTATAATATGTGTGTGTGTGTGTGTGTGTGTGTGTGTGTGTGTGCCCGCGCGCCTTATCAATTTGTGGGAAACCCTCCTTTCTTCATTAACCAACTATTTATTTATTTTAAGGGTTTTTAAAATATACATTTCTATTGGTTAAGAATATAAATAAATAAATATATATATATTACTAAGAGATGTTTATCCATTTAGAATTGCAAAGGGATAAGGAAGTTTTAGTAATGTTGTTTAAAGATAAAAAGTGGTAGAAATTGCACAGAGATTATATCTACTTTTGTTGATAAACTTTTGAAGAAAACCGATAATACCCACTTAGTTAGGATTGAAAATAAATAGCAAGGAATTTGTAAATATAACATAGTTTAAATATTAATATTTACTTAGCTTGACCTCTATAGAGTAGAATACCTATATGAATATCTGTTGTATGAGTATGTAATGTTATTAATTCTCAATGCCCTTAAAAAAAAAAATTTAAAAATAGAAATTAAAAAAAACAAAAACAAAAATGAATCATTAATTTGCTATAATAGATATAAGATGAGTATATGTACGGCAAGAGAATTAAATTTTGTGGAAAGTGGAGTTTCCTCCATTAATATACCATTCCAACATTAATTAATCTTTCCATTCCCATCATATTTATTTGCATACCGTCTTCCATGCCTTTACCATAGTCTAATTTTGGATATGGGTAGGTTTAGAATAAATATATATGTTGCTCTATTTATTGCAGACTCTATGTCTTTTGTAGGTCATGGGTTTGGGACAAACTGAACTCCCATTGATCATATTAGTAGAGAAAAAGTGTGGTAGTGATTTTTAGAATTTTACAGCAACTGTGAGGATGGGATGGCCATGTCTGAAATCCCTATTCATGTACAATTGAAAATAAAAGAATGCATAAATCAAGAAAACAAACATAATGTATCATATGAAATGAATTTTAAGCTTTGCATCTAACTCACCCTCTGAAGACATAAGAACAAAATATACATATAAACTATTTTAAATAAATCATTGAATAAATGCACCAATCTCCAGTCACATTTCCTGACTGTACTTGCATATCTTGTGGTAGGAAGTATCAATAAATTCCTTGACCCATTGTTTGTAGAATAAGATTGTGTGTGATAGACAAGGTTAGTAGTAAAATTCATCCATAGGTTGCATGAGTCCATTTCATTCCTATGAAGAATGAGGATCAAATTTTCTGTGGGAAGAACTATGTTTTTGGCTTAATATGAACATAAGGAAAGTTTATTAACTTATTTAATTCCATTTAAATATTTAATTTTATGCATTCTTCTAAAAACAATGAGAGTTGTTGTATGGTTGATCCAGAAGCATTAATGCCTCACTATGTTCGTTGTCCATGTTGTTGTCATCGGCGTTGACTAAATTGATCTCATGGTGTTAAGGTCATTTATGAGCTAGCAATTTTTTGTGCCCCTACTCATCCATACGTGTCATGCAATCTTCTTGGTTTGTCGTTCTACTGTAGTTCCTTGCTGACAATTGGTGATTTTGATCCAAAGGCGATAATGTCTCACTATGTTTGTTGTCCACATTGTTGTCATCAACATTGACTACATTGATCTTGTGGTGTTAAGGTCATTTCTGAGTTGGCAATGACATATGGTAGGTTGACGGTAACAAATGGAGTGAAGGAGAGCAAGTGGAGCATTAAGGACATGATTGAAGTGATAAGGAGACTGAGAGGAGTGATAAGGAGATATAGATGGAGGGATTGGGAGAGTTAGATGAAGAGATGAAAATTGGAGGTGTTAATTTCTCATAATTAAATGTATTCGAGGATGGGGTCTCCCTTTGTGACTCCACTGGTTATAAGCTCTAGTCAAAAGCCCTTACCGATCATAAAATAATAAGAATAATAATATAAAGATATGATAATATAATAATATTAATTAGTCTCGGTGTAATTACACTTACATAATGAATACATAAATATGTTGATAAAAACTAAAAGCATTTAATTTGATGTGTTTGTGACACTTAAATACATGAAAAGCAAACAAATAATTTATTTATTTTCTCCTCTCAACTACCACTCACTCTGATCTTAACTATTAATCATTTTTGTACAGTTAACATTGTAATTATGTCAATCTAATATTATAATAATAATATAAAGATATGATAATGTAATCATAATAATTAGTCTTTATTAGATTTTTTGATTTGATGAAGAGTTTGATAGAAATATAAAATTATAAAAATATTAAATATCTTGATAATAATTTAATATTAATTATGCCCAAGGCATATTACACTCATATAATGGATGTACAAACATGTGTTAATAAAAATTGGAAGTATTTAAATCAATGTGTTTGTGACACTTAAATGCATGATAAACTAAAATATATATATTTTATTTATTTTCTCCTCTTAACTACCACTCACTTGAGTTTAACTATTAATCAATTATGTCTCACTCCATCATATAAATAGTTAACTTTGTAATTGTGTCAATCTAATATTATAATAATAATATCAAGATATTATAATATAATAATAATAATTAATCTTAATAGATTTTTTCTTTGATGAAGAGTTTAACAGAATATAAAAATATATTAATATCTTAATAATAATTGAATATTGATTAAAATATCATAATATAATAATATTTTAATATTAATTATAATATAATAATATAATTATTTTTTAAGCGAAATAAAGAACAAATATGATATCTTTCGACGTATTTTACCTATATTGCTCTAAAGATAGGTATACTAGTTTTAAAATCTACAACTCTTAATTTAATAAAATTATATATATATATATATATATATATATATATATATATATATATATAGTTGGGTAGGGCCAGCTCTCCTTATATTGATAGCAACAAAATTTACAGAATCTGTCCAAAAAAAGCCCAATACTGAGAGAACCCCATATGTCCAGAATAGTTGTACTACTTTCAAACTTGACGGAGAAAGATGAAAATGGGGAGAGCCTGACAAAATTCCCTAGACTATTATTGGACAATACCCGCATGAAACTAAAATGCGGTCAGAACTAAGAACCGAACCTAGACATACCTTCATTATAAGTCTTATCCTTTAGTTAGAGCTATTCTAGTTATGTCATCAAAAGTGAATATATATATTTTTCTTACAAACATAATCCTAATTTAATTTTTAAAAAAATAATTATAATAATAATAAAAAAATTAATCTCAAATTGAATTATTAATTCATAGTGTAATATTATATTATTTTTTATATTTATGTAATATTAATTATAATTGGTCTTAAAAAAAACTATTAATAGTTATAAAAGCGAAAATAGACATTTTTTGAATAACTCAATGAAAAGTATTTAAATTTATGATTAAAAGTTGAAGAAGTTGACAAATACAACTACAGAGATCCCAAGAACACTTGCATGCAAAATACCTGTCACAAGAGAAGAATGGAGGCAAAAAAGCAATAATGGCTCTGAAGAAAAAGATTATCATTCAGAGAGGGAATGCAAAAGAAATACAATACAATCCTTATAAAAGGAGATTGTGCAACCCTAAAAGGTGTGCAACCCTAAATGAGGATGTATTTAATAATTAGAATAATTATTAAATACATACAATGCATAACTAAGAGAATCTTAAGAAGGAATAAAATGTGACTTAATTAAACTAATTAAGTAAAATTACCTTATACTCTAACACCCCCCTTAAGATGAGGTTAGGGAGAAGCTGCTAACTAAATGCATGAAACCAAATGCAACTACATGATGAAAGCAAATTTGGGTCCCGACAACAAGGTCTGATGAGGTACACAATCACAACCAAATCTCTATAAACCAGAGAAATAGAGAAAACCACGTGGGAAAAACTTTACTCCAAAAAAGAGATGGAAAAAGCATGCCAAAAAAAACATGAAGGAAAGAAGGCCTTGATGAGACCCCCCAAGGACAACTTCCTTCACCCCAAGCATAGAGTGCACCTGAAGGTAGCGTGGAGACGTGAAAGGTTTAGTGAAGATGTCAGCAACCCGCTCCTCTATAGGTATGTACTCCAAGATGAGAAAGCCATCTTGAATCAACTGTCTGATGAAGTACATGTGAAGCTCATTGTGTTTAGTCCTTTGATGCTCCACCGGGTTGTGGGAAATGTGAATGGCACTCTGATTGTCACACCAAAGAATAGTGGGACTATCAAGAGGGAAGCTAAACTCAGTCATCAACTGTCAAAGCCATAAAACCTCCTGACTAGCTAACACCGTTGCTCGGTACTCAACGTCTGTAGATGATAATGCAATAGCAGAATGCTTATTGCAAGACCATATGATAGGGCTAGAACCAAGGCAAAAAACAAAGCCAGAAGTAGACTTCCAATCATGAGAATCACCAACCCAATCTGAGTTAGTGAAGCCAACAATGTGAGAGGATTCTGAAGTATAGTGAATGCCAAACTGTGTAGTGCCCCGAATGTACCTCAAAATACATTTGGCAACTCGCCAATGGATCTCATGAGGATCATGGGAGAACCTAGAGACAAGACCAACTGCAAAGGAAAGATTTGAGCGTGTATGTGCCAGGTACAACAAACTGCTAACCAACTGCCTATATAAGCTAGGATCCACGAAAGGTGTAGAACAAGTGGCAAAAAAAACAACACCTGACTAAAATGGTGTGGGTGCAGACTTGTAAGAAAGAATGTCAAATCTGTGAAGCATATCAAGAGCATACTTCTACTAAAGTATGGAAATCCCATCAGAAGACTGAATAACCTATAGGCCCAAAAAATAGTGCAAAAGTCCAAGATCTATCATCTCAAACTGCTCCACCAAAGCTCTCTGAATATCCTGAATCAAGGAGGATGAGCTATTGGTAATGATGAGATCATCAATATATAATACAAGAATAACTATATCATCCCCCTGATGCTGAATATAAACTATGGGATCAGAATGACAATGTGTGAAGAGTGTGGAAAGCAAGAAAGAGTCCATTTTCTCATACCAGGCTCGAGGGGCCTGTTTGAGACCATATAATGAACATCGAAATCTGCAAACCAAAGAAGAATCATGCACAAATACCCGAGGCTTCTCCATATAGATCTCCTTATGAAGGTCTATGTGCAAGAAGGCACTCTTCACATCCATCTGAAAAACTGTCCATCCCTGTGAAGCGAATTCATCTTGGTGACAGGAGCAAAGGTCTCGAAGTAATCAATACCCTCCACCTAAGAAAACCCCTTCGCAACAAGACATGCCTTATACTTTTTAATAGAACCATCTGCAGCATACTTGGTACCGTACACCCACTTGCACCGAACCAACTTTCTTCTTTTCAGAAGAGTACAAAGATCCCAAGTATGATTCTTCATCAAAGAAGAATACTCCTCATCCATGTCCCTATCCCACTTTGGGTGACCTGTGGCCTCTGAATTTTTTTGAGGATCATCTAAAATGGCATGACTCAGAAGACTAAAATCAGATGTTCGTGCACGAGTATGGCAAGAATCTGAAGGATCACCTGCCATAGAACTAGTGACATCAACTGTAAATCGGGCCCACTTGGGCAAAGGCTGAGTTGTGGGTGGTGGTAGTGGTGGATCATTGTCTGCATCATCCTCAAGGAATAAGGAATCTTCAAAAGATGAAGAGGGAGGAGGAGGTAGTGAGGGAGAAGCTGGTGATGGAGAATCCATCTCAGGAAGGCACTCATCAAACTGGACATCCCACCTAAATAGGACCTCTCAAGAATTAGGATCAAACAACCTGTATGCCTTAACATCCTCATAGTAGCCAACAAATATGAGTGGTTAGCTCTTCCTCTCCATGGCTTTCCTCTGAGCATCTAGAATAAATTCCCAAGCCTTACTACCACAAACTTGGAATGATGAAACATCAAGCTTGATATGGGACCAAGACTCCTTAGGAGTCATCTAGCACAATGCCTTATGAGGCATCCATTATAAGTGGCACAATTAACTACCTCAGCCCAAAAATAGGCTGCATAGAATGTGGCTGAAGCATACAATTGACCATCTCCCATAGTGTTTTGTTCTTTCTCTCAACAACACCATTTTGTTGAGGGGTGTGAGGAACTGATAACTGATGTTGCAAACCATGCTCTATGCAGAAATCTGTAAAAGCTTGATTCACATACTCTCTCCCATTATTTGTGTGTATCCTTTGGATAGAAAGACCAGACTGCTTCTCTACAAATATCTTAAAGACTCGAAATGAATCAAAGACATCAGACTTGTACTCAAGAAAGTACACCCATGTATGTCTAGAAAAGTCATCAATGAATGTGAGCACATACTTGGCCCCTAAAAAAGATGGAGTTGGAAATGACATAAGATCACTATGTACCAAATCCAAGGGTGCTTTAGCACGTGTGGCTCTACCTGTAGGAAAATGATCCCAGTGATGTTTGCCAAGTGCACAACCTTTATAGACACCATTTGTACAGGATATCTAAGGGATCCCAATCAAAAGTGCCTGTGTGCTCATTTGTTGTAAGTATCTATAATTGAAATGTCCAAAATTCTCATGCCAAAGTCTGCTTACTGAATCTGCATGTGCTACAAGAGAAACAACTGAACTATCTAGACTCTCAAAGCCATCAAACCTGTATAACTAAGAATTGGGACCAACACTACCAGTAGCCACAACCAAATCAGGATCATGGAGCTCTCTAATAACCACACAATGTGGTGAGAACTCAACTGTTTTACTAGAGCTAGAATGACAAATCTGATAAACAAAGAGGAGGTTTGTCGAAATGTCAAGAACCATAAAAACATCCTGAATACAACCACCTGTCAATGGAGCAGTACCTAAACTTGAAACTAAAAGTTATGTTGAGTCACTAACTACAATTTGTAAAGTATCATTATGAGCAAGTGAGGTAACAAGCTACTGAGAGTGTGTCATGTGGTGAGAAGTCCTTGAATCAATAATCCAAGTGGATGCAAAAGTAATAACTTGTGCAAAAAGAGCATGTCCTTTCCTTGTAGAAGAGGAAGAAGGAGGTTGAGGAGAAGAAAGATGATGTTGTTGCATTGCTTCCTCCAAAGCCTCTAATCATTTCCAACACTGGGAAATTGGATGTCCTTCTTTGCCATAGAAACTACAAAGTTCTTCTGATTTCTTCTTAGTCTTGGAGGAAGACTCACCAAACTCAGAAGATTTTTCCTGTTTGGGATAGGACATCAAATTAGAATCAGAGTTAGGTGGTGGCTTGGAGGGACTCTCACTGCTAGCTGAATCCTTCTTTGGCTTCGGTTTCTGCTTCTTGTTCTCTTTAGATGTTGATGAATACTAAGAGGGGGGGTGAATTAGTATGCCAAAAAATTTTGCACTCAAACACTTACACAATCTAAAGATAAACTAGTAAAGCAGTCTAACAGTCAAACCAGTTACCACACATGCAAACCAAAATGCGAATAAAACATTCACCCACAAAAAGAATACAACCATAACACAAGATATTTGACGTGGAAACCCAACTGGGAAAAACCACGGTGATATGGAACTCACAAGTCACTATCTACATAATAGAAACCAGACCGGTTAAGGTCTTACAATGTTCTTCACCAGAACAGATCCTGTTAGGAATCTCAATCTCTATTAGGAGATAAGTTCGATTAAAGACTACCTTGTTAGAGGATTTTAGATTCACATGTGTGAACCACTTTGTTAGAGGATTTTACAAAGGCTTTGAGGCCTACCCGGTTAAGGGCTACAGACTTGTCAAAGATGTGAGTAAACGACAAGTGTTTGATCTATCTAATAGCACAAACTGCTTGGTTAGATCCAATATTACTCACAGCTAATGCATTCTAGCATTACTTTAGTCTTCTCTCTCTCATAGTTACAACTTGATCTTCTCAGATAAGATTGTTCTCGACTCCCACCTTAAACCCTAGCTCAACATTAACCCTTTCAACAACAACTTAAAACCCTAGACATGATGTCCTTTTAAAGGAATCTGATTTCATGTCGGTCCAATAGGATTACATTACAATTTCCTAGGTTCAATGAATCTAGACATACTTAGTAACATGACACAAAAAGCACCATCAATGTGTCGGCACCGTCAAACAATCGGTGGATTGGTAACTCATCACAAAATGTTGGTTGGTAACTCATCACAGAGTATTACCGGTTCATACAAAAATACCGGTTGCCGGTTTGACAAAAATGAAGACTGGTAAGAATGTGTTGTGCCGCTTTGCTCCCTCATACCGCTTGTGATCTACGAACCGCTTGGGGTCGACATGCCTCTTCAGACCAGGAAACACATTCTGCAAAATCACCACTAGTCTAAAGACTAGTATACCACATACCAGTTGGAACAAATACCGGTTGAGCATGAGCTCATACATATAAAGGGGATCTCAATACAAGTGTGTGTCCATCAATGACAATCACAACATAAATAACAAAAATGCCAACAAATGTCAGTGCAACCAACGCTTTGTTCTTTGATCCTGTGAAAAAGTCCAATTGAGATAGGTGACCCTGCTCACGAGTCAAGGGATCACAAAACACATCAAATGTAGGCATGGTGAAACATGCACCCAAGGCATCCATAGTAGAATAAAATGTAGAAGCAAATATTTGAAGCTTAGAGAGAATCAGGTAGATACACTTTGTGTCTGTCTTATTTTTACCACAACTGTGGAGGATAGATCTGGTGGTTTTAAAATTGCTCAGAAAGGACTCAAGTAACAAAGAAGAGAGTTATGCCTCAATCTGTAATATTCTAAACTCATTGATGATACCAAAAACATCAGCAAACTTGGACCACATAGCCCGAGGAGTGAGAAAACCATCAAGGTGAAAAAACAAGCTTTCTGAAACATGTAAGGAGATGACACCCATAGCCTCATCCATCTTATTCCTATGCTGAAGAATCTCAAAAGGACACTGCAACTGAGGTTGAGCCTCATTCAAATAGGACCACAGCCCTCTTGATCTGAGAAGCCTCGTCATACAAGCTTTCCAAAGGTGATAGTTCTATGATGTAAGAAGCTTAACTGAAGAATCCATCATGTGTACCTGTACCTTCTCTTGTGTTTTTTTAATTAAGTGATCTTTTAGACTAGATTGAGGATGCAGAAGGGTTTTTTTTTTTGTGTGTTTTAGGTGTTCTAATTTTCTGATGTAAAGTACAAAAAGTAGAAAATAACACCCCCACAAGATGAAAAACCAAACCCTAGTACAATATAAGAGCCAAAAAGAAAAGCAAGAGCAAAAAAATTGCTTCAAACAATATCTTGTGTACCTGGTAAAATTTTTGGAACAATAGACCCCAAATCTAAATACGGCTCTGCAAGACCTTCTCGACGCCTATCCATTTGTAGAAAAAGGAGTCTGTTTGCCCAAGTTATGGCTCCCAAAGTACAGAAAAAAGCTCTAAATTTGACAACAAAAAATAGGTACAAAATGAAAAAATATTCAAATCTCATTTCCAAATCTGAAAAGATCTCAAAGAGAGCTTTCCGACGATATATTTGTTTCCAAAAAATGACTCTGTTTGCCCAAGTTATGGTGAAAAAACCACCCCCTATCCAAAAGGCTTGCAAGAGGGGCCTGAGTGGTGACTGGGCGGACCTGCCAATGGAGGTGGCAGATCGGGGTGCATGGGCGACAATGGTGGTGGTTGGTTGGCGGTCGACGGCCAAACCGCTAGCAGACAATGACGGTGGTTACTGTTGGTTGCAGCGGTTAACTGACCGTCGGAGCAGCTGTTGGCCATGACGGCTAGGAAACTGTTGGCGGTGGCTACGGTCACCGCTGCGGTTTAATAACTGCTCGGCCTAGGTAAGCCGTTAAATTGCCGAAAAACAATTTTTAAAAAAAAAATTGTGTGAATTTTCTCGAAATTTGTGCCCGAAAAGGGGCAAAAACCAAAAACAAAATCCAGATGTCAAAGTTGTCCAAATTGGACAAATTTTATATGAAAATGGGGAGTTTTTGGGTGTTCTGAGCTCAACGGTGAGGTTGGTTTGAGCCCAAAATGCCCAGAAACAAAGAAGCACCCAAATTCAAATAAAAAATCTCTGAAAAAACTTGAAACCCTAGCCTCCAAAAATCTTCTGAAAAAATCAAGAACAAGTAGCAACAGATGGAGGCTTTGATACCATGAAGAAGTTGAGAAATACAAATTCAGAGATCCCAAGAACACCTGCATGCCAAATACCCGTCACAAGAGAAGAATGGAGGCCAAAAAGCAATAATTTCTCTGAAGAAAAAGATTATCATTCAGAGAGGGAATAAAAAAGAAATACAATACAATCCTTATAAAAGGAGATTGTGCAACCCTAAATGAGAATGTATTTAATAATTAGAATAATTATTAAATACATACAATGCATAACTAAGAGAATCTTAAGAAGGAATAAAAGGTGACTTAATTAAACTAATTAAGTAAAATTACCTTTTACTCTAATAAAAGTTATTAAATTATTTTGTATATATTAAAATGATTCAAAAAATTATGAATTTCAAAAAGTATTAAAACATAGAATGATTTCAAAAAATATATAAAATATAATTTTTATTTTTTTTGATAGGTAATTGGCCGAAGCCTAAATAGCTTTTGATTGGAGCTATGAACCAATGGGGCCACAGTAGGGGCCCCCATCCCCATTACATGTCTTTGAATTATTATTATTATTATTATTATTATTGTGTTTGATTAGATTGACTCCAAGACCTTCCCCATCCTATGGAAGGCCAAGAGTCACAACTTAGAATTCCTCTTTAGATGTCCCTATTGGGAGTTGAACTTGGGTCTCCACCATGAGAACCCAGTTTTTTAACCAGTTAAGCTCAACCCCTTGGACAATATATAAAATATAATTATAAAGAATACATATAATAATTAGTTTTTTAACTAAAAATATTTGTATTTAATTTAATTTAAATTGAATCAAATCCTTATAATTGGTTTTATTATCTATATTTTGAGACAAAAATGAATTATTAAAATTTATATATCTATTTAGAATTTTTTTTTTTACAATATTATAAATAATTAAAAATGAAAAAAATATTCAAAATAGATATTTCATTTTTTTAAATACAAAGAAATCCAAAAAAAACCTAAAAAATCTATCATTCCTAAAAATTTGCTCCTGTAACACCAAACTTTTTAAACCAGTTATAATGTAGATAAATAATTTTTACAATATCTCAAATTTAGAAATAAAATATCAACTTTACAAAAACCAGGTTTATTTTAAAGCAAAAATAATAATCACTTTTGATTGGTGCAGAGTAATTGATTAATGCCTACGACAAGTACTAATAAGATATGTCTTTTATTAATCTATTAGATGTTGTTATTTTGATGTCTGATTTTGATCATGTATGTGAATAGCTTGAATAATATATGCTCATTAATCACTTTGTTGATCGTGTGTCATCTAAAAGCATGTTTTGCAATTGAATAAATATTATGTGAATTCTTTATGGGGCTATGTTAGATGTCATCCAACATTTAACCAAAGACATTTTTCAACCATGTGGATATAGTTGATTATCATGTTATGTGTGTATCCCATTACTTGTTTTTCTCTCTTGATAAGGGATTTTGTGGTGTCAATTTAACAGGCTCTTTGGATGCCTCTAACCTCAATTTCCTAGGATATCCTTGTCAAGTTGGCCCTTCCTTCATCTCATTACTTCATCTTTATTTAAGGTTGTATATGTTGAACTTGAAAGGTTTTACTTAACCAAGCCACAATGTAGAGTTTATGTAGAAATTGACCTCGCTCATGATTTATAAGAAACCATTGATATGTAGATAGTGTAATGTATCATATACAACATAATTTGTATATTAGCCTATCCAGCTCTTTTTTCAATGTCAAGCCTCTAGATGCAAAGTTGGAGACTACCATCAAGCTATATACAAACCCAAACTAGGCTCCAAGGTAACTATTAGGGTAGGAAAAACTAAAGATGGGTGGACTAATATTGGAAACCATAAAAGTAGTTGTAATGGGACTTAGAAGTATTATTAGTCCAATCTTGAACCCAACAATAGTATGGTTGCACCAAAATTACAAGCCCCTCGTAGCCTCAAGCCAACAACGAAACTCACAAGATTCTCTCAATCATAAGCAAGTGATAAAGAAAAGCAAGCAGTTACAAAAATGACTAGTTCTTACTTAGCCCTTTGTTGAGTCAATTAAAGAGGCTACAAATCCTTGATTTTCAAGGAATCTTCTAGCAAGTTTTCTTTTCTTGCTAATTTTAGGAATTTCTAGTGTGAAACAACTAAAGGGAGGAAGATAGTCATGTAGCCCTCCTTGAGAAGTTGAAGAAAGAGAGTATATCCTAAGAAAAGAGATGCAGTTCAGTTCCTTCTCTCCTCAATGTGCTAGAATAATTATGAGAAAAAATAGGTTTTATTCGTTACAAGGTTTAGACTCTGAGTAAATTACCCTATACACTCTTTCCCCATGAATTGCATCACATGAAATGTTAAAATTCTAACAAACCCAAATCATAAATTTGTGGCATAGGATTTTGGATGGAGATTTTCTTCTCTAGATATTCTTTTTGTCTTCAAGAAATTAAGGTTGTTGGATTTATTCTTTCAATCAACTTTTCATGTCCTATGGTGAGAGAGTATAATTTCAACAATAATGAAGAATAAATTCAAGATGGTGTAGTTACTTTCATTAATGTCAAATGCCAACCACATTTTTTGTGACACTACTAATTGAGCCTTATAAGTCCTACTAATCGAGCCTTATAAGTCCTTTTCAATATCGATAATTAACTTTCAACTTTGTCAATATGCATGTCTCAAATGATGCAATTGAAAGAACTCTACTTTGTCAATGGCTTGTAGACTTTTCACCAATGTATTGGGTACTTAATGGTGACTTCAATATGGTCAAGGTGGAATTTGACAATAAGGATATTTGCCTTAGATACATATCACTATCAAGAAAGATACATCATGATTTTATATGCATATTAAATTATCCCTTTATGACCCAATTCTTGGTGACCAAAGCATATCTCTGATTTGGTATACTTGGTCCAATTTGTGTATTAGATCTAAAATAGTCATCAATAGCCTCGATTGTGTTATGAAGTTGATACAACTATATTTCTCCTTTACTTGTTATTCTCATATAATTGAACCCATGTTGAATTATGTCCTTTTTGCCCATTTACCAATTCAATTCAAAACTAGGCAAGGGCTATAATATATTAAGGCTAAAAAGACTCAATTCTTTTTTAATGTGTCATTAATTTAGCACAAGTCCAAGTTGGATCACATTCTTTAGAATTTGGAGCCACTTTTAAAGGATATAATTGATGGATGTCTAGTGGTTTGTCACCATCACCCTACTACCCATCATTTGAGAATGTATGGATATATGTTGTCAAATATATATAAAAAATTTTATGTGATCATGTCACTAGAGCTTGACTAGGTATTCACTCAATTTGAAGTGGCACATTTCAACATACCCTTCAAAATCCAAGTGGCTAGGTAGAGCCACCTTTTAAAGGTAATTGATGCCTACATTGTTATGACACCCCATACAAAAGCCCTGCTTTACTAGTTAAAACTTTCCAATCATTTTTATAACAAGTCATCTAAGCCTAAAATCCAAAAAATTATTATAAAAAATTGAATGTATCAAAGAGGATGTTCAATGCTTTCCCAATTTTCCTAATATTATTCGTACCTTTGTTGAAACACTACATTAGAATTTTGCAAGCTCAAGTCTTGTCCCTAGAAAAAATATAAGAATGTAATATTCACCCCATAATCACTAATGACCTATGGTATTTTAACGAGTAATGTATATGTACCCCAAAGTCAAAGGTGTTGGATACTGGACTATTTTTTTTGCTTTTCAAAACATAAATAAAATGATTCAATAAACATTACAATTTGTACAAGTTCATTTCCCACTCTTGGCATACCTATAAGATGCAAATATTTTATATTACAAGTACAAACATATATCATAATGAACTACACTCAAATCTGCAAGAGAAGAGTAAGCAATCAATAATAGTTTTCTAGTCTATCAATTAGTAGCTCACGTAAAAGGAAAATATATTAACACTTGTATTACAAAGCCTCCTCTACTTTCCTTCCTTCATAACTTGAAGCGAGCCAAACAAACAAACATACAAATAGACAAAGGAGAGAGAGAGAGAGAGAGAGAGAGAGAGAGAGAGAGAGAGAGAGAGAGAGAGAGAGAGAGAGAGAGAGAGAGAGAGAGAGAGAGAGAGAGAGAGAGAGAGAGAGAGAGAGAGTTAATATCCACCCTACCATGAAGCATTAGCTTCCTCGTGCTACTCCATTGGTGAAGCATGTCCCATCACAAGGATATAGAATGATGTAACCAACATGCATGATAGAATCTAACTCGCAATGTGAATCACTATCAAGTTAGTATATCTATTGCTCATGCAATGTGTATCTAGGGAAGTAAGTTAAATCAACTCAAGTAACACACTTATGGAAGTAGTCAATGTATTTATATGTTTACCACATAAAATGCCTCAAACATCTCATTATGATATATTTGACATTCTACAAAATAGATAAAACCATATTCAAAAGGCAAGGCTATATTTGACATTCAACCCTTTAATTTAACTCAAATATGTTTCTAGGGTAAAATTGTTTTATGTTTTTTTTTCCGAAGGAATTTATTCCACCACACAATATACCTCCCTATATTCATTCGCTATTAGTTGATCATATATGGAACATAGGGTCTTCTTTCCCCTTATTACACAATTGGTTGTAGGTTATCACTCGATATACATGAAATATAACTAGCAAAGGATTGGAACCATTAATAATTTTGACTCATTTTTAATCATACCTTATAAATAATAATAACTTATCATTTAAACTTGGGTGATTGCAATCTATAAATCACTAGTAGTTTCCAACTTACAGATAGCACCTAAAAAGGACAACATTCAAATGGTCATGACTTTTAAGTCCTTTAAACAAATTTAAAAATTTAATATTTTTGGAAAATGGGAAACATCGAAAAATAAAACCAAGAAATTTTTTCTCAATAATCTTAATCACTTAAGAGAAAATTTATCTACAACCTAGATAACTATTTTTCTTCCCAAAATAGTAATTGGATAAAAGGACAAACTCACTATCTCCAAACTAATTCATGATTGTTGCTTCTATAATTAGGTTAACCTATTAACTTTCTTCCTCAAACTCATATTAATACAACCAAATTTATACAAATACTAACATTAGGAATATCTTGAAATCATTTTTATTTGACTACCCTTCAATTATATTTGAAATGAGGAACCCAACTGATAAATAAATACTACCATGACACTTGCATAACTATTGTGTAATTGTACAGGATGACCTTGCATAATTGTCATTCTATAGTATATGGTGACCTTGTTACTAATAAAATGCTCTATGTTTTATAATTAATTCTAATTGAAGGCCTTCATTGATTGATGGAATAAATTATTTTCCAATTAAAGGGCCAGATCCCTATTAAACTTTAATCATTTATCCTTGTAGTTATAATTTCTATTCAAGTGTTGTTACACTTTTCATGATTGGCCAATTACAAAATATGGTTCAAATAATTGTTTGCTTTCAATATTTAGAATATTATGTTTGTGTATTAATTATGATTCCCTAATGACAAAAAGTTTACAAAAACTATATAGTAACCCAAGTAGAATGATTTGAAACATGGTATTACATTTTGAGTCTACGTGCAAATATTATGAGCTCTGCAAGTTTCATGATCACCATCCCATCTTACTAGCAAGGCAGAGAGACTCATGAATTCAATACGAATGAATATATTGAGTTTGTGAGCTATTGTTGAATCAAATTTAGGCAACAAAATTCAACCATTACCATTAGAATTAAATTGGAAGTTGTCAAATCTAGTTGAATGTGAAATGATAGAACTTATGTATAGTAGCCAAAACTACAATCATTAACTAGAGACTAGAAACAACAGAATTTGGTGCACATGATATAATAAACACGTGACTTATTTTCAACTATAAGGAAATGTAATTTCCTAAATTACATCATCTACAATTTCACATGGTGTACACCTTCCCCTTTAGTTATAATTAAGACATGGATGCTCTAATCTTAAATCCTTATCACCCCGCTTGTCTGATTTATTGATCGTTAAGTCTAGTTTTCACTTGAATGTATGCACATCGCACAAGCATCCATGCAACATGCTAGCATCTTGTAAAAACCTATGACTATGCTAGTTGTTTCGATGTTACACTTGTTGCATTTTAGCATTGTAACACCTCTGCCAATATGCATCAACATCGAGAGTCATATACCTTTGTCAACACCTCTCCATTTTACCTCCAATTGATCTTTTTGAACTTGATTCACTACATTTCACTCCATCCTTAAACAACTTCTCTTCATTCACAACACTCTCATTCTTACACAAACTCTCTTGTTTTGAACTACACGTTCGATTTTTTCACTATTTTCAATGCTATAGTGGCGTAGACCCCTAAAGTTGGCTAATTAATTTAATCAAATTTAAATCCTATTTTTCCAATTAATTAATCTAATTAATTAATTTTATATCTATTTCTTCCCATTAATTAATTCTTAATTAATTAATCTCCCGAATCCCTTTCTTCCAATTAATTAATTATCATATCCTCCTAATTAATTAATCTAATTAATTGATTATCCCATCCTCCTAATTAATTAATCTAATTAATTAATTATCCCATCCTCCTAATTAATTAATTATCCTTGTTCTTCCATCCCATTTGATTAATTACCTTTAATTAATTAAATATCCCTTTTCCCAAAACCCCCATAGATTAATTCATTCAATTAATTAATTAGACTCAAATCTTATTTGAGCACATGGCTCCTAACGTTAACCCCCCATCTAACCTAACCCTTGTCCTAACCTTGGGGTTCCAACCAACCCTATCTATCCTAATCTCTCCCAACCTAGTCATCCTCCAAACCTCCCAACCAACCCTATCCCATCCCTCCTAACCTCCATATGTGCACATCCTAACCTCTTTTCCCCGTTTTTGGGGAAAATATCCTATTTTTGGGTGGCTCAGCCCAAAATAGACATGTATCCTCATGTACACATGTCATTCCTCTTCCCTATTGTTGAGCCACTTACCCTTTTTTGGAGGACAAGTGTCTCCTCTTCACACCCCTTCTCCTTCCCTCCATCTTCTATATAATCCCTCCATTTTTAGACCAAATCCTCTCGCATCCACTATTCATTCAACGCATCGTTACTCTGCTGAAATCACTACTCACACTCACATATCCATTTTCATTTGCATTATCATCAAATCAAATCATGGAGCACAACCGAGCATCCAAATCAACGTCATGAGAACACATCCAATCGCGAAATAATCGAATCAAAGCAAGGATTTGAGGTTTGCATAGCTTTTCTTTGTGTTTTTTGCTTTGATTTTACCATTTCGATCTTGAAGTGTTGAGTTTAATGGATTGTTTTGGTTATTTTATCTTTTACCCCTTTGTATCTATATATGGTGAAAATGGATAACAATAATAACAATATTGAAAGGCTAAATGAATCCAACCACTAAACCCTAGCCTAACAATCAACAAAGATCCACCATAACATATGAAGATTACCTAAGACAATGCAAATAACTCAAAATCACAAAGATTATACCATCACATGTCCAATAGGGTTTTGATCTCCATTCTTCCTATCTCCATTGATCTTGCTTGATATATTTGCTCTTAGATTTTTATATGCACAAGAGCTTAACAAAGAACAGAATGTGGTTGCAAGTAGGATCGTATTGTAGCCAAATCTTCAAGATTAGTCATTAGGATGAGTGATTAGGGTTAGACAATCAAGGAAGCATCTCCTTAAATAGAAGACACAATATGAAATGGAGGGTTAAGATTGAGAGGTGCAAAAAGAGAGGTCGGCTAGGATTAGAGGGTAGGTAGAAGAAATAATAAAATAATGAAAGAGGTAGGTAGTGTAGGAATTAAGAGATGAATGACATGTGTCATGTGTAGAAAAAGATAATGAATTAATTAAATAAATAAAGATTTATTTAATTAATAGAAGAAGTGGGATAATTAAATAAATAAAATATTTATTTAATTTAGGAAAGGATAATTTAGATAAATAAATGCATTTATTTAAATGAAAAATAAGGCTAGAAGAGGATAAATGAATTAATTAAATAAATAAGGATTTATTTAATTAATAGAAGAATTAGGCTTAGATAATTAAATAAATAAAATATTTATTTAATTAGACATGACAATTTTAGGTGTCTACATTTTGCCCCTCTTTGAGACAATGCGGCTTGTCGCGTTGTTTCAAAGAAGATAAGATGAACTGATACAAAGTTGCCCCAGAATGGGAATGATATGCCCCCTCGAGAGATTGGATGAAAATGTCTGAAAAGATTGCAGACAATCTCTCGATAAGAAAGAAAGGCTAGAATGGATTGACCGAATAAAGTGACAAAGTCACAAGATGAAGAATACTGACTCGGGAAATGAAGGCCAAGGGCTAGGGTAGGCTATAAGATAGACCACGGGCAAAAGACATCCTCATTGTCATCTACACCCTCACGAGATCACATTGCAGAGCGAGAAAAAGAGCAGCAGTAGTCAGCAGCGATGACTTTCGTGCACAAATTCGATCGCGTTCGCCGATTTCAGAGACCAGCAGATGCAGGAGAGCCGGTAAGTACCACGAAACCTCCTCGTATGTTGACGCATTCAATTTTTGTCATTAATGCATGCTAGGTAGCAATAAATGCGCTTAGGAATAGTGTACCAAAAAAGTACGAAAACGTGCAACCGCGTCTGCGTCAGTGCCAGACGCGTCTGTGTCTGTGCCAGGCGCGTATGCGTCTGGAACCGCGTTTGTGCTTGATGCGGGCGCGTCTACGTCCTGTAGGGGCGTTTGTGTGCCAGAGTCGCGTTTGTGTATAATTTAAGGACGTTTACGTCAAACAGGCACGTTTGCGTTGTATAGGCGCGCTTGTGTAGTCTATAGGCACGTTTGTGAGTTTAAAACGCGTTTGTGTCTGAAAATGCAAGGTTTCGGTCTTCTAGGTCAAATCGGCAGTTCTGTGATGAACATACGCTGTCGATTGGATAAGCTGCTGAGAGGATACACTCAAGAAGGTCCTCTAGGAAGACTAGGATAGATCAAGGCACTTTGTGATGAACAGGGAGCACCAAGATAGAGTACTTTGTGATGAACAGGGAGTACCCAAAGTATGAGCTGCACTTTGTGATGAACAGGGAGTGCAAAATATAAGTAACACTTTGTGATGAACAGGGAATGTCACACACGTAGTACTTTGTGATGAACAGGGAGCACTACTAGGATAGATAGCAACACTTTGTGATGAACAGTGAGTGTCACTAGGATAGATAACCATATGCATTTAGATAGCGAGTAGTATTTTGTGATAAACAGTGAATGCCACTATAACTGACATGATTGATTTGTTTGACTGCAGGAGTATTTGCCTATGCTAGAGTCACGGGAGAGATTCCCATCCACACAGAGATTGCGACCAGAGTTGTCGTTTCAGGATAGAGCTGCCATTGAGGAGATGGGATTGAGACATGTATTATATGTGCTTGAGTTTCGGGCAAACATGGGTTTGCTGACTGCGCTGGCCGAGAGATGGCACTCAGAGACATGTACATTTCATCTGCCGATGGGGGAGATGACAGTGACACTTGAGGATGTTTATAGGATTCTACACATATCGATCGATGGAGATCTGATCCCATACGATCGAGATGGAGACAAGGAGGCTTTGAGACGGGTGTTCCAGGATCCTGGGCTAGAGATGAGAGCAGGACATGTGGCATGGGACACCATGACCGCGACAGGGTTGGCCTTGCTAGCTGTGATCGAAGGAGCTATCAGTGGGTTCTTATGTCCGGACAGAGTGACACGAGGGTTGGCAGTGGGCTGGGGAGGAGCACTGGAGACACTGGTTACGCATCACACCAGATATGCATGGGGTCCCTGTGTATTGGCACACCTGTATTATGAGCTGCACCAGTTTGTCTACCATGGGTCAGTGGGACTGGGTTGTGGAGTGACACTATTGCAGGTGTGGGCATACGAGCATCTGCCTATCACACGGCTGATACACTTCAGAGGCAGAGGTCATGGGCGGAGTTTTGTGCATCTGTATGACATGATCACTTCACAGCCTCGGATTGGCAGGCTAGAGCACTGGCGGCGAGTGATAGATGATATTGACACAGTCATCTGGAGGCCGTATCTAGGATGTGAGGAGTGGGAGGATAACGCAGTGGAGCTGCCTTTCACCTTCCGGAGCAGGTATCTGATTAAGCGGATGCCCTATATATTGGAGAGACAGCTGGTGGATAGGGTATGCAGGCAGTTTGGCAAGATCCAGAGGATACCACGAGGCTCGGGTATGTATGCCCGGACAGTGAGGGATCAGGCGCAGTTCAGGCCATTGTTGTCATATGATCAGGCCGTCACACAGCTGGCAAAGATGATGCCCCTACCCTGGGATATGTGGCCAGAGATTGAGGATGCAGGTATGGATGCAGAGTATTCCGCATATTGGGCAGAGCATCCGTTCCCATGGTTGACAGATCCAGGAGAGCTGCTGGAGGGAGAGGTAGGAGGAGATGATGATGATGATGGTGGGGGTGATGGAGGCCGAGGCCGACGGAGGCGGAGGGGAGTGGTTGGGGAGAGGAGGGTGGCACCTCGGAGGGAGGTTGGACAGGAGGGACAGCCCTAGGTGGTGAGGGGTCGCGGTGGATTGCCCCTGCAGGTACCAGCAGCACAGGGTCCTAGAGCACAAGGACCGAGACAGGGACAGGTGCCAGTATAGGCACAGGTGCAGGGTCAGAGACAGGTGCAGGTACCTAGACATGCACAGAGACAGGTACCCGTTCAGGCACCGGTACAGGTACAAGGACATGCATAGGGGCAGGTACAGGGGCAGGCACCCGTAGAGGGAGATCCACAGGCAGAGGCAGAGGGTGGGGATCTAGAGGAGGATGAGCTGATTGATCTCAGGGAGATCTACTAGGGCCAGGCAGATGAGATCCAGGATCTGGAGCGGGAGAGGGACCGACTCAATACCAGGCTCAGGGATACTGAGCGGGAGAGGGATCAGGCTATCCAGCGCTATACTGAGGCTGAGACAGCGCTGAGGGCAGGGAGGTAGGCGGCGGAGGATGCAGGAGCAGGCTACGCATACGTCTTGCGAGCTAGAGAGGAGATCGCCTACTGGAGGGATCTGTATTATGGTGTCGTGCCAGCAGATCAGCGGGTGAGGAGCTTCCATAGACCGTCGCGGACAGCGACGGCTACGGGAGGGAGCCGGAGGAGACAGGCATCGAGTGGTGGGGTCATGGGTCCTCCACCACCACCAGACAGGTAGGGTGATCCTGGAGCGGGTCCTTCTAGAGCTCAGACTCCGTTGAGGCCAGGCGGCTCCAAGGGAGGGAGTTCATCATAGCCATAGAGGGCTCCCTTGTATCAGTATTTGTACCATTTTTGTATTGTAGACACCTGCGGGTGATTTTGTAGCCATATGATTTTTGACATCATTGTATCATGACACATTTGATTATATATGAGAGATGATTCATTTTTGCGGTAGCTATATGCATGTGTACCTATGTGATGAGATGTTCTTATGATGCATGTTTTATGTGATGCTTATGATATGGATGCAAATATGTATTTTTGTTCTTTTATGTTTTATATGTGTATGCATGATGCAAATGTGAATGTATGTAATGCAGATGAATATGATAATGTCAATGTCAATTGTGCTAATAGGTGTTGTGTGCAGGATGTGATGTAATTGTGATATCTACATGTATGTATGAAATGCTTATATGTGGTAATGCAGGTGCAAACTACATGAAATGCAAATGTTTTTGGTGTGTCATTATACTCAGTCATGTGATAGCAAGCTACGCGGACTCAAGAAGGATGATGGAAGTCAATCAAGAAAGGGGGATGAAAGATAGAAGATATGACCGTGAAAGAGCTTCTTGTGCATTATCATCATTGAGCTTTATTATGACAAAATAGGTTACGACAATCGAGGCATTTGTTCGACCCAGAAAGTCATTGTACCTGTTTGCATGAAGATAAGACAGTCACAAACAAGGAATGCCCCAGTTCATACTAGACTCACAGTGTCCTCATATCCTTGGACAAGTCATAGCATTACTAAAAGACAATCCACAGACAGCAAATGCAAGTAGGTGACGATACCCCATCCTCGCCTTTCTAGTCAAAGACATCCTAGAAAAGCTAAAAGACATGTCACCAAAAGATAAAATCAAAAGAAAACCAAGACTTGACACCAACATCCACTGTAGTCCTCAAGTTTAATGTCTCTTGTCACTTGTATAAATCATGTTTGATTGTGGTCACAATGTTCACTTTCACAAAAAGGATAGATTAACACTGAACCATATGTTGTCTGAGTCTGTTGAAAGATTTGATTTGTTGAAGCTCATTGTTGCTGCTGTCTCATCTGAAACTGACTGAATCCATGAAACTGATACTTTATTGCGGAGAAAAATGAAACTTTATTGCGGATCTGTGATGCACATGTTGCTTTATTGCAGATTGTGCGCGAATAGACTTGAAGGAAGCTGGAAGAAACTGTACTCCTCAAATCATGTGATGTCCTCAGTTCCACACCCATCACTAGACGTAGGAATTGCCTTAGCCACAGATAAGATCTGACTTATTATGGATGGAAAGGGAGTGAAAAAGGGGGGTTTATTATGAATGGCTAACCAATCTTGGGTAGATTAATAACAAGCCATGATGGGAATGGGTAAGTTTATTGTGCGTGAATAGGTTGTGCGTGTGTGCAATGTGAAGTGATGAGAGTGAATCCTGAAGGAGGGAGGAGCAAAGTCACTACGCATGGCGCTGGTGACCTAGTTTTCACCATGGTACTTGCCCAGGGTGCCACTGAAGTGGTTTTCACCATTGGACGAAATTATTTCTCTTTACTTTTTTGATTTTTCAATGTTTTTTGTGTCACAAAGCGCCTGTTTGCCAGGTTTTCACCAAGTAACGATTTTTTTTTGTTTTTTTGATTTTTTTTGTATTTTTGAATTAGGATATTCTAGAGAACTATGTGTAGAACCTGCGAAGGTGCATGCTGTTGATAGGATCCTCCAAAGGTTCACATTCTGTAGTCGAGAGCTGATATGACCCAGATCCATATACCGCTGTGATGATGTAAGGACCAAGCCAGTTTGGTTCGAACTTGCCCTTCTTCTCTCTGTCTTGCTGATTCTTGGGGTTTTCTCTGAGGACTAAGTCACCTACCTCAAATGTGCAAGGCTTGACTTTGTGATTGTAGCTGCGACTCATTTGTTGTTGGTAAGCCTTGAGATGATTAAAAGTAGTTTGTCTCCATTCATCCAGCAGTTCTAATTCTTGTAAGCGAGAGACCCTGTAATCTTCGTCGTTGATGATGTTTCGCAAAGAGACCCGTAAAGAAGGTAACTCGACCTCAATAGGCAAGATGGATTCAGCGCCGTAGACAAGTGAGTAGGGTGTAGCTCCTGTAGGTGTGCGGACACTTGTGCGATAGGCCCAAAGTGCAGGATTGAGTTGGATATGCCAGTTACGGTCAGTGTCGTCAACTGTCTTTTTGAGGATTTTAAGAATTGTTTCGTTAGATGCCTCAGCTTGGCCATTACCTTGGGGATAATATGGTGTGGAGAAACGATGGGAAATATGGAAGCGGTCACAGAGTTCACGAACATCCTGATTTTTGAAGGGACGTCCGTTATCAGTAATAATGGAATTAGGAATACCATATCTGCAAATGATGTAGTTAAGGATGAAGGTAGCAATTTGTGTCCCAGTGACTTGTGTGAGAGGCACGGCTTCAATCCACTTTGTGAAATACTCTGTGGCTGTGATAATGAATTTATGACCATTGGAGGAAGGAGGGTGAATCTTGCCTATGAGATTGAGTCCCCACTAACAAAAGGGCCAAGGAGACGCAAGTGGTTGTAGTTCTTGTGCTGGTGCATGTATGAGGTCTCCATGAATTTGACATTGCTTACATTTCTTGACAAACTGATATGAGTCTTTTTCCATAGTGGGCCAGTAATATCCAGTCTTGATGAGTTTCTTGGCCAAGGTAGGACCACTAGCATGCAGACCACATATCCCTTCATGCACTTCACGTAACGCAATCTGAGCTTCGTCGCTTTCTAAACATCTAAGAAGAGTTCCATCTAGACCTCGTCGGTATAGGATATCAGCTAGAATGACATATCGAGAGGATTGGCGAATGAAAGTGCGGCGTTGGTTGTTTGATAGATTAGGAGGTAAGGTATTGTCGCGAAGATATGTGAATATGGAACCATATAACTGGGATTCGAGACCAACAACGCATATCATTTCAGTAGGAGTGATCTCATATGAAGGAACCAACAAATTGTCCACCAGGAACTCATAGCAGGTCTCATTTTGAGGCAGGTCAATCAATGAAGCAATTGTAGCCATGACATCTGCAGCACGATTCTGCTCTCTTGGTATCTGCTCAAAATCTATCTTTGTAAAGTGTTGTTTCAAATCATCTACCAGTTGTTTGTAAGGCATTAGTTTTTCATCTTTTGTTTGGTAATCATCAGTTGCTTGACGGATGACAAGTTGAGAATCCCCAAAAACACGAAGTTCCTGGATCTTCCATTGAACCGCAATTCGTAATCCAGTTGTTAATGCCTCGTATTCCGCTATATTATTAGTGCAAGGAAATGATAAGCGGTATGATTTTGGTATAGAATCACCTTGAGGAGTTATAAAGAGAATACCAGCTCCTGCCCCTTGCTGTGTGTATGAGCCGTCAAAGTATAGTTGCCATGGCTTTGCATGTGATATTGTTAAAATGGCTTCATCTGGAAATTCTGAATTTAGAGGAGCATCATCTATCATGGGAGCATCTGCTAATTGATCCGTGATTGCTTGTCCTTTTATTGCTTTTCTGTCCACATACTCGATGTCAAATTCACTCAGGATCATTACCCACTTGGCCAGTCGCCCAATAAGTGTAGCTTTGTTGAGAAGATATTTTAATGGATCAATTCTTGCAATCAACTTAGTTTTGTGAGTGAGCATATAATGTCGTAATTTTTGTGAAGCAAAGACCACAGCGAGACATGCATGCTCAATTGGTGTGTAGTTTAGCTCATATCCCACCAATGTGCGACTAATATAGTATACTGCTTTTTCTTTGCCGTCAGCTACTTGTTGTGCTAGGAGTGCCCCCAGTGCTGTTAGAGTAGCTGATATGTATAGTAACAAAGGCTGATCTGGAATTGGTGGCATCAAAACTGGTGGATTCAAGAGATAATCTTTGAGCGTTTGAAAAGCTTGATGACAATTCTCATCCCATTTGAACTTGATGTTTTTATGTAGCAGGTGCTAGAAAGGATTACACTTATCTGCAAGTTGTGCTATGAATCTTCGTATTGACTGGAGTCTCCCTTGTAAGGATCAAAGTTGACTGATATTTCTGGGTGGCAACATGTCCAAGATAGCCTTGACTTTTGCTGGATCGGCTTCGATTCCTCTTTTAGACACAATGAATCCTAGGAGCTTCCCAGAGGTTACTCCAAAGACACATTTCTTGGGGTTTAATCTTACCTTGTATTTTTCCAACCGATCAAAGACGACTGAAAGTATGTCCAAATGTGTATCTCTGTCTATTGATTTTCCCAAGAGATCATCAACATAATCTTCCACGATTATGTGCATGAGATCATAAAAAATAGTGGTCATTGCTCTTTAATATGTAGCACTTGCATTTTTCAGCCCAAAGGGCATGACGTTCCAACAGAAAGTTCCCCACGGACAAGTGAATGATGTTTTATGTTGATCCTTGGGTGCAATCCTGATTTGATTATAACCAGAAAACTCATCCATTAAAGATAGCATTTCGTGACTTGCTGTGAGATCAACGATCAAGTTGATATTTGGTAATGGGAAGTCATCTTTCGGACAAGCTTTGTTGATGTCTCTGAAATCCGTACATATTCTGATGCTGCGATCTGGTTTACTGACAGGTACTAAATTGGAGATCCATTCGGGATAATCAATTGGGCGTATGAATCCGACATCCAATAATTTCTCCAGCTCTGCTTTGACTAGTAATGCCACTTGTGGATGCATTTTCCTTAATTTCTGTTTCACTGGCTTTGCCCCCGGTTTGACTGTCAAATGATGCATTACCAAATCCGGATCTAATCCAGGCATATCAGCGTATGACCATGCAAAGTTGATTTGTCTTTCTTTGAAGAAGCTTATGAATTTTCCCCTTTCGAACTTTGTCAAGGATTGAGCCAGGAATATGTTGTGTGGAACTTCTTTTGTACCAATATTTGTCTTGATAGTCTCCTCTACCAACATGGATGATTTTTCCTCATATGATGTTGGGAGAATGTCAAGCCTTCCATCTTCGGGTGCCTCAGAGAGGTTTTCGCCCTCAGATACGTCCTTTCTTTTTACTTTTTTGGAGTCAGATAGCGCCACAGTGTGGTTTTCACCATAAGACCCTTGATTTGTTCTTATTTTCACATTTTTGTGACTGGAAGGTCCGACACCCTCACCAAAATATGCCATGTTGTTGAGTTTTATGGTGTATCCTGCTTTGTGGTCCCCAGGGGGAAGATCATCTCGTATGCCAAGATAGTCAATAATAGCTTCATCATTTTGAAATGTATCAAATTGTGCTGGTCCTTCATAATCCCAGTCAATGAGTTGGTGGTGGACAAGGGGAAGGCCTTTAATGTTTTTAGGGTTTGCAAGGCTAAGAGTGAAGATGTGGTTATATTCGGGTATATCGAGGCAATCATCGAGGTCATCGATGGCACTCTCCTCATCAGTTTCGATCGCAAGCGAATCTAAATTGTCATCACTAGTAGCGCCTTCCGGGATAGGTGTCCTCATCCTATGTGATTTCGACCTAGAACCTTGAAATGAAGACTGTGCGGGATCCTTATGGGTTGGTTCTTGACCAACTCTGAACCTTTTATAAAATTCCTCTTCTTCTGTGGGTTCATCTGGTTCTCTGAATGTCTCGGTGAGCTCATAGTCACTGGAGGATTTGTCTGAACCCCATTCCCATTCATTGGAATCTGTGGAATAGTAATCCTCTTGTTGAATTTTGGCAACTTTGATTTGTGATGCCTCTTCTGTCCTTTTAGTATGGATCTTGGAAGTCAGAAAACCAAGTCCCTTTGAGCGTTCCCTTTTTACAGTCAATTCAGGTTGTAAGGGCTCCATGACGCCTTCTTTGCGTAACCCAAGAGGGCTTTTTCCATCATACCCGAATCTTTGTAGAATCTTGAAGCCTTTGCCATAGTTCTCACAGGGTATATTGATATGATCTTGTGTGTCCTCTTCAATGTCTTTGTAAAGCATTTTGTATAAATTTTCCTCTTCTAGTTCGCCCCATCTTTGAAAGGTAGTAGGATCCCATTTGAGTATCATGATGGAGATTTGCTTGTTAGGATGTGGCCTTCCATATTCTTTTGGAGAGCTCATGACTTGTCGTAAAAACATGGTCTGATTCAAAGTGTATTCTCCCATGCCTTTGTCTTGAAATTTGCCTTTAAGTTCACCTTGTTTTGATGTCGAAGGTTTCAATGACTCAGGATCAATGTATGCCGAAGAAGGAGCAGCCTCACGATTACTGGGAATGATGGTCTCAGTATGTGATCTTATGTTATTGCAATATATGAACGGATTAGGATCACCGTTAACTGTTACCTCGACTCCATTATGAGGAAACTTAATGCATTGATGATATGTTGATGGAACTGCCCTCATTTCATGAATCCAAGGACGTCCTAGCAATATGTTGTATGTGAGATCTAGATCTAGGACCTGACAAACCACATCCTTTGTGACTGGCCCAATTCTTAGAGGTAAGGTGACTGTGCCTTTGGATGAACGCTCTTCATCATCATAGGCCTTGATGGTGATTTGATTTGTAGAATTCACAGCTTTGTCAGAATACCCAATTGTTTAATGGTGCTCAATGTACAAATGTTTAGACCAGCTCCTCCATCTATCAAGACTCGCTTTATTCGATGTTTGTGTATGAAGGCTTCAACGTGTAAAGGTGCATTATGTGGCTGACTTATGGAGGCGTCATCGGCTTCTGTGAATGTAAGGGAATGTGGAATGGAAAGGTATCCCACCATGGCTTGAAACTGGTCCACGTTCAGATCAGTAGGAACAGCAGTGTCTCTCAAGATTTTGTCAAGAATAGCTTTATGAGCGGGGGATATGCGTAAGAGCTCAAGGATGGAGATGAGCGCGGGTGTCTTCCCTAACTGTTCTACAAGGTCATACTTAGGCTTGGTTGATGAAGAAGTGGTATTTTTAGTAGAAGCACCTGGCAACGTAATTTTACCTCGATGAGTTGTAACATGACATTCAGAGGTAGATTCGGAAGAAGATCCAACACCTCTTAGGACAATCTTGGGTCTCTGAGGAGGATTCTCAGGATTTTTGTTCTTGATGGTAATAGTAGAGATATGATTGTCCATTGAGATGTGATTGATAGTTGAGTCATAGTTAAAAGGTGCTCTAGTATAGTTGGCTTGATCATCTGTGACTTTGGATTTTCCCTTGTCATGCTTTGGGAATGGTTCCTTAAACATCTCATGTTCTTGATTAGATGAGTGTCCCTCAATCTCAATGTCACCTCTATCAATGAGATCTTGCACAATGTTCTTCAGTCGATGGCAATTACCTGTCTTATGACCCTTGCTCTTATGGAATTCACAATATTCATCATCGTTCCACCAATTTGGTTTGACCTTTGGTTTGTATGGAGGAAAATCTGGAACTGTGATCACTTTGTTTGTCACAAGCTTTTTGAAGACTGATTCAAGTGGTTCTCCCAATGGGGTGTACTTCCTTCGTGGTCTAGAAGTTGTTTGAGTGTTCACTTGATTGTTTGTAGAACTTGATCCCAAAAAGATGAACTTGGGTCTCACTGTATTGGCATCAACAACACCATCATTGACTGTGTTCTTGTTCTTATTCCAAAATCTTGGCTTGTCTTTTCCTTTAAAGTCCTCTTTGTTTTCCTTGAATATCTTAATGACTCCTTGTTCAATTAAGACCTTTTCTGTTGCTAAGCCCTTTTTAATAACATCCTTGAAAGTGGACAAACAAGCTTTCCTTAGATCATAGCCAATATTCTTGTTAACGTTTTGAGTGAACATTTCTACCATTTGTTTCTGTGGGATTTCGCAAGAGCATCTGCTAGCTAGATTTCTCCATCTTTGTAAAAATGACGCAAAAGATTCTCCTTCCTTTTGTTTAGTATTGCATAAAGTAGTGACTGAGATATCCGTCTCAATATTGTAGGAGAAATGCTGAATGAATGCCTCTGCTAAGTCGCCCCATGACTTAATACTAGGAGGTAATTGAGAAAACCATTCCATAGCTTGATCGCCTAAGCTCTGTGGGAAAAACCTCATCAAGTATGTTTCTTCTGCCGCTACCTCAATGCAGGCTGTGAAAAATTGTTGTATGTGTGCTTTGGGGTCTCCTTTTCCTCTATACTTGTCAAATTTTGGCGTCACAAAGTGTGCAAGAAATGGAGGCATTGGAATGCTCTTATCAAAGGGATAAGGACATATGTCTCTCATAGTGTATGTTGGTTTTGGCGTACTCATGTCCTCCATTTTCTTTTTTAAATCTCTATTTAGTTGCTCTAAATTGCTCTTGGGAGGAGATCGATTTCTTGTAGCATATGCCATGTTTGAGACACCAATTTGAGGAGGAGCTTGTTGCATGTATGGATGATACTGATCATAGACATGTCCATATGGAGAGGGTCTATATTGAGGTGGCATATATGGAGCACTTGGCATAACTTCATTTTGAGGAACCCCATATCTATTTTGTGCATATATACCATATTCTATAGGCATTTCATTTTCTAATGTGTTGCCCCCAAATTTGACATGAGGTTTCCTTATGTCCAAATTTGGAGCATGCATTTGGATGTCCACTTGTTTTGATTGATCCATAGCTTGAGCATGTGATTGAGCATATCTATCTACATAAGGCTTCCATAATGGTCTTCGAAGGTTAGTATCATATGTTTGAGCTTGTGTATGTGGGATTTCTGGTTTTTGAAGCAAAGCTGATGGTGATTCAAGTACCATATTCGGTCCTCTATTTCCCCCACTATTGGGTCTCCTTTGATCCATGTTAGAGTGAGTTTGTTGCGAGGGTCGATTTTCCATAAGTTGAGACATGTCAAAGTCATGGGGTATTTTAGCTCCACTTTGTGCCATCATGTGTAGAAAGTACTGTCTATCCCTTCTCATTATCTCTTCAACCAATCTATTGAAATGAGGATTCATTATGGATTCTTCTATGTCTGCTAATTGTATTGAAAAGTTGTCCACATTGTCATTGTGTAGCATTGTTGTTTGTAGTGTCTGTGTTTTCCACATTTGGATTGTTTCTATAAACATCCATGTCAGGTAATGTAGTGTGCTCAGGATTGAAAAATAAATCATTGTCATACTCATAAGAACTCATGTTTGCGGATTCTTGAGCTTCTTTAGCTATTCTCCTAGATTTTTGAAGGCGGGTTTCAACCATGAACTACGTGTTTGAGCTAGATGTGAGAGACTAGATGAAAAATGAAAAGAGTATGAAAGACCAAGAGTTGTATGGAGTGTAAATGAATCTTGAGGTGTACTTGCAATATCCAAAGTGTAAGACCAAGTATGTAAGTAGTAGAGTAGGTGTGACTTCCAAAGAGATGATTGTTTCTCTTGATGAGGTAAGCTGACCTTGACTCTAAGTAAGACCAAATGAGACCCAAAGGTAAGAAACCTTGATGAGGGACCACTTAGCAAAGTGTAGTTGTATGTAGTGTGTTGAAAGAGTATAGTGAGGACAAGCAAGTGACCTTTTTGACTCAAGTTTAGACAAGTATGAATGTAAAATGAGATGTGAAGCAATGATGGACTGTATGAGACCTTAGAACAGGTTGAATGCTAGATGAAATTGAAGAGACAACCTAGGAAGCTCAAGTATTCTGAAACTGATTTCCTTTGTTTGCTGAACTGTAAAAATTTTCAATTCTGGACACAGATGCTTTTGTATACTCCACAGACGCGATTTCCAGACACAGACGCTTCTCTGTTAGACACAGACGCTGATAAAAACACAGACACTATTCTGCCCTTCACAGACGCGCTTAGATGACCCAGACGCGGTTAAAACAGACACAGACGTGTTTCTGTAAACTTCGTGCAATTTTTCCAATCTGTGAAGTTGTTTTGTTGTGACCAAATCTGACTGTTTGACTGTTTTTCGTGACAAGAGGACACAATGTTGATGAGGACTCAATGTTTGCAAGTGTTTAGACTCCAAAAGTGTGTTGTTTGATGTAAAATGTTTTGCATACACTTGAAGACACAAAAGACACAATGTTTTGTTGTTTGGTCTTGAATGTTTGAGTGTTTAACATAAGGCAAGCACAATTCTTATGGTTGGCCAAGACAATAGTTGTTGATCCCACATAGGGTTTTACCCCCGAGGCTATGCTATTCAGAGCGGATACTTAGATGCTTGACCTCACTGGCTCCACCCTCGGCACTCACTTCTTGGGTCAGCCAAGCATCAGTCCCCATGAAAACTCCCCATGGCGAACTTTGTATCTTTACTAAGAACCGTATGTGTGTGGGCCGCTACCAGAGGTCCGACCTCCTGCCTCAACAACTAGAAGGATTTGGGCTTCTAAAACAAAAAGGTGCTAGTAAGGGCATCCGCTCGTGTGGCCATACATGCGGCACTTTTTGCTCTGTAAATACAGAAGGCTCCCAGCCGGTAGGGGTTACGCCCTACAAATGATCAAATAAATTTGATCAAACGGGTTTATGGGGAGACATAGTGTCGGTATGAACTAATCAGCACACGTTATTCATAGTTTTCACCATTAATACATTTGATTATAGTGGTTCGGATGAGGTGGGTTTTCCTCGCTACCACTTGGGTCGTTCTCTTCTCACTAGTAGTCCTAATGACCACACGGGAAGACAGACCCTCTAAAGATTAAACAAAAAGAGCCTATTGCTCAAGACACAAAAGACAATGATTCAATTTTAGTGCACCAATGGAAGTGTTTGCTAATCTATGAAAACAAGGCACACAACAAAATTACAAAACCCTAGCCAAGGCCCTGCAACAAAATTTGTTAGTAGTTTGGGTTGTTTCAAATGATCACCCCTTCCTGCAAGCACACAAGTTAGGTAAATTTTAGAAAACCCAAAAGACTTTGTGAAAAAGAGGCCTTCAACAAAAACATTTTTTTGCTTCCAAAACAAGCTGCACAAACTTAGTTAGCTAGATCTGAAAGGGTTAGTCCAAAAATAAACCAGATCTGAAACCCTAAGTACAAAATCCAAAAATTGAACCAAAGAAAATTTTAAAATTTCGAAACAGTAAAAACACAGACGCTGCTATACCAGACACAGATGCGTCTGTATGACACAGACGCGGTTCTGTGATGCACAGACGCGGTCAGAACACACAGACGCCTCTCTTGAACACAGACGCGATCAGAAGAAACACAGACGCTATTCAGAAACACAGACGCCCCTTTCAGAAACCTGCAAAATAAAATTTAGCAAAAGCACAGACGCGATTACAGATTCCGCAGACGCTCCTGAAACTCAGAGACGCGATCCGAAAGTTCGCAGACATGGAAAAACCTAAAATGTCGTCGAAAAATGTCCGATCTGCAACTTCAAAAATGCAAAATCTGCAACAAGAAGGTTAAATGCAAAGGGACAAGAGTCCCACTGGGCGTGCCAAAATGTATATGGTGAAAATGGATAACAATAATAACAATATTGAAAGGCTAAATGAATCCAACCACTAAACCCTAGCCTAACAATCAACAAAGATCCACCATAACATATGAAGATTACCTAAGACAATGCAAATAACTCAAAATCACAAAGATTATACCATCACATGTCCAATAGGGTTTTGATCTCCATTCTTCCTATCTCCATTGATCTTGCTTGATATATTTGCTCTCAGATTTTTATATGCACAAGAGCTCAACAAAGAACAGAATGTGGTTGCAAGTAGGATCGTATTGTAGCCAAATCTTCAAGATTAGTCATTAGGATGAGTGATTAGGGTTAGACAATGAAGGAAGCATCTCCTTAAATAGAAGACACAATATGAAATGGAGGGTTAAGATTGAGAGGTGCAAAAAGAGAGGTCGGCTAGGATTAGAGGGTATGTAGAAGAAATGATAAAATAATGAAAGAGGTAGGTAGTGTAGGAATTAAAAGATGAATGACATGTGTCATGTGTAGAAAAAGATAATGAATTAATTAAATAAATAAAGATTTATTTAATTAATAGAAGAAGTGGGATAATTAAATAAATAAAATATTTATTTAATTTAGGAAAGGATAATTTAGATAAATAAATGCATTTATTTAAATGAAAAATAAGGCTAGAAGAGGATAAATGAATTAATTAAATAAATAAGGATTTATTTAATTAATAGAAGAATTAGGCTTAGATAATTAAATAAATAAAATATTTATTTAATTAGACATGACAATTTTAGGTGTCTACAGTATCACATGTACATTTTCCCTCACATAAGTGGCATCTTCCTACATTGTTGTCACCATACAAAGAGATCACTATTATCTTGTAGACTCCATTGTTGTTTCTTCTTTGCACCAATAGGCTACCCAATTTTTATACTTGAGGAATGGTAACTATTTATGATTATTAAGAATTTTGTCTTGGTGTTATATTTCTTCTACCATTTTATGTCTATTGTCATTATCTTCTTCTTGGTTGTTTGTAGAGGTAGGAACATCGAAGTGGGGGTTTAATTAAGGCAAGCCTCTATACTACCCAACATATTTATTTGGTCTTGTGTGGGTAGGTGTAGGAGAAAGAAATTCTTGAAAGAATTATGTGAGTTCACTTGGCATTTCTAAAACCTTCCTTTGTCATAGTAATAATTTAAATTTATTTAGTGCTTTCATTTCATCCACTCTACATTGTTGTTTAGTTTTACTTTACAGTTTTTGGTATTCAAAACATTGTACATATCATTTTATGTTTCTCTATGAAAATCCACATTTTATTTTTGTACAAGATGCTAGTGTGTAGCGCATTTATCTTAGACAAAGAGCTTGTCAAGTTGTTTGGGAGACTTTTTGTGATTTGTGCTTCTGATTTTTTAAGTCCCAAGAACCTAGATAAATTATGTGCATGATTAAAAAACACACTTGAATAATTAGAAGTTAAACCTTAAGGTCATAGTTACTCAAACGATTATCTGAGTGGAGGGTAAAATTTTGAGTTCTTGAAGGGTTTGATTAGCCTTTGTAGTCGTTCACTTTTCATACTCTATATTTTGATGAACCTAATGTGAACTTGACTCTAGTCAAAATAGATTGTCTCTTTAAACACAAAAAAAGAAGATTTTTCTCAAATTCTCCTATCACTTTTTAAGGTTTGCAAGACCGTGTGTTGTGGTGGCCTTCCATAAGCTTCACTACCCAATCTACAACTTTTGGGAATGTAGTTAGAAGAATCTTGAGAATCAACATACCTCAAACTAGACACTGTCCTCCTAGATCTAGTCCAGTATTTTTAGGAGATCATAACTCTCCTCATTTTAATCACATCATTAAAAATTATTCAAACTCAAAATCTCAATTAAAGTCTCAAACAAGTTCTCCTCCTCTTGTGGACCATGATTTTTCTCTCAAGGTCCCCTTTGAGCAGGCACGATCGTTAGAAGAGAACTTGAGATATTTTGAAGACTTTCTTAATCATGATAACTTGTTTACCCAAACAACTCCTATTGTTTTTAATTTGAGATACCTTCTCATCTCATATCATAATGGCCTTGAGTTGCTTTATACATTGACTAACATTTTTAAGACAAATGTGCCTATCTTACACATTTGCTTTGTCTCACCCTCATGATACTCATTCAAACATCACTAGAATGCAATTGAATATGTCAATGCCTATGGTTGAAACGAATCCTATTACAACTCCTATAGCTTATGTTGGTAATAGAAATATTGTGTCTATAAATCCTATTACACTTGGAATTAATGTGGCTTAATCCTTTGGAGTATAGCATACCTCACCTCAACTATCTTCTTCTTCCATCAATAATTTCAATGTTAATGCTTTTTTCTACAATAGCTAATCCACTCCCACCTTCCCCACCATCTAATCCATTCTAAACAATTTTCTATTGGTGGAGTCACTGGTTAGGAGGGACCTCAAAGAGATCAATCCGAACTGGGCAACAAGAGTAAACACAAAGGAAACAAGAGGATATGATGGAGGCAATATAGAACTGAATCAATTAGATAATGAAAACTGATTACAGATAACTAGTAACATCTGGAATACAAGATTCGGGTTGCTGACCTGCTATATACATGCTCAATTATAGAATCAGTCAACTCTGGACTTCTAATTCGTAAGATCTATCTTCTATATTCTTCTTAACTGAATTATGATGCTTAATTACATTGATTTATATGATCTGGAGGGATCCGGTCGGTCCAAGAGGGATCAAATGCTGAAGAACAAGATCAAACGTGTAAAACCAACAAGTTGGCCTCCGCCAAATAGATTCCTCCAAAAAATCAAAAGGATGAAGTACGGATCAAAGGGAAGGTCGACCACATGCCAAGGATCATCGAGATCAATGAACTGGGGCTACACAAGCTACAGAAGGAATCCAAAAGATTCTCCGATGCAAATAGGTCCTAGCAGTTCCGGTGCCAGAAAACTATCTCAAAATCCGTAATCGATAACTTGCCAGTAAATGATCCAAAACACTCTGCGGTTTAGGAATAAGGAAGATGATCACGTACTCAAGCAAAATCTAGCTCCACAATATCCAATGAGCCGATGCAATAAAATACAGAAAGAAATGTTGAAACTACAAAACAAAAAACAAACTGGAAAGGAAATGTTTTTGGTTGATGCAAGATTGCCAAGAACCGGGGATTCTCCTGCACCAGCTACAAAACATGGACCAAATGCAGTCTCAGCTTACCAACTTGACCAATGTTTTTATGCAATCTACACTGACACCTTACTATTATCATAGCCCTCTTGCTTTGACCATTTTAAATGCACCTATGACCCAAGTGATCGAGATTTCAAAAATTCACGAGTACAATGGTAAGAGAGGTCCTCATATGCATGGTAATTCTCACTACGCTTTATTGCAATTTCTTACATCATGATCATTTGTTAGCTAATATATTCCCATGGTCCCTCAAGGAGACCACATTAGAATAATTATATTAATTGTCTAGTGCTCTATATCATCTATTGTTTAGTTCATAAATCAATTCATATAGAAATTTCAAGCAAACTTTGGATCCAAGGTCACCATTGTTGATCTTGTCTACTGTAAGCATCAACCTAATGAGAAGTTGTAAAGTGGAAAATTGGATCCTAGTGACTCCCCACCTAGGAGAGAGAAAGGAAGCCACTAGGATGATTTTCACTTGGGAAGAACTTTGCATTCAAAAGAGGGGTTGAATCCGCTAGATCCAAATCTGAGGGGAACAAGGATGTGAATTCTGAGTGGATTGCAAGTGATTGAAGTGTGATTTACCCTCTTTTATAAATGAGAAATTTGACTTGTTGACTATGTGGAAAAGAGAGAGGAAATGAGTGAAATGAGGTGTTACCAGTTTGAGATCACGTTGTAACTTCAAATCTGAGCTAATTAGACTAATATGGATCTGCCCTGCAAATTTGGAGAAAAGTCATCGGGACCGTGGCGGGAATGTACATGGTCCACCACAAAATTCGTGAAATGAAAAGAGTTCTTTTGTCTCTACAAATGAATCCCAAACCTATAATTATAGTTGCGCACCTGCAACCTACACACAGAAAAGAGAAGAAAGGAGCGTTGTGGATAGGGGTTTGCCTCAGTCAAACCCCAGTTGAGGAATCGACCTAGAAAGAAAGTAATTGGAAATGCTTGAATGTAAACAATGGAGATTTATACCCTGTAAATATGCAACTTGTTGATGATGATTGATTTGCTTCTTGACTGTAACCACAAATGTTGTATGAAATGGCATGTAACATGACAAAACCCTAACACACACACACATGCTTGCAAATGAATGTTATAGTGTTGCTCCAATGGATGAATGAAGAAGACTTGAATGCTTGAGTGCTTGATGATGACCTTGAAATGTTGTATCTTCTCCTTATGTCTATTATGTCCTATCATGCGTTCATTCATCCTTCGTCATCCTAAATGAGGGTATTAAATTCCCTTTTATACATGCCTCAAGGATTAATTTTCAACCATCGAAGGCCGACAAAGAGGAATAACAAACCCCGAAGACAAGAAATGCATAGGAGGCCGAGAAGACAAAACATAGGGCCACCCTAGGAGGTGGGGATAGGGGTGCCATGCCACTGTCCTAGGGGGACAGGGGTGCCACGCCCCCGTCCTGCCCTATTTTGGGGCCCGGAAAGGGTCTAAAGTAGACACAAGACATGAAGGGGGAAGAGAGAAGGGTTGGAAATGCAGAAATAGGTCCTGGTTAGGGAAGGAGATGTCGTTGCCAAGGTGAAGACCCCAAATATGGTTAAAATTGCAGGGGTCGCAATTTTATGACACTACAGAAGCTAACTAATTTTTTTTTTTCTATTAGTTTATATCTTAAAAAATTCACTATGCATTGCTTGATCATGAAATTCAAAGGTTGTTCATGGGAAGCCTATAGACAATTTTGAGGGAACAAATGTCTTGGATGAAATATCCTTCTTTTTCTCATTTGTATACTACATTGGGGGATTATAAAAAAATGTTGACTCAATACGAGGATTTTATCTTGTCCTCACATCCTAATAATTTTTTAGCCACATCTTCTTCTAGAGGGTCAAAGAAAAATAAAGCAATCGTAAATGTTATAAAAATTCATCAAATAATTGAGAAAGGTACCCTTAGATCACAATGAAATTAAATCTTTATGAAGTTATCTAATTCTTACTTAAGTGTGCACTAGAAATTACTGATGGACAATTTGATTACCCTCCTGGATATTAGACCACTCCATGATAACAAGCCATTCCATAGTTGGTATGTGTTAGATGCAATGACAACCCCAAAGACACTGAGAGGAGGGGGGGGTGAATCAGTGTCTAATTGGTTAATGGAATATTTGAACTTATTTATAACTTTGCAACCCAAATTAATGTACCGGTAAACAAGCAATAGTGCAGTAAAGAGAAATAACAGAGACAACATAAATGCACACCATAACACAAGATATTTTGGCAAGGAAACCCGGTAAGGGAAAAAACTCGGTGGGAATTATGACCCACAATATTTACTCACTGGCCAATATGAATATATATTACTTACAATAGGGGTCTGCACATGCAGGAAGGCCAACAACCTAGATATCACTGCTCAATGAAAGAGTTTCACTGACTACAAAATGGATAATTAAATCCAAGACAATGTACTGCTCAAAATAGCATCTGCAATGCTTGATTCAGTGCCGGTTTAAGCTCCATCAAAAACCATAACCAAAACCTTGCTGGTGAATGAAATTCACTCTCCTCTGCTCTACTCCTTATTCACTCATAAGATGATTACATTCAAATGCATATACAGTTATTCGCTCTCATATATCGATTGCATTCATTACATAATTACCCTTCCTATCATACTCTTACCTCTCTTATCACTTATCAAAATGACCTACAAGATCTCATACATGTATGAGTCTTTACAATACATCATGTCGGCTAACAAATAATTAATTACATTACAATACAATTCACATAAACAAAACTTTGTCTCATGTCAGCCTGAGTGTCGGTATGCTTCGTTGCTGGTGAATGAACTTTGTTGTCTGTTGATGTCAGTGAATGATGTCTACGTTGCCGATGAACCTGTAGAATCCTGTTATCGGTTGGTTGCCATCAATATATCATCAACCATTCTCATGTGAGTGTAGAATGCCAACAGTATGATTCTTCTATAATCTATCAATATCATTGGATGTCTGGGCATGACACTAAATGATGTGTGTGTTAGAGACATGTGATCTAATATCACATAGATAGTTGTATTGGTATGTGGCGACTGATCATGCAAATATTGTAAACTCGTAATGTATCCTTGGCATTTTTCTTTTTTGAAAAACCGACATTGGAAAAAACCCTAAAAAGCCGATTTGTAGGCTGCCCTAATAAATTGTATGTTATAAGTGGTTAGAATGAAAAGGGAATTGTAATGGTGTTGTATTGTTTTACTGGATAATAAGAAAATATTGGACAACTATATCTTGTGGATGTATCCCACCTTGGATGAACCACATTAAATCTTTGTGTTATTTGTGTTGTGTATGATAATTCATCTTTATGTATTTGAATCTACACATAATTGTTAATTTGTAGTTTCTCTAGATCTTCCTAAACCCTAACATAGCTGTACCATCCAAATTGGTGATAATAAATAAAATTAAAAGAAATTTGTCGCTAAGCCCAACATTCATCTATAGATTTATATCAATCCTTTTTCACCCCATTCTTCTAACTTTATCAATGCTTCTTCTTATGCTTCATCTAGAAGATTTGAGTATGTGAACATGATGACTATTACTCCAATGTTCCCTTCAAGTCAGAAGGTTAAGATGCCTAATATATCATTCACACTTGATGACTTTCTAGTCCATGTGGAGCTTGCTCCTCTATACATTCATGCTTGAGTTAATGATAATGTCATTATTAGCATTATGATTGACCTTGCTTACAAAGTCAATGTCATAAAAGAGGAATCTCTTTACTAATGGTCTACATTGAGTGAGATATGATGAGTTTGAGGCCACCATCCATACCCATGATGGTCTTTCTCTTCCTCCTTTGGGATCCATTTATTTGTCGGTCCTTGTGGGACCTAAGACTGTCTCTACAATATTTATCATGATTCTAGAATCTAACTTGTTCAGAGTGAAACTAGGCATTACTTTGCTAGTTTCCATGGATGTTTTTTGTAGTCCATAAGTGTTCAAAATTTCCTCACAAGGGAACTGTGCAAACTATCCAAGACATTGGATATAAATCACTAGACATCATATGGGGGCTTTTCTCTTAAACACTTCTGGCCTATTCTTGTGGGAGCCATGCTACTGCATGATAATATATTGTATCAATCATATTAAAAGTATAAACTTGAGGAACTAGCATTTATATCATTCCTACCTCCTCCTTCTACAACTTTGGTGAGAGCCATGATACCTTGTGGTGATATATAATATAAAGCATATTAAAAGTATGACTGGGGAATCAACATTATGTCAGTCTTATCTCCTCCTTCCTAGTTTGCAATGTTCTTCATCCTTTTCTCTTTCATTAAGGGATAAGGATAATTTGATCCCTCGAGTAAACCTTCTCATTATTCTAAGTCCTTGCAACCTACAAGGGTGCATCATGTTCCTTCAACTATGCCTAGTACAAGAAAAGGAAAGGCACCTACATTCTCAAAGTCAAAGTCCCATATCTTTAAGCTTCTCATTCTTCCTAACATCCCTCACCCTACCATGTATGGAAATGGAAGAATTCTTCTTTAGCTGGTCCTTCACGGATAGCACCTATACCTTGACCTTTGAGGGTTCCTCCTATTACTCCACCTACTCCCCCCAAAAAGGATGAAAGGTGCCCATAGTGAGCTTAAGATCCACATGTCTATAACACACCTTGTTTCATCTATGGAGCCTCCTGTTTTGTTAGTGACAACCATGAAGATAACTTTTTCTATGGAGTGGGATGTTACAAAGTATTTTGAAGATTATGTTCCTTGTTCCCATCTACATCGAAACTAGTGTACATGATCATAAGCATCATCAATGGACAATGGATTGAGAACACGATGTCACATTCAAGACTATGGACATGAGTATTATATTTTAGCTCTTATTTATTCTTATATTCTTGTTCTAGTTTCTATTACTCTTATTTTCTGTACTCCTGTATCAACTTTTGCTTTTGTCTTGCTTCTAGCTTCCTTGGGCGATGATGATGAACCTTATCCTAAGAGGGTGCAAGTGTTCATTGTTCTCTACCTATAACCACCCCTTATAACTTATTTTTCTAATATTTCTCCATTTGTGTAGCCCATAGACATGCTTATTATGAAGGTCATGTCTAGTGTGGCTTTATTTGCTTCTCTTTCTTCTCAACATCTTTATCCTAGCTTCCTTGGGGTCCTTGAACCTACTATGATCGATGTGAGGATTTCATGACAATTGTCTAAGCATAAGTTCAAGTAGGGCCCTATCCACGTGTTCTATCACAATAAGTCCACTCTTTCAGTTTTCCTTTCTTCTTTTATTCTTGTAGTTGAGGAGACTCCACCTTCTTTGGAGTTCATCATTGCCCCTCTACGAAAGGTTGGTACTGTCACTCCTATTTTGCAACCTTCATTTGGGTCACCTCACTCCTCTCGAGAGAAGTGTATGTTTGACTCTCTAGAGGATATTTTAACATTGTCGACTATCTTCATAAGATCCTTCACACTTGACTTGCATGAACTAGTGGATGGGAATTTTGAGGCATCTTCATCCCAATCTCTTGTTGTAGGTGAGATGCCTAACATTACCTTAACCATTATCTCTTTGAAAGTTTGACCTCCTTCCCCCTATGATCAAGATTAGGAGGAAGCTTATTATTTGATGGAGGTGATCAACTAGAACAGTGCCTCTTCATGTCTTTATAATAGCATTTGCTTTCTTGTTTGTGTTCCCTTGTAATTTATTGTATATGTATGTTCTCTCTCTTGGAGGACCCAAAATACCCTTGTAGGTACTTTAATACAAGGGGAAAAAATTATCATATACTTCCTCTATTTGTATCATCTTTCTTCTTTTTACCATACGTTGAATTTTGAAATTCAACGATAATGCAAAGGATCAAGAAATTTATGTCTCTTTCATGTTGACCATTTTTTTTAATCTTGTCTTTATGTGCTTGTTCTTCATGATCCAAATAGTTTTAGGATATGATGACGATTTATATGCAATTACGTATAGATGGTAGTAATATGAATCCTACTAACTTGAATATTAGGATTCCCTTGTCTCTTTTGTGCATACTTTTGTTGATGTTATGGAACCTTTATGTGATACCTATTGTAAGGAAGCATTTCATGGATACATCTCACTATGTTTTCATGACACATTTCTTCTCCTTAGAATAACTTGTGATCCTTTTCATAGCACAACTAATTCTAAAGGGGGAATATCATGTTCATATTATAGTTTTCTTATTGTATGCTTCTTAAATATATGCATCCAACTATCTAATCATTATCTATCACGAGGGAAAACTCACCGGACCTTGTCTATATGCATGTCTATGTCTCTTTTATGTGATTTTCCTACAACATAATTGTAGCAGTCATAGACCTATTGTTTTATGGTCGCTAACATAACATAGCTTGGTAGCCTAACATATGGGTGTCATCTTATGTATAAGTAATTTTTAGTTTCTAATTTTCAATTTTTTACCAAATGTGTTTGTTTGTAACTAACATATTAATGGTGATACAAATTAATAGTTTTTTAATGTAGGATCGACTCGTGTCTCTTCACTGGGAACTACTCCACAAGGATAGAAGACTTGACTTCACATTCACATCCTAGGTAAAAACTCTCAACTCTTTCTCTCTATTTAGCTCACATCTTCTCTAGAAGATATATGCTTGCTAAAGTTGGAACAAAATATAATGTTATAAATTACATCCTATGAAATTTAACTTCATATAAGCTTTCCCCTTTAGTTAAATAATTGAGACACTTATGCCTCTAATATTAATCCCTATCCAAAGCATACCTTATCACCTCAATTTTTTTATTTCTCAATCACTATGTTTGATTTTCGCTTTGACATATGCATGTCACACATAAACCCTCGATTGTGCTAGTAATTGGGATGTTATACTTTATACATTTTGGTAGAATAACACCTGTACCAACCTACATCGACATTAGGAGTCATTTTCCTTTGCCAAAACCTCTCCATTTTACCTCAAAAAGATTTTTTAAAACTTGATTCACTACATTTCATTCCATTCTTTCTTTCTACCATTATTGAACAACTTCTTTGCATTCACAACACTCTCATTCTAACACCAACTCTCTTGATTTGCACTACACACTCCATTATTCCACCATTTTTATTGTTACAATAGTATCTTACTACATTGTTATCTCATGGACTCCATTGTTGCTTCTTGATTGCATCAAAAGGCTACCCAACTTATGTGCTTAGGGAGTGGTAAATATTTATGATTATTGAGCATATTGTCTTAGCATTATATTTTCTCTACCATTTTATATCTATTGGATTTAGCTTTGTCTTGGCTATTAGTGGAGGTGGGAAAACTAAAGCAGGGGCTAACTGAGGCAAACCCCTTATACAATTGGCCAGCATATTTCTTCAATCTTTTATGTGTAGGTGCAGGAGGAGTTGCTTGGAAAAAGTCTATAAATTCACAAGTGATATTTTTGGGTGTTCAAGAGAACTTTGTGGTTTATAATTTTGATTTTTGAAGTCCCAAGAACTTGGATAATTTATATGCATGATTAAACACACACTTGATTAATTAGGAGGTAAACTTGAAGGTCGTATTTACCCAAAGGCTTATTTGAGTGGAGGGTGGCAATTTGAGTCCTCAAAGGGTTTGATTATCCTTCATAGTGGTTCACTTTTCATACTCTATAAGAAATCAATCCACACAAAATTCATATTACTACCATAACTCAAGGAACTTACCAAGCACAAAGGGAGAGTCACTAACAAAGATCTTGGAAATGTTGAATTAAAATGCTAATAGACTACTAGAAATACACCCCTTTTTGAGCTATAATTCAAGACAATTAAATCACAAAGTCTTCATTCAACCCATAAACATAATTGCGATAACAAACATTATAAATCCTATGCTCAAAGGACACTGAGGGTTAAGCATATTGTGACAAACACATGTGACTTAATAGTGAGGAAATATGCAGTTAAAAAATGTTTTTCAGTCTTTAAGAAAATGAGAATGATTTTCTATTTTAATTATTTAGAAAAATAGAAGAACCTAGGCAAACAGGCTTATGAAAAAGACTCGTAACAATCAATAAATTATTTTTAAATTCAATAAATATACTCTCTGAATTGCAAGAGACCACTTATGCAATAGAATGAACAATAACGGGTCCCCACTCTTGAAGTTGTATGGGTTAATGAATCGTCAAAAAGATAAGGCTATTTGTTGTTATCTATGATATACAAAATTATGCCTTTATGCCCAAATTGAAAATTAGAGAGAGGGAATCAAATGTTGTCTTTTTTCTTCTACATTGCACTATTGTATTATTGGAACTACTGGTTTTTTCTCCCTTTTCTTCTACACTGTATCATTGGATTGTTGTAGGGAGGTGATGAATCCATGCTTGGATAACATGACAAGAATAAGAAATAAATTGATTGTTTATATCTTCGATGAAGAATCAAATTAAATAAAAAGTAAGGAATCAAGCTATAGTACGATTGAGACAAAAAGGGAGTTCACAATTGTAAGAATTATGAGCCTACATAGTTGTTATAACCCACAGTAATATGATAATCTATAGTAGTATGTGAAAATATTATAATGGGGTATACACATGCATTCATGCACAATGCCTAGAACTCACTGCTCAAATACAATGACCCAGAAGGCTACAACCCTCAGGGAAGTCTCATTGACTTACAACAAGATTCAAACTACAATCCAGAAGAAATGAACTGAAATAATAGCATCTCCAAATGCCTGATTATAATTCCGGTTAAGCACAAATGTCTACTCAGCAACACCAATCTGTCCTCAACTACAACACTTAAAAATGAATCCTTGTTCACACATAAACTACTCTTTGATAATGCAGACACAACCATGACACCTAAATCACATGAATATATCACCTATTTATACAATTCATCAACCTTGATAACAAGGATGACTAAACCCTCAACTAAAAAATAAAAAATTGCATCACACAATACAAAGATCGACCACCAGACCAATATAATGATTTACATGATATAACATGGACCTAATTCAAATTCCCAAATGCTTAACTCCACCATAAATCTCACCAAGATCAAACGCAACACACTACACCACCAAGAAAACCGCATAACATGAAAATCATCACCGATTCATAGAAACCTTCAAAAACTTGCACAATGATCAATGCAGAACACCAAAACAAATAGGATATGACTAGGAAACACCAACAAGCACATTAGAAATATCAAAAATAGTTGCACCAACACCACTTATCAAATCTTCATCTGTCAAAGTCTAAAAGCTCAAAAACATAACAAATCAGTAATTGTACGAAGAAAGATAACTTGTGGAGCACAAAATCATGAACCATATGAAATGAAGATACACAAGACCATCCCAAACAATATCCCAAAATACTAGCACAAGATCTGATCACTCTGGGATATACCCGAGGAAATACCAAGCTCTGCAAAGCAAAACAAAACTGCAAAATAGGATCATAAGATCTTCCCAATCTACAATCACCAGAGAAAATCACATGAATATGTTGACATCAATGACAACAACATATGCTAGCAGAAACAATGACTAACAATGTGCAATAATGATATTGGTTATGATTTATTTTAAGTCTATCTTGAAGCATATTATACTATTATCAAGTCGTTCAATTAACTAAGGAAACATCAAGTGCATGCCTAAAGCTAGTGATCTAGTTGTAACAACAATACTCTACTAAACTTAATAAAGGAGTTGAATTTACTAGAATGTAATGCAAAAGCATGAGACAAATATTTACACTAATTTTTTTCATCTTTTGATCAACATTTTCATCACATGTTCAATATAAAATTTGCATTGCATATGAAACATTGAAAATGCTTACAAATTTTCATCAAGGAATTAAACATTCTTATTTTCCCTTTCAAGTACTTACATACTTTCATTAAACAATAATTTTTTACAAATACATAAGATAGAGTTAAAGAAACTACAATGTCTAGATTTTATATTTTGAATCACAAGCCTCGATGAGTCACCTACAAGAGGGAGAGCCTCGCTCAAGTTCTTTTCCTCCAACCATAGATCGATGGTACTTTGCACACCTTCCAATTGGAAGCATCCCGACCCTTTGTGAGGGTATAGACAAAGGAACCATCAAGGAATTTCATATGAGTTTTGGTGTTGTGTCTTATATAACCTAATTGAACATACAACTATAGATATACCTCTAACTATGTATGACCATCTTGACTAGACTATGCATTTTGGAACACTATAAACTAACTAGATGCAAGTAGATACTATTAAATCACTTTGGCCAAAGTTTAATGTAAAAGAAACTTCTAAAGAAATGTATTCATATGTTCACACACCGCTTATTCAACTTGGAAACTATTAGTATTAAGGTGCCATCTACCTTGTAAATCCTATGACATGGTTCCAACATCCTTGGAAAGTGTCGTAAGGCACTTAGGATGTATTGGAAAAATAAATATTACAAATTATTTTCCCAATACATCCTAAGGAATAACTTGAGAGAGTTATGGAGATGAATGGTGAGAGAGCTATTACACCTTTTTTGGTTGTAGGATTTGCAAATCATAAATATTTCCTCGATACTATCTGATAGAGGAATTAGCCATATCTTCTCTGTGAACTAGTATAGATAGACTTTGTATTCTTTGATCTATTTTAAATCTAACATTACTCTAGCAGTGGGAGTTTCTAGATATATGTTCATTTATCCTCTATTATATTTTGGTTTGTTGATTACTAATGTGATAATGAGTTTGCATGTTTCATTGGATTTGGATATACTAGTTATACAGTTTGTAGGTGTGTAAAACCTATTCATTGTAGTGGGATGACTTGAATATGGACTATTTATATCCACAAGATTGTTTCACTGGTGATGCAGACTTTTTTAGTTGGCCTTGTTTGTGGTCATTTGTGCATTGGTATGTTTCTTTGAGATAGGAGGTTGGATGTACAAAGACTTGATTGCAGGTTTATATTTGATATTTTGACAACACAGAGTTTTATCTATGTTGGTTTACCTTGGTTTAAGTTATGGTTAGCTTGGATGGATTGCAATTTGTTGTGATTTCTAATCTAGGTGGTATGGGTAAGGCAATTACTCAGCGTCTTTGTAATCATTTGAATCGGATTCTTATGTTCGTGTAGAGATTGGTGCAAGTTCCCGTGATAGTTGACATGGTTCACCTTGACATGTTCATTTTTCCTTCATATGTTGTGTATTGGACGATGTGATGATTTTTTTGCTAGATTGTAGTTGTCATGGTTGCTTTTGTAGTTGTCATGGTTGCTTTTGTAGGTGTCTTGTAAGAGCATGAGGGAATGATGAAGATTTAGATGGTATATGGATGGCTAAGGGATGGTTTTTCATTGTTTGTGATTCCTATGGGTGTATTTACAATGTATGATGTCAAGTGGGATAATTTTAGGATTAAGGTGTCATCTACCTTGTAAATCCTATGACATAGTTCCAATGTCCTTGGAAAGTGTCCAGAGGCACTTAGGATGTATTGGGAGGATAATTTGTAACATTTATTTCTCATGGTTCTTTGTAATACATTCATAAGGGGTGATGGGTTACAATAGCAACAGTAAAAGTGACTTGTGAACGTAAATTTTCAATATTATTTTCCTCACTTATGGATGTCTAGAATAAGATATTTAATGACTTAAGAAAGTGGAAAAAGAGTGACCTATGGATTTCTCCAAGTGGGAGCATGGAAGAGGCAACGAGTGTCTCTTGGTTTCCAATCATTTATTACATTTAATATAATGTTTATCTTGCAAGTATAGGTGTCCATGTTGGAGGGAAGTTATTGGAAGCTAAACCAATGTCTTTTTGAGTTCCATGGAGGCATTATAAGGGTGTTGGTCTTGAGTAATGAAGAATATTAACTGGTAACCTTTATTGGTGGTTTTGGAGATCTTGACATTCTATAAATTCAACCTTCAGGTGTAGATTTTATGTAGAACATTATGGGAAACAGTTGAATGTAGTTTTATCTATAGGAATGAAGGATAGATGGGAGGCATAAGGAGGTTGTTCACATGTACATAGATGTTTCTATGGTGGAGGAAATGAGGAGAATGAAAGTCGTTGTATTGTAAGCACTTTTATTGTTATCAATACAAGCTTGTCCTCTCTTATTAGTGGAGTTTTTTCCCGCAAGTGTTTTCCCATGTAAATCCTATGCTATTTGTGGATGTTATGTTATTGATTTATGCCTTATTTCTATTAATGTATGTTGATGATAATCATTATTTATTAGTTTTATAAGTTCACATAAGATAGGTTTGTTAAGCATGGTTAACAAACTGTTTTTTGGCATCATAAAGAAGAAGGATCTAATCATTGGTTTTCCATAATTAAGGCAACTTAATTTTTAGATTTGCATGTTTCTGCTATCCAAGCCTTGAATCTCATCCTTTGATTAGTTTATTGGATATAAATTTTTATCTTCGCAATCTTTGGTATTAAATATATTTATTTTCCAATAGAAACAACAATCATCCTACAACTACAATAGTTAAATCAAAGTATTTCCATTGGTTTGACTTTCATGTAGGTTTAAACTCAATTGAAATACTTTAATTTGTGAATAATAAACTTAATCATTGTAATCATAATTCTAACAAGGAACTCTCATTATGCATTTCTTGCATTTTATTGATCTTGGCTTCTACCACTTGTTCACATGTCTTTATGTAACTACAAGAGAGTTTTAATCTAAGTCTCACAACTTAAGATATTATAGCTTTTTACTAGTCAAGTAGCATTCAATAATGAAACCCCTCATGGATTGATGACGTGGTGTTTGCCTTTGCAACCTACAAAGGAGTCTGGCTTACTATTTTACCAAGGTAACTTCACATAAAATTTTGGGTTTTCCATGACCTCTTCCTGATTTTTAAATCAAGTTTCTAACTTATGAAGTCTTTAAGGTCTCATTGTTTTATAAAAATCATTTAGATGTAAAAGACGACATGAAAATATAGGTTCTTTGTCATGAAATGTTTATCTGATTATGAACAACTACTTGTTGCCTAAAACTAGTTTTAAACATCAAGTTCCTCATATAGTTTATTCTCATAAAACTCATAAAAATCTATGTGGTATCTATACATTTATACATGTAAATAGACACACGCCTTTGTATATATAAAAGCACCTGAATATATAAATAACATTCAGTTTTCCATTTTTATGATTATAAATAATAATATTACTCGTTTCGAGCTAACTAAATAAAAGAATCTTTAAGGTTTAAACAATTGTTTATCATGGGAAATAATCAATTTTTATGTTTCATGATGCTAAAGCTATCATAAGAAAAAGGTTGTATTCGAAAGAATAAAGTGGATTAAAGAATTGAAGTGGTTGAAAATCTAACGTATTCCATTTATGGACAATAAGAGAAAATAAAAGATGTTTTCCATGCAAACCAGGCATTTATGAATATAATACTCAAAACAATGATTATATCAATACATATTAAAGACTTTCTAAAATGCAATAGTAACAAACAAGAAAACTGTATAATCTCAATACTTAGCTATGGTTTGTTTTCTTTGCTTTCATATTACTATCTTTAAACATAAGAATTTAATTAATAAGCATGCCTATAGAATGCATTGATACACAATAATTGCCACACATAACTCTCTCTCTCTTCAATGTATTTCTAATTTACCTATGGTAGAGAAAACTATCTCTCAAAACAATTCAATAGTAAGGCTCACACAACAATCAAGATTGTTAATGGGTAGTTTAGGTTTGATCTTTCTTCCTCATGGGTGAGAAAGGTGAGATGGGAAAGGCTAAGTCAAGAACGGGTGAAGATAAACTTTGATGGCGTCTCTAAAGGAAATCCTAGAGTGTCTGGGGCTAGTTGTGTAGCTCAGAATGAGTATGGAGTAATATTAGTCATTAGAGCTCAAAGACTCAAGGATGGAACCAATAATGAGGACAAAGCTCAAGTGGCTCTAGTTGCAATTAGGATAGCAACATGACTCAATATTTCCAAATTACATCTCAAAGGAAATTCATAGATAATGGTAAATTTTATGGCATTGGGTGAAGCCAAAAATTGGAAGATCAATAGATATATTAGATTAATTTTGAATCTTCTAGAACAATTTCAAGACTTTAGATTCTCCCATATATTAAGAGAAGGTAATGAACTAGCTAATAGGGCATCAAACTAAGGGTACAAATTAGATAGTGTGGATTACATAGAATTGTGGGTTGAAAAGGAAAGAATCCCCTTCTTAATCCATGACGATTTTGACAATGTTAGTGAGATGATAATAGGGGGTACGTAAATGTAGAGATTCTCATCGAATAGACTTGGAAGATTGGATGGATCCGTCTAGGTAGAACAATAGACTGCATTCAACATTGATGTTTTCAGTAGCTATGTTCCCAAGAGCATATCTTCTAAAGTAAGGAGAATAGGCTTAAATTGTTCAAATAAATTTCTAATCCCAGTTTTAAGGGATTGATAGTAAGGAGACAGAGGGGCTATGTGGAGGCTTCAACTGAAGGAAGATAGAGGTGTTTGTAGGTTGAGCAACAATGGAAGCCAACTTCTCATGGGGGGTTGAAAAACAACAAGGTTCTTTCAAGGGGGTCATTATAGAGGAGTGGATGAGGCATATTTTTAAAATTGAAGACCCCCAATTCTTAGGCATGGTGGACATGTTGTTGGGAGAAAAATACATAAAGTCTTAATTTAGATTTCAAACAAATGCAAATGCGGCCTCCATTTTTTTGGCTTGGTGCTTGGAGTTGGGAACAAAGGAGGATACAAAATGGTTGATGATAGAATGTATCAAAGATGAATAGAAAGAGGGTTTCAATGTCTTCTTAGTAATGGTGAGACCAGGAGAAGGATTTGTCACAAAATATGGCTTAGAGTGGGTGCATGTGGATGAGTTCAAGCTACATTTGAGGTCATTTTTAGTTTGGTGTGTTCATGATGACCATGAATCAAGGAGGGATAAAGAGAAGGATGGATGGAGGCATATTAAAGATTATATTAGAAATAGAGAGGTAGGCATGCAATACTAGGAAGGAGAGGATGGAAAGAAGAAGAAGAAGAAGAAGAAGAAGAAGAAGAAGAAGAAGAAGAAGAAGTCTACTGCAACACCCTATAGTGTCTCAATGATAGTTTGAGGTGCCAAATGGTAAAACTAGTCTACTGCAACACCCTGTAGTGTCTCAATGAAAAGTCACACTGAGACATCTTCATGTTCCACACCAAGAATCCCACATACAATGTAGAATATTGCAACGTGTCCATCTGGGTGTTGCTTTCCATCTCCAAAGAACTTAGGAATATTTTTTCATGACCCTTGCGAAAGAGGATGAAGTGGTGGAGTCAAGTTAAGGGGACCAAAATTTTGCCCCCATGGTCCTTGTGCAACCATTATCACTAGTTGTATTGGATGATATGGGGGAATTACAAACCATTGTACTTGTGGAATGACCAAAGACCTTGGTGCACTTGAAGCATCACTTAGAATAGATCTTTGAATGGGAAGGTGGAAAACTCCTTGTCCTTTGAAAAGAAGAACTAGCATGCACAAGTAAATAATCAAAATGATGCTTTTGAAGAAGCTCAAAAATTGGATTGACAACACCTTGATTTCTTCTCCCACACATGTAACTTTGATTTCTTAGAGTAAAGACTTAAGCTACAAGTACAAATCAACAATAATATGCACTAATAGTAAAACATAATAAACTAGAACCAAAATGCCAAGTGCTTGGTTGTATGTCTGTGTCTCCAATGGAGTCGCCAAAAACTGTTGGGTACAATCCTAAAAACACGATTACATTTAAAAGAAAGAGTTTAAAAATAATTTTGTAAAAATGTCTCTTTGCAATAAATATAACTCAAAGTTGCAATTGGGTCTTTGGAACCCGATTGTAAATGATATTTGCATATCATAACAAAGACACAACTTGCAATTAAGTCCTTAAGATCCAATTGCAACTTAAAATTAAAAGCATAATTAAAACAACAATAGGTAGAAACAACACTCAAAAACTTGAAACTTGACAAACTACAAAGACAAAAATATGAACAAAAGCTAGACTTATTCCTTTCACCTTAAAAAATGCGAACGACAAATCAGGCAAAATTTGTATGGGGTGTCTCACAATTTTTCTCTTGTTCAAAAATGAGCACGACAAGTTGTCTAGAAGGGCATGGAATGGGTAGGTAGATCCATTTAATAGATATTTTATTAATCAAAATTTATTTTGGGAAAGTATATGATAGGATTGAATGATATTCCATTCTTGTTGTGCTTATTGTTATATGCTATAGTCCCACCTTCATTGAGTAAATTCAAATGTTTTGTTTAGTGTTACATATATCAGCCATGGAGTCATCATGTTCTATGTTGTGCACATGATGAGCAACAAATTTTTGCATTTAGTCCTCAAATGTCCTTATTCCGCCTAGCAATCATGAAAACCTCTAAGAACATGGAGTAGAATTCTCTCACATGGTTTATTGGATCTCCCTTTCCTTTGTATTTGTCAAATTTTGGAGTCTCAAAATTGTGTAGGAAATGAGGCATGGCAATGCTCCTATCAAATAGATAAGGACATATGTACTCTAGAGAATATCTTTTCTGTGATCTCCCTAAGTTTAATTGTTGGGAGAGGTCTTGTACTTTTTGTCTCAAAATATCCATTTCTATGAGAGGAGGTGGGACATACCTGTGGTTCCCTTGTTGATACTAGTCGTCGTTGTACTTGTGGGCATTCCTCACCCTTCTTTCATTTTGATTTCTCTCTTGGTGAGAATTGTTTTGGGATTTCTCTGATGTTTCCCTAAGTTGTGATACGTCAAAATCTAAAGGGTGTTTTGCACCCTCTTGAGAAAGTCTTAGGAAATGGGCGTTAGTGTTCCCCTTGGGAATCTAATCAAAGAGTTTGTTAAATCTAGGGTCATGTGTTGCTCATTCGATTTCTTCTTGTGTGGGAGTATTTGGGTCTTCTCCCCCTACAAATTCTCTATGATAAAAGGGGTTGTGTTCTTCTTCCTCTTTTGATTCTTGATGTATTTCATTTTGTTTTTGTCTCTGACTTTGAGACCTTGTCTCATCCATGTTTGAATCTTGTGTTTGTGAAATGAGATAAAAAGTGGGTGGTCGATCCCTTCTTATAGTTCCAAGATTTGATAATGGTGACGACGAGTTGAAATGTTTGTGGATGAGTGATCTCTTACACTAAAGGTTGAATGTTAATAGAGTCCTCTTTAGGATTGCTTGCTTGGTGTTTAAACAATCATGAGATGAGGTGTAGCAAGGTTTGTTTATAGCAAGCTACCTAGTTAAGAGAGGATGCACTCAAAAGCTAGTTTTAACCTATCTATTATGCTTAGTAATGCCACTTAGGATGATTGATCCTAGATGTAGAGACACACTAGAGAGTATTTATGTTGGTGTGATGAGAAATATCCAAAAAACTAAGGACCAAGACCTCTTTGTATTTGAGAGTTGAATGGAATTTTGATGTTTTTATTGTGAGATTTGAAATTAGTGTAAACCTTTGAATTTATGAGTTTTATGATTTATTTGGAATGATTTAAGCGAAAAATATGGAAGATGTGTGTTTAAAATGACTCAAGAAAATGATCAAGAGGAAATATGGTAACCTTGGAATCTCTAATAGGTGATTGCAAGTTGTGGAATGTATGATGGAGGAATGTGTTGACTATGATTATGACGATATTATAAAGCCCTTATTTGAAAGGAAGCTTGTGATGTAAGGGGTTCTAGTTCAAAATCGTAGGTGAAACCGTGGTTAAAATCGTGATAGCGATGGAGGAAGGTGCGATGTTTTAACAAAAGCTTGCGGTTCTTGTACATAAAGTTTCTTTTCTTTTGAGTCTTGTTCTCACTTGGATTCTTCTTCTTAAGGCGACAATAGATGGATTCCTTGATGTACTTGAGAGATTTCAAAACCCTAAGCATTTGATGTTTGAACCAAATTGTTCTTAGTTGAGATTTTGTGTTGCTTAGTTGATGGGATGTACTTGTTTTGAATGTTTGATTTTGACAAGAAGATACATCAAGCATATAAACAATTATTTTCTTGGTAACTTTGAATTGAATCCGATTGAAATGTGTATATTTTAAGATATTTTCAAATCCCCTTTGTTTTTCATAGGTTTTGAACAATCGAATACAATTCAGTTAGACTCTTCTATTGTCAAAGGGGTCATTAACAATATCATAGCCCACACCCTGATACTCCATCATCTCAAACAACCTTGTCACACTTGAAGGTGCACCCATTTTTTTTTTCCTTTTGCTAGAAGTTGAACCAAAGAGAATCGCTTCTCAATTGGATCGTTTTCTTGGGAGATATATGGTGAGTGTCTTGGGGGCGGATTCTTCCCCACCCTTGCACTATGATTACAATGTTTGGATAACTGACTCATCTTGGCTTATATACTTAAAGCTCATAGTAAGGGTCTCATTCGATGTGTCAATAATAAATTCCCTCAAGAGGCTTCCTAACCTTTAAAACAAAGCCTTTATGTGTCTCAAGGATATTGGGGGAAGACTATCAATGAACACTACCGTTGGTTGTGATTTTCATCACAATCCATATTTTCTTATAGTGGATTGGAATACTCGGCGTTAGTCGTTCCCCACTTAGGTCGTTCCCCTCTCACTGACCTTATGGGCTTCTCGGGAGGGTTGACCTGCTAAAAGGTTTTGTCCTAATTCTAATAAATGAAAGTGAGTATGATGTTTTGGTCAGCCAATTAAGGGGAGAGAATAAGCCTATCACAAGACTATGGTGTTCATTTAATCCTATTATTGCAATGTGATCTAATTGCTACTTGGAGATGTTGCTCCAACAAACATGGTGTTCTTTTTAACTAAGATAGCAATATTTGAACTTTGGAAAATTTTGAAAAACCTTGCAAGAAAAACAAGATCTTGAAATTTGAAAAAGTTGGCTTGTTCTTTTTACCTTGCAAAATGAAGTGTGTTTTGTCCTTTTTACCCTTTATAACAAGAAAATGAAAATTTACTTGTTCTTTTTAATTTGCACCAAAAGACAATGTGAGCTACTTGAAAAAAGAAAGGTTCTTTTGTTGTTCTTTTTAACCTTTGCAAGAAAGAAAAAGTGAATTTGTTTTTATAGCACCATAGAAAAAATGAAGTTCTTTTTATCTAGCACCAAAAAGAAATGTGAAGTTATTTTTAAACCTTGCAAGAAATGAAATGTGAATTTGTAGTACCCCTCCCTCAATCAGACTTTTTTGACACTTATTTTGACCATGGTTGACTTTTCAGTGGTTATTATGGATACACTATGTGGTGATGTTTTATTCAAATATTATGCTATGTTGGATTATGCTTTGATTTGAGATTCAGTGAATATTGTTTAAGCATTATTTCCTTATGGATGATTAGATGTTAATTTTATTGACCAAGGACTGACACATTTACCTTATGCATGAGATGCTTTATGTATATGTCATCATGTATGTGTGGAAAGTGTATGGGGTGTGAGGAGATGATTTCCCATCACTCACTTCAGTGAGACATGGAAAGTCATGATTCTTCTTCACCCGTGTGTTTACCGTGTTTATATATATATCTGTATGTGTGGTTCGGTGATACAGGAATTGCAAGTACAAGGTACTGAATTCACCTAGTTGCTCAGGTCTGAGCGTACCTAATTAATTCGATGGAAGTGGAGGAGATAGTCTTTAAGGCCCTAAATGTTATTCCTAGCCTTGCTTGATAGTGAGCATTGTCAGTCGTATGTCAACCTTCCCTATGTTGGTATGTAGGTTGTGTCTCTGCTTTGTTTAGTTGAGTTTGTGTGTTATGCGTTTTGTGAATTTAATTAGTCTCTTCTTATGTTATTTAATTAGAAATTAATTATTAATACCTTATGGTTATTAATAATTAATGTGTATTGTGTTTATTAAATTAAATTAAGAATAAAATTATTATGGGCACTTTTGTGGTTAAATAGATAAATCAATTATTTTTAATTGGCTAGTTAAATTGATGGTTCTATGTATTAGTGAGATTTATATTATGTCTTGGTCATTTGTTAAAAAAGAAAAAGAACAAAGAAAAGAAAGTCATTTTTACCTTTTTTGTAATTTAAAATATTTAAATTGAGTTTTTTTTAGTGTGTGAGGAAATTGAATTCAAATTTAAAAAAAAATACAAATATATTGTTTTGGAGAAAAGAATTTAAATTTCATTTAAAACAAAAAGGGAAATTTTCTAAGGAAAATAATTTTGCCCTAAAAGATATTTTTGGGGCAAAATCCTTTATAATTGGGAAATTTTTTTAGATTATGGGTCTTTGCATTTTGGAAATTTTTTCCTCTTTGTGTTTGAAAGTGGTTTTGCTGGAGGTTTTGGTGTTTTGGAAAATCTTACTCCCTGTGTTGAAGAACTCTTGTATTGGAAAGGGATTGGTGTGCTCTTCTCCAAAATTTCTTCCAGAGGTTGGATTGAGAACCTCTATTTTGTTTTAGAAATTTTTGTGCTGATGAAGAAACCTTTGTGTTTCTTATTATGAATTTGGGGTTTATTTTGTGTCTAAAATGCATTCTTGTATTTATTATTTGATGGAGGAATTCAGTAAATTTTATTATCAATTTCAAATTAGGGGTTTGAAATTTCAAGAACTATGATTGTTTATATACAACTGTGTGATTTCATGAATTTGTTTAAAATTTTGTATTTTCAAGCTTTGTAAGAAAATAATTTTTTTTTATTCCCAAAGAGGGGGTTATGTTGTCCAAAAGAAAAATAAATAAATTAATGAGGGGGTTCCCTTATGGGAGCCACGATTGTAGCTTCCCCACAATCGTGGCACCCACGACTATGGGCAGCCACAACTGTGGGTAGCCCACGGGCTGTGGGGGGACCACCGCGTTGCCCCACATCCCCCGCCCCTTTCATTATGATGTGTGGCAGAAGTTAAAACATATATATATATATATATATATATATATATATATATATATATATATATATATATATATATATATATATATATATATATATATATATATATATATATATATATATATATATATATATATCTGTGTGTGTGTGGTGGTTTCAGTATTTTAAATTGATTTAGCGAATATTGATTGGAAGTGTTTACTGAATTTGTGAAATAATTGTTAGTAATTAATTTATTTCAAAATTTAGAAATTTTAGTAAACTTGGTCAAACATGAATTAGATGGAAAGAAAATAAATCTTTATTCTGAAATAAATGATGGTGTTTTTTTTGTTTCTGATTGGCTTTGTAATTAAGTCATATTGCAAGTCCTTTGGTTATATGTGGAATTAGACATTTTCATGTTGTCTTTCCTTTTGTAGTCGTATCTCGCGAGTAGACTAATTTGTCCAAGTGGTTAAACCTTTATGGTAGGGCTTGTGTGACCAAGTGTTTTACTCAGTTGTTTTTAAACCCTCTTTGTAAGGTTGGCTTTGCATTTTTGCCTTGGATTTCTTTTGGAAATTTTGTGTAGTGTCATAAGGAATAGTGGCTTTTGAGAGGCTAGTAGGATAACCCCTTGAAAGTTGGATAATTAAGTGATAACCTAATAATATATTAGGGGTTTGGATAGCTTAAACATTAATTAAGATTAATTGTACCCCACTCATGGTTGAGTGCTTGTAAAGACTCAGGATGCAGTGGGAAGGCCTGGAATGACAAACCAAAAACCTTGTCCTCATGAAAGTTTTGTTGGGTCCGCATGAGACTTGGATGGGGTCAGGGGTTTGGGAGAGGCTACCAGGATAATCCAAGAGGGGGTCGGGGCTTATGGAGGTCTGCCAGGATAACCATTCCAAGCTATGTGATGACACTCTTCCCTTATGGTCACTAGGGTGTAGTCTTGTTGATATCACCTGGAGTTTATTGTGGAGTCATGTTTGTGAGTATATGCTTTATGTGAGATTACCCGATGTCATGTTTAGACCACGTGTGCATTCCTTGTAGTTTGCTAGTGGGTCTTATTGCTATCTCCAAGCATGGTGGGGTGGTTCTTTTTGAGCCACATGGTCGGGTGGTAGTGCCACTTTCCATCGGGTGTTTATTCGTTCCTTCTTGTGAGAGTTGGCTTCATAGGTGTTCCAGTTGCTCTTTTGAATTTGAGCATCTCGTATTTCCACTTGGATCCTATTTGTTCTTATTGGAATCATTATTGTAGTTATTGGACCTTATATGGTCAGTTGTATTATTTGTCATGTATGCCTTCATGGCAAGATGCAATTTTAATGTATTCATTATGTACTCTTATGAGACTTAGTGTTTAAAGTGCAATGTAATATTATTTTAATCTTGCGATGTAAAAGCAATGTATTATGACAAGAATTAGATGCTAGGATTTACATCTCTAAGTCAGAAACATTGATGTTATGTAATTGAATGTATTATCATGAATGAAACATAGAAATGTTAATGATATCACATGCAAAGTATGAAACAATCATTGTTTAGTGTAATTAAGTTCCTAATGATTAAATTTATCTTAAGTGGATTAATTAACCTTAAGCAATGTTTAGTTTAATTAAGTAAACCATGTTGGGAAACCCTTTAGAAGTTTAAGTTAAGTCTTCCATTTGTGTAAATTCAATACAATGTTTATCTTAATGCATCTTTTAATTAGTAATGTTTTGAAAAAAAATTATTTACACTATTTTTCAAGTGTTTTAGTTTAATCATTTAGGGTTTCTTGGCAGGGCATTACAAAATTCTTTTTACCCTTTGTAACAAGAAATTAAAACTTGAAACAAAAGTCAAATACAACTTAATCTAACTCCATTATGCCTACAAGAAAAGTTATAACCTATAAAAAACTTGAAAGATTAGTCAATATTGTGGGCTTACAAGCCTAAAATCTTCATTTGTGTTACAAAAATTGGCTCTATGTCTGTTACAAATGCGCTACTCTGGTAAAAAGAAATGTGCTACTTTGGTGACACAAATGCACTAAAATAGAGCAAAAATGCTAAAAGAAGTGACAAAAGCGCTAAAATGCTACAATTGCACTAAAAGAAGTGACAGAAGCATTGAAACCTGCAGAAAAGAATTTACAGAAGTGCCAAAATGCATAACATAAGCACTAAACCTGTGCATGGAAAATCTGCAAGTTTCAAAAAATTTAGTAATTTTTATTTTTAACTTGTTAGTATTGAAGATGGGACACCACCCCCACGATGGGTGCCAAAATGATGCACATGAAAGAGGAACAAGCAAAACCAAAGATCAAATGTCAATATGTTAGTCAACCAAAACTAAAACCAAATGAACTTTAAACTTTCCAAATGCATATCAAAAGAGATTAAAAACATATAATAGAAGCAATAACAAGCAAAATAAGAGAGATAAGACTCCCTAAGAAGCACCCATGATGCTCTTGATGTCTCTCCCTTGTTCTTCTCCTCTCTAAGATCCAAATGCTTGCTTGAGTATAGCTCTCAGTTTCAACATGTAGTCATAGATGTCAAATGAAGGATTGAATCGTTGATAATGAACTTCTATTGCTACGCAAATGCACAAAATAGAATTGCTATGAGAAAGATAAGTACAAATGGCTATACAACTATAATAACAATGGTAAAGATGATTCCTATTGGAACCCTAAATTTCGGCAAAATTTAGGGTCCCCTAAATGAGATAATTCAGTGGACACCCATAAAAATACACAATTTGATAATATTTAAAATCAATTTGTGATCACAAGCTCACTCCAAATTATTCCCACTACCAGGTCAAGTGGATTTATTGGCAAAATATGATAAACGGGATATGGAGCATTGGCTTGATAGGAATGGTTTATTTGATCATCAGATGAGGTTAGTATTGTTACAAGTTCATTAATGAAAGACATATTCTTTATGAAAGTTGATAATTCAAATTAATATATTTGACATCATTGAAACCAAATGTTTACTATATGTGGGGATAAATGAGTCTCCCACAAAGGTAGAGCCTAGCATATAGTTTCAGAAGGTGACCGACATATGTCATAAAAAATGCAGACGAATATCAAAACATGCAGCACTTGGAGGGCTGGAATCTTGCCACAACTTCATTCCTAGTTATGTTACTCTTTCAGCATCCAGGTTGGAATTATTCCTGATTGTAATCTTCCTGAAATTATTGGAAATCTTCATCTGGTCAAATATTTGATTTTATATTCAGAAATCTGCCTTGAATCGAATTTGTTTTGGCTGTATATGAACTTCATTTTCAGTACTTTGTTCATGTACTTGTACTTCATTATTTACTTGTTGAAAAATCATCAAAATACAAAAAGAATTCAACCCTTCTGCAACTTCTGTCTATTTCTGAAAGAAAATATTAATAAGCAGGAAAAATCAATTTAAATAAATAAAAATTACAGCAGATTGGTAAAAGAGATCCATCAGGGATCTTTCAGTGGTTTGTCATGTCCCCTTTCTAGAGTGGACATCGGAGACGGAGGAGTTGGCCTATCATTGGAGTCTCGTAGGCTAGCAGAGGTTGATTGGGACTCATTCAGTGCATATAGTGATTGGATTTTGGCTTTACAGGCAGTTTGGAGCCAGTTTGGAGCAGTTCCTAGATTTTAGGGGGTATCCCTAAATTTTAGGAGGTCGTGACAGTTGCCAGTCGTGAGGTTATTCATGACCTTTTAGATGGTTTTAGTTTCAGGAGATTTGGGTGTGTTTCCTAGTTTCTAGGAGCATCCCTAGATTTTAGGGATGAGACTGCCAGTTGATCCATGATTTTCGACTTCAGTCACAGACAGGTGGCAAATTCCGTTTCAGGTTTTTGGAGTCATTTGAGCCTTCTACAACTATTTGGGATATATTTTTAATATATTTAAATATTTCTTAAGTTAGCATTTAATTATTTAAATAAGGCTATGTTTATAGCCATTTTGGAGTGATAAGGGGTTTTTGGCCTCATCTGGATGCGTATCCCTTGGTGTGATAGCTCGTTGGAAAGGTCTTGGACTTTTCTAAATATTTCTCTTTTGACTCAGATCCTTTTGGTGAACGGATTTCTTTATATTTGAAAAAAGGTCATTTTCTATGCACTTGACAACTTAAAATGAGAAATATAACATTTTAACCCTAAACGCCCCATTGAGTCACTTTTAGGGTTTGAGCTTAGTGGGAAGGTGTTATAAGGAAGTTGAGACCTAATTCTTATTATCTTTTACACATTTTACATCTTGGATTTGAGATTTGGCTCTGGAAGAGCTTTTCAGCATCTGGGACGCCAACCCCAATGCCTTGCCTGTTTGGGACGTAGCCCCCAATACAGTGGTTTGGATTTGTTTGCAGCTATTAGCATCTTGGAGATTGTACGACATTCTTTCTGGAGGTTCAACAATTCTGATAGAGTTCAGCGTGGGGTTTGGGGTTTCTAACCAGTTGGGTGTACTTGGCAACCATACGGCTGTACCTGGCAGCCACTTTCCTTCCCACATGCAGCACTTGGAGGGCTGGAATCTTGCCACAACTTCATTCCTAGTTATGTTACTCTTTCAGCATCCAGGTTGGAATTATTCCTGATTGTAATCTTCCTGAAATTATTGGAAATCTTCATCTGGTCAAATATTTGATTTTATATTCAGAAATCTGCCTTGAATCGAATTTGTTTTGGCTATATATGAACTTCATTTTCAGTACTTTGTTCATGTACTTGTACTTCATTATTTACTTGTTGAAAAATCATCAAAATACAAAAAGAATTCAACCCTTCTGCAACTTCTGTCTATTTCTGAAAGAAAATATTAATAAGCAGGAAAAATCAATTTAAATAAATAAAAATTACAGCATATTGGTAAAAGAGATCCATCAGGGATCTTTCAGTGGTATCAGAGCTTTGATCTTGCCAGCCTGTTGGGTGAAGATCAAGAGTTCTAATTCAGATTTGAGTTTAGTTTGGGTGAAAATCAAATTGGACATCATGACAGGGTTGTTTAGAAATAAACAAGCAGAAAAAGAATTTGAACAAACACCTTCAAGGAGTTCCAGACAGTCTAAGGGTACAACTCCTTCAACAAGTACAAGGAGAAGGTCTCCTGCCAAGACATTCAATGATATAGTTATGAACAACTATGATAAGTATTTCTCTCTTCCTAAAAAGATACGTGACCACCTTTCCTTCACACAATTCATGGGTGTACCAGTTGAAGATGACTTGATGTTTTCAAGTCCACGTCATCAACCAAGAACAAAACAAGAGTCAATTGAGAGCAAGGGAAGCAAAGGAAGAGGAGCAGATATGATGTTTACCAGTGAGATTGGTAGGAAACTATTTGAAGATTTTGAGAGACATGTAGATCCAATTGGTGCCTCTTTGGTTGGTTACAATGCTGTCCCATCATTTTTGGTGGAAGATGTGAAGGAAGAGTTTGTAACTTCAAGCAATACACAAGACATTCATGAGAGGTTTGATGAGTTTTCAGATTGCCCAAAGACTGATTTTGAATCAACAATTGATGAAGAACATGAGGTTGAAATGGACAGCGTAAGTTTGGATTCATTTGTCACACTACTTCCTCTTCTCAATTGGGAAGACCATGAGGAAAGTCGAAATTTAATGGTGTGTAGTGAATCCAAAGATTTGTCACCACAGTATGATCATAATTCTGAAGTCCATAACAGCAGTGACGTAACTTATCTTCCTCAAGATATGACAGCCTTTGGTCATGAAGAGAATAGAGATTTGCATTCTACATTTGCGGGTGCTTATGGTACAAGCATGGGTTATGCTGATGCAAATAATACAACTCACCATAAGTCTGATTTTGTGAACTTTGGGGCAGCTGATATAAAACATTGCCAAAAGTTGAACGAAGATTGGTTACATAGAGCTGCCCAAGCAAAAACGCTTGCTGCCCAAGCAAGACACCACCTCCAAAGATTCAAAGAGCGTCACAATCGGTTAGATGACGCAAGGATACAAAGAGAATCATCCATTAGATCTTTATTTCTTCCAAGGGAAGAAAAGGACAGCGAAGATATATTGAATGGAAATAGAAATCAGTTTGATTTTCTGAGTTTGATCAGCAATTTTCCTTCATCTAATGAGTCAAATTTGAAACCTTGCATTGAGAAGATTCAAGTTGGGAAGACTAGGTGTGAAGTTTATGAGTTGTTAGGTGGCATTCATAGTGGACCAGCCACTGAAGGTTTATCCATGTTGCAGAACAAAAACATCTACTATTCATTTGTGGACTTGTCACCTCTTTCATATGATAGGGCAGCGATGTACTTATTAATTGGTGACTCAGTTTTCTTAGATGTGATAGTGGGCTATGAAGATCAGCGTGTAAGAGACTATATTTGGTGCATGGCTAAACAATATATTTATTTGGCATCCTCCAATGAAGACATACTAACTTGTGGAGAAATTGGGCAAGTTGCAGCCGCTGATCAAAGGTTTTGGAGAGGTTTCCATCACACTTTGCTTGTTGGAAATTGTCTTATTGATGGGTCCATTTCAACATTGAAGATTGGTGGTATTTATGGTTTCACAGTGGCTATAGAGAGACACGGTATCGAGGATGCCTCTTACTATCATTGTCTCTTCATGACAGATGGATGTGGATTTAGTTTTATTTGGGATCCAGGTGTTGATTCATTTGATACAGCGTCTTATAGGGATTATAGTATGTTGCTCCAGATATTAAGATTATATGGCACTTATATCAGAGGAGAGCTGCAGGAGCAGTTTATGTCCTACAGGTGGTTTGTGTGGGATCATGGTATAGACATGTGTAGTACCTTCCTTTCGTGGATCCTACATGGGTTGCTTCACTTCAGATGTATAGATGTAGTCGTGGGTGTACAATGGTTGTTGACACTTGGACGGTATGTTCGGAATATCACAAGGATGGAGCTGGAGTTTACCCACTATCCATCTCAGTTTATCGAGCAGAGTGGGACGACAGTTGATCCACAGGTTGATTGTCATCAGATAGCTGGCGTGGATGAGTTATGTGATGTTACTCCTAGTGAGTACTTTGAGCCAGTTGATGTGGCAATTTCACCTGATTCTCTAGACAGGGTGATTGTTTCATTGCTAGTTGGTGATTACATATTTTTAGATGCCAGCTTGGACAGTGATGATTTTAGTCAGTATTATATATTGTCTAGTGAGTTGGCATTAGATCTTTCAGCACATCAGTAGCAGTGTGTGGCAGTTGTGTGTCACTTGTGTCAGATGGGGTCAGATCATAGAGGGTCTTCCATGGATTGGCATTCATTGGATATTATGACGGATGTTATGCATGTTGGTGATCACAGACACACTAGTGGTCTTGGCATTTATGGATATTTGATCTATGGAGATGATATAGTTTTCCATTGCTCACTTGAGGTATTCAGCGGGAGCTATGCTTCGCTCTGGGACCCAGACAGTGTTGATTTGACAGCACAGGTGCTTCAGCATTTTGAGGAGCCATTCCAAACCGGGGCATTGCATTTTGTTTATATCAGAGATGAGCAGCAGTTACATGCAATGATTTGTTTACATCTTATTTGGGATGGTGGAGGATTGGTGTTTCAGTTACTTGTGGGCAAGCAACTCCGAGAGGGGAGGCTTGTCATGTCCCCTTTCTAGAGTGGACATCGGAGACGGAGGAGTTGGCCTATCATTGGAGTCTCGTAGGCTAGCAGAGGTTGATTGGGACTCATTCAGTGCATATAGTGATTGGATTTTGGCTTTACAGGCAGTTTGGAGCCAGTTTGGAGCAGTTCCTAGATTTTAGGGGGTATCCCTAAATTTTAGGAGGTCATGACAGTTGCCAGTCGTGAGGTTATTCATGACCTTTTAGATGGTTTCAGTTTCAGGAGATTTGGGTGTGTTTCCTAGTTTCTAGGAGCATCCCTAGATTTTAGGGATGAGACTGCCAGTTGATCCATGATTTTCAACTTCAGTCACAGACAGGTGGCAAATTCCGTTTCAGGTTTTTGGAGTCATTTGAGCCTTCTACAGCTATTTGGGATATATTTTTAATATATTTAAATATTTCTTAAGTTAGCGTTTAATTATTTAAATAAGGTTATGTTTATAGCCATTTTGGAGTGATAAGGGGTTTTTGGCCTCATCTGGATGCGTATCCCTTGGTGTGATAGCTCGTTGGAAAGGTCTTGGACTTTTCTAAATATTTCTCTTTTGACTCAGATCCTTTCGGTGAACGGATTTCTTTATATTTGAAAAAAGGTCATTTTCTATGCACTTGACAACTTAAAATGAGAAATATAACATTTTAACCCTAAACGCCCCATTGAGTCACTTTTAGGGTTTGAGCTTAGTGGGAAGGTGTTATAAGGAAGTTGAGACCTAATTCTTATTATCTTTTACACATTTTACATCTTGGATTTGAGATTTGGCTCTGGAAGAGCTTTTCAGCATCTGGGACGCCAACCCCAATGCCTTGCCTGTTTGGGACGTAGCCCCCAATACAGTGGTTTGGATTTGTTTGCAGCTATTAGCATCTTGGAGATTGTACGGCATTCTTTCTGGAGGTTCAGCAATTCTGATAGAGTTCAGCGTGGGGTTTGGGGTTTCTAACCAGTTGGGTGTACTTGGCAACCATACGGCTGTACCTGGCAGCCACTTTCCTTCCCACGTGCAGCACTTGGAGGGCTGGAATCTTGCCACAACTTCATTCCTAGTTATGTTACTCTTTCAGCATCCAGGTTGGAATTATTCCTGATTGTAATCTTCCTGAAATTATTGGAAATCTTCATCTGGTCAAATATTTGATTTTATATTCAGAAATCTGCCTTGAATCGAATTTGTTTTGGCTGTATATGAACTTCATTTTCAGTACTTTGTTCATGTACTTGTACTTCATTATTTACTTGTTGAAAAATCATCAAAATACAAAAAGAATTCAACCCTTCTGCAACTTCTGTCTATTTCTGAAAGAAAATATTAATAAGCAGGAAAAATCAATTTAAATAAATAAAAATTACAGCAGATTGGTAAAAGAGATCCATCAGGGATCTTTCAGATGATTCCTATTGGAACCCTAAATTTCGGCAAAATTTAGGGTCCCCTAAATGAGATAATTCAGTGGACACCCATAAAAATACACAATTTGATAATATTTAAAATCAATTTGTGATCACAAGCTCACTCCAAATTATTCCCACTACCAGGTCAAGTGGATTTATTGGCAAAATATGATAAACGGGATATGGAGCATTGGCTTGATAGGAATGGTTTATTTGATCATCAGATGAGGTTAGTATTGTTACAAGTTCATTAATGAAAGACATATTCTTTATGAAAGTTGATAATTCAAATTAATATATTTGACATCATTGAAACCAAATGTTTACTATATGTGGGGATAAATGAGTCTCCCACAAAGGTAGAGCCTAGCATATAGTTTCAGAAGGTGACCGACATATGTCATAAAAAATGCAGACGAATATCAAAACATGCAAAGGCAAATACTACTTTCAGGTATAAATTTATGTTATTTAAATTAATTTAATTTAAATAATAAATCATAAAATATAATATATATATATATATATATATATATGTCTACATATATGTGTGTGTGTGGGGTGGCTATATATTAAAAGGAAGAAGTCAAGACTCAAACCAAGCTGAAATAATTTAATTAATTATTCAAAAGGGTCATTCAAAACCCAGTTCCAAAGATCAATATTTAAATCATTCTGGTTTGGAAAAAAAAAATTATTACTGTGTACATCAAAAGAAGTAAAAGGAAGTTTTAAGGTGGGCCCAACACATCTACTCCATTATTGGAATGAACTTATCGGCAAAGCTTGATCGTCTCCGAAACAAAGAAGAGGTTTGAACGAAATGCAGTGTTTCACCGAAATGGATAAAACTTGCCCTAAGATGATTTTAGGGTTAAGAAGCTTCAAACAATGAAGATTTATTAGCATAGATGAATCATTTTCCAGAACACCTCAAAAGGATACCATCTCATGAGCTTCAAGGATTGTTGCAGATGTACCAAATGAATTTAGTGAAAAGGCTTCGAAACTTTGAGCAAAAATAAATCGGCTGGTGAGAAGCCGAGATTCAACAGTCGATCGCCATCATCACTTCTTGCCTGCACAAAAAGAGCCTTCGAACGGGTTATAGACATCCATCGAAGGATAATGAGAGGTGAATCTTTATTACAAATACCATATCTGCGAAGTGTGGAAGCCTGGACAAGATATAATCAGCAATGTAGAGACACACTCCATAGCACTGGGTAACTATGAACGCCCTAAGAATGTGATCCGGGCTCGTGGTAGTTGTGAGGATGTGTTTTATCAATGCTTATAGGTCATTCAAAAACATTTTAGCTTGATTTTCAAATGCTTCGACTTATATTCTTCTCTAGAAACACCTAGATGAATGTGCAAGTGTTGGAGCAGGGCATGATCATCCATTAATTATTTTGAATGTTGAAGTTGCAGTTTCCTTCACAGATTTTATGAACGATATGTACAAAACGTATTTTTTGAAAATGAAAGAAAACTTTCAAGTTAGCGAAATTGAAACTTAAAGCAAATGCAATTGGCAGGTGTAAAGCCAAGTTCACAGCCTTCAGCCCGTGCTTAAATGGTAGCCTAGGAATCGAATATGAACATCCATCAAACCAAGGCAGGCAGTGGAAGTGCACCTTGCCCTAATTTTACACAGCAATGTTTTAGGGTTTACAGTGTCCAAACAGGGACCATAAGGGTGGAAATTTATGTGGCTTTCATTGGAATCTGAGATATCTACTATATTAATGTAATAGGAGTGTACAGTATGCTTTATCTTTTAGATCCATAAAAATGATTAGATGTGGGAATGATCCATAAAAAGGATGCATTGATGAGGTTCAAATAACAATGGCAGGCAGTGGAAGTGCACCTTGCCCTAATTTTAGCAGTGGAAGTGCACTTTGCCCTAATTTTACACAGCAATGTTTTAGGGTTTGCAGTGTCCAAACAGGGACCATAAGGGTGGCAATTTATGTGGCTTTCATTGGAATCTGAGATATCTACTATATTAATGTAATAGGAGTGTCCAGTATGCTTTATCTTTTAGATCCATAAAAATGATTAGATGTGGGAATGATCCATAAAAAGGATGCATTGATGAGGTTCAAATAACAATGGCAGGCAGTGGAAGTGCATCTTGCGCTAATTTTAGCAGTGGAAGTGCACCTTGCCCTAATTTTACACAGCAATGTTTTAGGGTTTGCAGTGTCCAAACAGGGACCATAAGGGTGGCAATTTATGTGGCTTTCATTGGAATCTGAGATATCTACTATATTAATGTAATAGGAGTCTAAAGTATGCTTTATCTTTTCGATCCATAACAATGATTAGATGTGGGAGTGATCCATAAAAAGGATGAATTGATGAGGTTCAAATAACAATGGCTAAAGTAATGCAGACATAGTCAATAATACTTTCGTGAAATGAATTAGCAATATAAGCTAGCAGAGATGATGGGAATAAATGCACGCTGTTTGATACCTTAAGTGAAAATATTATCACAGACAAGTGTTGGACAGGTAGGTGGGAACAATGAATTTCAAAGGATATGAGAAATTTGTTGATACAAAATGAAAAATATTTTATAAGCGAAGTGACAAAATAAAATGGCGTCAAGAGTCAAGGTGTACGCACATGTAACATTATAAGGAAAAAAGGTGTTACAAGGAAAAAGTGGAATTTGTTTTGCCAAAGTGAATTCATTTAAAATTGAAAATTGGCAAACTAGATTTTCATCAAAAAAAAAATTAAAATAAATGGAAAAAAGAGGAATAAAGGTGGAAGATTATTGAGGTAATAATATTTTATTTCAATGATGAAAACTATTACATGAAGGTGATTATAATGAGAAGGATTTTTATTAATGAAAGGGAAGAATTATTTTGAGAAAAATAAAATCATTTCAAAAGGGTATGGGGTATGAGCATGAAGTTGCCAGCACATGGAGAATATTATTTGAAGTATGAAGATTAAAAAGACAAAATATTTTAATCTATTTGAAATTTACTCTAGAAATATAAATTAAGAATCAAGGTGCATGTTTTGTAATTGAGGGTAATTAATTAATTCCTTGCTTCAAAAGGATGTAACAGTCTGAAACGCTCCCTTAAAATTGTAAAAGGAAAATCAAGACCGAGAAAAAAGAGAGATCATATTTTTGTAATATATCATACCGTAAGGGTATTATCATTGTTGTAGTGTAATTATGTTTTAAGCAGTACAAAATTAGTATTTTTTTTGTGTATATGTGATATTCAGATTAATGCGGCTCGTTATTTCGAATCTCCCTGCTATTTCAATACTGAGAAGATTTGAGACTTCATTAAGATATCTTTCTATATATTATTGCTATCTTGTTATTTTTAGTTCATGAACAAGAAGACATGTATTCTTGGATAAGTTTCTATAGCCGTTTGATTAAATTCGCCAAATAGTGACCGTCATAATAAGAGCAATAGTTGTAGGAAGAACAATGCAGTGGATAGTTGTAAGACTGTCTAGTAAGGAGACCGAAAGAGATAAAGTTCCATAAGACTCTGTGCCCATTGAGAAGAAAGACATTGGTTTATATTGCATACTCAACATTGCATCCCATCGAAACCAAGTCAAGAAAACATTTTCATTCCATAAAATAGATTTCATTTCAATTTTAGTTTTGCACAATAGAAGTAGAAGAAATAAAATATAAAGTCATTCTCACTTTCATGCCACTTGAGAGTGACCTAAGATAGGAGTATTGTAATATAATCTGCCTAAGTATTACCAGCTAATTGTAGTATATATAAAGAAAAATTGGTGATAAGGTACACCCGTCTTGGTCTGGCAGAGCCAAAGTGAAGGGAAGTTATGTCAAATCGATCATTCCACTAGTTGGCTGGAATTAATTGCTGATCCTAATAACAGAAAGCGTCATACTCTTAGGGATCATCAAACTAGTGATTTTGAGCTCCAACACTTCCTTCCTCTGCTTGAGGATGAGGGTTCCTTTTATAGGAAAAATGGGCCATTGGAGGGTCAAGATTGATCTAGCTTAGCAAGGGCTAGGACTGCATGAGAGAGGCATGATCCTCAACAACTTCCACCAATGCCATGGTGACAAGTGGCATCATGCGAGGGCTTGAGAGGAGAGGGAAGAAGCATTAAATTCTTGAGAGGACATGAGGGTAACCTAATATGGTTGGGTTATTGGATAAAGGTTTTATCCAATGGGTAAACTATTGTGCAAGGTTTACCCATGGTTAGGCCTTGGTCAAAGGGACAAGACCCATGTGGGTTAGTGTGTTGAAGAAGGGAAGAATTTAAGACTGAAAGATTCCTAAATGGGTGAAATGATGGGTTGGGGGTTAATTTGGGATTAGGATTATGCAAGTGATTAAAAGTGGATTTAGGCTAATTTGGAAGGGATTAGAAGAATCTAGAAGGGTTAGTGAGCAAGTGGGCTTTGTACCTGAGAATGCAAGTGGGTGAGGATAAATAGGATTTTAATTAAAATAAAATTCATTTATTTAAATTGGCGTTTTGGTTAGGGATTTTAAATAAATGTTTAATTTATTTAAATGAGAGGAAAGGGGGCGATTAAATAAATCTATCGATTTATTTAATAGTTGGACAATAGTTAGTGATTTTTAATTAAAAATAAATTTATGAAACTTATTTAATTAAATTAGTAGAACTTGGTTGAAATGAATTAATTAAATGTAAATTTAATTAATAGAAGAACATTAGTGCTTTAAACAAATATTAAATATCTATTTAATTTAGTGGACAGATTTATGTGTCTACAGATAGTTTTAGATGCTAGTGTTTGTTGCAAGGTGTGCGCCCTTGGTCTCCTTGTGTTGTGCAGTGCAAGTGACGGGTTTGCGACATGGCTTAACCGCTTCCCATGGATTCTATGTGTCATGCAATTGTATCGAGCATTAACAACTCGATCTTTTGGTGCAATGACAACCATGTTTCCAACAAGTGGTATCAAAGCTTGGTCACAGGTTTAAACCCCCTGCTTGTGTTGGGGGGGGGGGATTGTTGCAAGGTGTGCGTCCTTAGTCTCCTTGTGTTGTGCAGCGCAAGTGACGGGTTTGTGACATGGCTTAACCACTTCCCGTGCATTCTGTGTGTCACATGGTTGTATCGAGCATTAACAAGTCGATCTTTAGGTGCAACAACAACCATGTTTCCAACATGTTTTGATTAAAAGTACTTTAACCCAAAAATAATTCAAGTGAAATATTGCATTCAAATTCAATCCACTTCAAGTTTTTAAATTACATTATACCTATTTAGTGGTTTCAATTGAAAGAGTTTCACTTGAAACTCTATGTGCCGAGTAGGTGCCAAGTGGTTTTGTATAATTTTTTTCTCCAAAACTATTTTGTTGGCTAAAAGTGTGGCACAATTTTATAAATTTATCACCAAAAAAATCCTCCCCTTGCACGTTTTCCTATGTGTTTGTTCCTAAAGGAATTGGTTATCTCCTTGCTAATCTTATTTTTTAGTCACAAGTTAAAGGTATTTCTCTATCTCATGATATCTCTCAATGATTGGTAAATAGGAATTTGTGGATGACTCATTCATGATGCTTATTGAAGAGGAGGATAACCTTCACCAAGCCTTCACATATCTTGAGATTTATTTTTTCGTAATTTTTTTCATTAGCATATAATGGAATTAGATGTGGTATTATAGACAAAACATTTTCCCAACACCTAGTTTTGATCTATACTTTTGGATGGAGAGAAATATTTAAATTTATAGGTATCCCTTTTTATTTCAAGCCTTTCAAACCATGGTTTGGCAATATGTCACTAACATAAATAAATACATATTGGATTATATGAAGTTATTGTCACTAGCAACAAGGTCTATATTTTTTCTAAAGTTTTTGTTGTAGCTCATGTCTACTATTTTTCATACTGGGGGTCCTCTAAGATGCCATACCACAAGTTGGATAAACTCCTTTTAGATTTCCATTGGGTTAATTAATGTGATCATAATAAAGCATTTCACCATTTAGATTGAGATGTATATTATTTTCCAGAGACTTGGAAGAGCTAGGTCTTATTGATGCTAAAATATTGGTATTGGTATTTGTGCTAAATGGATTGCCAAAGCAAGTGATAAAAATGAATATTGATAAACTATAGTAAAGTTATATCACCTTTAGCTCATTATATAGGTGTGATGCCTAATGGACCTATATTTCATTATCTTATCATTGCTCTAGTGCCCATCAAGATCAATGACACTTACATTGTCACCAAACATATATTAGGGGCCTTCAACTTGGAATTTAAATTTAAATAATAATGAATAATAAATAAGAAATTTTCACAAGCCTTTCTATTTATTACTTCTTATCTAATCATATGTGAATTAATTTCTTATATTTTCCTTATTTCTTATTGGAAGCCAAAGTACAACCCACCTATCAAGAGTTTTCTAAATTTTTCTCTTCCCTATATCGGAAATCTTTCTCCCATAAGGAGCAAAAAGAGCTATAGGAGGCTCACTTGTAGTCACCTATGCAAGAAATGATTTTATGGATAAACTTCATTCATCAAAATATCTTTTATATTTAACCCTTCTAAAGCTAGATAAGGGATAAATGGGGGTTCTACCATGGGAGTTGGAGGTGTAAAAAATCAACTACTTTAGGTGGTCTCTTATTGTATACATCTCAAAAGGATGCAGGAGAGTATCTACATTGAGAATTAAAGGGTATATTCCTTCTTCGATCAAGGGAGCCTTCTTGTTTGACCTTTAAAAAGATCAAAAGAGAAATAAAGGAGACATCAAAGGCTACTATTAATCCATAGAAGATAGCTTAGAGGGAACCTCAAGTGGGCACTCCAAATGAACAAAAGGTATCTTAGAGGGAGACTTAATAAGGTTCTCCAAACTATCATAAGATAGCTAAGTACAAGAAAATGGAGAAGTATGAGACTCCTTCTAATGAACCAAAAAAATTATGTTGTCTTGAGTTTCTTTCCAGCATGAAGCCTAGTTGGTTGATTTATAATTGGAGCTACAACGATCAACTACAAAATGGCCCATATCAAAACATCTATGGTACACAAAAACAATAAACTCTTAATATAATAGATACTTCCATAAGCGACCACCCACTTTCAATATAATATTAGTAGGGAGATCATTCAAAGTAACCAAATCAAACAAAATTTGGGTGTAAGTTACAAATATGCGTGAAAGTAGAATTAGTTGTATCCATAGATAAAAAATTCTCCATAGAGTTTCTAATTACTACAAAATAATCTAACCAAAACTAAAATATGTTTTAGAATCTTAACCTATATTGAGACCACCTTAAAAGATCATACCAGAAGGTTGAAGTCTAGAAACCAAGGCTTTGTGAGGAGAAATTTTTCTCCTCATGACAAAACCTTACCGTTAACAATAAAGTCTATATCCTTAAGGGATTCAAACACTACAATAAAAAAAGTTCACACATTGATAAAATTCTAGGTAACTTTCCATATGTGGTCTCTAATAGCTAGACAATCATTTTATGTGTATGTTGAGAAAGAATAAATTTAAATGAAAAAATCAAGTCATATTTTGAGAAGTGTTCATCTCCATCTAATACTTTTTTGCCAAAAAATATTTAACAAGGGATAAATTTGAGCATTTGAGAGGTTTTAAACATTTTCCTATATTTCCCCTACAAGCCATGTTTACTTGAATCTTCAAGCCTAATAACCACCATATATATGTAAGATAGGGATTGGAGATAGCCACCCAAGATCAAGTAGGCACAAAGGAGAGGACAAAGAATGCCAACACGAAAAAAAATTCTATTCTATTCAAAGGATGTAAGTGATACAAGATTAAAAATTATTTGGTTGAGTTTCTCATATGAAAGCTAAAAGTGGGTATACACCATACACTGGACTAAGAGATCTAAATGTAAAACCAATATGGGATGAAGGAAACGTTATCACATGTTTTCAAAACATCTCCACCAAACTAGGTGATGCAAGTGAAACCTACCTAAGTAATATAATCCTATCTTGGGTGTGTATAATGTTATAAATTAATGAACAAGAAATCACACTTTGGTGTGCAATGGGTCCACCAAAGAGATGTGGAAGTTCAGTTAGATAAAAAATTGGCCTTTTTTTTCTTACATTTATGTTGTACATGAGGTCAATTGGTAGGGACAGATATAGGGAAGAGAGAGAGAGAGAGAGAGAGAGAGAGAGAGAGAGAGAGAGAGAGAGAGAGAGAGAGAGAGAGAGAGAGAGAGAGAGAGAGAGAGAGAGAGAGAGAGAGAGAAATGGAGAGATAGAGGGAGACATATAGGAGAACAGAGAGATGGGGAGACAGTGAGATGGAGATAAAAGGGAGAGATGAAATAAAAAACATGGAGACAAAGATAAAAATAAAATAGATATAGACATAGATTTCTAAGAGAGAAAGGGAGAGAGAGATGGATGGATAGAGAGAGGGAGACATGTATATAGATAGGTGGAGAGAGAGGATGATGGAGTTAGAGATGAAGATAGAGTGAGAGTGGAAGTGGGAGACAAATAGATAGAGAGATAGAGAGAGGTTGAGGGAGAGATAAAGATAGAGAGAGATTAATAAGGAAAGGTAGAGGAAGAGATATAAATATATAGAAAAAGAGAGAGAGGTAGAGAGAGAGATATAGATGGTGAGATAGAGGGATATATAGAGATAGATATAAGGAAATGTAGAGGGGAGATAGAGAGATAGATAAATAGAGAAACAACCAAAGAGAGGGAGACAAATATAGAGGAGATGTTGAGAAATAAAGGGGGAGAGAGATAAATATGGAGAGATAAATAAATATAGAGAGATATAGATATATAGGGAATAGAAAATAAGATAATGGTAGAGATAAAGAGATAGGGAGATAAGGAGGGATCAAGTGAGAGATAGAGAAGAGATAGAGAGCTCATGAGAGAAATGGATAGATATAGGTAGAGGGGGGAGAGAGGAAGAGATGGATAAAAATATAGAGAGGAAGAGGGAGAGGGAGAGGTGAGATATAAATAGAGAGCAATGTAGAGAGATAAAAGTGATACATAAAGAGATAGAGAGAAAGAGCCGGAGATATAGAGATATAGGTAGAAAAAATATAGATAGAAATATATGGAGGAATGAAATGGAGATACAAAGAGAAATGTAGAAAGATATATAAAGTAGGAGATATCCAGAGGGGGAGATGGAAAGAGAGTGAGATATAGGATGGAGTGAGAGAAAAGGGGGGTGAGATGGCTTAATACATAGAGGGGGGGGAGAGAGGTAGAGAATGAGAGATATAAATAGAGGGTGATACAGAGAGATAATTTAGTGATACATAAAGAGATAGATAAATAAGCAGAGAGGTATAGAGATATGGAGATAAAGGTATAAAAAATATAGATAGAAATAGAGAGAGGAATAAGATGGAGATCGAGAGGAAAGTAGAGATATACATATAAATTAGGAGAGATGGAGGGATAGATGGAGATAGATAGGGGGAACTATAAAGAGATAAGAGATGGATATGGAGAGAGATAAGTACATAAGGATAGAGATATATATAGAAAGGGAAAGAGAGAGGAGTAAACATGAGATAGATATATAGAGTAAGAGAGATGGAGTGAATAAGACTCAAGAGGAGTGTAAAAATATATATATATATATATATATATATATATATATATATATATATATATATATATATATATATATATATATATATATATATATATATATAAGACACAACATTAAGATACATTAGAGTTATCTAACGCTTAGATAACACAGCGGAACACTAAATGAACCTAAGGAGTTTCCCAATGTGATTACGTAACTTAACATCTAACTCAACTCGCGACATTTGATCCAATTAAGCAGGATATCTTAATTACATGTTATTACTTGAAACATGGGTATAATTTGTTCAGTGAATCAACATTATAGAAATTAGGAAGCGTTCATCTATTATGGTTGAAGATGAGGCTAACATGAGGATATCTACCCCTTTGAAGTTAAAGCATAGATAACATATGAATTCATCCATTAAGGTTAAAATATAGCTATCTTGATGAGTTCATCCAATTTAGTTAAAATATAGCTAATAAGATGAAGTTCATTTATTAAGGTTAAAATGTAAATAACCAAATGAGTTCATCCATTATAGTTAAAATATAGTTAATAAGATGAAGATCATTTATTAAGGATAAAATGTAAATAACATAATGAAGTTCATCCATTAGGGTTAAAATATAGATAACTAAATGAGTTCACCCATTATAGTTAAAATAAGTTAAATATGATGAAGATTATTTATTAAGATTAAAATATAAATAACTAAATGAGTTCACCCATTTTAGTTCAATTATAGCTATTATGATGAAGTTCATTTATTAAGATTAGAATGTAGATAACAACATGAAGTTCATCCATTAGAATTACAATTTAGGTGATATGATGAGTTCATCCAATAACTTTTAAAACATTCGTTGTGTTCAAGTTTACATTAACACATGCCATGCATCTTGTTCCAAAATGTACTATAATTTCATCATAACTAATGAGTTCTTTCATGCATACTTAATTGTATTATCATTAACTGAAATTGATTACATTCCTTCATGGTCCATTTATTGCATTTAAAAGATGACTACATACATGCATTATGATAATTCTCATCTAACCCTCTTATATATTCTATCCAATTATCATCCATACATTGCTAGCACTTTCCATGAAACATGAGAGACAAAAACATCACATAACACAGGAACGATCTTGGAGTTCACCCCTAGAGGGCTACATCTCCGGATTTGCTCAACTGCAAGACCCATCTGGTAATTAATTAAGTTATAATTACATAGGGTTCACGTCATTTATATTCCTGCCTTTTAGGCGAGCACAACAATATACAAACGACCACTTCGGTCAATAAATCCTAAATGATCCCTACATAGAAACGGATCCAACTAAGCATATTAAAAGTTGATACAAAGGTCCATTGCCTGACGATACTCTAACTAGGATCCTGACCAACCTAGGGCCAACCACAATTCAGACAGACAACAAGGTCTAAACAAACATAACAGGGTCTTGCCATCTCTTTAAACAAAGTGAATACAAATAAATTAAACCTTGCAAAAGCAAAAGCCAAAAAAAAACAATCTTTTCCCATATTGATTTTAACATTTAATGTTGATTAAGTTTTCTAAAAGATCTAAGCTTTTCAAAAATACATTAATAGAAAATCATCATTACAAGGTGAATACAATACCACAAATTGCAATAGTACCATTTGTCTATTTTTCAAACAGAGGAAAAAATATAATTAACCTATTTATTTTACTAAATGAAAATATCAGTAACTTAACCATATTTCCAAATGACACTTTATCAAATTTCCAATAATCCCAATGGCATATCATTTTAAATTCATAGTGTCCAATGATAAAATATTTCATTTCTAGCATTTGCTAATGACCTATTATCATTCAATTCTTCAAATAACATAATTCCTGAATAATGTATTATTTAAAGTTTACCAACAAAAAAAAAATACATTTTATCTCGAAAATTTCCAATTAAAATAATATTCTATCTTTTTCCAAAAAGATACTTCCTCAATAAGACAAATACCCAACTTAACTATTAATTAATGTATATATTTATTAATCCAAGATTAATAAAATATAACAAATTAATATTTAATAGCGAAATTAGCTATTCTAGTATTTAATTAGAAAAATATGCATTAATCATAAAATGAAATCTGAATATTAATTAGCATATATATACCATTATACAATTAATTAATATCAAATTAATCTTAAATTATAAATAATGTCAAATTAATCATAATTAAAACTTTATTAAAAATTTAACATTTAATTTATATTAAACTAATATATATATATATATATATATTTTTGAATTAAAAAAAGTATTAAAAAACATTTTTTTCTTTTTTAAAAAAAATAACATAAAAAAAGGGGGGAAGGGTACCCACGTGGCCCCCCCCCTTGGGAGCTCACGCTACCCATGGTAGCGCTGCTACCAAAAGGTAGCAAGCGGCTGCCATTGGCAGCGCTGCTACCATTTGGTAGTAGTCCGCTACCATGGTAGCAGCCGCTACCTCCCTGTGGTGGGGGTTTATTCCTCGCCACGCGGGTTTTTCATTTATTTTATTTTATTTTTTATTATTATTTTTTTATAAAATATTTACTGTGTAAAACACAGTCAAAAAATGCCAGTCTCCGAGAGACTTAAAAAATTTAATTATTTTTTTTTTAAACATTCACTGTTAAAAATAAACAGCTCACAACAACAAAGACAAAAAGAATAATTTATTATTTTTATTTCTACACAGTCTCAAACAGAGATTTGAATAAACTTTCCAGAATGTTCATGGCTTTCAAAATATAAAATAAAACAAACCCTACTTCTGCAAACACAGACTCAGAATTCTCTGAGAATAAATTTTGATTTACAGTTTATCTCGAGATTTAATATCAAATCAAAACCCCATAAAAGTAAAACAATAATAAACTAAAAACCCGCAAATTTTCTTTCATTCACAGTCACTAAAATATTTTTTTTCCAGAATGTTTAAAACAACGGTATGGGAAATTTTATTGCAAGAACATGATTTTCCAATTACCCAATAACTTTCTCCAATACAAAGCAATGCAAACCCATTTTTTTTTCAAAGCTGAAACTCAAATCTAAGAACATTCATGGTTTTTTTTTAAACCAACATTTCATGAAGAACAACAAAACATCATTTTTTATTTAACAACGAAATAAATAAAAAAGTAAACAAGAATCCTACCTCCTTTAGCATTCCTGACAAGATTTTGAAGAAGAGCCCCAACCTGCAGCTGTAGAAATCCTTCCTTCCCAAAATCCCCAATTTTTCTCCATCCCAAAAAAATATCCTTTTTTTTCTCCAAAAAAATCAACAACCCCCAAATTTTTTTCCAACTTAGATTAAAAGAATCAAATTTTGACCTAATTTCTAATTTCGAATTTAAGCATTTTTTTAAATAAAAAATGAAAATAATCATTCTTTTCAACTATTCAAATAATCTAACTTGCTTTTCTAATTAAAATTAAAATGTTTCTCTCTCATTTAATTTTAATTTTCTCAATATTAACTAAGCTAATATTTATATTTCACAATATTGACGAAGATAAAATATTTTAATTATATTAATTCCCAAAATCAATCTTTCACACTATATCAAATATACATATAGATTAAACTTGTTTTTCTAATAAAAATTAATTTTCTTAAATAAGTAAAATTAACCTTTCTTTTCCAAAATGCAAAAGAGATTGAATTATTTCTATTTCAAATAACTTTAAATCTTTCCTTTGTAAAACACATAAACTAATTGAATTCGTTATTTAAAATTAACCATTAAATTAACTCGCTACAAACATAAATAAAGCGATCTTTTAAATTAATGATTAATCTCATAAAAGAAACCTATTTATTTTAAATTTCTCAATTACTAATGCGTAAATGAACACATTAAATCAAATTAAATACTTAAACTTGCTACAAACATAAATATAACGATCCTTTTAATTAACGATTAATCACCTAAAAGAAACCTATTTATTTTGATTTCTCAATTACTAATGCGTAAATGAACACATTAAATCAAATTAAATACTTAGGATTAAGCACTCCATTTTACCACACGCAAGGCTCGCAAACCAAGAAAGCCCACCAATCACACGACAAGCAAACCCAAACGAAAAAGGAACTCGACGAACCACACACAATGCTCACCTGATCATGGCTAAGGCGAGACGAGGGTTTTATGACAACCTAATCCAAATTCTAAGGATAAAGGAGGTATACCCCACCCTAGAATCATGATGGAGACAAACCTCGCACCTAGGCGGTACTGTACCTGCACTCTCCTGCAACCATGAGTCATGCAAGCATACATATATATACATATTCAATGAAGACGTTAGCTCAAGATTTATAACAAGAATTAGGGAAACAATTAAACTTACACAAGAATCGATGCAAAAGCACAATAACAGGTATGCACAATATTCGTATTATCTAATCTACAACATTACATCACGGTAATTCAACCATTCAAGAGGGCCACATAGGAAATCAACCAATGTCAAACTGGTTTTGCAAAGCTAACTAGGGTAGGGGCACTACAAGGAGGGAGATATACAAAGATAGAGATATATGGGGCAAGAGTGATAGAGATATATAGATAGATAGAGAGGGATGGAGAGGGGAGGAGAGAAATAATTTTAAAATAATTTGATATTATCATTCAAATCAAATGTTTTAACAATAAAAATATTAAGAATAATTACACACTTCATTATATAAAAAAGTAAAAAATTATTAGATTATTTTTGTAAAAATAATTGACTTTGATTGACATTTAAGAATAGCATAAATTAAATATTTCTCGTATTTATGATTGAATAAACTAATAAGTAAATTGTTACATTGTCTATCTTGAAATTCATAGGTGATGGTAGTTTCATAGTTTAAGTTAACTATAAACTTATTGATAATTTTTAATTAATTAACTTGTATAACCCATTTAAGTAAACAAGTATAAAGTAAAATTTTCATTACAATTTGGAAGAAATGTACTATTACAATATATATTTTAAACTACATTATATTTGTAGAACATACATATGGTTCAAGGAAAGGACACTGAGGGTTAAGCATATTTTGACAAACACATGTGACTTAATAGTGAGGAAATATGCAGTTAAAAAATGTTTTTCAGTCTTTAAGAAAATGAGAATGATTTTCTATTTCAATTATTTAGAAAATAGAAGAACCTAGGCAAATAGGCTTATGAAAAAGACTCGTAACAATCAATAAATTATTTTTAAATTCAATAAATATACTCTTTGAATTGCAAGAGACCACTTATGCAATAGAATGAACAATAACGAGTCTCCACTCTTGAAGTTGTATGGGTTAATGAATCTTCAAAAAGATAAGGCTATTTGTTGTTATCTATGATATACAAAATTATGCCTATATGCCTAAATTGAAAATTAGAGAGAGGGAATCAAATGTTGTCTTTTTTCTTCTACATTGCACTATTGTATTGTTGGAACTATTGGTTTTTTCTCCCTTTTCTTCTACACTGCATCATTGGATTGTTGTAGGGAGGTGATGAATTCATGCTTGGATAACATGAAAAGAATAAGAAAGAAATTGATTGTTTATATCTTCTATGAAGAATCAAATTAAATAAAAAGTAAGGAATCAAGCTAGAGTATGATTGAGACAAAAAGGGAGTTCACAGTTGTGAGAATTATGAACCTGCATAGTTGTTATAACCTCGCTTTAGACTATGCGAGAGTGTTATTGTTAGGATTCCCACAGATACTGAGAGGGGGGGGGGGGTGAATCAGTATCTAACCGGTTAAAATATTTTCTTAACTTAAAACATGTAGAGCATATCAATACTGTATACCGGTAAATAGAAAGTAATGCAATAAACAAAGATAACAGCAACCACATGAAAAATACACCATAACATAGTAGTTTAATGAGGAAACCCAGTGTGGGAAAAACCTTAGTGGGATTTGTGACCCATAATATTAACTTACTGGCCAATAAGAGAATATTACTGCTACAAGAGGGCCCTGCACATGCAAGAAGGCCAAGTGCCTAGATCTCACTACTCAGTTACAAAATAGGAAGTCTCACTAACTTACAAAATGGATTATATAAATCCAATGTCTTGTACTACTTCAAGATAGCATCTACTATGCCAGATCCAGTACCGGTTTATAGCTCTGCTTCATACATAAACCCTTAACCTATAATTCGCATAATAGGTCTGCCTTATTTCGCCTATATATTTTCTTCCATCTATTACAAAATGTTCTACAATGATCTCTTATATATATGAGTCATTTTACAACTTGTCAAGTCGGCTTACAATGATTTTACAATAATTAACAAAATATATTACAAACAAAATTCATGTCAGCTTTTGTGTCGGTATGCTTCCTTTTACTGTTAGTGGTCTCTGTGCCAGTATAGAGTCTATCTTTGCCGGTGCCGGTAAATTGCCTTGCCGGTGTCATAGGATTGTAAGGTTGCCATCAATGACAAAACCTTCAATCACCTACAATATCTCATTGGAGTGTGCATTTGCCAACAATCTCCCCCTTTGGCATTGATGGCAACACTCATGAGAAAAATCCAAAAATTGTTATCCAAAAAGAATCTGCCAGAATTACCAAAATTGTTTACCAAAATAATATGTGCTCCCCCTGAGCTGATGAGTCATTTATTGATTATTTTTCTCATTCCACTACTCTCCCTTGGGCATCAATGACAAAGGTTGTCAAAGTGTCGATTGAGTGTGGTTTCCTATTTCATCCTTGTAACCGGTTGGTTACAATCTGAAAAAGATCTGCCAAAACCAGATTCAGGCTTTCAATGAACTTTTTGTTGTCTTTTATTGCGCCTCTGTCCTTTGAACTGTACCAGTGAGGTGTTGCATTTGCTCTGTCGGTGTTTTCTGTCCTTGAATCAAAGCATCATATATTTCTTTTCTTAAGGAGGCTAGGTAGGCCAATTTTGGACTAAGTCTCCATTTTAGATCTTTAGCCTTTCCTTTTATTCTTTCCTTCTCTCTTTCCAACTTTATTAGTTCTTCCTCAAAACCTGTTATTTTCTACTCAAAAACTGATAATGAATCAGATGAATTAATGAAGTTATCAGCTAGTTGATTTATTTCCTCGTGTATCTTGCCGATCTTCTTATCTATATCAACTATCAGAAAGTTAGTTTTACATGTATCCCTGTACAAAGTTTTAAATTCTTTCAATGTTCTGCACAGTTCTGGTAAAAGTGTGTCAAATTGCTTTGTACACTTCTTTATTTCCTCCTCAAAGAATTTGTGTTTTTCTTTCTCTAATCTCTCCTTGAATGCTTCCTCTTTTATTTGTGCAACTATCACAGTGTTGTTAGTAATATAGTTAGAAAAAGTGTCAAGTTGACTCAAAGAATCTTTATTATTTACATTACATTTAGGTGTTATCATTTTCAAAATTGGAATGGTATCATCTATTGCCTTGTATGCTTGTGAGCTACAATCTGTTATCTTCTTAATGGAATCCAAAAGAACTTCTATTACATTAGTTGATTTGAATTCTGCATTTGATGAGCCAACAATTTGTATTCCATTGGTGGGAGCAGTTTCCTTGCTTGTGGTGACCTCTGGTAGGTCAGTTTGTGTTTCCATTTCTTTAAGCAAAGGTTTGGATTGCTCAGCTGACGCCGGTGGCACTGTCTCTATATGAACCTGTTGCTGTGATGAAGCCTGTTGCTCAAACTGTTTACCTTCTGTACTATCTATTACCGGTGGCTCATTAGCCATATCTGTTTTCCCAGTTGTATCCTTATCTACCACAATATTGACTTTTTGTGTGTCAATATCCACTGTATATAACACCTCAGAATTGGGATTGGTGTCCTCTTGTGGTATGTCCATACTCTTACTAGCTGGTTGATTGTCAATTGTAACTACCAGTGGAGTATCCAGAGGCGATGGGGATAAGTTATCTTTTATTTTTATGCTAGGTGGTCCACCAACCTTGCCTTTTCCCTTATCCTTCTGATATACTTTGATGGGTTTAGGGTTTCTATATTCTTCTTGTTTTTCCTTCTCTACAAGGAATATGTCCCATGCATTAGCAGTTTCCTCTGCTACCTCATTCACTCTACCAACCATAAGTGCTACATGTCGGTGTGCAGTCGAAAATACTGACCGGTTAGCCTCAAAGATCAGATCATCTATCTCTTTTGGTGAGTTGACAAGATAAACAACAAGTAGTTTTTCAATTTTCATTTTCTTATCAAGCCCTACAACAACTTGCCTTCTAGCTTCAAGTCTTTTAAACAGTTCTGCTGGTAATTCAACTACAACTTGCATTAGAAATTTCTTGTAAATGTCCAAGTGTAGAATTACATTGTTTTTCAACTTTCTCCTTGTCATTAACTGATAATGAATCATATAATTTATTGATGTTTTTCAGCTTTCCATCCTCTATAATTTCATTTAGAATTTTGTCAATTGGAGCAATGGTTTGTTGAGTCTTCTTCTTGGGTGTTAACTTCTTCTTTGGAGTTACTTTTCTAGCTGGGGGCATTACTGCCTGTTGTTTCTATCTGGTTCTTCTAGGAGAAGGTTTAGATACTGATGATGGTTCCCTTTTTCTCACAACTCTTTTAAATTCAACTGACATATCACTTTCTGAAGAGGTTGCAATCGGTGAAAGGTGAGTTTTTGACTATTGTGCTTCTAACTCATCTTCAGTAATACCAGTTTGCTTAAGTACATCTTCTTTGATAGCTTTAGCTTGTCTAGATCCTCTTCTAACTGTTGCTTCCACCTTCTTTACCCTTTTCTTTGATTGGATTTGATTTTCAATAGTCTCAGCTCTACCAAATACCTCTTCTTTAGGTTCCTTGGGTGCTTCCAGGAGGGCTTTTGCATATGTTTCAATTATGTGGTCATCAATTTCATAACCCATTTCAGTAACCCAAATGGTTCTTGGGATAACTGCCTCCATCCAAATCTCATCCTTCTTAATAACAAAGCATATTTCATCCTTATACTTATTTACAATTGCTTGTGATAATCTGACTCTGGTATTCATCTGGGCCTTTAATGCCTGAAAGTACTCATTTATATTCTTTTCTCTGTTTTCACCCATGTTATTTAGTAAATCAGACAATTGTTTCCCTACCGATATATCAAAACCAAGATTTTTATTACTGATACTAGGCACCTATTTTGTTATGTGTAACATTAAACAGACAAGTAGGTTTCCAAATCTAAATGTCCCCTTTTTGTCTTTCTTTATCTTTCCAAGATTGTCAATAAGTTCATCTTTCAACCATTCACACACATCTATTTTTGCATTATCTTTAATCATATCATAAGCACTCTTTATGCATAGGCTAGAGACTGAGTTTAACCTATTTGCATGTGTGGTTTTGTAGCCTAAAATCATGCTAATGAATCTGACATTGATTTTAGTTACATCATTTACTCTTAAAGATCTCTTATCAGATGTTGCACCTGTTAGGTTAATCACTAGGTCATTTGAGACCTTCTTTGTCTTATCACGCCTATTACCAGTGGAAGGTAACCCTGTCATAGCTTTTACTGCCTTTTTTGTAATTTTGTGAACTGAGTCCAACCAGAAGAATTCACCATGAAACCTGCTTAGAACTATCCTTATAACATCTTTAGGGAAATCTGGAATACTGAGAATTTCAGTGAAACCTAGGGTTTCCACTATCTTATGCTCAGGTTTAACATTACCAGTTTCATCACAAATTACAGTCTTGTACATGCTCATGATTTCCTCATCACCTAATTCTTCTATGTGATATGAATGTACATTCTATGGTCTTTAGCAAAAAGTACTTCTTTGGGGATTTGAGAAAATGCACCAACATTATCATCTTTCTTGGCAATCTTGGGAACTAACTGGAATACGGGTCGAGGGCGTTTAATCACTTCGACTACAGTAGGGTTTGCTATTAATTCAGGAACAGATGAAAAATCCATGGATATAAATACCTTTATCTACCTTAAGGATGATTGCTGGATGAATTTCTTCTCTTCTTTGCTCGAAATGCCTTTGCTCAATAATTTTCACGCTCTTCAAATGTTTGAATGCTTGGTGAAATGAAATCGGAGCCAAAACACTTGATTTATAATGTTAATTTTTCCAACCACCACATTTAATACTTGTCGGTTAAGTAATCACTTAACTTATCTACCGGTATAGAAGTAATTTCAACTTCTTACCATCAACCGAGGGAATTATAGCAAGTTTCACTTTTGATTGCTAAACCCTCAAGGGAATTTTCTTTAGTTAGATGAAGAGTCTCCTACCGGTGGAGTGTTACTCTCTTCTGCTAGTGGAGTGTTACTATCACCATTTAGATTTGATTTCCTGATCCATTATTTTGAGAATTCCTGCTTAACTTCTTCAACCTTTTCTATACCTTTCAAACTAGCTCTATTGTTATTCACTGGTGAGGACTTGCTTCTACAAAATTTTGCAATATGTCCAATCTTGTTACAGGCATAACAAGTCACATTATTTTTCTGAATAGCTTTCCCATAACCTATACCGGTTTGTGTTCTACATTGATTAGATAAGTGTCCAAATCTTTCATAAACATAACATCTTACATTCATTCTGCAATTCTTTGAATTGTGACCAATTTTGTTGCATTTTGAACATTGATCGGTGGTTGTATTTGTGCTTTGATAATTTCTAGATCTACATTGATTTTCTCTATGACCATACTTGTTATAGTTAAAGCATTTGCCATTAAATTTATAATCAGTAGGTTGTCTTACCGGTTTGTCTTGTTCCTGTGTGTTTGCAGTATCAGAGCTTTCACCAACTTCAAAGCCAAGGCCATTAGTGTCAACATTTGGTTTCTGATTCTTCAGCAAGTCACCAAGTTCTTCTGAGCTTTTCTTGAATTTTTCTTTGTGCTGATTTGCAGTATCCAGTTCTCTTTCCAAGATACCTTTCTGTCTCATGAGTTCATTTGAGTTATTTTATGCATGCATCAGATCTGTCTTCAACATATCATTTTCATAACTAAGTCTTGTGTTTTCATTTGCAGCATCACTTAGTCTTCTAGTCAAATCTTCTTCATTCTTCTTTCTATCTTCAATTTCTTTACAAAATCTCATAGTCATATCTTGCATCTCATTCTTTGTTGTCATTTTTTCTTGTTTCGGCTTATTCATCAGATCACTAAGAGTTTCCTTTTCATCATTCTCATTTTGCATCTTTTCACAAAGTTCTCTTCTCTTGTTTCTTGTAATAGTAATGTTTTCTTGAAGTGCTTGAATAATACCATGTGCAGCTTTTAGATCATCTTCAAGTTTGATATTTTTCAAATTTTCTGCATCATAGTCTGAGAGAGCTGCTTCTAATTGCTTCATCAAGTTTTCCATCTCTACCGGTGTCAAGATCTTCCTCAAGCTGTTAGGCTTATAAAAATAGAGGACCAAGCTTTGATACCAATTGTTAGGATTCCCGTAGATACTGAGAGGGGGGGGTGAATCAGTACTGTATACCAGTAAATAGAAAGTAATGCAATAAATAGAGATAACAACAACCACATGAAAAACACACCATAACACAGTAGTTTAATGAGGAAACCTAGTGTGGGAAAAACCTCGGTGGGATTTGTGACCCACAATATTCACTTACTGGCCAATAAGAGAATATTACTACTACAAGAGGGGCCTGCACATGCAGGAAGGCCAAGTGCCTAGAGCTCACTGCTCAATTACAAAATGGGAAGTCTCACTGACTTACAAAATGGATTATATAAATCCAATGTCTTGTACTACTTCAAGATAGCATATACTATGCTAGATCTAGCACCAGTTTATAGCTCTGCTTCATACATAAACCCTTAACCTATAATTCGCATAATAGTTCTACCTTATTTCGCCTATATATTTTCTTCCATCTATTACAAAATGTTCTACAATGATCTCTTATATATATGAAACATTTTACAACTTTCCAAGTCGACTTACAATGATTTTACAATAGTTAACAAAATATATTACAAACAAAATTCATGTCGGCTTCTATGCCGGTATGCTTCCTTTTACTGTCGGTGGTCTCTGTGCCGATGTAGAGTCTGTCTTTGCCAATGCTGGTAAATTAACTTGCCGGTGTCATAGGATTGTAAAGTTGCCATCAATGACAAAACCTTCAATCACCTATAATATCTCATTGGAGTGTGCATTTGCCAATAGTTATAACCTGCATAGTTGTTATAAGAAGGTGGTAATCATGATTGTTGTTGTTTCTGGATTAGACCATGTGAGAGTGTTATCCTAAATGTTGAAGCCATTGAGTTAAGAACATCATCCATTTATGCGAGAATCTCTACATATAATGATATTTTTAGATTTTTAAATCATGTGTTTTAGGCCATGCACTTCTTCAAGTACCTAGATGTAGGACCTTCACCATGAAACTTTTCCATTTAGATATTGTAATTGAAAAAGCATATGGCATAGAGCCAAGGGATGCCTAGATGATGCTTTGAAAAAATATTTGCAACTCATGCATCAATCAAGCTCAAGAATGTTTGGAAGCATAATGCAACTTCAGAGGAGTAAGAAATAGATGTTCAAACTATGGAAATATCTTATCCCTCAAGACAATACTATAGTAAAAAAAAAAAGGAATTGGTTGAAGGGGTACTAAAATATTGTATCTTGAAATTGAAAGTGCCCACATCTTTCAACTTTGAATGTGTTGACTAATTAAATGTGCTAATTAAAGAAGCCCTATACATCAATCTAAATTTATCGAGCAAATAAATTAACTAAACATCCTTAAGACCTCGGATGGTAATGATTTGAGATTGCATGAACTTATAGAAGTAGCCAATCAAGATAGTGTCAAGAAAGAACTCGATTTGAAAGAATGAATTATGATTACCAAAATAATTAAAGTTAAAAAAGAAATAAAAATAATCAAGAATCCATTCATGTCACTCCCTCCCAATTCAATTCTAGATCCATATTAAATAAGAGGAAGGAAACTTAGTTGTACATCCCTCACCATAGGGGCAACTATCATCATAAATAATATTTTAAAGAGGGAGGTGACATCAATTATTAAAGTAGCAGTGTAATTACCAATAATAATAAAAATTCATGACCCCATGAAAAAATATTCAAAAGTTGGTGGGAGAGAAAGAGATAGGATAGTATGGGTAGTCTAAAGTGAAGATGGTGTTTTGCTATTAATAAGGAATCAACACCACATGTGAAGAGTATGAGCTTCCATTTGCTAAATCAACTAGATGCAAGCAGTACGCACGTCCATTAAACAAAACATACAGAAGGAAAAAATCATCAGAAGAAATGGAGAATCATTGCAATTGTTTAGAAGATATGTATGCAAAAATATTCCTCTTGATAAAAACTCCCCTTATCTTACTCATAAAACCTTGACGACTTAATAAATTGACCACTTTTATTATTTTTGTATAACCTTAATTTTTCAAATAAGATTTCTTTCTACCTACATTTTACATAAACATTGTATTATATTTATTTATATAATAAAAAACTCATACGCTTCTAAATGATAAAGCAACATAAACTCTATTTTCTTAATTGGTCCTTGACCAACAATATATTCTAATTGTTTAATGGATCCCTACATAAAAGAACTACATAGATGTGGAAACAAAATGGAAAGGAAAAATGTTAATTACTCATATAAGAACCATCTTGCATCAACTTGGATGCAAAAACATAAGATGAATGATACCTAAAGAGGAGTGGGCAAATAGAAGATGTTGATATTACACTCAAGGAGTGGTAGAGACAAAATGGCATTACAAATCATGGAATGTGCAACTTACAAGGATATTTAGATCAACTATATTGTGATGCTAAAAGTAAACACCTTGAGTAATCTCTTTGAAGAAAAAAGGATAACAAGAGTTGCATATTTCCTGACAAATCATGGAATGTGCAACTTACAAGAATATTTAGATCAACTATATTGTGATGCTAAAAGTAAACACCTTGAGTAATCTCTTTGAACAAAAAAGGATAACAAGAGTTGCATATTTCCTGATCAAGATCCACAGTAGAAGATCCAAGATGCAGAAAGAAAAGGAGGTTTAGTAGACATAATGTTTTGGAATTTGCATGCTTTGTTTTGACTACCAATGGGTCCCATAGGCTACTTTACCTCATGGATTTTATTAAAAACATTCATTCATCCATATATTAAATTGGTTAGAACTCCAGTAATAACTCACTTTCATGTGGGCCTCACACGTGGCAACTCACTACCCTAAAAAATGGAACATGTATTGTGTTCCTCTTCTATACCCTGTTCTCTATTCCTTTTCATTAGCTATGCCATTTATTTACACATAAAATGATATTAAAAACTTGCTCCTTTATCTGCCAAAGATCAGTATAATATATTAGTGTGAAATGCATGTTGTAATGGCTGACATAGTTTGGAAAAGGAGACTATAGAGTAATGCTATCGAGAAGGGATGAATTCTCACATTACACGCACTTAATAAATGTCTTCAATGATGAGTATAAAGCCAAATAGATATTTTTTGAAGATATATACTATAAAGGCAATGATAGGGATTAATCATCTACAACTTCTTTTTTTTGTCTCTGACACCTAGTAATGGGGTATCTCTAACATCCAAGCCCATCCTCACTCTTTAATCTTGTCTACCTATGTTTTGTCACGAAGGTTGGATGATATCCATAGATAGAAATGAGTTGTCATGAAATATCATTATTGCAATATATGCCCAAAATGGATTAGGCCAAAAGGTTTATAATTTTTCAAGCAAATGTAGTTGGTTTATCCTTAATGGCCCCGTTCAACTTGGACAACAAAATCTCGGCCTCAAAAAGACATTCTAATTTGATATCAAATTTGGTCCATGGTAAACGAAATCTACAACGTTTCACACAACAACAAAAAACACTCAAACAAAAGCAATATCTAGCTACAAAATTTATCTGACATCAATAATCAAAGCGAGAAGATTTTCATTGTTCAAAATTATTGAAATGTAAATGAACGTGAAAATCAACAAATTGATGAATGAAAAATAACAAAAACTCTAAGGTTTGGGATTACTTTCATTGTCTTGCATTTCTAATAAAACAATTTGTATCATCAATGCCTTAAGTTAGTCGCTCCACTTTAGATAGGGTATGCCTTCGACGTAAATATATGTAAGAAAATAAAATAGTAACAACCCTCATAGACTTAGCTTGGATGGATAAGATATATGATTGGATTTATTCTAATAAATGTTTGCCCATGTGTTTCATACCCATGTACAAGATGATCCCCATAAAAAAAATAAAAGGAGAAAATCTATGGGAAAATACTCCCCCAAGAGAGGATGGAGATAAAATAGATAGGTGGATCCACTTGAAAGACTAAAAAAAACCCCCCATGTGGGAAAAAGCCCCCTTAAGAACATAGAGAAGAACAGAAACTATGCGGCCTTCTTAAAGTGTAGTCTCCCACACTAGTGGTAGATGCTCAATTCAATGTTGAAGATGATCCAGAATCACCATCAAATAATCATGTGTACAATAAAAAATTTTCATAGATATATCTCATGCATATGCTCAACATTTGGTCAAAATAGCCCAAGTTGGGCTCTTGCTCTACATGGAGCTCCCTCCCTTTGACTATGCAGGTGAAGCTTGCCCAAATTATTCTCCTACTTCTCCAACCTCTTGTTGGCATTGAAGTTGTCATTGATGTCAACATGTGTGTGTGCAGGGCTGATCTGATGAGATGAAGTTTCAGAAGAGACTATTGTGTTGCCATTGATGTCAACTAGGTCATATAGTTGCAGGCTGCAGAAGAATTGAGATGCACAAAAAGGTGAGCTCATGCTTTGTAGAGGTGTAAATTATGTGGTTTCATGTTCTATAGGTGCATCATAATGTATTTGATCCATCTCCATTGGTGTATGCAATTTGCAAAGGTGAAAAATTCAATTCCTATGTTTGATAGTATATCAGCAAGACCCCTGAGTTGTCTGGTTGATCTGAGCAAAGAAATCTTTATTTGATAGTCTATCGGTGAGACCCCTGTGTTGTCTAGCTGATCTATGTTGTGCAAGAGATGTTTGCATTAGTGATTTGATCGACATAACTCTAGTTGATGAGAGGCTAAGGAGTTACAGAGGCGGAACGAGATCCAAGTGGTCTTCTTGATAGTGCAAGTCATATCGACAAGAAGAACATGGAGGTGTATCGGGGTAAGTCACCCCGATATGAACAGTGAGATGGGTGAGACTTTGGCCGACAAGTTGCTTGAACCTAAAAGTCTATCCATGATCATGTCAGAGTGACTCTGGTCGATGACTGGCTAGAGGGTGTGATGGTGTGGTATCTTAGTAAGTCTTGTCAATACCCAACCATGTTGGAGTAAAATTAGTCCTCAAAATGGCCTATTGGAATTCAGATGGACTTCATTTGTCTGATCGATGGGATTTTTTGATCAGTAACAATTTGGCGATGAAAGGTTATCGAAAAGTGTCTGACCGATGAACTGTCATCAAAATGAGTTGTAAAAGAGGAATGAGATGTGAGAGGTCTACCTGAAAATGGAAGTCATGTCGACAAGAGGGACATGTTTAGATATCAAAATGAGTCATCTCGATACATATAGCAAAACAGGCTGAGTAGAGTGTTACATTAGGTGGAGTCACCTTGATGTGTGTATGTCATCAAGAAGATCGACCTGACCTTGAGCCATCAGGAATATGAAATCAAAAAGATAGGTCGACTGTGTTAGACACCCCGAAAAATAAAAACATGAAGTACATCAGTAAGAGAAAGTTTTGTTTTCCCAATATGGTGAACAAATGAGATCAGATAGATATGTGTGGTGCCAATCCGATCACATGAGTCAGCCTAATAAGAGTAAAGATGCGACTATTGCCAATGAGATATTATCGGCCGATGGACTTGATGTGTGTAGATCGGTAAGACTATTGACAATATGGTTTTTGCAGGATGACCAAGAGATCGGTGTGACTCATACCGATATGCTTTTGTCGAAGGGATTGGGGAGACCCTGTTCTGTGGCATGACCTTGGTGATCTCTGCCCAATAGTTGTACTCATACCAATGGATCCAACCTGTTGATCATCAGAGTGACTCAATCTAACAAGATAGAACGAGATATGTGGTTGTTGGCCAGACAAGATTAAATCGGGAAGAAATATTTGATGGCAATCCAGCCATATGAGTGAACCTGATAACAAACAAGAAATGACATCGGTGTGACTCTTAGTGATGAACATGAGGAAAGTGGAATCAAAGAGACAATGGGGATCAGAGAGAGTTTCCTCGATAGGCATGCCATTCAATGCATATGGTTATCAGGGAAATTGACATGAGTGTTTGTTGTCAGCCCGATGTGTATCTGTAGAGCAGGCCGCTATGCAACACGATAGTCCACATGGGCATTGACTTAGTTTGACCTGATGACATGGCGTGCATAGGGTGAATCATAGGATGATTGACTTTGAAGCCATGTTTATGAGTTGATGGATGCAGTGGTCCACATGGTGATTGACCTATCTTGACCAAGTGACCTGAACGTCAAATGTGATGACATGTGTTCTCTAGGTGGTCGAACAGATACGCTGATATGTTGAAGATGGTTTTGGCAATCAAATTGGGCTACTGTTGATCCAAACAAGGCAAGTAGTTGGAGAATTCATTAATGGCAGATCAGTTGTAGACTGGTGTGCGACTCAAGATGATTGACAGCATGATATCAAATCTTATGGGCAGGTAAAATTGTTGGTGTACAAAACTAGTCGAATAGAGAAAAAGTTAATGAGACTTAACAAGTGGCAAAGTTGACAGAGTGTGATCTAACGTTCTGGCTGAAGTGTTTGATGATGTGGCGCATGAAACCACCACAATACCAGCTATAACCTAACTATTTTGAGTTGAATCTAGCAGATTGATGGTTTAGATTCAAGGTTTTAAAGAATATAGGTTGGCGTAATTCTTACGTTTGTCTAGAAACTCAAAGTGTCTACAGGAGGAAAGGCAAACTGACTAAATGGATGACTCTGGTGTTGCATAGGAAAGTGTGTAGATCAAATGCATGATAATAAGGAAAACAGATTTTTTTGATATGTGATGAAGTATAGTCTAACTATTAGTGTGGTTGTTGTTGTTGATGATGAATGCTACTGTGAAGTAGAGAGCTCTATAATCAAAAAGTTAGAGTTGTGACTAAGTGATAGTAGGTGTGTAGAAGTGTGAGCAGACTAAAGAGTAAGATAAATTGTAGCAGAGACCAACAATCAGGACATTCAGAATAGATAAGAGTTGTGTAATGAGTGTGACAACAAAGGGTTGATGTATATGTAGATCTGAGATCAGAATAGAACTAAAAGCAGGGTAGAAAAGAGCATAACAGAGTCGAGAGAAGACAATAAGAACAGAGGGAAAGATGATCAAAGTGTTGTCACACCAAAGCATGTTTGATTATGAATTATAGAGGGTTACAAAACTCATTTGTAACAAGGTACCTAAACTGTAAATGCTTCTTATCATTTTATAATATTTGAGTTGGTGCTCCTTGGGTTGGTACCCTAAAATTTGTACTATTTTTACCTGTGAAGTTGGATTGGAGCAGTAGACTCCAACAACATTTCTCATTGAGTTTTTTCCCCACCATGGGTTTTACTCGTATGCTTTTGTGTTATGGGTTGCATCTTGTGTGTGTCTGCTAATGTGTTTGTTACCTCTGCTCCTAGCTTTATGATTATTGTTATTAAATCTTAGATCATTCAGAAAGTTTTTATTGATCACCATTAATTCACCCCCCTCTTAATGGTCCATTGTGTTCCTTCACCTCTAGTGGTGGTGGTGGTGGTGTAGATACTCCTCCTAATGGTTAAAGTGGTGACATCATTGAAGCTAATCAGTGTGATGCCTTACTCTTGACTAGTTTGGATCCACCGCTTCATGGTGATCCATCGGGTTTTACATATGGCTACCTCTAGGCAAGTGGCACCATCACCTCATATAGGCCCCTGTAATGTGTGGCCTCCCCTATCACCCTCACTAAGCCTTGGGGAAACTCCGACATGTCCCCCTCCACTACTACCCATGGTGTCTCTCTCACACCTCAACCTAGTCACCTCCAATGCTAATTGGGATCTCTCCATATCCCAGGCATCACAAACCATCTAGAGACTATCCCACTCGGGTGTCATCCTATCCATGTCTCCTTTTAGGACATCTCTCTATCTCATAGTTGCATCTCTCTTTGCAAGGGCTATATCCCTCTCTAACTAATGTTGCTCACTCTACCACCCATCCATCTTATACTCATATGTGGGAATCCTAGTCTATCATGACCTTGTCTTACTCCTGCTCCAGGTTGTCTCTCTCTCCTCATGCAAGACATCTTTATCAACATTAGTCTCTCAATATTTGCCTACATTCATTCAAGGTGTTGTCTCAAATGGTTTATCTCATGACAAGATGCGACCAATTGTCTAGAACCTTCTCCTTCCTCTAAGTCCTATCTTGACTGGATCTTTGGCCTAGTATCCAACTTTGTGTCATGTCCCTCCTCTCCAAGCATGCTTCTCATCATCACTCTCCTCTTTACATGTCTCCACCTCTTCCATGATGATTTCCTTTCTAATAATCATCTCTCTTGGTGTGAGATATAGTGCTACATTCTCTCCTACAATCTTTGCCTTCTCATATACCCTCTCTATCTCTATAAGCCTCCCTCAGTCTCTCCCCCTAATGTCCACCCTAACCCTCCTCCTAACGTAGGTCACCTCCTCCTATTCTCTCTACTTCTCCAACCCTCTAGTCACCCAATGGGATCAGTGGGTCTGCTACCACTATTGATACCTATCAGTAACTCCAGGATCATCTACACCCTTCAAAGATCCCACCTAGCCCCATCAAGTCTCCTCCACTTTGCCAATGCTATTGTTTAATGAATTTATAGAGCCCAATGTGTCATCTCTTATGTGACTCATGCAAAGATTTGGTCCCATTTGGATTATCTCATCAAATGTAAAACTACCTCATAACCTTATTTTACCTATATCTCTTAATTAGAAATACCTCTCTTGATGATGAATGTTGAGGTGATAATGTATGGTACATAAAGCTGGTCATCCTCTAGCCTACCCTTAGTCTTTTATTGCCTTTAAATGATGTCACCATCATCTAGATTGCCAATCACTTGCCTCTATCAACCTGTCATGAGATCCCTGTATCTCAGTACCCCCATCAGTTGAATACCATTTGCTCCTCTACACATCTATCCAGCCTAGTCATCATTTGTCGTATCATTGTTATATACTCCCAAGCCCATATTTGTAATAATGTCATTAGGCCTAGGCTTTGTTGTCACTTATAAACAATCATGTGCAAGTACCTATAAAATCACATGAGCATGCACATCCCCCACACGAACCTGTGACTCTATCGCACCATATCCAATAGCATCGGCCACACTTATAATGGGAAATTTCTCCCACTTTGGTATGGTAATAGTAGACCACTAATGATTACATGGACAAAGAGATCTATCCTTGGTACTACATATAGTGTCTAATCTATATCTAACTATCTTCTATAGAGTGGTATGTTAATCCACCCAAATAATTGTTTTGGTGCCTCCACAATTTGCTCCCTCCTCATAAGGACCCATGGCCCCCTAATTGGGAGTCATAATATCCTCCATACATCCTCTAATGTGACCTTCATCTCCCCATTCAAGAGATAGAAAGTCAAGGTCTTTAATTGTCGCTTCTTCACTAACTCTATCAGTAGGGCATGTTGTGCCCAAACAATTAACATCTACACAATATGCATTACCTTGAGGATCTCCAACTACGTACAATCTATGTCATTAAATCATTCTGCTAGAGTTAACACCTCAGATTTCCTCTCCCACATCTACAACTTCTCAATGCTCCACTCCACATAACCAAGACAATGGATAAGTCATGTCTTCTATTTTTTCTATTCTCTCTTTTTTTGCTAGGTTTCTTATTTTTCCAACCCCTTTTTATGCATTTACCCCTTTATATGGTGAATCCACTCGTTGCTTATCAATCACACCCATTCTCTCTTTTTTGGTGAATCCACCCTTTCATAGGGCATATCCATTATTTTTCATTGAGTCTATTGTATTTCTTTTATAGTGAATCCACCCTCTCACAAGGTGTATCCATTTACTTTTCCTCAAACCTTCCCTAGTTTTTCCCTTAAGAATCCTTCCTTTCAAGAAGGCGAATTCACTAAAATTCTCTCATATATGCCCATGTGGATTCCCCTCTTTTCCCTTGCACTTCCATTGATTTTCATAAAATTTGTTGAATGTAGATTTTTCCCTTCTTGATTGATAAATTCACAAATCCACCGATGTTTTCACAAATTTGCATGTTTTGTGAAAATTCACTCAATATTTTATATTCCCACTAATCGACACAAAGTTGTTGATTTTCACATATTTGTTTTGGAAAATTCATGAATCTATGCCTCTAAAGTTGAATCCACCATAATCAATTTGGCTTATTCATTCTTTTGGGCTATTCTACTTGCAACAAAACACAAAAAAATACAAAAAACATGAGAGGTTTTCCATGAGATACCAATGGGTTCACCTATTGTCCCTGTCCCACCACTCATACCACGTCTGTTCAATGCATCACAAGAGGAACATTAACCATCTTGTGTTGGGGATATTTTTTCTTTAGGACCTCAAATTTCACTTAATTGGGGTTAAAATGAATAGTAAAAAAATCAAATTTCTCACTTATAGGACCCCCTAGACATTGTTTTTGATGTTGTTTCTTCCTATCCCCTCTTTTTTCCTCTGCTTTTCTTCCATTACTCCTCATTTTTGTTGGAAAATTAAGTTTTTGTGCCTCGTTGTCATTGATGTCAACCTGTCTTGTATTGATATGAAAGTAAGAAAAGTATAAAAGATGTTTTTATATGTAGGAAAGCGTATTGAATTTTCTGGTATTAGTGAATATATTGTGGTGTTTTTAGAAGATTGATATAGTGGAAGTTTCAATATTTAGGAAAGAGATTTTAATTTCTTAATGGAATAATGTCTTGCATTCCTAGATAATTTGTGAATACTATGTGCTATGGTTTTGAATACAATGTTTATGTTCTATGAATATTGCACTATTAGGTTTGCAAGTTCTCTATGGCTCAACTAGCTGAGCTCATCACTGATGTTTCTGATAGTAATATTGTTTATCAAAATAGGTCCAAAAAAATTCTAAAGGTTTTCAGATAGGTAAATTCAAGTGTTGCAGGTTGGAGGACATGTTCAGATGGATTGTGCAATGTTCCAGTTTAATTTTCAGATGATGGTTTGGCTGACATGTGAAGTTATGATGCTCTATGTTATGTGTCAGCTAGTCTAGACTTCGACTAATTGTGACATTGTATCCTACTTGGATAACATTATTTTGGTTTGGGTTTGATTCAAAGGATGTGTAAGGCTAATGTTTTGAGTCTCAATATGGTGTGTGTAGATCCACATTGAGTTTCATGAATTGGAGAATGTTTTTAGGTCGATTGGTTGGTGTGCTTCATTATTCATCTACATATTTCATTTGATGTCGAATTTGGAGAATGTAATAATGTGTGTGGTTCACTGGAATTGTTTGGAAATATCGTATTTTAATGTTTTTGGGCCCTATCTATCTCCTAAAATGGATCACATTTGATATTTTAGATTTAGGTGGCTAAATTTATGTAATAATGTATATTTTATCTGTTGCCGACCTAGTTAAGGGTTTTGATTGTTAATATTGTATATAAAGAAGTGTGGATGTATTCGTGAGTGTGTGGAATGGGTGTGAATTGATTTTCTGAACGTGTGAAAGACCTATGAGAAGATATAGTATCGAAGATATGCGAAAGATTATTGTGATGAGTTTTAATATGATATTTTCAATGTGACAAAGTTCAAAGACTATGTTTTGGAAGTAGAAGAGTTCGCTATGATATTGATCGCTTGACACAATGGTTCAAGATCAATTTCATGATCAAGAGATCTTGTTCATTATATTTTAGCTATTTGTTGTGTGTGTGTGAAAAGTGGACCTGTATCTATATCCGGAATACACAACACTTCAATTAAGTCATTACATGTATGGTTACACAAATATAAGCATGAATATGAAAACCATAACAAATCGACCCATTTCCTTCTAGTAGATGTGATTTTAGATTGCTCTCAGATTGATAAGCTATCCAGTGACTAGACAACACCTAAATGAACGATTTTTAAATCTATATGAGCATGAATATGAGCTAGATGAATGCAAGATTAATCTAACACGATTTAAGCAATAAATGAGCTAATGATCTAAATATGTATGCAATAACTAATATGTGAATATCTGAATGCACAAATATCAATGAACCTAGAGCAAAAATAGCATAACAACAATATATTCTCCAGGATTTCTTAATGAGAGATGAGAGCTTGAATTTATAGAAAATTCAAAAAGAAACCAAAGGTTGAGATCAAATGATGATGAGCGGTCAAGATTTTCCAAGAGGAAGCACAATCCAGGGGAATTGATGTGATTGGATGCTTTTATCAGTTTTAAAGGAAATTGAACTAAAATTAAGATAAAATCAGAAGAAAAAAAAAACTGATTTATTCTCTATTTCATTCAATTTTAATATTTAATTGTTTTAATTGCTTTCTTTGAGATTATCTATCAATTTTTAATTTGTTTTTCAAGATTATCTCCAATTGATTTCTTTTCTCAATTTTTAATTCTTTCTTGATCAATTAATTCCCTTTTGATGATTTATTTCCTTTTTTGAAGATTTATGGCAAATTGATATATTTAATTAAATATGTTAGGATATTTAATAAAATAAATAAGATAATTGTTTAAAAATGATTTACTTGGAATGATTTATTAATTAAATAAATATTTAATTAATATTGGGTGATTCATTTTGCCATGTGACATTTGATGATTAAAGAATTAATTGTGTGCTCAAGATTTATTTAATTGCCTTTGGTTAGGACCTTGGTGATGTTGTCGAGGTTAGGGGCCCATGGTTTAGATGACCATTTTTAGGGTATTACATTTGCGCCTCTTTGAATTAATGTGCGAGCAACGCGTTGGTTCAAAGAAAATTTGTTGTCTAGGAGATACCAGTTCTAAACTTGATTGATCACAAACTAGATGAAAGCGGGGTGTTTAGCTTGATTCGAAGCGACAAAGATGAATGAAGTTTGATTAAAGCGATACCGTTCCCAAACTTGATTGAACTTAGGAATGATTGAAAACAAAAGATATCGAACTTGAACTTGATTGATCAAGAAGCGGATCTTACCGATCTAGAACTTGATTGATCTTAGATACAGTGAGTGATGATAAAAATTGATCTTGAACTTGATTGATCAAGACATGATGAGCGAAGATAAATTGTTGAGCTTAATCCAAAGTGATGAATACTAAACACCTGCTTAGATTTAGTGTGATCAAAGAAACTCTTTAACCCCTTGATTGAGTTTAAACAAATAATCAGCTTGATGCAAAGCAATGAAACTGGTTAACATTAAGAGATTGATTCAGCCGAAGACAAATATCAGCTTGATATGAAGCGATGAAACTGATATGCCCCTAGCGATTGATTCAATTCAGATGATTGAGAAATATCAACTTGATATAAAGTGATGAAGTTGAGATGCCCTTGGCGATGAGGTCTTATTTGATTTTCTTTAGTTGAAAAAGATGTTTTGCTCGACTTTCGATGAAGATTTGAAAATTTTCTCAACATTGAAGAATGTGAGGTCATAAGGTCACGAGTATGCCCCCTCGGGAGAAAAATCGAAAGATAGCGAGTGTACATGATGATAGGCAATTTTTAGTGATGATAAGTTGTTTTGAGCACAAATTGATTTAGAGGAATTTTTGAAAATTTTGCATTGATTGATAAGAAATTGAGTGCAAAGTTGATTTGTAGAAGTTAAATTGAGATTCAACATTGATTCATGAGAAATTGAGCGCAAAGTTGATTTGTAGAAGTTAAATTGAGATTCAGCATTGATTCATGAGAAATTGAGCGCAAATTGAAGAAGAGAATGAGCAGTTGATGAAAGTGATAAGTGGTCAACGTCATGAAATTTTGATTAAATAATTGACGTCAGATTTCGATTTTGATCCTGAAAATGGACTGAAGACAGTTGATTTACGAGCTCTTGATTTAATTTCATTGTACTTATGTTGATTGATTATGAGATGTCCATCTATATGTTTTATTCTATATGTATGCATATCTTTTCAGTATAGATGAATGAATGAAAATGAAATGTGGATGTTTATTTTTATTTCTTTTTATGCAAATAAATGATGATGCAAATAAATGAGGAGAATAAGTAATTAGTAATGCAACTTTTTATTTTTCTATGCAATAAGGTAAATGCAAATAAGTGATAATGAAAGGTATGAATCTATATAAAATGCTTATGTATGCAACTAACATCTCAAAACACAAGTACTCGATCAGAGAAATGATGAAAAGAGACCACTTAGCTAAGAAATGATGAAGCTTCCAGCTCTTATTCAGAAAATAAGGAGATCATTGTTACCATACCGAATTCACTCTAAATTCACAAGATGCAGAATGAAATGTGAAATGAGATGCAAAATGCGACCTAAACCTAGTCACTAGATTTGAAAAGCTTAATGTTCATCATGGAGCATTTTACAACCACAATAGGCAGATTAGAGTTCCTTGCTTTTCATGTGCAATATTAATTATCTTGTCCGTAATGACCATTTGTTTTGTTCATATCCTCGGATAGATTACGCATGGACCCAGATTGCACAATAAAGAAATTCCCTCAAAACAAACAAAGAAATGATGGGAACCTCGCTATAGCATACAAATAAGTAGAGTCGAGGTATGTGTGGCGATTTCACCTTAATGTGAAGGCACTTATCACACACACCCAGTTGATTAGATGTTTTCAGATCATCGGAATCATTCCTACAAGTAGAAAACAAAGAAAATATTATGCCCCCAATCCTTGCTCCTCTTAGTCAAGATAGACTTTCTCGAGTTACTCTGAGGGATAATAATCAAAATTTAATAAAAGACAACACACAAAGAAAATTTTCATGCATAGGTCAAACTGATCAGGAATTGTTTTTCGTTATGTTGTTTTGCTTGTTAACTCAGTGATAAAACTCTTCAGTAGTTAGGAGACAGGTAACTGACTCGGAGTGGATGACCAGGTTTCACTGACGTAAGGTTGACTTGGTTGATACTTCTTAGTACATGTAATGTGCTCTATCAATTACCGAAGACTAGGACATTGATCGGTTTCAAGCCATGAGGTTTCCAACGAACCAGGATGTCACAAAAGTGACTAAAATATGTACAAGCGAAAGCAAATATGCAGGAAAGCGAGAATGCCAATGTTGCATTGATAGATGGAGCGCTTGAGTACAAGAGACGCTTGTTTACTAGGTTTTCACCTGCTTGGAAGAGATTCATTTTTTTTTACCAAGGTGTCTGTTTACCAGGTTTTCACCAAGGCATTTTTTTTTTAGGACTTTTTCTGATTTGTATGATTTCTTCAGGACTTTTTAGCTACATAAGCTGTTGGAGCAGAGAATATTTAAGTGAAGAATTTCTTCAGATGGATAGTGTTGATCTGTTCACGGAGTTGTTCTCCTTCCAATGTTGAGAGTTGATAGGCACCGGAGTCAAAAGTTGTAGTAACGATATAGGGACCCAGCTAGTTGGGTTCAAACTTCCCTTTGTTGTCTCGAAGCTGTTGAATTTTAGGATTTTCTCTTAGAACTAGGTCACCAACCTGAAATTCTCGATGTCGAACCTTTTTGTTATATCCTCTAGACATTCTCTTTTGGTACACTCTGAGATGATCAAACGCCACTTGTCGACGTTCATCCAACAATTCAAGCTCTTGTAATCTAGATATTCTATATTCTTCATCAGTAACGAGACCTTGCAAAGAAACTCTTAGAGATGGTATTTCCACCTCAATAGGTAATACTGCTTTGGACCCATACACCAGAGAAAAAGGTGTAGCCCCAGTAGGTGTTCTAATACTTGTTCTATAAGCCCACAGTGTAGGATTGAGCTGCAGATGCCAGTCCTTCCCATAATTGTTCATTGTTCTGTGCAAGATGGTAAATGGGTTTTTGTTAGATGCCTCTGCTTTTCCATTACCTTGAGGGTAATATACTGATGACCAGTGTTGTTTTATTTTGAATTTCTCACGGAGTTCATCTAGATCTTTGTTCTTGAACTGTCCTCCATTGTTTGTTATAATGGATGAAGGTATACCATACCTGTAGATGATATAATTAAGAATAAATAGAGCTACTTGTTTGTTGGTTGCTTTGATGAGCGGAACCGCTTCTACCCACTTAGTGAAGTACTCAGTGGCAGTGATAATAAATTTGTGTCTGTTAGATGATGCAAGATATATTTGGCCAATTAGATCAAATGCCCATTGTTGTAAGGGCCAGTGTGTCATAAAGGGTATGAGAACCCTTGTCAGAGCATGGATAAGATGCCCATGCAGTTGGCACTTTTCACAAGTTTTAGCAAATTTTATAGCTTCTTTCCCCATGTCTAGCCAGTAGTAGCCATCCCTTAGTAGTTTCCATGCTAAAGTTAGATCGTTCGAATGGGATCCACAAACACCTTCACGAACCTCGGATAATGCGCGTTGGGACTCCTCAGTTCCTAGACATCTAAGCAAAGTATTATCTAAACCTCACCTAAATAGGTCATTAGCAATGATGACATACTGTGACACATTTCAGATTAGGTTCCTTTTTTTATTTCGGGAAAGATTAGCAGGGACAACTTGGTCACACAAGTAAGAGTAAATGTGGCTATAACGAGATGAGTCATGTCCAATAATAGAATAGACCATCTGGGACTCGGGGGAATCATAGGCAGGATAATGTAACTCTTCCACCAGGAATTCAAAGCAAAAATTAGATTCATGTAGCTGTGGTATAGATGCCAACATGGCCATTGTGTCCGCTACTCTATTTGTTGTTCTGGGGATCTACTGAAACGATATGAAGGTAAAGTATTTCTTGAGATCATCCACCATTCTCTTATAAGGCATCAATTTCTCATCTCTTGTCTGCCATAAGTTGTTGATTTGGTTGATGATGAGTTGAGAATCACCATAGATGTGTAGTTCAACAATCTTCAACTCGATGGCTAGCTTGATCCCGTTTACCAAAGCTTCATATTATGCAATGTTGTTTGTGCAAGGGAAGAGAATCTTGTAAGCTTTCGGAATTGAATATTTTTGAGGAGTAATAAAAAGTATTCTGACACTAGAACCATGTTGAGTAAAAGACCCATCAAAGAACATCTTCCATGATTGTTCAGTAAGGTTCATGATTGATTCATCTAGGAATTCTATATGTAGAGGTTGACTGTCTTCAAGTGGAGCATCAACAAGTTGGTATGCAATAACCTGTCCTTTGATGGCTTTACATTCCACATATTTGATATCAAATTCTATAAGAACCATAACCCATTTGGCTAGTCTCCCTATAAGCGTTGCTTTACTAAGAAGATATTTGAGCGGATCAATCTTGGCTATCAGATTAATAGAGTGTGCCAACATATAGTGTCTTAACTTTTGTGAGGCAAAGACCAATGCCAAGCATGCTTTCTCTATTATAGTGTAGTTCATTTCATACGACACCAATGTTTTGCTGACGCAATAGATAGCTTGTTCCTTTTTATTGTCATCATGTTGTGCCAAAAGTGCCCCCAGTGAAGTATCTATAGCTGATATGTATAGGATCAGTGGCTTACCTTGAATCGGTGGCATTAATATGGGTGGATTAGAAAGATATTCTTTGATTTGTTGTAAATGTTGTTCACAATATTTATCCCAGTTGTATTGAACTCCTTTCCTTAATACCTTTGTGAAGGGTTGAGCTTTGTCTGCTAGCTGAGATATAAAACGCCTTATTGGTTGAAGACAGCCCTGTAAACTTCTCATTTGACTGATGTTTTTGGGTGGAGGCATTTCCATTATAGCTTGGACCTTTTTAGGGTCAACCTCAATTCCTTTTTTTGAAATTATGTCACCAAGCAATTTTCCTAATGTTACCCCAAATGCACACTTTTTATGATTTAATCGGAGCTTGAATCTTTCCATTCTATCCAGTATGAGGCCTAGTTCTTGAATATGTGTAGATCTCTTCATGGTTTTTACCAGGGTGTCATCAACATAATCTTCCATGTTTTTATGCATCATATCATGGAAGATATTGGTTACTTGTAATGACGTAAATCGAGCTAACTTCAAATAATAATTGAAATACTCTTTATTCTTAAATAAACTCATATATCAGTTAATAAATCTATTTCATTCCATTTTTCCATCCATAGCTTCATTTGATCATTCCATTTAGATCGTAATACACACAAAATTTCTATAAAAGATAAATATTCTTTATTCAATAAATCGATAAAAGTAGTATTTCGATCATACAATACTTACACATTTCAAGTTGTCGTAAGTTCAATAACAAAATAATACAAGGTAAAGGGTGAGATGCGTCCATTGATCTGCAACCCAAGTTGTCACCAATGCAATCTTTAGCATGAAGACAAGAACAAGATTCAGGCGCTTTTTCTACCCAACCTTGAAGCTTACGCTTCCCCGGGATTCTTGGTCAATCAAGAATACCCGACCCTGCACGAATTGCTTAGCAAAAGAATTCGAAAGGCAAGATGGAATCTGGTGCGTGCCTAGATGATACATGCATTTTCAATTTTCTACTTCTATTAAGAAATAAGCATTCATTATCATTTAAGGATATGGTAAAGAGGATAAAATAAAAGAATTCCATTATTTCAATGGTTAATTCAATTTGATTACTCGGCCGAGTATAATGTCATGCACAACAAAAATAGATAGTTGGAAAAGCAACTATACTCTCTATAATCCACATTCGGCACTCATCCTGGAAGGTAACTTTCCACAAACACAAGCCTATCTAGCTTTGTTCACATAAATTCATATAGAAGACAATCTTTCACCTTTCAATTCTAGCTTCCTATTTCTTGCAAGATAAAATACTACGCTAAGAAGACAATCTTTCGTTTGAATAAAAATTGATAGAGTAAATATTTTATTACAATCAATCCTATCTGACAGGAAACAATATTTTATGGATAATCAAATATACATTTAAAAGAAAACATTCTTTTCCTTCTATCTTTCAAGCAATTTTAAAGACAAGATTAAAAATATTAAGAAGGTGTAACACATGTATGTACCTTACATACAAATTGAATAAAATGAGTACACTTTCTTTTATTCAATTATTAAGACATTTAAATAGCATAATCATTAACATGCATTCCATTCTTATGGTTTAGAATTCTAAGTTTATCTCATCTAAACTCTCTCTCTATCTTTCCAAGTGTCGTGGTTCATTTACCTATTTTCTTAAAACATCATATTTAGTTTAATACTAATATGTGACTTTTCATGATTTAAAACTTAACACACCGACTTTACTAATTTACCATAATGACAATCAAATATGATACAAGTTCATAAAACACCTATCTATAAGGCTTTTCAAATGAGACACTCGATAACCATCATTATTTTTCTTGCAAAATTTGAAAGTCTAAGTCTTTCCTTGTGATATCAAAATAACTTCATTATTTATAAGTCGTTATCCTATTATTTCATCTTCTTCATGGTTCAATCTCAAAGTTTCTCTCTCTATCCTCTTACTTAATTTCTAGAGGATTGGATAATCTCATTTATGAGAGTTTTACTAAGTTTATCAACAAACTTTAAGAAATTATTTCACTATTGTATCTTTATTTACATGAATGTAATTTTTGAACAATTAACAATGATTCCTTTTTCGACTCTAACTCTTCCATTAGTATATTGCATAGGTCTAAAACTAGATCATCCTTTAGAGAATATGTAAAGCAACCTATAATGCAATTCCTACTACTCTTTAACATCTTCCATGCATGTTCTTAGTTATTTTATCATATATACCTCATAATACATTTCTCTATAAGACTATTCAAAAGCGAATTCAAACAATTTTGTTCTAATCATGGCTTGACTCAATCAAACTTCATTCTAATAAACATTATATAACTTCATGACTCACTCACTATCCTTGCATAATGACCAAAGAATTAAGGTAGATCATACGTCCTTATGCTCTTGTTACTGGCTTGAGGTGATGAACTTGCTTCCCTCTTCACATTTTCCTACTCTCTTTCAAGATGGTTCACAAACTCTTTGTTGCTTTCCATCTATCGATTCTTCTACTAACTCCATCCTCCCTATCCTTCTTTTCTATCTCTTTTATTTCTAAACTTTACTCTGAAATTTGACTCTAAATCTGAGATGATCATGGTCGATCTTTTAGGAATCGGTTGTAAGCACATCAAAATCTCCATTATTCTATTCTCTCTTATCTCTTTGTTTCTCTTCTACGTTCTCCTCTATCTTGCTTAACTTCCCATCCTCTTGTGTTTCTATCGAGCTTATGTTGCTATTTATACTAATATTGTGCTATGTTTTCTCCTATTCTTTTGGTTTTCATTCACTGTTATAATCAGTCATGATGCCACATCTGTTAATCATAATTTCATTTCAGTTTCAAAAGGATTAAAACTCATGATGGAATGCTTGCATGTTGTCCATGAACTACAAATATCATTTTAATCATTGAGAATCTTGCTATTAATCACCCACCTCATGTTGATTACTCCACGTCTAATCACTTCTCATTAATCTACAAATCGTGTTCAATATGAACACCAAGTGTTTGATAACAATCTTCATTCACTTAACTTGTGGTTCACTGCAATCGTGGGATGCTAGTCTACTTGTTTAATTCCTTTAAATATGGGGAGTGGTAGTCAGTGGTGTTTTCTACTTCCTCTAAACTATGCCTACCTTAATACATGCAACTACCTTAAAATCTGCCTACTACCATATTGGATATGCAATGTGGTTTATGCTTGCAACATGGTTTATGCTTTATAACAAGGAGTGGTTGGTGTTAATATTCTTTAAAATCTGCAAACCGTTTTCTAAGTCCCTTTTTGCCAAGTCGACTTCTTCTATACTATGCATGCCTTGCATTTATCCTACATCTCGGTGTCATTTTCTACATAGTCGGTGTTTGTTGCAACGTGGAGTAGGTCTTAGTATTTGGGAGGGGGTTTCTTGCAATGTGGTGAAGCTTTAATTTAAATGGGAGGAGGGGTGGTCGGTGGTAATACCGACCCCTCCCTTTAATTAAGGGGGTTGGTCGATATTACTATCGACCACCCTTGTTATTGTTTATTATTATTTTTTTAAACAACTAACCCGCCACCACTTTATTTAATTTGTTTTATTTTCATTTTCATTTTTATTATATTTTGAATATATATTTAATGACCTTTCTTTAATATATATTAAAAATTAAACTTTGTTTAATAAATTCTTTAATAACCATTTTCTATAATTAAATATATATGTAAATATATATTTTGGTTATTCATTAAATGACTTAATTTCATAAATTTGTTGCATAAATTTTTACATATTCGATAATTACATACGCATTTACCATAACATGATCTAGTACGTATAAATTTTTATTTTAATCTCAAATGATTACGTAGATATAAACAAAATTCATGAAGTAATCATATTTCACTATAATTGGATATTGATATATGTATATGATTTAATAAATTTCTCATATATATATATATATATATATATATATATTATACTATTATTCAATTTACAAAAGTAAACTCATAAGTACAATTTTCATACATTATACATATCTAAAAAGAACATAAAACCTAGGGTCAATATTCATTTTTGAATCGTTTATACATTTCATCTCTTTTAACAATAAAGCATAATATTTGACCATTACTCATGCAACTTAAATTCAATTCAATCGCCACTCACATCATGCAATCAAATGCACATGTATAATTATTTAAATCAATCTACTATTCATACTAAATTTATCATTTCAATTTGAACAAACACTCAAATAAGGTCATTTAAATCATCCATCTTTCAAGATGCAAATATAAATCCTAATGTGGTGTGTGAGAGATTCCATCTATCCTAACGAAATACAAGAGCTAAGACAACTCTACCTGAACCATGTTCTCATCTTCATCATCGTTCACCTGTTCTTGCATTCACTTTGCACTCAATCGCTCATTAGCAATGATGATCCCAATTTACAATAAAAATTATTACTGATCATTCAATTGTATATAAATCATATCAGTACATTCGATATCCTTTCTTGTTTCATTAACAATTCTATTTTCATTTCATTTCAATTTCATTTGAAAAATAAACATTATTTTCCTAATTAAATAATTATGGAAAAATAGGGTTCGTGACATTACTGCTCTTTGGTAAGTTGCTCCTACATTCTCTAGACCAAATGACATAACATTCCAGCAGAAGGTTCCCCATGCACATGTGAAAGTTGTCTTTTCTTGATCTTCAGGTGCTATCTTGATCTGATTGTAACTAGAGAATCCATCCATTAACGAATACATCTCATATCTAGCAGTCATATCTACTATCATGTCAATGTTGGGCAATGGAAAATCGTCTTTCGGACATGCCTTGTTGAGATCCCTGAAGTCTGTGCAAACTCTAATAGATTTGTCTGCCTTTGATACAGGTACTATATTTGATATCCATTCTGTGTAGTCTATAGCGCTGATAAATCCAGCTTTTAGCAATTTCTCTAATTCAGCTTTGACTAGCAGTGCCACATGAGGATGCATCTTACAGAGTTTTTGCTTGACTAGTTTAACTCCTGGTGTAGTAGAGAGATGATGCATGATGAGATCAGGATCTAGTCCTGGCATATCTGAGTATGTCCATGCAAAGTTGATCTTTTTTTCTAAAAAAAGGTTGCTGAAATCTTTTAACTCTTCTGCTGATAGTGATTGAGCTAAATGAATGACATGTAGTGTCTCTTGACTCCCAATGTTCATTGGCTGAGTTGGATCGATCAATATGGAAGATCTCTCCTGAAAATGACTTGGCAGTATATCAATTATCTCACCTTCAGGCACCTCAGAGAGGTTTTCACCCTTAGGTACGTCCTTTATTTTCTCTTTTTTAGATTCTGATATTGCCACAATGTGGTTTTCGCTGTCAGGTTTTTTATTTTTATTTTTCTTATTTTTGCGACTAAGATACTTGATATCTGTTTCAGTCTTGTTTTCACTCTGTTCACTGGTGGAAGAGTTCATGGGTTCCACTGCATTGAGATAATAGGCTAATGTATAGTCATTGGAAAAGGTGGGTACATTCAAGGGTTGGTTATAAAGAGTACAATCAATCAGTTCAGGGTGTATTAAGGATAAGGTTGGAATAGGCTCAAGGGAGTTCACGATACTATCATCATGGCTTCGGACTGACCGGTTGAGTTCCAAAAGACTACCTTGCGTATGTGTCTCGAGACCAGGAAGAGTTATGAAATGATTATCAAAATTCATGTTAGTATTTATTGGACCTAACCCAACCGACCTACTTCTAGTGTTGTCACCTACTTCAGACTGGACTACATACCATGGTGTGACAGTAACAGGGTCAGCAGACATCATCTCAACATTCATGACAGAGTAGTCAGAATGTGTTGTTGAATAATCATTGTTATGAATAGAGATCATGTCTGAGTTATCAGAGTCATAAGATGAAGTTTCTGACTCGTCTTCAAGTGGCTTAGTAAAAGTATATATAGTATGAACACCCACATCTTTAATGTTGAAAGTTCCTTCGTGATTTGGTTCATTGAGTACTTGTATTTGACACACTTGTGGACATAACCTTGATGGTTTTGTTAATCCATGTCACCTGTTCCATTCAGCTTCCTCTGGACTGATGACTAGTTTTGTTTCTGTAGCTTCTAATTCTTCTTTCATAGTTCCATACCTGATTTGTCCTATCTCATTAGAGGTAGAGTTAGTAGGTGAAGAAATTGCTTGTGTTATTTCTTCCTCCATCTATCGTTCATTGTCTTCTTGTCTTTTTTAGTTTGATTTCTTCCATTTCCTTTTGCATTTTTAGGTGTATCAGCTCTTGTGCATCATCTATGATATCACTGGATTCTTCAGGGGTTTCTATAGTAGATGTATCTGAGAGATGGTCAGGACCCCATTCATATGCATTTGAATTAGTTTTTGAATCATCTACTTGTTGTCTGCCAGTATATGTGACCGGAATGTTCAGCGGTGCAAACAATTCTCTAATTTTGTATACTTCATCTCTCATATCCTCTGGGACTTCTACTCCCTGTGGTATTATAGCCGATATAATTGGAACTTTATTACCATCTGTTTCCTCTCTCTGGGTGGGCAATTCTTTTTGTTCATCATCACACTCTTCCTGAGATTGTTGAGTATTAATTTCTTGTGTTGTTAAAGGTAGTACCTTTTTCTTCCACTTACATTGATGGTGGGACGTGTGCTTCTGATCTGATTGCTTTCTTTGATCATATCCCAATCCAGCTTTATCATTGACAGACTTAGTTTTTAACTAAATAGGTTCAACAATACATTTTTGATATTTTCCTAGAGGACCAGTACCTGAATATCCCATGCATTGAAGCATCTTATAGCCTGGACCATATTGTGTCATGGAAATCTCACAATGTCGTATTTCTTTATTTGCAATATCTTCTTTGAAAAGCAATTTGAGAACATCATACTCTTCTATTTTGCCTGCAAGAGAAGTAGAGGACTGTATAAAGACACCATTATAAATGACTTTTGGAGTTGAAGTTTGTGGCTTCATAGCCTTTGATGGTTTTCCCGACTATCTTGGTGATGGAGGAAGAGACATTAGTGAAAGTATAGGCTCTATTTTGTAGCCATCTGTAGCATCGTAAATTGTACACACTCGCTAGGGTGGTATAATTTCACACCTAGTTTAGCACCTGCCTTAGCGCATTTTGCATTCTGCATTGCATTTCTCCTTAACCACTTAATTAATCAAATTAATTAGGTCTAAAGTCTTATTTCATCATTCTCTACATCATAAAGTAGGGCCCTTTCACTAAAGCGTGCCCTTCGCATTTCATTTCTTCAATACATCACTCAATCAAAAACCCTAATTAAGTCCTATTTCGAACTTGGGGGCTTGGTTTCGGGGTCTAAACATCTCGAAATCACCTGTAACTTCGGGATTCTCTCTAAAATCATCATATCCGACGACCCTGAAAATTTGGTGAAAAGTTGTCGGGACCATGGCGCCCATGCAACATGGTCCTGGACATTTTTTCCAAAATTTTGGGAGCGCGATCCAATCATAAAATAAAGCTTAACCCCAAGAAATTGGCGGGATATTCAATCTCTAGGTCGGCCAAAATACGAATTTACGACCTAGGGTTTCATACATAAAAGCTCTCTTTCCTCATTTGAAGGGATCGGATTTTTGTTTCCAGGAACTTGATATGCAGCGAAAGAGCAGATCTTTGAAGACTTCAACAACACTCAACATCATTCTATCAAGCATCTATCAAATCCATTCATTCATCCAATTAGGGCTTGGAAGACATTGAAGAACAATAGGAGATTACCGACTGAAGATTGGCTTGTACTCCTCCCTTGAGGGTTGGGTATGATTTCATATTGTTTTCATGTCCTTACATAAGCTTTGATACATCATTTATTCATGCTTTAGATCATATTGCATCCTGATTTAGAGCATTTACATTATCATTTACAAGCAATTAGGGTTTACTTTCTAGGTTGCTCTAGTTTGCTTTCTTGCATTTTGGACCTTGCACACACACTAGGTCTGCACACACAATACATTTTACAAAACAACTTGGCTATTCGTGGAGGTGGAAATCACCAAAGCGGGGGTTTGACTAAGGCAAAACCCTATATAGCTGCCCTTCCCCCTTTTCAGATATTATTGCAGGTTTTGGGATTCGGACAACGCCGCAGGACACAGATCCGGAGAGAGAAGGCTGAGGCAGAACCCTGTGTGAAATTGCAGCTCAGAAGACCAGGACAGGAGCGCTGGGCGCCCTGGTCCCTGGGACAGAGGCGCTGGGCGCCCTGGTCCTCCGGACAGACAGCTTTCCGACAGTTTCTAGACAGTGTTTCAAGGTGCAAAACAGTGGTTTCCGGTGCAGTTTTCAGGACAGTGGCGCCCGCGCCCCCGTCCCGAACATTTTCAGTCTGATTTCAACTCCAGGTACATATCTGCATTCTTATTTTATTCTTACATTTACAGCTGTTCATTGTTTAATCTCAATTCTGCAAACTTGTTACTAGTTCATACTTACATTTCGAGGTTAGGGTTTGAACTTGTATCATTTTAGCTTTCAATTTCAACAAGGGAATAGAAATCCTAATAGATATCCCGTGGCTCTCTCTTTCACCAAAAGAAGTAGCCAACCGTGCGATATCTCTAGGCTCTTTCGTATTCCACAATGTGTGCCAAAAGTTAGGATTAGGGTACATTGTCCTAGTCTCGCTTTTTCCCCTACACATTTTTGGTGAACCCGACGTGAATCTATCATTGCTTCCTATTGCATTGCATTTGTTAGATCTAGATCTAGATTTAGTGTGTTTTTCATTAAAAGAGAAAAAGAAAAAAAAAAAGGAGAAAACTTGTGTTTCTTTGCATTGTGTGTTTAAATTTTATGCAATCTTTTCAAAATGTCAGATTTCTATTTGCAAAATGTTCATGCATTTGATGATTATTATGAGTATAGCCAAGATGAATTAGATGAAGCTTTAGATGAGTTTTTAAACCCTAAGGATGCTAAACCTTCATTTTACCAAAAACTCATAAACCTTGTTACTATGCCATTTAGGTGTGATGAGAAAGATAAGTCGAATGAATCCTCTCAAGGATACATTCCTATCCACTCTTCCCCTGAATCTAGTAACATGGTTGTTTTCAATAATCCCCTCTATGAGGAGATGTCTCCTTTTGAATCAAAAGACAAACCTTTTAACCGATATGATTATGCTTTTTTGGATGATGCCTTTGATGACTTTGTGGCTTTGTCGAAACCTATAAACAAAAACAAGATCTCTAAGTTGGTTAACATGATAAATTTGAATGAATATAACAAACCTCTCTTTGAATTCCAAGGTGCTTATCCTTCTCCCACCTTTCAAATTCCTAAGACTCCTCTCCTTACTGTCCAAGGGAGGTATGATCATGATTCCTTTTGTACTCCGAATAAACCAATCATTACCGTACAAGGAAGACAACCTATAAGTCCTTACAATTATGCTAAGCAAATAACTAGAGAGAGTTATCATGCGGTTGCCCATACTTATCATACCAGAAATAATAAGCAACCCAATCCTCCTCCTGTTATTCCAGTTTCGCTTCCTAATCCTCAACCAATTCTTCCTCAAGCTCCTCATATTTCGCAAGTTATGGGTAAGGAATATGATCTCATAGAACAACTTAAAACTACCCCTGCTAAGATATCCCTTTGGGATTTGATTCAAACTTCTTCCGCTCATCATGGAATGTTACAAGATGCCTTGAAAGATTTGAATGTTCCTCCACCGAATACATCTAGTAATATAGCATCTTTTGTTAACTCTGTGATGAATCCGAAGCCTCAAATTGTGTTTACGCAAGATGAGTTGCCTACTAGTGAAGTCCAACAACAATATGATCCCTTGATGATTGTGGTTGTCATGAAAGACACTGCTATAAGACGAACACTAGTAGATAATGGCTCTGGCCTTAATGTGTGTAGCATCAATCTATTGCATAAGATGAATGTGGATACTTCTCTTATGGAGCCTGACTCTCATTCCATTCGTGACTTTGACAATGTGGCTAAGACTTCATTGGGTATCATCACCTTACCTCTCACAGTGGGACCTGTTACTTTGCCTACTCCTATCCATGTTATGCCGGGAAATTTAACATATAACTTGTTATTAGGGAGGCCTTGGATTCACAGCATGCAAGCTGTCCCCTCTACATTGCATAGACAAGCTAAATTCATTTATAACAATAAGACATATACTTTGATGGGAGATACTAATTTTCAAGCTTGTCTACAAACATCTAATTCCAAAGGAGATTCTTCTAAGCCATCCTCGTCTAGTGATGACTCTTTAAACAGGAAACCTATCGATGAGTCTTTGCTTTCCGATGATCAAAATCCTTGGGATGAATCTGGAATTCCTAAGGAAGATCCTTCTCGGCTTGAAACTACACATAAAAATGATTTTGATCCTGAGAAGGTTCTCGTAGAAGATGATTGGGGATCTCTTGACTTTAACCCTACCTTTGTGGGTGAATATAAGATTCCTTCTAGAGAACTTAAAGTTGAAAAGAAGGAAGAAGCTGGAAATCACAAAGTTGGAAAGAAAGAAGAAACTAAAAGACAATCAACCCTGCCTGAAGCTATGAGTAATAATTTTGTGGCCGCTTCTCAAACTTCCTCTTCTCACATCTATAACTATGAAGAGTTTGATTCTTTGTCTTATGAAAAACCACCTTCTTTTCCTGAAATGGCTGATCGCTATGGTCATGGTTTTCGCATTTTTGCTAAGCATGGGTATCATGGAAAAGGTTGTGGTGCTAATGAACAAGGGATTAGAGTTCCTCTAGAGACTAATTTTCAACATTATGCCTTTGGACTTGGCTATAATCCCTGCAGACGTACTAAAGCCTCTAAAAGACCATGCATTAGTGTTAATGCCATCTCTACATCTTTATCAATACAACACCCTGAGTATATTGATGAGGATTCTTCGGGTGATTGTGCTCTAGATATCTTCCCTACCGACGACGCTTTAGCTGAGTTCTTGGGAGCCTATGACACTCTTCCTCGTTATCATCACAATAGGGGACTCCCTTATTGTTTGAACACTGAAGCTTATTTTGGAAAAGAGATTGATAATGATAAGACTGTGAAAGAATTCCCTCAGTTAAAGGATACTCCTCAACAAAGTAATCTTCTCATAAGTGATACCACTGATGTTAAGATGGATCCTTGCAACAAAGAAAAAATCATTAAAATTGGAAAATGTTTGGATAAAGAGGAACAGAAATAATATGAAGAACTATTGCATGAATTCCCTGAGATTTTTCCTTGGGCATATGCTGACATGCCTGGTATAGATCCTAAGATTGTTACTCATAATATTGTCTTAGTTCCTGATGCTAAGCCCGTGAAACAAAAGATTCAAAAAATGAATCCTAAGATAGCTCTGCTTGTTAAAGCTGAGATTGAAAAATTATTGGAGGCTGGATTTATCCGCCCTATTGACTATTCCCCATGGATTTCAAACATTGTCGCTGTGGCTAAACCAGATAACAAAATAAGAATGTGTACCGACTTTCAGGATCTAAATAAGGCTTCTTTAAAAGATGATTTCCCTCTTCCAAACATTGATATGATAGTTGATTCTACGGCAGGACATGCCCTCTTATCCTTCATGGATGGTTTTTCAGGCTACAATCAAATTTTCATTAACCCTCAAGATCAATACAAAACCGCTTTCACCACTCCTTGGGGTACGTTTTGTTGGATAATGATGCCTTTTGGACTTAAAAACGCTGGTGCAACTTATCAACGAGCGATGACCCTTATCTTTCATGATTATATGCATAAGATTTTAGAGGATTACGTTGATGATATTTTGGCTAAATCCTTTCTTCGCATGGATCATGTTAAAGTCCTTCGTCAAATCTTCGAAAGAATTCGTAAATATTACATGCGCTTGAATCCCCGAAAATGTGTTTTTGGTGTGGATAGTGGAAAACTATTAGGGTTCATAGTTTCGCATCGTGGGATTGAGGTGGACACTAAGAAAATAGATGCTATTGTTAACATGCCACCGCCTCGAAATGTATCTCAACTTAAAAGCTTACAAGGAAAGATTCAAGCTATTCGTAGGTTTGTGTCTCAACTTGCGGATCGTACCTTTCCTTTTACTCAACTTCTTAAAAAGAATATCACTTTTCAGTGGAATGAGGATTGTCAACAAGCATTTGAAGATTTAAAAGTGTATTTAGCTAGTCCTCCTATTCTTCAACCTGCTGAACCTTCTAAACCCTTTATCCTGTATACAGCTGCTTCTTCTCATCCTCTCACAGCATTGTTAGCACAACATGATAAAGATGGTAAGGAGTGTCCGGTTTATTACATAAGTCGTACCTTACTCGATTATGAGACCCGATATTCTGTGATAGAAAGATAATGCTTGGCCGTGGTGTTTGCGACTCAAAAATTGAGACATTATCTTTTAAATTCAGAAGTCCATGTCATGGTTAAGTTTGATCCGTTGAAGCATCTTTTCTCTAAAACTGATTTATCAGGACGTCTCGCTAAGTGGGTTATGATGTTAACTGAATTTGACCTTAAATTTGTTTCACAAATAGCAATTAAAGGACAAGCGTTGACTGATCACTTAGTTGAGGCTCCTTCACCTTTTTCATTCCCTAACCCTGAGTCCTTTCCTGATGATTTCATTCTTTCTATAGAGAAAGATGAAACTTGGGAGTTATATTTTGATGGCTCTAAGTGTCGTACGGGATCGGGGGCAGGGGTTGTTTTGGTTTCTCCTACAAAGAAACCTATTCCCTTATCATATCGTCTAAATTTCCTGTGTACCAATAACATTGCTGAGTATGAGGCTCTTATAGCAGGAATAAAAGCAGCCCTAGCTCTTAATATAAAACACATACATATCTATGGAGATTCGCAATTAATTATAAGACAAGTAACAGGAATATATCAAGCAAAACAAGACAAATTATCACAATATAAAGACCTTGCTATATCTTTATTACAAAATTTCGATTCTTATACCATGGAACCGGTCCCTCGAAAAGATAACCGACATGCGGATGCGATGGCATGTGTGGCTTCGTTAGTATCTTTAGAGGACCCTATGGTCAATTTTAACTTCGTTATTCACAATCTTACTTCTCCAGCTATTGAAGATGATTCTAGCTTGGTAACATGTTGTGACTTTGTAGACTCAGATGAATGGTTCTCGCATATTGTAAGATATTTGACCGATGGTACCTTCCCTGATTCTGCTAATAGGAACACTAGGGCTAGAATCCGCAAGCTGTCTGCTAGGTATATCATCCTTTCTAATGTCCTTTATCGAAGGGGTTATGATGGTCTTCTTCTTCGTTGTCTTAACAAGTCAGAAATCCCTGTTGCTCTTGAAGAGGCACATTCGGGTGCCTGTGGGGGGCATTTTGGGGGCAAATCCCTGGTTCATAGGTTGCTTCATATGGGATACTATTGGCAAACTATGCAGAAGGATTCCTTCTCATTTGTTAAGAAATGTCACCAATGTCAACAACACAATAATCTGATTCATGCTCCTGCCCAAGAACTTCGTTCTCAAGTAGCTTCTTGGCCTTTCTCCACATGGGGTTTGGATCTTATTGGAAAAATTTCTCCTCCTTCATCTCAAGGACACACCTTCATTATAACCGCAACAGATTACTTTACGAAGTGGGTAGAGGCTATTCCCCTTCGCTCTACTACTGCTGAAGTGATTTGTCAATTTCTTCTAGAAAACATTATTTCTCGATTTGGGATACCTTCCACTATTATCTCAGATAATGGAACATCGTTTAAGAACAAGGACGTGAAGAAATTCCTTGAGAAGTATCATATCAAACATCGATTTTCTACACCGTATTATCCTCAATCAAATGGCCAAGCCGAATCATCCAATAAGATAATTGAACAAATTCTTCGTAAAACCGTAAATAAGCATGGTAAGGATTGGAGTAACCAGCTAATCTACGCTCTTTGGGCCTACCGAACGAGTGTACGAATTGCTACGGGAACTACTCCTTATAATCTTGTTTATGGTGCTGACGCTATTATGCCCTTAGAGTTAGAAATTCCATCACTTAGGGTTTCTCTTAAAGGTATAGTAGATGATGGCTCCTATAGAGAACAACGACTTCAACAGCTTGAGATGCTTGATGAACAGCATATAAACGCTCTTGAGCATATTCAAGCGTATCACAAAACTCTACAACGAAGCTATAATGACAAGGTTATTCAACGTTCCTTCTCAGTAGGTGACTTAGTCCTTTATGAGAATCAGCGCAATGTGAATGCCTTGCCTGCAGAAAAGGGAAAATTCAGTCCTAATTGGCTTGGACCATACATCGTTATTGAGGATTATGGATCAGGTGCTTACAAAATAGCGGATGTAGATGGTACGCCTCTTAAAGAACCTATTAATGCTATGCACCTGCATAGATATTATGTTTAATTCTTCATTTTTTCATCTATCTTCTTTTTCAATTCTTCAACATTGGATAATATGTTAGTATTTCTTAATTAAAGCAAAATAGAATTAAATGTTATGTTAATCTATATTGCTTCGTTCCTGACAAGCATGTCTTCTTACTTTATAGTTTGTCTTGAATTCATTAATGTAAATTGTAAAAGGTTTACATTTCTCATTATGCTAGCATATTATACAATGTCTTTGTGTATTAAGTAGAATCGTATCATGCTGTGTTTAAATTCAGAATTAAATCGCATTAGTTATATGATTCTTAGGCTTAATGCATATTTCTTCCTTATCATCAATGTCGTACTTGATTAAATATTTTAATTAAGTCACACATGTATCAATTTAATCATGGAGCATTGAGAAATCAATCACATAGAAATTAAATTCTGAACATACATGTACATTTACCAAATGTATTAGATTTAATCAAAACAAAATATACATTGTTTTAGGCATTAAAGATAACACATTTGAGACAGAACGAGAAGCATGTATATATACATATATATGTGTGGATTGTGTACAAACATAGGTCACTGTATATCCAAAATGTGATCTCTCTCTTACATCATACAATCATCTCCTATCCCTAGGGCTAGTGGCTGGAGAGTGTCAACTGGATGCTCCCTCCTGATCTGGCCGTGGAGGTGGACCCATGGGTGTGTAGCGCGACACAGATCGTGATTGACTCCGAGAGGAACTCCTACGATCCCTATCCATGAGGATCGCACGATAGGTGGTAGCCTCGGTCTGGGCAGCTACTAGATCTCGCCGCACCTGCTGGAGGTCCTCTGATAGGACTCTCTCTCTCTGCCCCGCCTGATGGAGATCCTCTGATAGGACTCCCTCTCTCTGTCGCGCCTGACGGAGATCCTCTGATAGGATTCTCTCTCTCTCCCTCCATATATCTACCTGTAATCAGAATGGGAAAAACAAATCCTCATGCCGACCCGCGTTCCCCTGAGGCCTGTACGTAATCTGTGAGGAACTAGGAATTTGTGCTATCATGGAGATGTCTGTCATTGCCTGCTGAATCAAGGAACGCCAGTCCTGCACATTAGCTGTGGCAGTAGAATAGATCTTTGTTAGTACCATTCTATATCATCAAAGCATTAATCAATCAATATAAACCTACTATACCTGGATCTCCCTCGCGCCAGTAGGGATCGTGATATGGTAGCATCTGTGACTGGGAACCGCTAGGCTCCCCTCACTCGAATACTCTATCCACGATGGGTGTAGGCTAGACAGTACTGGTGACAGGTCTCCGTATCGCCTCCTGTTCCTCCTGTTGGGGAATAAAAGGTGGATCCAGAGCTATGGTATCGTCTCCTAAATGGTGGGGAGCTGCATCCGACTCCTCCTCATCATCTCTATCATCCTCCTCGTCCTCCTCCTCATCATCCTCATCCTCATCCGCATCATCACCTGCATCCTCCTCGTCCTCCTCTCTATCTGCATCCTCCTCCTCCTCGTCACTGGGCTGATCGCCTGTAGGTGGATCAGGATCTCCCGTCTCCTCATGACCCTCTCCCTCATCTAGCTCCTCTGACCTGGATCCCTCGTCCTCGTCTCGGTCTCCATGTCTCCATGGGCCTCGATAGCCTGTCGGATGATCTGGTGGAAAGATAGGACCTGGATATGATCTCATGAACCATGAAACATATCTACGCTGTGCTTCAGGCTCTGCAGAATAGTCAGTGACTACATCCCGATCTAATCCCTCCGAATCTGTCGTCTCGATATCATCCACCGTCGGTCTCGCTACTGCTCTAGGTCTGGGAAGGACCCGTGAGTGTCGAGTATAGATGGGCACGTCGGCTGGAACACACTGCTCTAGTCCGAACTGCCTCCGTACTCGGTCGAAGTAGAAGGGGACTATGATGTGTGCATATCGTCCTCGTAGTAGGCGGTTCCTCTGTAAACATGCTAACTGTCTCTCCATACCATCCCATCTGTGCATCAGTAGGTAAGGTCTCCACACTATCACCTCGGATGTCAGTCTGTCAATAGTCACTCTCCAATACAACAAATCCCCAAATCTCCACTCGCTGGTTAGTGGATAAGCGAACACCCTAGGTCGCTCGCTCGCTATACTCAGTGGATAGCCGATGGGCCTAGTGCATGTGAAGTGCTCTAAGATCCACACCTGCAGAAGTGTGCATGTCATCAAACTACAACCCTGTTCGAATACATACTCCTCAAGGTCGTGATAGAGATGTGCAAGCATACTCCGACCCCATGCATAAACTCTCCTATGTCTCTCCATCCCTCTGATACACCATGTGAGGCCCCCATGCATGTGTGTCCCTCGCCCATTAGGGCAGACGGCTAGTGCTATGATGGCTATCATGAGGCATCTCAGAAGTGGTATCTCTCCTATAGGATGTCAGAGCCAGCTGACCATGATACGACCTCTCGTCTCGCTCGACATGACTCTCCCTATGCAGAACATCTGCTCCCTCTGATGATCCTCTGCTACCCGATCAGTTGCATATGTGACTATCGCTCCTCTGATAGGAAGACGCAGTATACGGTACACATCCTCGAGTGTGACCGTCAGCTCTCCTACCGGAAGGTGAAAGGTACAGGTGTCAGGATCCCATCTCTCCATCAGTGCCATCAGCATCGCAGGATGAAATCGAATGGCCGGCATAAGAATCATGTACCACAATCCTACTATCGATAGGGTGTCTCTCTCTGACTGAGTCAGCCATGGAATCTGGTCTCGCAAAGTGCGAAGGATGTGTCCCGCTGTGTGCTCTCTCATGTACGGGAGACCCTGCAAAACGAAAACATGACCAAAATCAGTACTCAATCATCGAAATCGCAAATGCAAACTGTTGAACATTGAATGCTTGCCTTGTAACCCCTCGCCAGGCCCTGATTGGGGACCATGGCGCCCTGTCAGGGACCATGGCGCCCTGTTAGGGACCATGGCGCCCTGAGGGGACCATGGTGCCCTGTCAGGGACCATGGTGCCCTGCAGGGACCATGGCGCCCCTGTCAAGGACCATGGCGCCCTGGGGGGACCAGGGCGCCCCTCAAGGACCAGGGTGCCCTAGGTGGGCCCCGGTCGGTGTTCAAGGTCCGCATTCGATCACGGAAAAGTCAAACATGCGAGAAATCAAAAGTCAAACGTTCAGTCAACTCACCTCATCTAGTGGCTCGTCGTCGATCACGGCCTGGCGCAGGATCTCGATCCTCGTGGGACGCTCCGATCGTCGTGAAGGCATGATGACTAGGTGGGCTCCGCTGCACTGAATAGTATCCTGAAATCGGCAAAGTGACGAATACAAGTGTCACTTTCGAAGTATATACTCTCGTTTGTCTATTCTTACTTCTCGAAACCCTAATTTCTCCCCTATCATTCATTTTATCATAACTTGGGTTTGGGAGATGCGATTTTCGAGCCGTTTGTTGCGTTGGAATCGTATTTTCCTTCTCCTACTCTCGGGATGTTCCAAAAAGTGCTCTGATGAAGCCTATTTAGTGAACACCCCTCATCAACACTCTATTACACAATCTATCGCAAGTAAACATGTTACCCTGTTTCACCTCCCTAAATAAGCAAGTTGAAACAGGGGGGGGGCATATAGCTACTCACAGATTTCATCACTTTCCCTAGTAAGCATAAGGTGATTTTGTGATCTAACGTTTGTTTTGTAGGGTGCGGTTCCTAACTGTGTACTGCAGATACCGCTGGGGGCTTCATCCGATGACTTATGGATATATCCTTTTTCAAATAATGTTTACTTTTCTGTACTTTAGCTTGCATATGCACGTAGTACTCATATGACCGCTAAAGTGGGGGCTAAATGTAGCGTCGTAAATTGTACGCACTCGCTAGGGTGGTACAATTTCACACCTAGTTTAGCACCCGCCTTAGTGCATTTTGCATTCTGCATTGCATTTCTCCTTAACCACTTAATTAATCAAATTAATTAGGTCTAAAGTCTTATTTCATCATTCTCTACATCATAAAGTAGGGCCCTTTCACTAAAGTGCGCCCTTCGCATTTCATTTCTTCAATACATCACTCAATCAAAAACCCTAATTAAGTCCTATTTCGAACTTGGGGGCTTGGTTTCAGGGTCTAAACATCTCGAAATCACCTGTAACTTCGGGATTCTCTCTAAAATCATCATATCCGACGGCCCTGAAAATTTGGTGAAAAGTTGTCGGGACCATGGCGCCCATGCAACATGGTCCTGGACATTTTTTCTGAAATTTTGGGAGCGCGATCCAATCATAAAATAAAGCTTAACCCCAAGAAATTGGCGGGATATTCAATCTCTAGGTCGGCCAAAATACGAATTTACGACCTAGGGTTTCATACATAAAAGCTCTCTTTCCTCATTTGAAGGGATCGGATTTTTGTTTCCAGGAACTTGATATGCAGCGAAAGAGCAGATCTTTGAAGACTTCAACAACACTCAACATCATTCTATCAAGCATCTATCAAATCCATTCATTCATCCAATTAGGGCTTGGAAGACATTGAAGAACAATAGGAGATTACCGACTGAAGATTGGCTTGTACTCCTCCCTTGAGGGTTGGGTATGATTTCATATTGTTTTCATGTCCTTACATAAGCTTTGATACATCATTTATTCATGCTTTAGATCATATTGCATCCTGATTTAGAGCATTTACATTATCATTTACAAGCAATTAGGGTTTACTTTCTAGGTTGCTCTAGTTTGCTTTCTTGCATTTTGGACCTTGCACACACACTAGGTCTGCACACACAATACATTTTACAAAACAACTTGGCTATTCGTGGAGGTGGAAATCACCAAAGCGGGGGTTTGACTAAGGCAAAACCCTATATAGCCGCCCTTCCCCCTTTTCAGATATTATTGCAGGTTTTGGGATTCGGACGACGCCGCAGGACACAGATCCGGAGAGAGAAGGCTGAGGCAGAACCCTGTGTGAAATTGCAGCTCAGAAGACCAGGACAGGAGCGCTGGGCGCCCTGGTCCCTGGGACAGAGGCGCTGGGCGCCCTGGTCCTCCGAACAGACAGCTTTCCGACAGTTTCCAGACAGTGTTTCAGGGTGCAAAACAGTGGTTTCCGGTGCAGTTTTCAGGACAGTGGCGCCCGCGCCCCCGTCCCGAACATTTTCAGTCTGATTTCAACTCCAGGTACATATCTGCATTCTTATTTTATTCTTACATTTACAGTTGTTCATTGTTTAATCTCAATTCTGCAAACTTGTTACTAGTTCATACTTACATTTCGAGGTTAGGGTTTGAACTTGTATCATTTTAGCTTTCAATTTCAACAAGGGAATAGAAATCCTAATAAATATCCCGTGGCTCTCTCTTTCACCAAAAGAAGTAGCCAACCGTGCGATATCTCTAGGCTCTTTCGTATTCCGCAATGTGTGCCAAAAGTTAGGATTAGGGTACATTGTCCTAGTCTCGCTTTTTCCCCTACACACCATCTATACCAATGTTTGTGATTTTCAATTTCTTTTGTAAATCTTTTAGCAAAGATTTTGAACTTTCAGTTGTGGAGGCTGCTCTATTATGAGGAACAAAAGCATCACCACTCTGTGTTAATGCATTGCAGGTATAGCTTGTATCGCTAGGAATACTAACTTCAACTCCATTATAAGGAAACTTCAGGCATTGATGATACGTAGATGGTACTGCTTTCATTTCATGAATACATGGCCTGCCCAGTAAGATGTTGTATGAAAGATGAAGATCCAGGACTTGAAAAATGACATCTCTTTCTATAGGTCCTACCCTGATCGGTAATCACACCAAACCCTTAGAGGTTATTTCTTCTTCATCATAAGCCTTGATTGTTATTTTCTTTGTTAGATCGATAATGTCTGCAGAAAATCCTAGCTATGTCAGTAGATTGTATGTACAGATATTCAACTCAGCCCCTCCATCTATCAAAACATGTTTAACTTGGTGTTTATGGATCATGGCTTCAATGTGTAATGGTTGGTTATGTGGGTGACTCAGTGAGTTATCATCTTCTTCAGAGAAAGTGATAATGAGGTGAGGTCAGGTGACCCACCATAGATTGAAACCGATCTACATCTAAATCTTTAGGGACACTAGTGGTAAGTAGAGCCTTGTCCAGGACCTCTCTATGAGCAGAAGAGATCTTAAGCAGTTCAAAAATGGAGATTTGAACATTGGTTCTCTTCAATTGTTTGACAATACTATAACCAAAAGAAGATGATGAATCTAGTTGTTTTGATTTGGCCATGATTGTGTCTGTTTGTCTATTTGGTAGATTTGATGTTGTTTAATCGAAAGTTGAGGAACTAGCTCCTAGGAGAGTAATCTTCCTTTGAGCACAAGTCATGGCATTAGCAGTTTGTGCTTGACTTTGGTGATCCTGGATTATGATCACATTGCAATATTCAGGTTGAGAAGATTCAATCATGTTGATCATATTATCATTGTTAGTGTAGGTATAATTGACTCTAGCTCCTCCCTTGGATTTTGAGGAATCTCCTTGTTCATAAGTCGGTAAGGGATCTTTAAAAGCCTTATGTCGCATGATTTCCAACAAAGATCTTGCCTACGTCAATGAGATATTGGATTTCATGTCGGAGTTTCATGCAGTTGTTTATGTTATGTCCCTTGTTCCGATGGTAGTCACAGTATTTTTTTTCTCTCCACCATTTGGGTCTAATTTCTAGGTCGTATGGTCTAGAATTGTCTAGCAATGTTATCAGATTATTTGCCAATAAGGTTTTAAAAGCGGATTCATATGATTCATCTAGATGAGTAAAATCACGCTTAGGTTTTGAAAGCCAAGGCTTTCTTTAAACCATTCTCTTGTTTTCTTTGGAGGATTTTCTGCCGCAGTTTCAACTGCCTTGAGTGCTTGCGTGCCAATGGCCAAGTTAAATATTGTGGATTTTGTTTTTGCTTGGATAGTATCTACCACTCCATCACTAACAACATTTCTATTGTTATCTTTTCCGTATTTCCAATACTTGCTCTTTTCTTTAGAGCTAGAACCTTGCAATGTTTCTTTCCAAAGCGATATATCTCCCTTTTTTATAAGCACATCTTCCTTTCTGAGGGCATTATCTACCATTTTGTTGAATGAGGGGTGTACTTGCATTTGGACACTGTACTTCAATTTAGGGATTAAGTTGTTGACAAAGATATCAATTTTCTCAAGATCTGGGATAGTCCGTGAATATCTAGAGAACATCTTTCTCCATCGTTGGAGAAAGTGAGAAAGGGTTCTCCTGTCTTTTGTCTGGTATTGATGAGTTCTATCATAGTGACCGGGTGATGAATGTTGTATGAGTATTCTTGTAAAAATAGTTGGATTAGTTCTTCAAACATTTTTATTCCTTTGGGTAGACTTGAGAACCATTCCATTGCTTGACCCCCTAAACTTCTTGGGAAAAGGTGCATGAGGTACGTTTGATCATGCATGAACTCCATACAAGGAGCACAAAACTCTCTGACATGATCTTGAGGATCTGAGGTACCATCATATTTGTCAAATTTTGGGATCTCAACTCGTGAAGGAAATGGAGGCATGTAAAGGTTTTTGTCAAATGGGAATGGGCATATTGTGTCCAGAGAATATTGTTTTGGCATTTTATCTTTGTTTTGTAGTTTTGTGACCACAGTTTGTAATGTTTGCATTTGTTTGCTTATTTTTCCCCATGGTGTCTCTTCCTCTTTAGCAATGAGGGCCTCCACATTATAACCAGTAGGGAGTTTGGCACCTTGCTTTGCTAATTCTAGGAAATAGTCTTCTTTTTCCCTAGCCATGATGACCTTCATCATTTTGCAAAACTCTTTATCATTCTGACATCTATGTACTTCAGCTTTGGGAGGTTCAGGAAGCTCAGATTTAGTCGATGAGGAATCACTGTCAGTGGAATGATTGCTAAAGTCATCATGAGTGTCTCATTTACTAGTTCTCTTTCTTGTCTTTCCCCAGACATGGTGGGAGATAGGGGCTGGCCAAAGATTGGTAGATTATAAACTGGAATATATGACAATGACAGTTTATTGTAAAAGGGGTTTTCCATAAAGAATGGATTGTCGTGTGATGAAAAGGGCGTTTCTTTTTCTTTGTCTCTTTTGCTGTAAGAATTTTTGGTTTGAACAAGCATTTTGTAACCGACAGGACCGAGAGCCAAATGTGTTGCAGAATTCAAGATCAAATTGTAGCTAGTAGTTCGTTTAACGTAGTGATTGACTGAAGTAACTAAGATCTAGTATGGTTTCAGGAATGACCTATCCTATGTAAGACATTATCTAAGTTAACTTAGGTTTGATAAGATGTTTGTTTGAACTAGCTTAAAGATGATCGACAAAATCATGCAACGCAATCACATAGGTACACTATCAAGGTTGTTTATGCTCCGGAGGATGATAACCAGTTTTAGGTTTGCTGTAGACTGTTTTAGACAAGTTTGACTGTTCTGGATTGGAAAAATCAGAGACTCGTACGATTGTATTTTTGAGACCGTACGATAATATAACTGATTCAAGACGACAACAGTTTTTTTTCGTACGAGTTGCTGCCTAGTACCGTACGACAAATGGGTAGGCCCCAAACGAAAAAAGATTCAGTGCAGTTCTGTCTCGTATGACAAGATTTATCTTAAATGATAGACTGCTTGGTCTCGTACAACAAAGGATTTAGCTCGAATGACAATTTAGAATACTCATACGACACAGGATATGGTGCAGGACGACAAATGATCAGGGTCGTATGACTATTAACAGAACAGAGACAAGAATTTTGAGTTTTTTTCGATTGCTGAGTATGACCAATTCTGAGGTGGATTGATTTTTGACCAGGATAGACTAGCTTCGACACAGATAGAGTTTTATCACTAAGTTGTTGATTTGTTTGATTTGTTTTCTTCAATTTTGGTATTCCAATTTTAGTTTCAGGGATGACAACACAGAAAACACACAGTATAAATAGTAACTCCAATCACAACATGCAAACCCTATGGAAGTTGGCTTAGAGAAGAAGACCTTTGCTTGCTGACTTAGGTACACACCCAATAGCTAATCAGAATATGGTCGCTAAGTCTCACGCAATGGATTCTCAATGTTGTATTAGCCGACTCCAAATGCTAATGGGGGCACAATATGGCAAGTGTATTGGGAGAGTTACTATCTCTCTTGCACAAAGATTATCAAACTTTTGAAGGTGAATCGGGTAGCTTCTAATTTTAATTGGATCTAGTAAGGGTTCCATTCGGCGTGTCGAGGTATAAACTCAATTAAGAGGTCTCCCAGCCTTGAAAACCAAGGTTCAATATACCTGAAGGTACTGAGGAGAGCTATTCCCGAGCACTGCCATTGACTTTATTTTCATCAAATCACATTTATTTTATAGTTAGTTGGAGTACTTGGTGTTTAGTCGTTCCCACTTAGGTCATTCCCCTCACACCGGCCGTAACGGCTTTAAGAGTTTTTCAACCCCTCGGGAGGGCAGGCTTGCTAAAGATGTACAAATCTCAAACAAAGAAAATGCCTCAAGGGTCTACATTTTTTATTGTCTAAAAAAAGACAAGAGCATACTCTCCTACCTCTCAAAATTTTCTCTAGACACAAAAGACAGATTTGTTCAATAACTAGATAGCAAGTTAGGTGCCTAAAAAAAAATTAAAGAATACACAATGTTTGATTGATTCTCTTTAGGCAACCTGCAAAAACAACGTATCAGTAGTCATGTTGTTTTTATTCTTTGATAGGCATATGTTTGATTGATAAATTATTTGACAAGCGTCCTGCAAGAAACTAGTTAGGCTGTAAAAATACCAGGCAGACAGAAGACAATTCAGGGTCAGCGTTAGCGTAATCAAAATTTAATTCAAGAAAAACCCCGAAAAGTGAAACTTGCTTTTAATATAATAGAAAACATAATCATACGACAATTCTCATAGAATGGAACAACAAAAAACTTTTATCATACGAGTCAGAAATGAGCATAGGATGACAGAGGATAAAATCAAATAACCAGAAACAGTATGTCGTACGAGTCCATCTTCTGATTCGTACGACAAATAATAGGATTTAATATTATGTCATACAATAAATGACAGGCTTCAATATAATGTCGTACGATGTAGTGAAACTACTCGTACGATATTTCATAGAGATTGTATGGATGAAACCTATAGGATAAAAAGAATGATTTTGAGGCCAAAAAGAGTAGTTTTTCTGCCCCACGGTGGGCGCCAAAAATGTGTGTGTGAAAAGTGGACCTGTATCTGTATCTGGAATACACAACACTTCAATTAAGTCATTACATGTATGGTTACACAGATATAAGCATGAATATGAAAACCATAACAAATCGACCCATTGCCTTCTAGTAGATGCGAGTTTAAATTGCTCCCAAATTGCTAAGTTATCCAGTGACTAGACAACACCTAAACGAAGAATTTTTAAATCTATATGAGCATGAATATGAGCTAGATGAATGCAAGATTAATCTAACATGATTTAAGCAATAAATGAGCTAAGTGATCTAAATATGTATGCAATAACTAATATGTGAATATCTGAATGCACAAATATCAATGAACCTAGAGCAAAAACAACATAACAACAATATATTCTCCAAGATTTTTTAATGAGAGATGAGAGCTTGAATTTATAGAAAATTCAGAAAGAAACCAAAGGCTGAGATCAAATGATGATGAGTGGTCAAGATTTTCCAAGAGGAAGCACAATCCAAGTGAATTGATGTGATTGGATGCTTTTCTCAGTTTTAAAGAAAATTGAACTAAAATTAAGATAAAATCAGAAAAAAAACTGATTTATTCTCTATTTCATTCAATTTTAATATTTAATTATTTTAATTGCTTTCTTTGAGATTATCTATCAATTTTTAATTTGTTTTTCAAGATTATCTCCAATTGATTTCTTTTCTCAAATTTTAATTCTTTCTTGATCAATTAATTCCCTTTTGATGATTTATTTCCTTTTTTGAAGATTTATGGCAAATTGATTTATTTAATTAAATATTCTAGGATATTTAATAAAATAAATAAGATAATTATTTTAAAATGATTTACTTGGAATGATTTATTAATTAAATAAATATATTGGGTGATTCATTTTGCCATGTGACATTTGATGATTAAAGAATTAATTGTGTGCTCAAGATTTATTTAATTGCCTTTGGTTAGGACCTTGGTGATGTTGTCAAGATTAGGGGCCCATGGTTTAGATGACCATTTTTAGGGTATTACATTTGTTTCTCTACTGGAAGATAGTGATTCTCTTGGCAACTTTCTATATCTTGCCCTAAAATAATGAGTTTCAGTCTTGCAAATCATTTGTTACTTTCCCTAAGGTTGTACACCTTAGTTTTCCAAGTCCTCTTAGAAGTAGGGTGTTCTAGAGGCAACATTGTAGTAGATTATATTTGTATTGTGAGTTTTATTCTCACTATGGTTTTTGTCTAATTGGGTTTTCCATGTAAATCTAGTGTTCATATGTTTCTTGTGCTTCATACTTTCATAATTTGTTATTGTTGAGATTATATGCTTGTGATTTAAAGTTTGAAGATTATAAATTTAAGTTTTTGAAGGTCTAAATTGATTCACCCCCCCTCTTAGTTCTGTCATGTGTTCAACAATTTTTCCTCCCAGATCCCCTTTTTTGTAGCATGCACATTAGTGTTCATAAGGGTTTACATAGTAATGTAAGCTATTAATAGGTCTCCTTTTTTGCGTGTCATGTTAGCTTTATCCTTGTGGTAAACACACAAGCAATAGACACCAAGTACTTTCATTGTAATCATTAATTACACTTTTCTGTACAAGGAATCTGATGATATGTGTGCTTTTCTTCTATCAAGAGACTGCCCAGGCCCCTTTTTGTCATCCACCCTCTCGAGGGAGCATCGCTTACCCTAACCAATTTTCATCTATTTTTCTCCATGTTGGGGCATCTCTTCACCCAATTTTTCTTTGCATCCACCATATTTTATTTTTTCGTCAAAACAATACTATTCTAACACTGTTTCAAAGAGGGGCAAAATTTAGACACTTGAAATCAACCATTTACATTTGTTCAATTTATCCTTGTTATTCATCTATTCTCGCTATCCTATTAATTAAATAATTCATTATTATTTAAGTAATTATCAACATTCTTATATTTCCTATCAATCTCTCTAGCCAGTTAATTTATTTAAGTCAACTAATTAACTATACCCTTAGCCCATTTAATCTATTAAATAAAATAATTTATTTATTTATTTTATTTAATTCATTTTAATTTTTCCTCCATATAGAATTAAAATCATTTTAATTTCACTCATTTTTCCCCAAATCTCCCCTCCTCCTCAATTTGCACTTGCATCCTAATCCTAATCTTAACCTAACCTAATCCCCCCTTAAATATTTGCACATTCCTAATCCCTTGTTTAGGAAGGGATCAAATTTTGACATAAATGGCCTCCCCACTTACCCAATAAGTATTAAAGGTTTTATCCTTTTTGGAAGGAAGCACACATGGGTCCTTATAAAAAGGTCACATCAAGGAATTTTAAATTCCTTTATTCCTTTTCTCCCCTACACTTGGATTGTATGGACGATAAATTCCTTTATGGCAAGATCTTTCCCATACTCCAAGGGTACATTTCCCAACCACCACCTCTCTCACATCCTTTCCCAAGTTGCCACTTGGAAACCTCACATGACTTGAGAGAGTCAAATTATCTTCCTTTCTTGTTATCCATCTTGCAATGTCAATCCTCCATTTCATTATCCTCTTATTCATACTACAAATACTTAGCTATTTTGAACCGTCACAAGCATTTTTTAATCTAAGAGCACCATTATGTTTCCAAAATTCTAGTGAGCACACATTGAGTCTAATAGCATTGGATAAATCTATACAACAAGGATGTCAACATAGGATGTCAACATACTTAATTTTCAGTGAATTTTATAATGGATTGATCTTATTTGCTTCCTTATCTTGAGTGTTATTTTATTTTGTGTTTTTTCGTTGATTTCCTTGTTATTTCAATTCCTTTGAAACCACATTTCACTGCACACAAATGTTGAAAGTATGCAATCCTTCATTAATAATCCCCTCTCTTAGCAATTTAGAAGGTGTAAATTATTGATCTCCTTCCACTTTTAGTGTTGAAGATGTCATCTTTGTTTAAAGATCTACTTTCTTTATAGAGGTAGATATCCTTGGGCATAGATCTATTCCTACCCCTTTGATAGTCATGAATCCTTGATAAGGATCCCTTTACACTTGTTGCAAGATATATTTTTTACAACTAAATCTTTCTTGCGTTAAAGTTTGCATCTTTTATAAAGATCTACTCCTAGCTTGGGTACATGCATTTTTGTTGAGGATATTTCCTTGGTGTTGAAGTAGTTTTATCCTTGTTGTAGATCACTATCTTCCTTAAGATGTCAACATGATATTATGTTAACATCTTAAGAGGGGCATGTGAGGCCTCCTCATTGCTCATTTTATTATGTTTTATACCCCTAAGGTTGTGGTATTGTGTTACATAATCCCCTGAGGCATGGTTATCAATCATTCCTCAGAAACTTGCATAGCATTTAACTTAATTGTTTTGATCATCTAGCATAGCATGACTTATTAGTTTGATCCCTTGGCAAGCATATTTTACGCTTTCTTAGGAATTGGTAATATAGCATAGCTTGGATTACTAGTTTGATGGTTGTTATCACGTTTTTCTCTATGAGCATCAAGGTCATCTAACATAGCACAACTTGTTGGTATAATCATCATTTTTTGTTACCTAGTATAACGAAGTTTGTCATTGTAATTGTTTGTTGCTCTACATAAATCACACATAATAATGTAACTTATTGGTCAGTATAATATGTACATATTTTCATGGATCACCCAACATAATACCATTTTATAGCCAATAGAATCTATGACACAAATATAAATTAGCCAACATAACACACCTTGTTAGCTAGTGAAATTCATGGTTTTCCCATGGACCTCTAGCATAACATATCTTGATAGTTATTGGACCATGGATTTTTTTGTCTCATAAATTGGTGTATGCTCTTGTCTCTTTCTATAAGTTCACTTGTTCTCCTACAATAACATTATGAGAATGATATTAGTAGCTAAGACATTTTTGACATCAAGGTCTCTTCAACTAGTTGACTTGGAACCTTTTGTAATGCCCGCCAAAATACCCTAGAGAAAATAACTGAACTAACTACAAACAAAGATAATTTTATTTTCTTTTATCATCTACTAATGCAACATAGCAAACTATCATCACTCCAAACATGGCTTTACTTCACATGTATGCAAAAAACATCTTAATGTAACTATGTCTAATACAACATATAACACAAGCGGAAATAACAATAATCTTACTAACAATCACTCCTTAGGGTATCTCAACGCCATTACTTAACTATCATTAAATCACATCCATATACCATAATACCATCAACATTCATCTCATTTATTTTTTAATCAATTACTTCCTTCCTAACATGAGAATGCAAATCCTTCATATCCCCATTAACTCTTGAATTCATTTTAAGACCTCAAATCAAATGTTCCTAATTCCCTTTTAAAAATAGTCTAGCATGGTAATATCATCTTCCACATAAGGTACCACTTAAATCAAATCTAATTTATTATTTAAAGAGTAACTATATAACCTACAAGCCACACATTCATATTCATAATCTAATGATGACCAAAATTAAGGAATAACATATTTCAATTTAGAACATTCACTCATAGACATACATGAATCATTTAATTCCACTACTACGCGTAGAGATACACAAAATAATCCAATCACTTTACTTAATCATTTAATTCTTTTGCAATCTAGAATTACATACATAATAAATATCCATTTACAACATTCATAATCTATAACAACTCATCATGATCTCAACCTACTACAAGTCCCATTACGTAAGATCACAAAATACTAATCTCCTAATCATCAATCATCCATACATATCCAATCTTTAATTCTAAGTATTACTTTTCTCATTTCTAACAAAAGATTCTGCACAAGTCTAAAGCATAATTTTCAATTCAATCACATGAGATACACATATTCCCAATCTAATAACTTTATTATTCATTCATGAATCTTAATCCCTAAAAGAATAGATATCGATAACCAAGATACAATATATGGCCAGCAAGGATTACTATACTTTATTTGGTTAAAAGGGTGATGGTCACCACCTACCACTTCCTAATCCATTTCTAACCACATTAGACATACAGACAACACTAAATGCACATCAAAAGATCCATTTGTATTATTTCCATCAATGAATCAATATCCAAGATACAACAAATACAACAATGTGCTCTCTTACAAGAGTCATAGTTACCATTTCCCAATACATCAACTATCATTACATGTATATCATAAGAGAATAGTTATCATCTACATATGAAATTATCTTATGAAATCCACAACACATATGCCATATGAATCATGTCCATCCATAAGCTGAAGAGATAAGAATTCCACATCCATGCACAAGAGTATCCAATAAGAACATCCCAATGGAAGAAGGCATCAAACCACCCGACCATGTGGAACCAAATAGGAACTAGCCCCCGTGCTAGGAGATGACATGGGGTTCCAACTCACACTCATGACCTAGGTTGACACCTAACCACCAAAGAGACTCAACAATACCAACACCACAACAAGAAGCAACTCAAAAGAATAAGCCAACAGAACACATGGCTAATCATAAAAGATATATACTCCCAAAGGTGTACCAACAATCATGGCATCAAGATCAAGGACCAAGGACACATGTAGGAGTGGAGTGTCATCACATGCTATCCTCACATAGAAGGTAAAACCTCACCCTGATAAACATGTCTTTGCATGATATCCTCACAAAGAAGGGCATATCATCTTGATAGAGCCATCTCAACTTATGAGAGAACAAGGGAGATTGACTTGCCATCACAATGGCCTTCCCAAGCTTATCCTAAAACATCGTCCCTAGGACTAAGTCTTGGGGCTCACATCCATTATTATGTTGATTAGGTGAGTCCTAATTACCCAACCCATCTAAGTAATTATTATGTTATCACTTATTTACAACAAGGAAAACTTTCAATGTGCCCTAGTGGTCTAGACTCTAAGCATCCTTACTTGAAACCTCCTAGCAGCCTATCTCTCATGACCTCGATCAACACATGAAAGCCCACTCACCCTAACCATGTTCCAAGACCTTAAGGAAAATACGACAACAAAATAACATCACAACAACATCATGAAGGCTCACAAATGACATAAGCATAGTCACAATCTCATTGATACAATTTGAAGTATAACATAGTCCATAAAGCCAACATGCAAACAAGAGCCTCCACTATCAAAGATATAACAATAAGAAAGAGTAAGGCACACATACATCTCACTTAACCATAACATAATAAAATCCTCAACAACGGATCACATACCTCATGTTGGAGCATACTCAAATCATCCTCACAACAAGGTATTTTCCTTCTTGATGGAGCTATAACAACATATACACACAATCCTCATCGGTTAGGCAATATCCCTCTTACTAGAGCCCAAATAACAATGAAACATTCAAATTTGAGCAATACACAGAGCCAAGAACCTCAAGGACATCACAACATGCCTCTGGTAAAAAGTCAAAATCATAAAAATTGATCACAACTGACAAAATTATCAAAAACCCACTAAAAAGGCAAAATCACGCATTTGAGCAATCTTTTAGTGCATATGACAAATCTTTTAGTGCATTTGCAAAGTCTTTTAGAGCATTTGTTAAATCTTTTAGAGCATCTATTAAATATTTTAGAGCATCTGTTAAATCTTTTAGAGCATTTGCTAAATCTTTTAGAGCATCTGTTAAATCTTTTAGAGCATATGTCGCACGACGCATTTGTTTGCTTAGCGCATATGCCCATAAACTCTCAAAAAGGGAAATAAAATTCACGTCAAACACAAAAATCAACCCAGCATCCCATAAAAATGAAAACTATATAAAATATACTTATCCCAAGGTCTCATATGCACATTTATATTTATCAAACTATATGATAATTTCTCAAAATTGCCCCAGCGGAAATTTTTTTTTGCAGACATGAAGAAAACAATCTTTTAAATTAAAAACAATAGAAGGAAATAGATCTCTGACCTGGTAAAAGTGAAGTTATGGAAAATGAATCCGAAGAGTGCAATCAAATCAAAATCCAGCCAAATCAAATCAAGCTTTCAAATCTTCAACCATACTAAAAATTCTCCAAAAAGCCAACTCGTGACAATTCTCAAGAAAATACATTTATAAAAAAATCAATTCAAAACTATGCAATAATACAACCAATCAAAATAATTGATAAAATAATATTGCTTACCAACCATACCCAAATTCGAGGTGAGAATAATAAAAAAATAATATTATGTAAATTTCTAAATCTCACAACCAATAATAAAAGAGGGTAGGTAAGGTAAATAACAAATAAATAAATGGGTAAAAGAATAAACAATAAACAATAATAAATAAACTCGTTAATCAATAAATAAAATAGAAAGGGCTAATATATAAAATAATTAAATCAAATGCCCAATAGATGTTAAACCACAAATAATATAAATAAATAAACAAACAATTAAATAATAATATCTTCACAATCACAACTCCTAAGAGGGCCAATCATAACAAGGGGTAAGTAAATAAATATTGACAAATAAATAAACCATCAATCAATGAATAAATAACCAAATAAATAGATAAACGAATAAATAATTAAATAAACAATAAATAACCCAACAATAAATAAATAAATAACACATACTAAATCCAATAGATTAAAGACTCAAATAATAAATATTCAAATAATCATTAAACCATAAAATAATAATAATATAAAAGCACCAATAAAGTATAAATCCATAAAATAAATATTAATGAATAGTTATTCCCCAATAATAATAATTATACATTTAATTTAAATATTAATACCATCCATTAATTTATTTTAATACTTAATAAACCAAATCGATTAATTATTAATTTAATAAATAATCACAAACTCACAAGGCAACCTCACATAGGGTTGAAAAACGTCCCACATGACGTTGACCAATGACTCAAGACAAGACATTAACTGACAAGGGTGTCAACTTAAGCCTAGAGTATGAGAGGGAAACACATGCCATCTTCAACAACTTGCCATTGGGATAGGACACACTTAGACCTACGAGACCAGGTGGAGTCGATGTTCAGTACCTGCAAACTTGCAACCACCAGTAAACGCAATACAATATATATAACATATATACATTATAAATGATCAGGCAAGTGATAGAGAATCACAACGTCATATCATGCTCGCAATGGGTGGTATGACATTGTCTCTAATCACGAAGACACTAGAAGACAATCACAAACATTGTAGCACCAATTCAAACATCACAATCATAGAGTACGGTTAGCATAATCGTAATGTCATTAAAATCTCGTAAGCAATATGATCCATCATGAATAATGAACACATATCAAATATAGATCCACCTTCATATCCAATTCAATCATAAAATAGGGTTAGTGCATGTTACCATCAAATCATCATAAGGTAGACTAAGCTAGATAAATATAATCCTTTGATGTATAGAAAGACAAGATGAATCAGGGAGGGGCACTACATCCTCCCCCCCTTGGGCTTGACTTACTCCTAGACGTCGCAAAGGGTTAAGTTGAAAACATATTTGCATTAATCCAAAACTTTCTTAATTCAATCATTTTCTAGTTCAAAATCAGATAATGAGAACAAAAGTTTCCTTACTAAGCTTCAATTATTCAAATGAATACATTACATAACAGATAAAACAAGTTACGTAACTCTTAATAGTTAGAATAAGAAGACTAAATTATTTAAATATCTTCAAGAGAACCTTATTTAACTACATTTTGCAAGACTATAACTATAATTTATATCACCGAGTTAGTAGCAATAAGAAAGAATCACAATAACTCACACTATTTTTAAGCATGGAAACACTTCTTTAACATCTAGTTGCACACAATTAAGAAGACAAATATACATTTTACACAATTCTTTACACATAGGAACATCCTTATATTATTTAAGAAGTCACACGTCATACACCTATATGAGGAAAATTTGAGTAAACTTCCTTCAAGGCCAAATAATATCAAAAGAATCTCACAACTACTAGAAATCTATATCCTATGAAGACAAGATTTATAACATACAAACTTCTCAATCTATACCACACTTCTGCTACACTAGTCTGATACAAACATTCAACGCTTCTTTCACTCAATCAAATCATTCAAGGCACTCTAATCCATTAATTATGCATATATATATAAGCACTCATTGAAAACAGGAAATCAATAGTTCGTTTTCATTTAACTACTTCATATATATTATAAAATTCTCAAATCCAAATGCACTTCTATCTAACATTTCATAAAATCAAGAAAGTTACCAATACATTTCATCCTATTAACATATTTCATTTACTCAACTAATATCAACATTATCTAATTATTCATTAAGTCTAGTGCACTTCTCCGCGATGTCCTCCCTTTCCCACACTATCAGAGGTTCAAAATGAACATGATAGAGACTACACTTAACACAAACAAGGGCCCACAATACTCAACATTTAGAATGGCTCCTATAAATGACAACAAAAAGAGAAAGTCCAAAAAGGAAAGGATCATCAAATTCAACATTAAATCATGAAAAATTGCTGGCGAAATCAACAAGGAATAAAGTGTGACAAGTGCCACCCAAATGAACAAAATATATGAAAGAAGAATTTTGAAATCCAAAATCATATTAACTCCAATGATACTTCATACAAATCACCAAATTCCTCGAGGCAATATAGCCAACTTATCCAAATCTACATCATGAGGTGACCAATATCAGTCACACCAAAGGGAGTAACCGCTACACAACACCCAAGGGTATAATGCCTTGAATGTGTTAGAGAGTGCACACCAAACATTTAAAACTGTAAGTTTGTTTATATATCTATATTCCTTTTATCAATTTAATGTAATGAAATCTTATATGAAAGTCTAGGCAATTATCCTTGTAAAAGAAGACTTACGCTACAAGAGATAAAGTATCTCATACACTTAAAGAATACACTCGTATCTTAACTAATGTTCACAATCTCCCATATATAAAATGGTCACATTTACCACACTATGATAGAATTATATATCAGCATCTCAATTAATACTTGATGATGTACTATAATATTCACCTTTTCTCTTAATGCACAATGAATAGCATATAGATGATTACAATGTCCTACATGATGTCATTAAACAATTTAATTAATAATATATTTTTGCAAGTAAATTTACTTATAAGAAGTATATCTCATTAGTTTATTTCTAAACAAAATTTAATATCAAACTTCTATTACACCTACTCCTATTACTTGTGATCATTTCCTAACACATCATTAACCAATCGATATGTCTATTTTAAACATAAAATTAGATATCATAGTTTTACTTGCAACCACTTTATCTCCATTTTCAATTAATGTCACACAAATTCAAAAACATACTTATATTATTCTATTCAAACTCATCTCCTATCAGTTCGTAACTAAAATAATTGTAAACTAAATATTTTCAACAACTCAAGGAAAATTGTTATTTAGGAACACCTTACAACCTTATTGAATTCATTATCAATCCATCCTACTAGAATTCATTGAGAAAGCACTTTCTTAGAATTAAAATAGGATAAGGAGATAGAATCTTAATTTCCTAATCTACCCATTTGATCAAGCAAAACCTTTCATTAACACCACACCAATTTTTTCATGAGGCTAAGACTTTTATCTTACCCAAACCAAATAAAGACACAATGGTATGATTTCAAACAATATACAATATATATTCAATGTACTAACTTTACTTCATTACAACATGATCTTACAACCTATTAATCCTTTAAAATTTCTTCGTTATTTATGTAGGAGATATCCTACCCAACTAATTCTTCTTTAAAACATAAATCATGGATGCAATACTTAAATTTTGTTCTTCAATGCAAATTTATCCCATCCACCCCCTGTCCCCTCCCCACCCCTTTTTTTTAATGTATGCATCATATTCATCAATGATTATTCAATGCTTCTATTTATCATCAATAAACTCCTAAGCACTATGAATCTTATACCCAAATAAAGAGAAGAGGGAGGAAAAGCATTGCCAAACATTCAATATATGTACACAAAAATTATACATGAACAATTTGAATTTCCTAGACATGCTATATTTATCGTACCATGCAACTACTTACATAATTCTCTAAGATATGCAAATTCAATCTCCCATAAAGTCTCCTAACATTACATATGGAGCTAGAAATCTCAAATCCTTATTGAAAGATATGATTTATTCAAAGTATCTTCTCTTTCATGCAAGATCACACACGTATATAAACACCCAATAGTTATATTCCACATAAAAGAATAAAGGAAAGAAGGGCATCATTAATCTACTATTTACTTATGTATAGATGCATCTCATTCAAGTCTTTCAATTACACACCATGATCTACACTAAATCATTCCTATATGCATAATGCAAACACTTCATCTTACTACTCATAAGAAATTAATGTATTATTCTAATGTAACAAGCTAATTCTATAAACATAGCATCAGTTAAGAGGATACACACAATTTTCTCTCACTCTATAGCATAATCATTTATTTAGTGAAAACAACTTCTAACATTCAAGTAAACACTAGAATTCACAGAGCAAGCAAGACCACAAACAATCATATAAACATTGCTCACATCCAAAAGGTATGCATAAGAAATGAACACATATATTACACAGAATTATGATTTCTAGAAAGGATTAGGGAGAGAACACAAAGCGTAAACATCCAAAATCCCAAGGTTCCAATGTCCTTTTCAATACAAATTTCAAATAACAACTCAAGTCAAAGAGAACATCATAACACACAACGCAAGACTAAGAGCAACAACCTTAACCAGAGATCCCAGTGCTTGCAACACAATCTCTTATACCAAATGTAATGCTCGCCAAAAAACCTTAGAAAAAATAATTAAACTATCTACAAACATAAAAAAAAATAAAAAAATTCTTTTATCATCTACTAATGCAACATAGTAAACTATCATTACTCCAAACATGGCTTTGCTTCACATGTACACACAAAACATTGTAACGTAACTATGTCTAATACAATATATAACGCAAGCGGAAATAACAATACATCTTACTAACAATCACTCCTTAGGGTATCTCAATGCCATTACTTAACTATCATTAAATCACATCCACATACCATAATACCATCAACATCCATCTCATTTAGTTTCTAATCAATTACTTCCTTCCTAACATGAGAATGCAAATCCTACATATCCCCATTAACTCTTGAATTCATTTTAAGACCCCAAATCAAATGTTCCTAATTCCCCTTTAAAAACCATCTAGCATGATAATATCATCTTCCACATAAGGTATCACTTAATGCAAATCTAGTTTATTACTTTAAAGAGTAACCATATAACCTACAAGCCACACATTCATATTCATAATCCAACAATGACCAACATTAAGGAATAACATCTTTCAATTTAGAACATTCACTCATAGACATACATGAATCATTTAACATTTCCACTACTATCCATAGAGATACACAAAATAATCCAATCACTTTACTTAGTCATTTAATTCCATTCCAATCTAGAATTACATACATAATAAATATCCATTTACAACATTCATAATCTATAATAGGTCATGATGATCTCAACCTACTACAAGTCCCATTACGTAAGATCACAAAATACTAGTCTCCTAATCATCAATCATCCGTACATATCCAATCTTCGATTCTAACTATTACTTTTCTCATTTCTAATAGAAGATTCCACAAAAATCTAAAGCATAATGTTCAATTCAATCACATGAGATACACATATTCCCAATCTAATAACTTTATTATTCATTCATGAATCTTAATCCCTAAAAGCATAGATACCAATAACCAAGATACAATATAGGGCCAACAAGGATTACTATACTTTTTTTGGTTAAAAGGGTGATGGTCACCACCTACCACTTCCTAATCCATTTCTAACCACATTACAAATGCAACAATGTGCTCTCTTACAAGAGTCATAGTTACATATCTGATAGCGAAAAGTTGTAGAATAGCATAGAGCAGAATGAGACACGTAGTTCTAGCTTTTGAACAAGCAAAAATCCCTGGACTAATTTGCTTAGCTCCATAGTCTGACACATTTTGTCAAAAATTTGGGGAGATATATCTATAGAGCTCTCTGATATGAGATTCAGAACCTTTAGTTGATATAAGAACCTTCGAGACTAATTTTCCTAGCTCCAAAGTTTGACACTTTCTTCCCCAGATTTCTATTATAGGTTCCTCTCTACACCTTATTTCTAGATTTATACTTCTGAGTTGGTTTTTAGTTTTGTATCTTTATGTTTATGCTGAATCTTGTTTATTTCCTATCACTTTACCTAGATCACATCATAATCATATTCAATCATATCAAATCAAATGAAAAAGTTGTAGTACCCCTGCCCTAATCAGATTTGTAAAATCGGTTTGACCTTGGTTGACTTTTTATATGGCAGTCTTGGATGGTTGATTTACCATGATGTAATGTTATAGTCAGATATTATGATTATTGTGCATACCTGTAAATATGGTTTTCGCATCAATTCTTATGTAATTTTATTTGTTCTCTTGATTCGTGCTATTAATTTCGGGCTAACACTTTCATTATATATATATGTGTGTGTGTGTGTGTGTGTGTGTGTGTGTGTGTGTGTGTGTGTGTGTGTGTGTGTGTGTGTGTGTGTGTGTGTGTGTGTGACTCATGGTTGCATGAGATTGCAGGTACATTACTGCATAGGTACGAGGTTCGTCTCCACCTAGATTCACAGGTTTGAGTGTTCCTCATCAGTCCTAGAGATTGGATTAGGTGGTCGTAAGACCCTCGTTTGACCATAGTCATGCTCAAGTGAGTGTTGTCAGTCCTCCGTCAGTATCCCCTTTGGTGGGGTATGCAGGTCATCTATCTATTTGGCTTTCTTGGGTTGTGTGTTTTGTGTGTGGTTAAATTGAGTATTTAATCCTTAGTATTTAATTTGATTACTTGTGTGTTTACGCATTGTAATTAAGGGACTAAATTAAATAGGCTCCCTTTTATGCGATTAATCGTTAATTAGAATTGCTCAATTCAAGTTGGTAGCAAGTTCGATTAAATGGTTAATCTTAATGATGAAATTATTTAGTTTATGTTCTTTTAAAAGAAAAGATTAAACTTATTTGAAATAGAAATGATTTAATTTCTTTGGCATTTTGGGAATAGAAAGGGTAATTTCAATTATTTGAGAAAATCAATTTTAATTAGAAAAGCAAGTTTAATATATATTTGATATAGTTTGAAAGAATGATTTTTGAGGAATTAATTTTAAATGAAAATATTTTAAATCCAAAAATGAAATTTTGGTCAAACTTTTCCCATTTAACCTAGGTTTTGGAAAAATATTGGGGGGATTATTTTTGGAGGGCATCTTTGGGGAAAATATTTTGGAGAAGATTTGGGCATTTTGGGGAAGAAGGATTTCTTGAGCTACAGGTTGGGCTCTTCATCAGATCTTGCCCAGAATGCTAAATGAGGTAGGATTCTGGTTCATCTCTTTGATTTCTTGTTTTATTGAGATTGTATGGTTTTTGGAATGAAATATGGTTGTGTTTGTAAATAATCTCTTATATTTTGTGAAAAATGTAAGAGTTGTCATGAAATCACAAACTCAAACCCTCCTTGCTTTCTTATCAAACCTCCAATTTAAAATCTTGGCCATTCTCAATAAACTTTGTTAAAACTCCATGAATGTTCTCAGATTTAAGTTTTAATCTATGGATTGGATAAATGGTGTAAATCCATTTTAGTTTGCCAAATATGGTCTTCTGGTTGGGAAGATTTGCCTATTTTAGTTTTGGTTATTCTAAATTTGGATTTTTTTTTGTGAAAACCATGCATTCTGGAAGGTTATTTAGGTATTTTTGTTTTGTCTTTGTTGAGACTTTGCATTTGGGGGTTGTCTGTTTATTTTTTGTAATTAAAATTGAAAATAATAATAAAAAGAAATATCCTACTCCCATGTGGCAGGGAAACCCCCACACGCGGCCAGAGGTAGCGACTGCTACTAGTTGGTAACAGCGCTACCAATGGTAGCGATCTGCTACCAAGGAGCCCACGTGGGTACCCCATTTGGTTTTGTTTTTTTTAATTGTTAAAAAAAAAATATATTAATATAATAATAGTTATTTTTTAAAATAAGTTTTAATTATTATTTAATTCAATCATTAAATAATAATTGATGATTAGTTGGTTAATAATTAATGTATATTTTTTAAAATAATTAATGTATATTTTTTAATATATATTAATTGTTGTTAATTTATGATTTTATTAATTATTGTATATATATATATATACTAATTAATATTTTTGTTTGTATATTTTAAAAAAAAATATACGTAAGGAAGTATTAGGTTAATTCGGAAAATGATTACCTGTTTTGTTTTAGCCCCTTTCTAAATGTATATTTCCATTTTTGGAAAGTATATGCTAATTTGGAGATATGAGAGTGGTTTATTTATTTCGAAAAAAAAATCCCATATTTCATTGGTTAATGTTTATTTAATTATACTCATGTAAATTTGGTTTAAAAACTCATGATGATGTATTTATGTTATGTTATGTTTCAAATGAACTTAGTGAGTTAGAAAACCATGCACGATCTGTACCTAGATGAGGTAGACAACTGCAATCAAATTTAGATCCTTTAAAAAACTGGATCGATTGTTGTGTGTAAACAATAGGAAAGAAGATTGTCGTTTTCAATCTATGCCTATGCATGTTTAATTTTTTGTATTCGCATTTGCTTAAGAAATTGGCAAGTCTTTGATTTTATTTGTTGGACTCTGTCGTATGATTGATTTGGGTACCTTCTTATGTCCTTGATATCGAGTTTTGACTGTTGTCTTGTGATGGTGTTGTAACCGGTCATGTCCTTTATGCAAGTGTCAAATGTTGATTTGTGGTTGACCATTGCTGGTCAAGGCTCTAGTGAGAGTATTGTCAGTCAGTGCACCTTGTATTAAGTCTTGTTTGACCAAGTGGGTATTCCTACCATTTTGAACTCTATTTGCTTGACCTTGTGTATTCCTCGGTTTAGGAGTTCGTTTGAGTGTAGTCTATTTTTATTTGGGAAAATGGCTTTCGATTGGGGGTTGTGCCCAAAGTGGTTGTTGGGTAACCCATCAAAAGTGTGTCTAAATAAGTGATAGCTTAATAGCATATTAGAAAGTTAATTAATGAATCACTAAATAAGATAACTATGTCTCACGCATGGGATGAGGGCTAGTACAGACTCGACATGTAGTGAGAAGGCCTGAAATGGCAAACCATCAACCTTGTCTCCATGAAAGGAAGTGTTGGGTCCACATGAGGCTTGGATGGGCCAAAGATTCGCAATAGGTTGCCAGGGTAAACCAGTGGATGGGGCTGGAACCTATGAAGACCTGCCATGGTAACCATACCAGATTATGTGATGATACTTGTCCCTTATGTTCGCTAGTGTGTTGTTGTGTCGTCTTTGATAGGAGCACTATTGTGGGGTCGTCCTGATGTTTATGCCCTTGTGAGAACCTGATATTCATGTTAGACCATGGGTTGCAAAGATTTAGTTTACGGATGCTCCAGTTGATCTTTTGTAATTGCTTCTTATTATGTTCAGTTGGATCCTTTCCTTTCTTTGGGATCATTCATGTATCTATTGGACAGATGTGGTCGTATGTATTATTGGTTTATGTACACCTTGATGGCAGGATGTAAATGATGTGAACCTTATGTATTCTTCACCCTATTATTTATTAGAGGGGTCTTGCAGTTGAGAAAACCTGGAGATGTAGCCCACTAGGGGTGAACTCCGATATCATTTCGGTGTTATGTGAGGTTTATGCTCTTCTGTTTCCTTTTTAATTTAGCATGTATGGATGGCATTATGGATAAAATGTATAATGCGGAATTAGATGATGTTGATCTTAAATGCATGTATGTAGTCATCCTATTAAATGCAGTAATTTGGATCATGAAACATGTAGATTTGATTAATGGAATGTATTCAGTTATTGATAATGCAATTAAGTATGCATGGAAAGTACTCATTAGTTTGTGATGAAATTAAAGTACATTATGAAATTAGATGCATGGCATATGTTTAATGTAAGATTGTAAAAAATATTTGCACTCTATTCTTGTGTTTGAGCTTAATCCCTTCGGGGTTTCTTGGTGGGGCATTACAAAAGTAATCAAACAAATCATCCAACTCTCCTTTAGGATTAATGTTGGATCTTGTAGGTTATTTCCTCCAATGATTAATGGTGATTCAGGAATTAATATCTTACTTAATTTCCCCAATTTAAGACCCCATTCCCCATTAAACATATACACACATAAATATAATTAAAAATTATGTTCAAATTCCATATAGTCGAGGAAGTATGATTAATCTAGCTTGTATGGATGGATGGCAATTGAGCAGACCCGAAGATGTAGCCCACTAGGGGTGAACTCCGATATCATTTCGGTGTTATGTGAGGTTTATGCTCTTCTATTTCCTTTTTAATTTAGCATGCACAGATGGCATTATGGATAAAATGTATAATGCAGAATTAGATGATGTTGATCTTAAATGCGTGTATGTAGTCATCCTATTAAATGTAATAATTTGGATAATGAAACATGTAGATTTGATTAATGGAATGTATTCAGTTATTGATAATGCAATTAAGTATGCATGGAAAGTATTCATTAGTTTATGATGAAATTAAAGTACGTTATGAAATTAGATGCATGGCATAGGTTTAATGTAAGATTGTACGTAATGTAGGGTTAATTTTATTGGATGAACTTAATCATGTTATCTATACTTTTAACCTCAATGGATGAGCCTTATCACCTTATCTATATTTTTATCTTACCGAAAAAATTATCCTTTGTTTAAGTATTATCATGTCATTAAGTAATCACATTGGGAAACTCTTTAGGTGTTATTTAAGTCTTCTGTTGTGGTATCTGAACTTATGATATCTCATTGTATCATTGTGTTGTGTTTAATTTTAGAGAGAAAAAAAATTGCACTCTATTCTTGTGTTTAAGCTTAATCCCTTCGAGGTTTCCTAGCGGGGCATTACAAAAGTAATCAAACAAATCATCCAACTCTCCTTTAGGATTAAAGTTGGATCTTGTAGGTTATTTCCTCCAATGATTGATGGTGATTTGGGAATTAATCTCTTACTTAATTTCCCCAGTTTAAGACCCCATTCCCCATTAAACATATACACACATAAATATAATTAGAAATTATGTTCAAATTGCATATAGTCGAGGAAGTATGATTAATATAGTTAAGCAAATTTTTAGAGAGATAAAATAGGGTTCATCTCTAAACGAAGTTAATCACTAGACAATTTAAATGTTAAACATGTAGAACATTATATACATAAGAGTCAAATTTTTCCACTAAAAACTAATATTTTGGAAACAATATAAAATAGAAATTTAAAAATTCCTACCCTGTCTTTGTTTATAATATCTTTGTTTTGTTTCTTCATAAAATCTTTGTGATTTTTCTATTGATTTTTTTTGTATACCTATATTTTGCCTTGCCCTTTTGTTTCCCATCTCCTTCTATGTAAAATATGACTTGATAATTCCTTCATAAAAAAATTTCTCCTCCAAAGTCTCCCAATAGAACAAAAGTGTGAAATTATCTTGCTATTTGGATTTTAAAAATCTAAAAATCTCATATTTATATGTGATACAAAATACAAAAAAGTGTTTTTAAGTTGGTTGGATGGTCTTTGAACGAAGGTTGGCCATTAAAAAAATAAATTATATTGCTCGACCTTCATTTGAAGGTCACTCAATCATTTTTGGGTGTGTGAAAAGGTCATTTGAATGTATCATGAATTTAATCAAATCATAGCAGAGGCTGGAAACATAAAAGGTGTTAATTATTATTTATTGTGTTGCATAAAAGATAGGAAGATGTTAACAAAACAAGAAACAAGCAATGGATTTTTTTTTCCCACAAGTTTAGTTGTAGTGCAAGGGACCTATCTCAAACAACTCAAAATTGTTTAACATGGGATTTATTTTATTGAATATCAACCCAACATGGTACATCAATATAGACACTTAGCAATTGCTACTAGCCTATCTCTTCACTAAGTTCCATGTGCACGTGGATGTCATAAGTGGAGACTATATAGCGATGATCATCAAAGAATGTTACAATCTATTAAAGAGTGACCTAAACCAATTGCTGCGGTCTAAAAACCATGTGGGTCCTTGAACAATTTACACATATAAAATTGGATTATATTAAATTTCTATGTTTTATTTAACCTATGATTGAACATATATACACATATATATAATATTTATATTCTATTGATATCATACATGTATGTATTCATTTATTGAATATCACCTTTGTTTATGCATGTAATTTTCATACATGTTGGTGATATCTATCTTTGTTGGTGTAATTATTTATTCATGTTGGATATTATTACACCTTACTTAAGTTTACTTAGGTACATGCATATCATAGTAGTTTGCATATGAGACACTTAGGGAGATGTGCTACATTGGGAGTGTGTATGTAGAAGAGTTTCCACCTTTTATGGTGTGATCTTGTTGTTACTTTATCATAATCCCATCTTCGGTGGGTGATCCACCTCATGCAAAATATTTTACCATTTCTCCTACCTACCCCTACCTACCCTTGTATCTCATTGAGCCACATGTCATCATTGTGTGCTCTCTTGTCTCTTAGCCTTGCCTTTATAAGCAGGCTCATCTACATTATATGTAACTTTTGATGATCCAGTTGATCAGTATTTGCTCTTAATAGAATACAGTTTATTCCTATCAATATTTTGTCTCTCTATTTTGTACTTTTCATTGAGCTCTTGATCTTGCCAAATATACATGGTATCAGAGCCTATAGAGCTTCATTGAGTAGTCTTTTGGAGACATTTTGGAGGCTCTAATTTTAGGATTTGGGGGTCTGCTTTTTTTTTTTTTTTTTTTTTTTTGGGGGGGGGGGGGGGGGGGGGTGGGGGGGCGCGCGTGGTGTGTCCTACAATGATTTGGACATCACGGTTGAGTCTGAGAGGCTATTTCCATGAATTTTGACTATAAAATCGACCTATTTTGATGAAAATTGATTTTGGGGTGTTGGAGAATTTTTTTTAGCCTATTAAACTGTACGATACAGATTTTTCAAAAATAATATTAATAAAAAAAAATAATTTTCTGCATAAATATTTTTATTATTCTGCAGTTTTTTATATTGTAAAAAGGTTTATTATTTAAAAAAATAAAAAATTATATGTTTGTTTATGGGGAGTTTTAACCCCCCCCCTCAACAAATTCATATTGAACTGCAGGCTTTTATTAATTTTACAAGGGATTTGTCAGGCCCCCCGTCATACCCAATCCACCGCCTGCCATTTTCATTTCCTAGCCGTCGTTGCTACTTCCCCCGAGCTCTACTACCTGCCGCTTTCATTTCCTGGACGCTATTGCTGATTCCCCCAGGCTCCACCGCTTGCCATTTTCATTTCCTGGCCACTGTTGTTGCTTCCCCCGGGCTCCACCGCTGTCTTGCTTACCTCTCGATGTCGACATCCTTTCCCGCTGGACTTCCCTCCTAACACTGACACTGTTCTGCATTGTTGACCCATCTTCGGCCCCTGCAACCCACCGACAACCTGCTTCTTTCTGACTCCGGTGTCTCGCCAACCTCCATTCTCCTGCGACCTTGACCCATTGTGTTCTCCCATCGCCGATTGTGAATCTCCTTTGTCCATCACCTACTCATCTCTCTACTCCCACCACCACCAGTCTCTACTACCAGGCAAACTAAGGCCCTCGTGTTTGGTTCGTTCAGCCCGACCGACTCTCTGATCGCTGTCCCTTGTGATTCCCGCCATCACCTACTATCGGGATCCACGTCCGCCATGTGGCAGGTGGCCACTGGCCCGCGGGTGTACTTTCCATGCAAGCATGACACATCATCTACCCACTCAGCTAGCCACGTGGCAATCCTAGTCAGCAGACACGCAAGTGTTTCCGTACAAACACATCACCTTTCGTATGCACAGTTGGCATTACACTTCAGCAACTGTATGGTGCCATATCACCCAGCTGTACATCCACGTGTTTTGCCACATCATCATGCAGCCCGCCATGTCATTTGCCACATCTTTTGTATGGACAAATCATATTTTTGTCACGTGACAGGTTCATACCATACAGACAGCCTGTGCAAGGGGAGCAATGACCTGATGACGATCAAATGACCATCAAATTTAACATCGTAAATTGATGACATTAGCACTGCATCATTAAATTTTAAAAAAAATTGTAGCCCCCTCTCATTGAGCTTTTTGATTTCATAGTGCGACTTTAAGAGGCCGTGTCTTGCTCATTTTGCTTCTTTTTAGGTGCAATTTTTTTTTATTTGGGCTAATTTTTTGCGCTCTTCGCAGTGGCGAAGGAATTTTTCGATTTTGATGGATAAATTTTTCACAATTCACAATTTTTTATGATTGTACCTGTCTAATCCTCAATTTTGCAACTTTAGAGGCTTCATTTGGGGTCATATGACCTCCTTTTCAAGTGTGTTTTTTTTTAAAGTGCACAATTTTTCATCTACTTTCATAATCTGCTATTAGTTTGCAGTGATTTTGAGTAGAAATTGTACTTTTAGTATTTGGTCATTTTTGGCTTATTTGGTACTTGTATTTTGCTTGAATCTTAGTTTAGTTCACTTGCAGTATTTGTTGGAGTCTCTTATAGCCTATTTGAGACAGTTGTAAAGTTGAAATCAGAAGTCCACCTTGCCTTTTTATGCAAGTGGCCCATTGTACACGCACTAAGTATAAAGTGCCAAATCATCATTTTTTTGGGGGGGGGGTTCTTGATTGAGTAATTTGGGGGGGTGTCTTGTATGATTTTGCCTCTCTCTATCTTGTGTTTTTTCATTTTGGTGCTATGGGTTCTCCTAAATTTCCACTTTTAACTCCTCATAATTATGCATCATGGAAGATAAAGGCATGGAGTAAACTAATGGAAAAATGACTCGTTCATTATATAAATGGTACAATAACAACACCACCTAACCCTAAGGTTGATCCTAATGCTCAATTTGAATGGCTCACTAAAAACTCTATGTCACTTGGAACTCTTAGAAAGTATGTATCAAATGACCTCATTTTTCACATTGAGAAGTGTACAACAATTAAAGAGGCTTGGGATATTTATGATAAATTGTGTGGTCAAGTTGATGAGATTAAGGGCTACAAGCTTGATAGTGAACTCACAACATTGGATCCCAAGGATTTTGATACAATCCAAGATGATGTCACAAAAGAAAATGAGCTAAGAGCAAAGCTAAAGGATTGTGGCATTGACAAAAATGATGCTCAATTGGTTTACAACTTGTTGGACAAGCTTCCATAATAGTATGCAACCTTTCAATAATACATTTGGTCTAGATTTCCGACAGAGAAGGTATATTGTGACCAAATTTAATTTTTTTTTGTAAAATTGCCCGAATTCATCGGAATTCCGACTGTAATTTGACATTTGGTTTCGACGAAGAAGGCATTAGCAATGAAATTTGTTTTTTTTTTCAAAAAAGTGCTCACATTCGTCGGAATTCCGATGACAAAGGGCATTACTTAAAAAAGAAAAGAAAAGAGGGCAAGTCATTTGTGCATTGCAATCCCGCACTGGAGGTAGATTCTTCACCTTAATTTCATGTTGCAAAAAAATTACACCATTCAAGAGATTCCTTTCAAGAGATTCTACAACTTTTGCTTTTATACATGCTAGCTATGTCTGCTTTCTTGTGGGATATTGACCGATTGTGGAAGCAAATCTTGGAGTATCAAAGATTCCTTTTTTATGCAAAAGGTGTTAGGAAATGAGACATGTGGTGGTTAATTGCCCAAGTTTTAGATGCAAATTGGTTAATCTCGTATATATTCATATTGATTATCCAATCTCAAGTCGGATGGCTCCTGGTCAAAGGTGTGGTTCCCTGAATGCGTAATCCCTATAGGAATCCACTCCTCATAAAACCATAGAACCATGATTGAGGAGTGAGCATTCAAGTTTTTCGGAGCAATCCCTTCCTCCCGTATACATGTTGATTGATCATTATTATACGAGCTAATATATAGGGTGGTGTCTGCCTCTAGCTGCTGAATCGATGGAGATCAAACCAACGCACAAGAAAACAATGAGAATGAATATTATTCAATTGCAACCTTCATTCAGTCTTGTTCATGCAAGCCTTTCTTTCTCTTGCTAGCCAGCCTAACACACCCAACCCAGAAGCCCTAGGGAGATACAATTGTGTTCGATTCAACATAATCCCAACCTAGAAGGGGTGGACTGAAAATCTCCAACCACACAACTTATCACTCTGTAATTAACATACAACATAAAGCTAGTCTATATGACCCCCAAACCATTTTCTTACTGTCTCGGGTTACCCTAGTTTAGGGTATTGGTGGTTTTTACTAAATCTTCTCTAGTTTAGGGTATTGGAAACTATCTCTCCTTTTGCATAGTTTTAGGTGGCATACAAAGTCATTGCCTTCTTTGGCTTCCTTGCGGCCTCAACCTCAACGATCATCTTTTGCAAACTTACTTTTTTCAATACTCTCTTCTTTATCCTTTCAAAGTTGAATTGTAGCCACTTAGGAACATCTAGATTCTCATCACTTTGGATGGATGGGTTCATTGTAGTTACAACCTACTTTGGCCTTTGTTCTTCGTCTTGTTGCTTGTGCACCTAAGTTTATAATTTTGAAGGAGTCATCTTGGGGGTGGGGGTCAAGATAGATCCTCTTTTTCTTGTTCTTCATGCTTCTTTGACTCCATATTCTAAGCTCCTTATGACTTATATTTCATTTTCATGAGTCAACTTATAGTTCTTAATTCAGTTATAGGCTAGTATCTTGTGTGTTGATTGTACCTCTTAGTTTGATAAGGTTTTGGGTGGATTTTAATCTCTTATTTTGAGGAAAAAGTTTCCCTATAAATGTAATTTCAAAATTCATTTTGAGGGTCTAAGAATTGATTATTTAAGGTCCAAGTTTAGTAGCACTACTTGGTTTGTTTTCTTTCAAGACATTTAGCAATAGGTTGTAGATTGAATACTTGTGCTTTGCTGGTATATTTTGAAGAATTGATGAAAATGAATTTCATAGTTTGCAATGGTATTGGTAGTCTTTTTTGATTGCTTGGTATTCGTCTATTTCTTTCATTTTCCTTAGTCCTAAATTAATATTTACATTTATGAAACATCTTCTTTGTTATAATCAATTTGTGCATCTTTTGTGGTGATTGAGGCTAATAAGGAACATGTGAATGAATAGTAGTTGTTGTTCTAGAGCTTTCCTTGGTCTCATTTTCATGTTAGAATTGGCAATTTTGGCATGATAAATTATTTCTATAGTTTGTTGTAATGTGGGTTTAGGTAATACTGATGATTCATTTTCTCATAGCCTTGTTCTATCTTTTGCAATTTATTTTAACCTTTTAGCTTAGGCAGATTGAGAAATCGACATTTCAACTAGATTAGTGACATTTTCCCTTTGAACAACTTGATTAGGAAATGATAAATTCTAAAGGTAAGCTAACTTAACTCAAGGGACTGAGATGGTATCCTACCATGAAAGATGATAGTTCTAAGCAAAAGACTACCTAGTGATATGAAAGTTGATGCAAGATAGTAAGGACAACAAGGAAATTTATTTTGAACTTTGATGATTGAATCTTTGGGTGGAAGTTTGAATGGATTGATAGCCAAAAGGCATGGTGATGCACAAAATCCAATAAAATCAACCAACTAGGGAGATATTTCTCCCAACTCACCTATTCAATTAGGTGTCAACCCTTCACTTACTCACAAGACCCCTCACAAGGCCACAAGTTACTCAAAAGGATTCAATACCCCAAAACACACCCATACTCACCAACCCACACCCAACCATTGAATCACACTCAATAGGACAAATAAACATGTCTAAGCCACAATCCAAATCTCCAACATTCAATCACCACCACCACCCTCAACCCTTATTCACACAAATCTTCCTTCAACTGGGTCTTCTAATCCCCCCTAGTACTCAACTCACAAAATTTATTAGATATTCGGACACTCTTACAAGGACCACTCAACATATACCACCATGGGTCTTTACCCTCCCAACCACCCAAAGTTCAAATGAAGATTCACTTCTGCAACACCCACTTTTTGTGACAGTCTCAAGCATTTAGGATAGTCACTCCTTTCATGGCCATTCTTCTTCACAACACTCTAACATTAATTATGATGATAATGTACCTCCTTAAACCTTCCAGAAACACCAAACTCAATACCAAACTCCTTCCCAGTCTCGCTAATGGACTAACTCAACTCACTATCAAATTGTAACAGTCAATGCAAGGTTTAGGACAGTCATACACCCTCACAGATTAATGGGCTTTTTTGGTCACCAAACACTTTGGATTATGTTTATAATGTTAGGGTTTCAAGCAGATCCGAAGTAAATATGAACTAACAATTATATGTAGATTTAAATACAAAAGATAAAGAAATAAAATAGGACACAGATAACACAAAGATTTAATGTGGTTCACCCAGAATGGGTTACGTCCACCATACATAGCCGTCCAATCTTTCTTATTATCCAGCCAAAATAGTACATCAACCTTACAATGCCTTAAGCATCCCAGCCGCTTATAACATGTGTTTTTAGGGCAAAAACAAAGTCAACCTTTTTAGGGTTTTATTACAATGTCAGTTTTCATCAACAAAAAAAATACCCAAAAAAAAATTTTCGCGGGGGCTCCCGCCCCTGAACCCCCACTTTCCTCGGGGGCGGCCTGGCCCCGGACCTCAGCAAGGATACGTGCTGAGTGTACAGTACTTTGCTGATCAGTTGCCACATTTCAACATATAACTCCCTCACAAATTCACCAATCCCTTAAAAAGACCATTCAAGGACCCTTGAGTCAATTACACCATCCAAACTCCATGCATACACTGTGTTCTCAGATAAAGACACAAAAATCAACACCTTCCACATATTTGCACATGCCAAAATTCTCATGAGACCCTGCAATGATTAAGAAAACAAAATACATGATTTTATGGGTCATCCCTTACCTTGAAATGGATTTATCAACATGGAAATTAGCCCTAATGCATTTTAGTTTGCCTCGGGTTACCCTAGACTAGGCTTTTGACAATTTTCACCAATTTGGCTATAACTTTTCCAATACAGAACGAAACAAGATGAAACCAAAGGGAGATTTACCCCTATAACAAATTCAAGATATTTTTAAATTAAAATAACATGATAAATAATTTCAAACTCCAATATAGCAGTTTTAAACTTGTCTCAACAAACTAACACCTAATTGCTCATAAAATGCACAAACAATGTTGAAAATATTAGCAACTTTGTCAAAAATTGTTCCTAGTCTCAACCCAAGACCACTATGACTCAAAAATGATAGAAATAGGTTCAAATATGTCTATAAGACCTTTACATATCATTAAACCTCACATTTGACCCATTGAGACATATTTGCAACATAGTGGCAATTTTGACAATATTGATCATCATGACCCCCACTAGGACTCAATACACCATCTAATGGTCTTAATGACATTTATTACATGAAACATGGTCTTCTAAGACATTATTCATAACCAAACTCAAAAACCTTGACCTATTACTAAATTGGCTTCGTGGTGGCCATCTTGTGCTAGCTGCTCTTGCCCAAAAGGATGATATGATACAGTGGAGAGAAATATGAGGGGGGGGAGTGGTAGGAAATGTTAAGGGTAGCTGCTACATGGAGAAAGAGGAGGGAATGGGATGTGTGGGGAAAGGGGGACATAAGGGATATAAATGATGGAACAAGGAGATGTAAGGGAGGAAAGAGGACGTGGGAGGTAGAAGGGGTTGGAGTTAGGATATGTTGGGGAATAAAGTGGAGTGGGAGATATAAGGGGGTAATGAAAGGGTAAAGGGGATATAGGTTATAATGGGAGTTATAAGGAGCAAGGAAAAAGGGTAAGGGAGTAGGGTGGTAGGTTAGGATAGGGATAGGATATGGGTAGGCTAGGATGGGGGTAGGTGATACTATGGAAATGGTAGGTTAATAGGTGTGTGGTAAAGGTAAGCTTAGGGAAATAAAGGAAGTAAGACTTATGGGATGTGGGTTAGAATAGGTTATTTTGGGGGAATAAAGGGGTAAAGGGGTAGATATTGCGGAGGGGAGTGTGAGATATAAAGTATGAGGAGAAGGGAGATGCTAGGATAGAATAGGGGTAGGTGTAAGGTGGAAAGGAAGTTAGTGGAGGGAGGTGAGGGTGTAAGAAGGAAGGGTAGGTTTAAGTTAAGATGTGAAGGAGGTTAAGGCATGGGGTATGAATGGTGGATAAAGGATAGATGATAGGAAGGTAGGTGAGTTAGAAGGTATGGTAAATGGAAGTGAAGAGTGTTAGGGGAGGTGGAAATGGGAGGAAATGGAATGGGAGTGATTGGGTTTGGGCACCCACAAATAGGATCAACAGAAGTGGAAGGGATTATGCCTTGGCTGGGCAAAGGGAATGTTAAACCTCACTTCATTTCAAAGAGAAAGACTTGGCTAGCTCTTGAGCAACTATGAACAAAAGGTTAACAACAAAGACTCGACAACAACCAACTAAGTTAAGACAACTAAACTAGAAAGCAAAAAAGTGGGGGTCCCCATTTGCAATGGGGCGATGTGTGAATACATCACAACGGGAATGCCACTCTTTCCACTTACCTTTCTTTTTGTGAATATGCATAACACTATTTTGGAAATGATAATATAGATCCTCATCCATGAAAAAATAATTATAATGGTAAAATTTAATAGACCTATTATAGGGTCCTCCAAGCCTAAAGTAAGGAGTTTGAAGCATAGATACAATGATTTGGCCTTGTGGCCATCAATGAGTGTTAAATGGTTTTGGTTCAATTTGCATAATTTATGTGTTCAAGTAATTTAAATTGGTAATTTAATTGTAAGTATCTGTAAATGAAATATCGCATCAAAATACTCATAAATTGCAAATGATTTTTTTTTATCAAACAATGCAAGCAAAATTCATGATACCAAGCAAAAATGCAGGGCTCTGAATTCAATAGAGCGCCCACAGAAGATGACAAGAGAATTTCCTACTAGCAAGGCTATACAGTCGTGGCTAATTGGCTACAAGAATTGAGTGGGTAAACACAAGATTCTGGTGCATTCGTCACACAGGTAAATAAGCTAAATGAAAATCGTTTCAAATTGAATACTTTACCAATAATCTAATTGATGTTGAGTTCCAACATTAAGTGACTATATTTATTTTAAATAAGAAAGCAATGATAACGATGTGCATGACATTGGAATGCAGCCTGCTAATCATGAAACACCACCTGCACATGAAGGTCCGGATGTGCATCCCAGTAGTGGAGGTATTCATTTGCTATTCAAATTTGTTTATGTAATTATTAATACAATTAAACATCTTGATTTGTAATTAGAGTAGTAATTAATGTAACCTTTTTTGTTAATATTTTAGAGCATGTAGTCAGTGGTGACCAAGTGGAACATGATCCGGGTACACAACATCAGGAACGTGATGTTCCCCAATCAGGTAAAAAGGACCACTATTATTCCTTTAAACAAATATAATTACAATTAGTGTTCACCATTAATGTAACCTTTAGTATTTCAACTCCAAATGATCTAGAGGGTGTTCACAATGTTGAGGTTGAGGCTAGACAAAATGATGTGGCCACATCAGGTAAAGAGCGCAACAATTATGTTCTCTAAATTAATGAAATACTTGTAACAATAATTGAAAATATTTTGAATTTAACCCATTTCTTTGTTATTGCAGAGGACACCCCTTCGCTTCAGTGTCCTCATCCTCAGTATAGGAGTAGGCATACATCAAGATCACGAGCAGAGGGTAGAAAAATTGAAGAGGGGGGAAATGATGAAGAAAACGATGTTCCACTTAGTCTTTTCATAGCTTCAAAAAAAAAAAAGAAGAAATGATTGTACTCTACCTTATTTGATAATGACTAATTTTTATGTATTAATGAATGCAATTATGTGCTAATGAATGGTTATGAATGATACGTGTTAATTAATATTGATGAATATTACATGTTAATCAATGTTATGTGTTAATGAACGTTATGTGATATTAATGAATGAATGTTATATTTTATTAATTGTAGAAAGAATGAATGAATTAATGTTAGATGTTAATGAGGAATTTAGAGTGATGTTGGGGGAGGGGGAGGAGGAGGGGCCAAATGAGCTTCCACCTTCATGTGGTTGGCCCTGTTAAGTAGAGAATATTAAACTATTCTCGAAACCAAGCGAAGCTCAATAAAATAACACACTATTCAATATTTCATTATGTTTCACAGTTAATATTATTGAATCTTAATTGTAGGATCCAACAGAGCCAACACGAACAACAACACCACAAGTTGTTGGTTATAATGAACTCCCATATTGTCTTGTATGTACACTAATAATATGAATTGCTTCTAGTGTTGATATCCATGGCAGGACTGCAAAAGTTATGAATATGCCTCATCCTTGTAAGTTTTTTTATTACTTCTTTAGCATTTTGTTACTTCATGAATGAGATGTTTTCAGATGTCTATTCCATGAATACCTCTCTCTTATATGCTTCATGATCGCTGTGTCTTCAACATGTCCACTCCATGAGAACCTTTCTCATATATGCTTGTACCTTATGTGTATTTATGTATTACTTCATGGTTTACATTTATGATTCATGCCTTGCATGTATTCATATATATGGTTTGTGCTTTACATAGCTCCTCCATGCCTTATGAGCACTAGTTCATGCCTTGCAGTCTTCTCAAAATATTGCAAAATCATTCAACAAGAAAAAGAGTAGTAGAGGCTACATACCAAAATAAATTAGATCTCCCTCTTTATTTCCTCGATTTCTTCCCTATTTTCTTCCTCCCTTCTCTATCACTTCCCTTTTTCTAGAGCCTGGAAGGGACTTGGAACCCAAAACCTATAGGTTTTGGTTCTAGGTCCACTTCCACTCCCAACTCCCCAACCTATAGTTACTTCCCAAGCCTTGGGCCTCACTTGGAATCAAAAGCATATTTTTGAAATTGAGTTTGGGCACCAAAATAAACATATAGTTTTTCTCCCAACTATCGCCATGCATGTAGAAGGTCTCCCAACTAGCTGAATTCAATGCTCAACCCGTTATTTGATCTAAGATGCCCTTTTTGGTTGAGATTATCCCTTGCCCTTAGATTTGGCACTACTACAGTACCATGGGTTAGGTTCCATGCTCAACATTGACTAAGTAATGTTTTGGAATCCATTTTGGAAGAGGTTAGTTTAGCTATGGTCTCTAAACACCAAAGAAATCACAAGGCAGCCATAGACTCCACATGCAATTTCTTGAAAGATTACAAACCTGTGGAATCAAAGAAGAGTAGTATTGTAGAATATCTCCATGGAATTAGGTGTATATTCAAGAAGATTTATTGGCCATAACCAAGCATTTTCCCATGTCACATTTGTTGGCATGAGTGTAAGATTGGGTCAAATGAATGTAACAACATTCTAAGAACAATGCAAGTATTGTAATGATCCTCTCATTTTATATATTAACATATGCAATTAAATGGATTACTAGGTATGTTTTGCTACAAAATTTCATGATCTTAGTTGTGTGCAAAATTGCAAATATATAGCTCCACCTTTTATTCCAATTTGTTTGTTTCACAATGCATTGTGACTCTGTTGCCTAATGAATAAGCAATGATCTAAGACCATACACCAATCTCACATTATTCAAAACATAAATAAATAGTTTGGTAATAAGTTGGTCCTTCTTGTGCATCCATGACTATTGATATGACCAAGTAATTGTTCTTAAGTGAGGATTTAGTAGATATATTTTATGTGTGTTATGCTCACCCAACTATATCAGTTATATAGGGGTTTTATGCAGCCAGTCTTCCTTCAACTAGGGACAATATTTGGGGTCAAGAGTGCAGTTAGGTTTGGGTATAACCCACTCTTATAGAGTTGACCTTTAACCCTCCATGTTTTGTTGATGAGCCAGTTTCACTTGCATGATGACAACCCTAGCCTTGTGAGTGGAATTTCACTCTAGGATGTGGAGCAACAGTTTTGGGACCAAAGTCCCTTCTTTATCACCCGAGCTCTAGAAAAGAAAAGTCCCTTCTTTATCACATACCAAAATAAATTATATAATCTTGTTGATAGTTTGGTGGCTCTGAACAATGGCTCCTTTGAAGAAGCCCGCTCCTTGTAATTTTGGCCTTCCATGATGTGAAAAGAGGTTACGTTATGAATAATGGTCCAAATGATTTAGTTATTTCTTATTATGTTGAGTATGAGTAAATTTGGGCTTCCTTGGCCATGGTCACTATTTTCTACTAACTATTGTGATTTAGTGTGACTTGAGAATGGACTTCAAGTAATCAAGAGGGTGGAAACAATCTTCAAGTGTTAGGGGGTACGCGGTCTTGATCAAGGGATGAAAGTATCAGAAAAGTACAAGTGATTCATGTGTAGATCAATGTATCATTCACCTATTAATTCCTAGCAACATTCTCAAATAAACAAGCAAAGAGGTATGTTGAGTGCATATATACATTTTATGTTGCCATGATATAAGTAAGATATCAAACATGTAACTTAGATTGATTTGCAATTTCATTCATAAATATTAGATCTTCCTTTTGGATTTTTGAATGCATAATGTCTCGTTGATTTTAATATCTTTATTGCAAGTACTCTTTTCAACATGAAACTCCACTCATTGAGGTCTCTTACTAAATGCAAGTCAGTTATCCTATCAATGATGATACATTTTGCATGCATTTTATGGGGAAATCTTATTAATAGCTATGGTTGGGTTGTTCATTGTTTTGTGAAAATATATACAACTAGATTGGGACATTAGAGTTATAAACATTGTAAATTGTGTTTGAGATCATTGTCCTAATTGTAACAGTCAATCACCATTGGCCCAAGGCCACACCAACACTATTGTGACACCAAGGTTTGTGCATACTGGTGTAAGGGCTACTCTTAGGACATTTCATTACCATTACATATCCACACCTGGGGTTTCCAAACACAACGTGTTTGAGTAGGCAGTATCACTGGTAAAATTGTGATTGTAACAATTGGTACCCTTAGGACAATCATTAATATTTGGTCTATGACACTTTTTAATGGCTTCTAAATGCTTCTATGGGGTGTGTAGGGGTCCCACACATCTCTTCCAACATTCCATCCAAGGCACTTCACTCTCACCTATCTTATATTCCACTTTCTCTATGATGCTATCCCAGAGGTCCGGTACATGATGAATATCAGACCAATCAATCAAATTTAGCATGTGTCTCAGAGGTTTTGGAGACGTGAAAGAAAGAGAAATGAAAATATATATTTACAAGAGAATTTCCAACCAGTGGTGTGAGTTTTTAATGGTGAAAAGGCCAAAAATACATTTTTTCCCCACTCATTGGAAACCCTAGTGAGGGTATTGATAGTTTTTGGAAAAATAGTGATATCTTCTTCAAATTTCAATGGATCTCAATGCTACAAAAGATGAAATGAAGGTAATTCACTTCTCTACCATATCCAATCGACTTCTAATGAAAATATGATGAATTTCACAATTAGAAATAATGAGAATATACCCTTGTAAATATCCATATACCCTTGTCAATATCTTCCCACTAATTATAGTGATAATGGGGCAAAGATCTAGACAATGGAGTGTAGGCCATGGTTCAATAGTCGGGCAAAATTTGTCACTTTTGTCTACCCATTGATAGAAACCCCTTACAAGGGTTCCTTAGGTACAAATTCATTCTGCATAGATTGATTATATGTAGAAACCCTAGAATTGGCAAGCGATCGTGTTTGTCACATGATCCTTGTACTCATGTTAGCATGCTCACTGATATATAAAAATTGAGATAAACTAATAGAGCTAACAAATAGAAATTGAAGATAGTTGAGAGACATGATAGACAAAGAAAATAACTTTCAAGATATTATTGTAAGTTTATAAGTATGATAGTAGTTCTTTATAAATTTAATGTTCTTCCACTATTTTGTTAATTGTTATTTAATTTTAATCTACCTGTAGTATTGTTGGTGTGTAGATATGTCTCACTCTAATACTTGATCAAGCACAATCATCTTGTGATTATGAGAACTAAGTATAAGATCTTCAATAGGTTCTTTGCATTCACTTTTCTAGGGAGAAGCAAAATAAACAAATATGCTTAAGAAGATATAGAAATGAACTTAATATAAGGAAATGGCCAAAAGGTCATTCATTGGATAACAATAATCAACAAATGCATAACATAAGAATTCACAAATAAAAAATTCACAAGTGTTTCAATTCACAATGACAATGGTTTCATATCCCATCCTTTATGGGTACCCTTGGACACACCTATTGGCCACTAGACTTTCATCACCCTTTCAAGGCTTGATCCAACATTACAAGGCAATATAAACATCATGGTAAACTAGTCTTGGGCTTGTGACATCATAACAAGTGCAAATTAGTGGATCTCAACAATGCCACACATACTATCATTGATGGTTACTAGTCCTTTGCAATTAGGACTATCAACATTGATGGCCAAAGGTCAAATAAACATATCCATGCCTTTAAAAAGAACCCCTTGAAACTAACTTGTAGAACCTACACAAGAACTAGGACCAGTCTCTTGGACTTCCAACCTCCCAAACCCTCCAACAAGACTTTGTTTTGCAACAATGACACTAGTAATTTAAATTTGTCCCAGTTTGTCCTTCTAGGATAGTCAATAGTGCTTGTGTTCTTCCTTTACAACATGATGTCCAACCTTGTTGATTGGATGCATAGAGCCCCCACACATCTCTCTATCACCAAACACAAGGTGAATTAATCTCTATTCATTTAACATGGTGTAAGTATACCTTAAAGAAGTAACCTCTTACATTTCTAGAAAATATCATATATGAAAAAACTTATTGTAAAGTGTTTTGTGAAGGTGTTGACATCTATTTGGAATTTAGGAGGTGTTGGATATGAACAATTGGTCTATGAATAAGCTCTCGATTCTAGTGAATGTGAACCTCTATGTGACTGGTGCTATCAAATTTTTACGGTACTAGATTTTTTATAGAATATGAAAAATGATCATTCGAGCTAGATACCAAACTTGGGGAGAATATGTTGAAGGCAAATGGATTTTTCTACTAAGATAGAGTTGTACCATTCCCATTAGGTTGATAACCTAAAATGAAAACCCGATGGGGGGCAATGTTGAAAACATGCAAAGGAGTCAAAGGCTACAATCTTAAGAAAAACATCCAAAGTAGGTTTCAAGTAGATAAAGTCATTGCAAACCAAATGTGACTCATACAACTAACTTATGAAAAGAACAAAGAAGAACAAGAACAACTAACTTAGATAAAATAGATAAAGTCATTTCATCTCCCTAATTGGGTTGCTCTTCTTCCATTGGTTTTGTCCCTTCCTTTTCAATGATGGTGCACCTCATAGTAGCTTGAAACCACTACCCCTCATATTAGCTTGAAACCTATGCCCCCTATTGGTAGTTGATGGGGATAGAATACCATTCATTGTACATATCAATGAGGTGTGCTTCATGTCTAGATAAGGAGAACCAGTCACAATATGGAATAATCAATTTTATTTTTTTAACAAAATAAATTAACGTCGGATTTCCGACGGGAACTAAACTTTGCACCGATGACCAAACCATCAGACCAACAACATTCTTGTCGGTGCAAAGTTTTTGCTATCCGTCAGATGTTTGACGCCAACTAAAGAAACATCCGACGAGGATGTTGTATGTATGGAGACACTTCCTTGTCGGACGGTCGTTGATGCATAGTAGTGGGGGTGCATCGGCATTCTGACATCCATTCGATGACATTTTTGGTTAGAGGAGCGATCATGGCCGCCGTCGGAAGAGTTCAAGGTGTAATCGGAATGCTAACCTTCAATAGCATCATTGGGGAGTCCGATGACAAGTTTTCGATGACTTTATTTGTCGGTAGTCCGATGAAAAGTGGTTGGAATTTTGACAATAGGTCATCAGAAATTTGCACCGAATGTACTAGTGTTTGTATCTAGCTTTCAAACCCATAGGTTAGCTCAAGGTTCCTCATACACTTCTCCCTCCTTTGATGCATTCACAAAGATGTTGATACTTAAGCAATCTAAGTTGACCAGGATGGGGATCCTCAAATCTTCAAAGTCACAAGCTTTGGTTTCTAATAAAGGGAATCAAAGCAATCAAGGGAAAGGCAAGAACCAAAAGCAACCTACATCTAAACCACAACAAGATGGAGCACAATGCTCCTTTCCACAATAAGGTGATACTACATCCTCACCTAAGAGGAAATCTAAGGACAATCATTTTTGTGCATATTGTAAGAAGTCGGGACATGATGAGCAACATTGTTACAAGAAGGATATTGATGAATTGAAACATCTTCTTGAGAAGAACAAAATCAACCCACCTTCTAGAATGTCTACAATGACTTCTTCTTCTAAGGAAAAGGATAAAGGAAAGGATCACTCTTTTGGGATAGATAAAGGAAAGGGACAAGCTCTTTGTGCTACTACAAGTCATGATTTAGGGAGATGGCTTCTAGATTCAGGGGCTTCTCATCATATGACATCTTCGCGGTCTATGTTCTCTACATTTGAGCATTTCACCATGCCACAGATTTTGATGGGCAATTATACATACATGGATGTGATTGGGAAAGGATCTATTGTCATTGGGGATAACTCCTTCAATGATGTGTTGTGTGTACCCTATTTGACAAACAATCTTCTTTCCATCTATCAAATCATGCATGGGGCAACTAAGAAAATTATGGAGTTCACACCTAATTCAGTTATCATTAGAGACTTGGAGACTAGAGCTATCATTGCAACTAGGGTGGTTGATCATGCATCTTGGTTGTACTCCTTTTCACACTTTGGTCCTATTGATGAGGTTGATTCTTCACATCATGATTCTAATTTTGAGGAGAACTTTGGATACTTTAACTTGGGGATTATCACATGTGACCTCATTCTTGAGCCTTGCATTTCATCTCCTCCCATTGATATCACATCACCTATTGCACCTAATGATACAGCTAGTGCGACAATTTTGCCTTCTTGTAATTCAGTGCAACAAGATATTTCTTGTCTTCTAGCTTTAGTTCATTGGGATGACTACTTGACAGACATTGCAGGTTTGTTTGTGGAGTCCTACATTGCAGATTTGGGAGAGATCATTGATGGCATTCATCTTCTCTTTGATGAAGATGATCCTTCTTTGATTGTTGTGAGGGAACACTCTGACCCTCTTGTGCATTCTCTACATGATCATTCTTTTGAGGTTGACATGATTGTGGATACTTTTCTACAACAGTTGGAGGAGGTCACTTTATCTTTAGAGGAGATATATGAGTCTTTGGATATTGTTCTACATTCATCTCCACTAGATCTCAGAGTGCCTTTTTCAATATTGTGGATCAGTTCACCACCTTTGGAGGGGGTAACTTTCAACATCAACATGGGGACACTTGAGCAGTTTTCAGAGATTCCATTCATCATGAGTTTTTTTCCTACATCTTCCCTTCATGATTGGGGAGACTTCATGGATACACCTTTGGTTTTGTTTCTTCCTAAGGGGAGGAATGTTGTTCGACGTTCACGGAGTAGTTTCTTCATTCATCTTTGAGCTTCTACCATTGGTGCAGATTCTACATTGAGGGGGGGCTACCTAGTCTCTCTTCTTCTCTCTAATGGGGGGGGACATTTTCCTCACATGGGGTTTTGTCCTTCTCATGCTTCTTTGAGAATTCCTTTGTATATAGTTTTTATCTCTCTTTTGGGGGAGGTTTTTTTCTCATTGGGTTTTTCTCTCTTTCCCTGCTTTATGAGAGATTGCATTGGTTTGAGTGCATTTGCATTTATACATGGGTACCTACACGGCCTTGTAGTCGGGACCCATCTTGCATTGCTTAGTTGCATTGTAGACTTAAGTGCATTCCCCCAAGTTGCACTTAACGGGGGGTGTTGGTGTATTATTTATTCATGCTGGATATTATTACACCTTACTTAAGTTTACTTAGGTACATGCATATCATAGTAGTTTGCATATGAGACACTTAGGGAGATGTTCTACATTGGGAGTGTGTATGTAGGAGAGTTTCCAGCTTTTATGGTGTGATCTTGTTGTTACATTATCATAATCCCATCTTCGGTGGGTGATCCACCTCATGTAGAATATTTTACTATTTCTCCTACTACCCCTACCTACCCTTGCATCTCATTGAGCCACATGTCATCATTGTGTGCTCTCTTGTCTCTTAGCCTTGCCTTTATAAGTAGGGTCATCTACATTGTATGTAACTTTTGATGATCCAGTTGATCAGTATTTTCTCTTGATAGAATAGAGTTTATTCCTATCAATATTTTTTCTCTCTATTTGGTACTTTTCATTGAGCTCTCGATCTTGGCAAAATATCACAATCTTGTATGTGTCATATTCTAGCCTTGTGTTCATAGAATCGAACGTGCTTTGAATGATACCAATTATTTAATTACATATGATATAGTTATTAGAGGTAACCAAGATGTAGAAGTAGTGGTAGATAATTTCTATCTTCATATTATGCTTCTATAAAATAGCATATAGATGTTTGATGAATTTTCATTTGGTGATATACCTAAATGTGGATAGAGTAAGATAACTAGTTTAATTTACATTATGATTAATATACATGTCCTTCCAATGTGTATCACATACCTTCATATATTAATTTACTATTGCCTTCCATGGTTTATTAATGATTATTTTTAGTGGATACCATTAAATTTTCCATACATTTTTATTTAATACACCATATTTTTTATGGAGAGCCTCCTTTGGATTAGTTCATGATTTCATGGCCAATATCTTTGAGTTCTTGGGGAATAAATTCTCATACATCCTATTTGCACATAATTTATAAATGGACAAGGTTGAAGAAGAACATGACGTACATATTTCACATCCTCCACCATTGTTAAATATGACATGTGAATGCATGCATGTATGAGCATGAGACATGCTAATCATGATATTTCACATTATTCAACAATCATCTCATCAATAGTATTTGATGTTATGGAACCATATTCTAATTCTAAACACATAAAGATTTCAAGCACAATATGACAGTACCAAAATATTCCCAATCCTTTGGCATGCAAATTTTTGACTTATTCTTCACCAAATACATTTGTAGCTCACTTTTTTTATAGTGTGATGGTAGAGGTGATCTATTATGACTTTCAAAACCTCCTTGAGTAATTTTATTCTCTCAATTTTATGAGTATTAATTTCTCACTTTAGGTGATCTCATCAAGCTTGAATGGTCATACACTCAAATGGTTTTATTCTTTCAATGGACATAGATTCTTTTTACAATATCAATCCTAATTTACATCTATTAAACTCAAAGTTATTTCATGCAAACAAAAGTAACACGTAGGACAATTAATGATTATAAATTTTATGATTACAATATTTGGCTACTAATATGAGGTATCTATTATGGGATATTAAGGTTAAATGCATATAAATATGGATGATTTGTTTCCATCTTTGAGAGTTGTATATTGTTGCAAGGTGTGCACCCTTGGTCTCCTTGTGTTTTGCAACGTGGTGCTTGGTTTGTGACATGGCTCAATCGCCTCCTTTGGATTCATTAAATCTTTCAATTGTATCAAGCATTAATAGGTTGATCTTTTGGTGCAACAATAACCATGTTTCTAACAAGTGGCATAGGAGCCTAGGTAATGGGTTCAAACCCCTCGCTTGCACTAGGGGGGATTGTTGCAAGGTGTGTGTCCTTGGTCTCCTTGTGTTGTGCAACACAGTGCTCAGGTTTGTGACATGGTTAACCTCCTCCCATGGATTCATTAAATCTCGTGATTGTATCGAGCATTAACATGTCGATCTTTTGGTGCAACAACAACCATGTTTCTAACATACATCACATCTTGTGATTACTCATGATTTTGATATTATTAATCATTATATATAAGCATGACCATGCCTTGTTTGAATATACATACAAGTCTAATAGTTTTTTAATGTAAATTAGTGAATATTATTAAATTTATAACGAGTCTAGATTAGTGAATACCTCATTGTACCTTACCCTTAAACATGAACATTATATTACAAGTCTACTTGGTTCAATTAAATTTTACATTAAAATTAAATTATGATGGTTCTACATATACCTTTTTATGCACGCATGTATGAAATCATAAATCTACTTTCTATTTACATGTGAACACTTAGATATAGATTAGGAATTAATATCTTGTTGATTCCACGTGATTAAATTCCAAGCTTATATTAAATAGTACATCCAAATTTATAAATTTGCAATTATTTGACTTGAATCTTAAATTAATATATTGACACTAACATGAAATTTACCTGACATAGGTGTTCGACATAAAACATGAATAACTATAGAATATATGAGCTCGATCTGTACAAAATATAAACATAAATGTATGTATAACACTTTGCATGCCACATGAAAATGATCTCTCTCAAATATAAAGCAGATATACAATCTTTGTTTCACTAAAACATAAACATAGACATAATAAAAACCCATGTGACATGATGTATCAAGATCAAACATATATTATAGTTGCATGTCAATCCAAACTTGTGTAAAACATAAGTTAAGAATAAATATACATAAATGTATGCAGATGTCCACATGCATGATGAAATATAAATGAAAGATAAATGTATACATAAACATGCAAATGTCCACAACCAAGGCCTAAAAGCTAGAGGTTCTCTATTTGTATAATGGTAATAAGCTTTATCACACACCCTACCACGCCCCTACCTGAAATAAGGTGGTAAATCACAATAGTTCATATCGAGGCCTAAATAAACCTCATCATATAATTATTGTGTAAAATATAATAAAATTTGGTCATTATTTGGATAACAACCATGTGCAACAACAAATCAGGGGTATATCAATGGGGCCATCCTACAACATACACATCTAGTGACCCAATATGCCCTCACCTAATATCTATCACCATATTGTGGAAGATATTATGTTTTGATAATTTCTCTTAAAACACAATACTAACTGTACTAAGAAAAACATCACTAGTGATCTCTTACTTCATCTATACAAGAATTGCAACTAAAGGCTCACCATAATAGGCATGGACACCCCCTAGTGTACGTCTGATGTGATCTAAACTACTTGAAATACTCTCACTTAACCCTATGCATCTCTATGGTCAAAGGGTAAGATAAAATCAATCTCAATCTCTAAATCTATGCATATTTACATTGTCAAAGACTAGATGCCATATTGACCTAAGTTGTGCACAAAAATAAATTGTCTTAATTTTAAAATACTGGACATTCTTAGTGTGAACATATAATGTTAGATTTAATACGTAAATCAATGTGCATACATGAAATTTTTAAAAAATTTATATTAAAAGAAAAATAAGAGCACAAGGGTGAACATTGTCCTACATCCTAAGTTTGTTTGCAAAATCATATCAAAATATTTCTTTTGATATAATAATAATATACATATACAAATTCCTTTTTAATATCACTTAGAAAATTCAAATGAATAAAGATTAGTTCATTACTATTGCAAATTAAAATAAATGAACTCAATTTGTTCAAATAAATTTATCAATTTACACATGTGAACATGTATGATTTGAAAGGATCCAACACAAGAGCAATACTTCGATATATAAATTTAACACATACATGGAATAGTGAATACATTCAATACACACATGCACATCAGGTATAAGTTTCGGAATGAAAATTCAAGGTTTGTGATCTAAAGAGAATTTGTAGTTAATTAATAATCTCTATTAAGATAAATTTGAATGAAAATGATATTTATGAAGGTTTCGATTGTTTTTTTGATGATAAATATCAATTTTCTACTTAGTAGATCTAATAATGATACATGGGTGATACTTGTTAGGCCAATACTACAAATGAGTTTTACAAAAGGTTAATTGCTGGAACATATAAGCTAAATTTGGAAAGGAATAAAAACAATCTTCTCCTTGAATTTTTGAATACCTCATCACCATTCATGATACATCATTCTTAGAAAGGAATTTTGACCCTCCTCTTGAACATTTGAGATTATTATAAATGTAATAAAGTCACACATAGAAATGGGATGTCATTACAACTTTGATTAAGATGTGATCCACTTCTAACAATGAATTATTTAAGTGGATTTGTGGTATGGTTTTGAAATATAATTTCAAATATTTCCATGATTATTAGAGTATTATTGAGGATCATCCATTGTAGTCACCTATTATAGATGGGGGGATACTCCTTAAAATCATACTCTTAACACCATTTTAATAGAACTTTGACATCCTAATTCTAGTAGGCTCTTGCTCATTATTGCATTAGATTATTTGTATGTAGTTGATGTTAGCTATATCCATACATGTGTATGCATTGACTAGAGATTGTGTATCCCTACTTCATGCTTTGCTTGGAAAATATATATGTATAGCATGTGACTAATATATATGTGAGTGCTTGGTTTTTTTATCATACATGAGTGTTGTTTGCTTGTTATGTTAATAAAATCCTAGTTCATATGGGTGGGCCTGAGGGTATCACATGTTTCAATGTTTTTATCATCATTGGTGGAGCTAGAAAAGCCCTTGGGGATACTCATTAGAGGTTGATATTGTTGGATTTCTATGAAATCTTTGATAGTTTTAACTTTTTATTTTTGGTTTCTTTGAAATGTTGTAATATGGGATCTTGTGATCCTAGAATTAAGTGTCTAATATAAACGTTATTGAACTTTACTATCTGGACATTTGACCATACATTTTTTAGATCAAGGCCCTTATATTGTACTAGGCATGTAATGTGGTTATTTAAATTGATTTCGCACCTCATATTTCTAGGAATCTATCTAAATTTCCTTTAGCTTACTTATGTATACATATACATTTCTAATTTTGATTTGTTCTCATGTTTATGGCTTTTGATCCTTCAGTGGAATCAATGCTCTCATATCTAAATCCTAGGAAATTTGGCTTAAGAAGCATGAAATTTAAAATTTAAAATAGGACTATACTTTGGGCACAATCCTATCTAAAGGCACATGATAGTGGATCCATGCCCTAATCTAGGGAGGGGGAATGTTACAAAAATAGAAGGTTCATGTTTTTAGTTGATGAATAAGACAAATTTAAGGATAGGCTAAGAGTTAGGGTTAACTATTTCACCAAAGTTTATTTAAATGCGAAGATCATGAATTTATGACATCCACACAAAGTAGTGTAAACAACGTAGAGAAAAAATACACCCCATATAAATTAAATATGATTAATTTATGTAAATAAGTAAATATTTAATTATGATAAATGTATAAGATAAATTTACTAATATAAAAATAGACATGGTAAAAATAAAAATGAGATAGATTAGGGAAGCATTTTTTGATTAGAAGGTAAAATTTGACCAATGTCACACAACAATTAAAGAATTATAATTAAAATCTAAAACTATATTCTATATCATAGAGCAAAGATGACTAAAATCCAAAAAAATGATTTTTTAGATGCAATCATGTAGCAATGATATTTTTAAGAGATGTGATTCCATCTTGAGAAAAATTGGACCTTTGATATGCGTGCAAAAACTATTTAAAAAATATATACCTAAAGTATTGATAACTTAGATTTGATATTGAATTTATATTATAAGGCTATGTTGGCTACATTCTAAGAATTTTAATGTTTGGGATAGAATCATATTAGTGATTATGTCTTCTTAGTGGCATGATCTCATCCAACTTGTGTGGTACCACCCTTTATAGAAATAGTTTTTCGGTACTTGCAAGATCTATTTACTTATCATTATTTAAGGTAGGAAAATTGTGGTGGTCTTAAGGAGTGCTATGAGAATTGAATGCAAGGGTTGAAGTTTAGGACTTATTTTTGTCATAGTCAACCATCAAGACTAAATTAATATTAAAAGTACAAAGATAATGGGCTAGCAAAGAATTTTGATGTGTGTATGGCAATGAATGTTGTTGAGTCAATCCCTAACTATAGATTATTTATATGAGTCAATTAATGCTTGTATTATTAGTAAGTTCACTTTGGATATGCATTGATAATGAATTTTAATTGTTGCTAGTGTTGATGCTTAACATATTCTTTAACTAATTTCCCTACAAAAAGAGTAGATATATTTTAATAAAGTTCTTGTTGTCTCATTTTACATTTTATGTTAGAAATTTTCATACATTGAAGCAATTGTATAAGGGTTTTATATTACTCATATGAAGCAATTGTATGACTAATCAAAAGATCAAATTTAGCATGTTATAAACTAGGAAAAGAGAATTATGAAGTAGTTGTATGGATAATCAAAAGAGCATTAAGCATATTACAAAGAGAACAATAAGACAAACTGGGAAATGAACTAGGGTTTGAGAAAAATAGACCGACTAGGTGTTGCATAGGTTTGCTTGAAGACACGTGGTAGGCATAGAAATTTCACATGAAGACACATGGCATGGCAATTTAGTTGTCCCTAGTGTGCAATACCAATTTCCTCTACTCTCTACTCACTTTTGTAGGCCAAAAATGACAATATAAATATCATTTTAGCCTTTTTTTAATAATAAAATAATACCTTCGAGTGAAGGTAACCTTTATTTGAAGGTAATATTTTATTTAAAAAAATTCGAGCCTTCATTTGAAGGTAACGTGTGAATCATCTTTGAATCAAGGTGATTGCAAGACCTTCATTCAAAGGTAAAGCTTCAAACAAAGTTGTTTGCAAAAATTCTCCACTTCCACGCCCCCTCCCCCCTCCCCACTTGATTGAAATATTTTGTGGCCTAGGTTTGTAACCCATTATTGTGGGAACATCCTTAGGACACCTATCAACTCTAACTTAATGTCTGCATAACACAAAAGTGATTTACATGTAGATGTACACAAATTAGGATAATGTTGTCCTTAATTAGACCCCTAGTCAACCATGTTTATGATTCTAACTGAATGGTAGAAGACAACAAGAAAGAATGTTGATAAAGAGGATATGAGTAACTAGACCATGCTACAAATATCATTTGTTGCTTGACAATCCTTACAATAGGATCATCATCACATTTTTACCACCCACATGTAAAACCAAAATTCCTAACTCACCTTTAATATTTAATATTACTTTAAAATTTACATTCTACATTAAAAATTATATTATATATTTCACAATTAACTACATATTCTACATTTTAAATTAAATTTTATTTTCTATATACTTTATTTATTATAAAATTTATACACTTTTGAGTTATGTTTTTTTTTTTTTTGAGATCGGTAAAAGTTTTTCTATTTTAATAAGAGTAGTTTTTTTGCTTGGCTCAAACCAAGTGGGGCTACAACCATGGAGCCCCCCCCCCCCCCCCCCCAAGTTACAAGGCACCAAAGTGCATAGACCCATCAATAGGTCATCAAATCAATTCTTTTGCAAAAACTCCACTCTTGTCATGTGAGCAAGGCAACATATTGAACAAACTTTCCTTCATTGCTCGCTTGAACCTCTTCCCCTGCACCTCTATCAACCCTCCCCCTTGCTCAGAATCACTCTGAGTCTCCTTAGTAAAATCACTAGATGAAACCCCTTTCCCCCCCACCTTACTATGTGAACCAACATGGCTACCATCTTTATCCACCACAATATTGCATCCAACCTATACATCATCCTTGCACATTGACACCAACCACTTAGTCACTTTTGAAATTGAAGAGTGTAAGCATTGCATGTCCTTCGTTGTTTCCTTGCTTGCAACATCCAAACCCCGCTTTGCCTTCTCAATTTTATCAACTTTCTTGTCATTCCCCTCTTTCTACATGAAAGCATCTTCCTTCTCCACTGTGAGGGGATACCTCCCTCCACCAGGTAGCCTATTCTTTTGGATCTTTCTTAACACATTTAGCAACCATATGCCTTGTTTGATAGCATCTTTTGCATCTAAAGGGGATGCTTCTGTATTCGACTAGTTGCACCCAGATCCCCTTCCCTAAATTCAAAGATAAATTGACAGGAGGAGCTTTTGACATGTCCATCTCAACAAAGATGCATGCATAAGTAGTATGCAAATAACCTAAGGATCCCTCATTGATCCCCAAAAATTTCCCTAAAGTATATCCTATAGCTTTGAAGCTAGATTCAAACCAGAACTGTAACAATCAGCTTGATAGTCTCACCCATATTGAGATTTTTTCAAAAGACTCAATGATTGGGTTGAAAGTTGGATACCATGGTTCCAATAAAAGCATGTTCTTCTCCTCCCAGCTCCAGAGATACTCATAAAGGATTCTCTTCTTGTCCTACACATTATCAAACACCACCACAAAAAAACCACTATCACCAAGGTAGATTTGCACATCCCCCTCTAAAATGGGGCTCCAATACTCAATGATCCACTTGTGTAGATTTGCTAGACTCGACCAAAAACCTTGAAACCTCTCAATAAAATCCATCTCAACAAAATATAATTCATTCTCCTTCACTTCATCAACAATCTCAACATCAAAACACATTGTTGGCCTATCATTCCCAGGTTCACCCCCAAAAAGGGCAAAGTTGCACCTTCAAAGCCCCCACTCCACAGACCCCCACACCTAGGTTACCCATTTTAGCCTCTTCCCCTTATATCTTTTGTACACCTTGTCGATCCACTTTCCTTTAAACAAAGTTGTTGCCGTTGTGGACGGAAGAGGCGCCATAGTTGATGCTGCCTCCTTGAAAAGACCCACCACCGATAGGATTAGAACTAGCTGCAAAGTGAGAACATGAACCATGCCCATAACTATGTGAGGAGTCATGGGCATGAGCCAAAAATCTAGAAGGATGTCACCATTTTTTAGAGGCATCTCTACAATTGCAAACACCTATGGAAACCCTAGGGGTCAAAAGGAAACATAGCGATGACATCACAAAGACCAACATTATGAATTATGTCATATTTTATTCATATTAAATTATTTATTTTATGTGAATTTTTTATATTTTTAATTATACTCTATATTTTACATTAAATATATTGAAAAAAAAAGTTTAGCACACACATAAACTATACATTACATATTTTTTTAATACGAGTATATGTAAACTAGTATACCTTTTTTTTTGAGAAATATAGGTAAAGTACATTGAAATTTATCATATTTGTTCATTATTCCACTTGAATTGTAATTATATGATTAAATTTAATAATATTGTATCTAATATTAAAATATTATTATATTATGATACTATAATCAATATTAAATTATTATTAAGATATTACTATTTTTTTACTTTTTTATATTTTTATATTTTTATTTTTTTACTTTTTTATATTTTTATATTTTTAATTATACTCTATATTTTACATTAAATATATTGAAAAAATAAGTTTAGCACACACATAAACTATACATTACATATTTTTTAATACAAGTATATGTAAACTAATATAAGTAAAGTACACTGAAATTTATCATATTTGTTCATTGTTCCACTTAAATTGTAATTATATAATTAAATTTAATATTAAAATATTATTATATTATGATATTATAATCAATATTAAATTATTATTAAGATATTACTATTTTTTTACTTTTTAATATTTTAATATTTATATTTTTTTTACTTTTTAATATTTTAATATTTTTAAATATACTCTATATTTTACATTAAATATATTGAAAAATAAGTTTAGCACACACATAAACTATACATTACATATTTTTTAATAAGAGCATATGTAAACTAATATACCTTTTTTTTGAGAAATATAGGTAAAGTACACTGAAATTTAAAGCAAAACAATCTATTAAGACTAATTATTATTATTTTATTGCATCTTTTATATTTTTATTGAACTCTTCACCAAAGCAAAACAATGTATTAAGACTAATTATTAGTACCTGTTGTTAGGCAATAGTATTGTAATGAAAATTCATTTGTTGTGCTTATATGGTTATTAAAAAAAATTATTTAGACCAATGAAAAGTAATTATTTTTCTTTCTTTAAATTTTTTTAATTTATTTTATAGTATAGATGCACATTTGTTAACATTATAATTTACAAAAATTATTTTTGTTGCAAATGATTGGCTAATATCGTTTTGCCTCTTACAAGCAGGTTTCTCGGAACAATGCATAATCTCAGGTTTTTCAGAATCACCACACATTTTAAAATTATTTACATGTAATATAAGTTATAAAAAATTTAATGACATTTTTTGATTTATTAATTAAAAAAATTAAATCAGTTTATTTTTTAATTTTTTTTCAAACAAATCAATTATTCAAAAGTTTATTTTTACAACTTAAAAAATAAAATAAAAACATTATATTATTTTAATAATATAAATTATTAATAATAATCAAAATCTTATATATTAACCAAAAGGAAAAAGTCATATTGTAATGAAAATTTATTTGTCTTGTTTAAATGGTTATTAAATAAAATTATTTAGACCAATGACAACAAAATATTTTCTTTTGTTTTATATTTTTCAACTTTTTTCTATTATATAGATGCATGTTTTTTAACTTTATAATTTACAAAAATTGTTTAACTTGTAAATGATTGGCTAATATTAGTTACAATAAATAAATATTTCTAATAATTATAACAAATATTATTATTAAACTAAAAATTATTAAGGCAAGTACTCGCCACTATGTGGCACTTGTTATTATTTTATCGTATCTTTATATTATTAAATATTAGATTGACATAATTACGAAGTTAATGTTGATATGATGGAGATAAACAAAATTCCGAGCCAAATTTAATGATTCTAGTTTTTGTTAATGTCAATGTTTTATATTTTAAGTTTAAGATTTTATATTGGACTTTTCATTTTTATTTTATATTAAATCTATGTTTTATAATTTATGTGTTTTAAATTTTATGCCATTTTTCTTTAAAATAATCATTAATTATAATTTTTTTTCATCATTATGAAAATTTAATTTTTTAAAACTAAAATACTCTTTTTTGTATTTGACATAAATCTTAAATTTTACATTTTACATTATATATCATATTTTATGTTTTTGCATTTTAAAATAATATTTTAAATGAACTTGAATGTTTAATATTTATATTAAATTTTATATTTTATTTCATATATATATATATATATTTGCTCGGTAATAATCGTTATTTTATTACTAAAAAAAAGAGGTACAATATTCATATCTTTCAACACCTCCCCCCCAATACATCAAAATTGCTTACATAATAGACTACCCATTCACCCTTACCTCCAAAAAAGAACATTTGCAGATATAACTGGTTTACTAAAAAAACTTAACACATCGATAATAAAATAAAGCGGATTTTACTGCGATGATTAATAGGCACAATGTCCATCATAAAAAAACACATACTACATCTTTAAAAAAGGGAATTCAAAAGGACGTTGCCAATCGAATCAACCTCTGCGAGATGAACTCGCCTTGCCACCCGGGCCAGAACCAGTCTTTGCCCTTCGCAGACGAAGTGTTCGCCTTCTTGCTTCCGCCTCCTCTGCCTTCGCTTGTTCAATAACCGCTTCCAACTCCTTAATCTGGATTAGCAGCTTCAGGGCCTCCCACCCCCGCCGGGCCTCCAACCTATGGTGGGACTTGCATTGTCCTGGAGCCCATCTTAGAAATGGTATTATGGCCTTCTTAATCCCATCACCTTCATGATTAACACCTTCACCAACATAAAAACCCACATTTGGGATTGTCCATTCAAGCAATGAATCCAATTCCCCTAGGTAGTCGTTGGGGACTAGAGCCTCCATCGCACTTCTCACCATTTCCATGTCTTCGCCACTTTCCAATCCCCAAGCCATCACAAGCGAGTACACATCCATTTTGGTCTTGTAGCGATGTTTAATTCCTTCGAAAGCTCTACCGACAATCAAGTAGATGCAGGTTACCAAATACTCATCCCAAAACCTGAAAAAACTCTTCACCCTTCAAACATTTAATTCCCCATGAAATGAACACAATTGTTTCTGTGTCTTGAGAGTAAAGTTTGCCTCCATCTCTGCCCTTGCTCAAAACCAACCACCACCCCTGCTTTGCAAAAACACCTTAGTGCTTAACAAGCTTAATAAAACCCATTATAGCCGATATCCGCTCTATTTTTGCTTTGATTAAAAAACAAAGGATAATAATAAATCTTATACCTTCATAATGACTTTGAGCTTCATTAATGCAATGCTGCCAACCTTACAATCCATCAACCTTATAAGTACTCATCCATTACTCCACATCCTCAAGACCATAGTCAACTTACATCATCCCCTTACCAAGAAATTAATCATCAAAACTTAAATATCTCATGTCTTCAAATCTAAATTCTCCCATTTCATTGAAAGTTAAAGCCCATTTTGATAAAACATCAACTTCCTTGTTGCCCGTCCACTTAACATGAACAATTTTATAGTCATTAAACTTATTCAACTCTTCTACAATATTTATTATTGCATGATCACCATCAAATCCCTTTCTAAGTGAAGCTTACTCACCCCTGCTTGCCTACAAAATCTAATTGCCATTAAAGGCGTAGATACTTCCGCAATATTCTTGGGTTACCCTGTGAAGCACCATCAAAATTTACTTTCATCCAACCCTCCGAAGGCTTTTCCCAAACTACCTCTTGTTGCAAAGAGGAACTCAATTGAACCCAACCAAGCCCATTACCGAACTTTTATATTTCATATTTTAAATGAATAAACAATATGCAAGATAATTTAAAATAAGCATATTAAATTATTTTAAAAACTATTATACCTATTTTTAGAGAAATATTGGTAAAGTACACCAAAAGTTGTTTATTGTTCCACTTTAAAATAATTATATTATTATATTATAATTAATATTATTTTATTATTATATTATGATATTGTAATCAATATCATATTATTATTAAAATATTACTATAAATATTACTATATTTTAATATTTTAATATTTCTATTAAACTCTTCATATTGTTTTGACGAAGTTAACTATTAGTATGATGGAGATAGATAAACTCAGAGTGAGTGGTAGTTGAAAGAAAAAAAAGAATAAAATATTTTTTTGAGTTTTTCATGCATTTATTTTAATTTAGGTTATTTAAAGTTATTTAAATTATTTTTATTTAAATAATATTAAAACTAAATGTAACTATGACGGGTGTCAATTTTAATCATAGAAATTTTTTAATCACGCATATCTATCTATCAATCCATTATATGAATATTAATACTTGGATATAATTAATATTAAATCAAATTTTACATTAGACATATTAATTTATACAAATCATAAAATATACATCATTTCTCATATAATCACAATCCTATTAAATAAAAAAATTAAAACATTAATACGAAATGTTTAATTCCACTGCAATTTTTTATTTTATAAAACGTTCTATAACGTTGATTGCACATAATTTTTTTTTTTTTTTTTTTCAAAAACCCGGTTGTTGTATTCCCCCGTCAATTTCTCCACTACCGGAAATTTGATATCAGAGATTTTGCGGAAGTAGGTATCCAACAGGGCGATAATCAACGGAAGTTAAAATGGTAATAGTCGAATCGCAAATGTTAAGGCAAACTGCATTATTCATGGTGGGGTATGATCTATGGATAGGTGCTGGACAGCCGATTCCCTTTTGCTGTACAAGAAGTAAACGGGAAAGTTGGTCTTTTTCCTTTTTCTTTTTATTCGAAATTAAAAAAATACTCATTTTATACGCGACAAAACACATGATTGCCAGCTCAATTTAAATCCAAATAGTAATAGAAATTTAGATCTGCAAATTTTAAAAATATTTCACGCGGTTTTCCTAGAGCGATTGAAAACACTCTCGTCCCTCCTTTCCGAATTTTGTCAACCAAATCGGTTGCAATTTTAGAAGGTAGAGCTTCTGATCTGCACTTAAGTCTGCATTTTTACATAATAATTCATATCAGATCCGCAAAGGAAGAGATCCATTTTAGTAGGTACTTTTGCTTCTTCATTATCTGTTTTAGATTAGTGAAATTATCTTAACAATTTATATTGGCAATGTTTAAATCGAAAATGTGCTGGCGAAACTGTGAATTTTGCACCGGTTGCAGTGTTATTTTTTTTTGGAAACAAAGGAATTAAAAATTATTCAATCGAAGCCAAAACATCAATATAGAAAAACAACCAAACTCCAGCCCCTCCAGGGCCCAGAACAACAATCCAACCAGACACCAGAAACAGAGAGAGAAACACCTCCAATAAGCCAAACTACCGCAACCACTAGTCATGCATATCCTCTCTAAGCAACTCCTTCAACTTTTGGGAACATTTCAGAGGAAGTCTATCTAGGATTTGCCTACCAGCCACAAAGCCTCCCCGTTCTTCTGAAATAACTCTATTCAGCCAAGGGTGAAGTCTTTATGCAGTAAGCTTAGAGATGACCTTATAGGCCACATTACAAAGAGCAATTGGCCTAAAGAGATCCAACAAGTTAGCTCCCTCTCTTGTAGGGATAAGAGCTAGAAAAGTCAAATTCATTGCTTTTAACATTTGTGTGATTCTTGAACAACCTCCAATAAATCAAATTTGATGATCTCCCAAAATTCTTGAATTTTTCTTTACCATGAATCCATCAGGTCCAGGGACTTTCCCTTTCTTCATTTGAAAAACAATCTCTTCCAATTCTCCTAAAGAGATGGGGCCAATAAGCATGTCATTCATATTACTAGAGATTAAGGAAGGAATACATTCTAGAATGAGACTTTCTTCATCCCTCACAGGAGTAGAATCCTCCTTGGATAAAGAAGAGTAAAATTTGATAGCCTCCTTTGAAATATCATGAAAAGAAGTTAATTGGTCACCATGGTAAGAAACAATAAACGAGATTAAATTCCCATGTCTTCTAGCCTTGACAGAATTGAAAAACATGGCAATATTTTATACCCCTCCCGAAGCCAATCAATCTTGGACTTTTGTTTCCAAATAATATCTTCACACAATTCCCATCCAGAAAATTCCTTCCAATCCTCTGATTCCTCTCTAATGGATCCCTTTGTAGGATCATGATCTCTATTTCACTTGGTGATAACATCCAGCCAGTTTTGAGCGACCAATTTAGCTATAGATATGTTCCCAAAACATTGCCCATTCCACTTCTTGAGCTGAAATTTCACATGCTGTAATCTCTTCACAGAAGAATACATAGTAGTGCCAAAGGAAGGCTTACCTTTGCTCCATCAGTCAAACATAAGGTTTTGTATTGAAGGCTCCCACAACCACATAAACTGGAACTTTAAGGACGGATTTTTAGTGGCACCACACAAAGAAGTTGACAATTTGATAGGCTAGTGATTCAATCCCCTCCACTCTAAAATCTTAGAGCAGATAGCCCCATTGCTGCCAACCCAAAAACTCAAAACCAATATCCTGTCCAACCTCTCTGAAATAGAATCTTTACCATCTCTTCTGTTACTCCAAGTAAACATTCCATTTCCCGGCTTACTATCAACTAGGTTTAGGGGGTGATTATTATCCTTGAAGACTTGAGAGGAGGGCTCTAACCTACCCACCCCTCCCCTCTTTTCCTCAAGAGTAATGATAGAGTTAAAATCCCCAACCAAGATCCAAGTGTAATAGTGAGCTTGGGACCACACGCACCGAAGATGAGTCCAAAGCCAGGACTTACCATGAAGATCAATAGGAGCATACACACTGGATAAAAGTAAAACTTCTCCAGAACTAAAGCTAGAAGCAACAACTGACATAGAATACCTGCTATAAATCCACCATATGGGAGAAATCTTACACAGGTCCCACAAACAACAACGCCTCTTAGTATTGCACTGCACCCCAATACATTGATGTTGACCTCTATACCATAACTTAAAGGCAATGTTAGACATACCCTCCATAGGCAGCTTAGACTCGTGAATAAACACATCTAGAGAAATGCACTCTAATCAACTCCTGAACAACCTTTTGTCTAGGGATGTTGTTCAACCCCCTTGCATTCCATGAGATCACAATCATTTCTAAAGATTAGAGAAGTGTGAGTCGATAGTCTTCACTATCTTGGACTCCCCCATCAATTTTATTTTATCTTGGTCTTTCTTCCTCCCCACCTTAGGAGGCTTCTTTGATCTACCCTTTTTGAGGTTCTTTTGTTGCAGCCCAAGGGAGGGAATAACTCTATTGCCTTTGCTTGGATCTTGACCCTCCAACACCTACGGAAGAGCAAGAACATCTAGGGTCGATAATGGTGTTAATTCATTACCACCAACTACTTCCTGCTCACCCCCAACCTCAAGAGCCTGATTAGTGTCCATTTGTGATGCAAGAGTTTCTTCTAGCACAACTTCTGAGATTACAACCTCCCTATAAGTAACTTGATCTCTCTCCAAAAGACCACCTCTTGATTGGAGTCCTGCACGCCCCACCTCAAGCTGATCCAAGTCATCCAAGACTTCAAAATGGTTAAAAGTCCTCTCAGTTTGTCTATCTTTAAGAGTTCTCTTCTACCCTCTACCCTTGTTTCGAGACTTCACATGAACAAAGCCCTCCTTGTCAACATCTCCTTCTGTCATAGGAGCCTTTCCTTTATTAGCCTTCAAAGCCTAACGGGGAGGTGAATTGGAAGAGTTCCCTGCAGAATTAAATTTCGGGCATTTCTTCTGCAAATTCCCATACTCATGACAGAGCTAGCAATGGAATGAAAGGGCTTCAAGTTGTTGAAACCCTGAAGAGGATCCCAACCGAATTTCCACCGAATCAGGTAAGGGATTACTCAAGTCAATTTCAATGCAAACTCAGGCATAAGTAATTACCTTATCCATTGTTTGCCGAGAGGGCCCAATCGGCTTTTCAAGCAACATAGAAATCATGTGCAGAATATCATTCCTCCAAAACTCCAGCGGAGCCAATGGAGCCGATCCCAAACAAGAACCCTTGATGACAACTTCTCCGTCGGATTAAAACCTACATGCCATGGCTTGATGAATAGACCAACTTGATTGTAGAAATAAGGACCTCTCTCAAAAGCCTTATTTCGGTCCACCATTCAAGAAAACACCATCATGAAAAAATTGTTAGCCGCCACATGATCTCCATATCACCTTCTGGATTCCAAGTCCACTAAGCCCACGATTCAAGGAGAGGGAGTGAGACCCAAACACCCATAAATTTACAAATTAACACATGATTTGACATATAGCTGACATCGTCTGCAATTGAATTTGGTTGAGTCACTAAAGTTGGACAGGCTTGGCTCCACTTTAAGCACCCATTCACCTTTAGAGCATGAGTTCCCCCAAATTGAGTTGAGGACTCACCATTCCAAGCACTATGTAAAAGATCAATCACATTTGCATGCTTGGTCGGGGAAGAATACCTCTCGAAAAGAGGATTTTTGAATACCACCTAATCCTCTTGCCAGGTCAATCATTTAGAGACAAAACCACAAAAGGGAAATGCAATCCCCAAAAACCCCACATTACCCTTGAAGCCAAGCCTAATGCACCAACTAAAACCACTACTAGCAACACAGAGCAAAAGAAATAAAATCTCAGACCCTTACACACCATAGAACCCCACTTCGTAATAGTAGAGCCACCTGAAAAGACCCACGCCCTAACTGTATCCCACCTTCATAGCTGCACGCAAGAACGAGCAAAGAAGAAAAAGTCAACACAACTAGGGCCTACAAGCCCTAGCGTGTGGCCTTAGACCTCTCTAACACACCATCATCCACTTCCTTGCACTAGTTGCAGTGTTAGGGTTTTCAAACACCTTGTATTTTTAAATCTACATTTTATAAACCCTCAATTTTTTGGGCATGCTTATGCTTAATTTTTTCTTAAATTTCACTCCATTTTTTGACACTATTATGTTTGTGGTAAATTATCATAATGATGTCAAATGGAAATTGAAATTGAAATTCAGAGATATGGACAATTATTATTATATCACATACTCTTTTGATTTTGTAATTTTTTGTTACGTGTTGACCTTTGGCCCATATGCCACCCAAAGGAGGATTTTCCTCTTCCATCATGTTTGTCTTGTCTTTTGGGGAGTATTGGGTTAAGCCACAATCAGCTAGTTGAATATGGTATTTGCACCTAATTTTACCACTATCATATCTTCTAGAGATTTAAACACGAGTCTTACCTTTGAAAGTCTAGTGGTTTCGCTATTTGAGCTCATCCCATGTTCTTTTATTGGAAACTGCTATAAGGTGAATTATCAGTCAAACAGAGGTTAAAATTATTACCCATTGTCTAAGGTATAAGTTGTAATGGTTATGTGGGGGCACTCTTTAAGAGTGTGACCTAGGTTCAAAACTCGTCCATCACAATAAGGCAGCCCATTGACCTTGTTGACATGTTGTGAGGTTGTGATGTAATTATTACATCATAGCTTCAAGCATGGATTAAATTTAATGATCTTATGAATAAAATGTCACTTACTTCATTTGAAGCTGGTCTCTAATCTTTTCCAACTTTACCAAGAAAACTAAATTATTATATTGCTAATGCTTGTAATTTGTTCGGAGAGTTGAATAGGGTGTATTCTGTTGCAATTGGAAAAGAAGGATGTTTTCCCAAATTTTTATGAGCGGATGATTCTTGAATTCTCTAAATTTATAGGTGAAGTTTTGCAGTGGTGTGGGGTGTGTAGTCAATTCACAGACTGTTGTGTAATGGTAATTTTTAGCTCAAAATTTCAGTCCAAGGAGCTGGGTAAAGCTCATTATTGTCATTTTTTACAGCCTATTTATGTAGAGAATTTTTTTTGTAGTGGTGCTGGATGAGTAGAGTCAATTCTCTCAGACTATTGTGTTAAGGTTGTTTTTTAGCTCAAAATTTCAGTGCAATGGGCAGGGTAAAACTTATTACCATTCATTTTAGAGACTAGCTATGTTGACGATGGATTCTCACGGTGGAAGCATTGGGAGCATGGGTTCAATTATGACAATGTTGTGTGAGGGTGAACTTTTATACCAAATTTTTAGTCCAAGGGGTAAGATAAAACTAATTAATAATTACATTGTAAATCCCAGTAAATTGACTTGGAGATGAATGTGATGCAGTTTGTTATGTCAGGAAAAATTGCTCACTCTTTTTAAGATCCATAGCACAAGTATGAGGTCAGATGGCAGGGATTATACATGGTAGGCAGATCTATTTATGGGATGTTTTACTGTAATATAAACATGAATTTTAGGCAACTAGACTGCATTACATCCATATGCCAATACGTGATTGAAGGGATCCTGTGAAATTTGTATGTTCTGTATACCTATGATAGAAGTAAAATAAAATTCTCATTTATGCACATGAGACCAACATAATTTATTGGATCACTTGGAATTGCAACATTCTGATTCAGGCTTACAAGAGTGAGTGTTTCCAAATAGTGTATGCAAATAATTATACAAGGGCTGATTTGAGATGTTTTTTTTTTTGAAGGGTAGATCTTCTATATCTAATTTTGGTAAAAAATCCCTGTCTTTACTTATGTACCTTTCAAAGAGAGCAGGTAACAGCTCAAACCTTAAGATGTAAGTAGTAGTACACCTTGCTGGAGTGCTTCTATAAGCTGAGCTTTCCACATTATGATGCCTTTCTGTTTCCAGTACTGAGGTAAAAAGCAAACATTTTTATTCTTCTCATTCTTCCTTAGATGCTGCCCATTCACTGATCTCACATTTGAATTGATGTGAATCACCCCTCTTTGGCTGTCAGCACCTTTCTCTTTCGTCTACTTGATTTACAATCCTATATAAGATTCCTAATGGTGCTCAAAAGTAGAATTGAATCCACTGATGTTGTGATTCTTTTTCTTCTACTGAGTTTTTCTGTCTACATGGTAAGTCTGAATTTCTCTCATACATGCTTTTTGATTTTCTGTTAATGTTTGTGTATTTGTGCAAGGCTCTAAGTTAACATCCCACTTGTCCAATTTTCGCTCTATCCCATCATTAAATGTGAGGTTGTGAACATACTGAATTGAAAAAATTCTGTCAGTAGGCCTATTGTTTGCTATAGTGAGAATATCGGGAATTTACCAATGCCCAGGGCTATGACAATTCCCCCGGGATTGTAATGTCCCCTTTTGGGATTTCCCTAAATCTTGCCTTAGATTACTATTCTCAATTGATAAGGGAGGGTTAGAGAGAGGGTTCCTTTATCTTCTTAAAGGGAAAGCAGTTTGCCGGTCCCTTTATTGTTTTCTGTTCTGCTAAAATATTCTCCCTTTTGATTCTTTTTTCATTTAGATCAGAGTGTAGATCGAACTTCTGTATATATCTGCATATTAATCTATTTGTATGTGTTTTCTATCCGCATATTAATCTATTTGTATGTGTTTTCTATCTGCATAAGGAATTCACTGGTAATCATACCCAGATGCTGTTATAAGCAATCAGTCAATTTCGGTGTGGCTTTCTGAAGGTATCTTTAAGTTTGATCTGCCTGTGATGTTGATGTAATTCTGAGTGCAGTCTATTTCTTTCCAACTGATTCATGTATTATGGATTAAGTATGAATGTCATACATATTGCAGTCTATATTTATATTATTACTGAATTCTGCATAAGAACATTATCAGGCTTCATATATTAAGCATACATATTAAGCACATCCCCAACCAAGAACAAAGATGTTACTGCCCATAACTTAATAACAGTTCTGATTTGATCTGATCGATGATGATCTCCTTAGATGCTTGGATTCCTTTCCTTCATATCTCTCAATGTGAGGGAGGGGTCACACCTCTTCACCATGTATGCCCTTTGGCAAGAGGCACACCCTTTCACCATCAGCACCCTTTGAAAGAGTGCAACTCTTAATTATTTCTGCCTTTTTGAAAGGGACACAACCTTTCACAATCAGATCTGCACTTTTATTTAAATTAGATCTGCACCTCTGATTCCCAAATTATCCCCCTCAAATGAGGTTCTCTTCTCCCTTTTATATCACCTGTTTGAGGGAGTCAACTTTTCATTTCATGTCTTTGACCATTCATTAACTTAATTAAAATTTAATTATATACTTTTATATTTTAATTTTAATTTTACTATTATCATTTACCATTAAATTGTATTTCAAAGTGGGCACATTACAGGGATTATGTATAGACTCTGTTTCAACATGATCTCTTGCCTCAAGTGGTGTGTCATGAGCCCAGCTATTGTTGGCTACATTTATACAAACCCTAGGTTGGAAACATCACAATCGTAAATATTTTTGAATCAGATATAATGTCTTAACAGCTCTGAATGGTTCCATGGAACTGAAAACAACCAAAAATTGCAAAAAATCAAATTTGAAATGTATTTCTGAAATTACATAAAATGGTTTATAAACTCTGGTTCAATAAGATCTCTTTCCTCAGTGTGAACCTAAATGTAGTTGGATGCATTTCTGCTAGGTAGAAACCCTAGGTCTGAAATAAACAAAATTATAGCTTTGACAACTCTTGAATTATTGTGTCTGGGATCTGCAAATCTAAAATGGAAACTTGAAATCAAATTGATTTGAATATGCTGTAACATCTGACAACAGAGAAAGATATCCTCACTGAAAAAAAACTCGCAAAAACTTTAGTATGATTTTAATTTATAGAATAGCTGGAAAGAGAATAAAACTTTAATCCTTTTGAAAGTACATCGACAATTAAAAAAAGAAAAATGACTATCCTTAGAGATTGTGGATGTGAACTTGGGGCTAACCCAGGGTAGTTTGGAGTCTTGGACACTGCCTTGGTCAAACACATTCTTCAGATTTGTAAACAAGAGCTTCTTTCCTCCAAGATGTAACATGTCCTCCTTAACTATCTAGGAGTTTATTTAAAACATTTTCCCCATTGAAGCTTTTTGCACTTGCATGTAGGATAGTTTCTAATATAAGTTGTTCGTTCTGGTATGGATCTTGGTTCAGGTTTGTGGATCTGGCTAAATTTTTTTAGGGTTGGGTTCATTCGTAAAAAAAACATGTATATATAATATAAAATAAAATAAATGATTAATTCAATAAATATTTATATAATAATATAAATATAAATATTACAATATTATAATTTACAAATATTAATAATATAAATATAAATTATAATAATATAAATATAATATTATGATATATAAATAATAAATATTAATATTATAATATAAATATAATAATATTATATTAATATAAATATAAATATTGATATGGATGCCCTTAGTATGGCTGCTATTGTTGATGTCCTAACCATAGATTTATTCATTGTAGACAGTTGAATCCTTATTCATACTAGGACAAGCATTGATGTATTTATCATTTTTTCACTGTGCTTTGTGAGCTGCTCTAGGATGCAGCTTCCACGGATGATAGCAGGTGATGCCATTACAAAACTGATCCTTCAGAAAAAGACCTAACCCTTTAGAACAGCTGACAATTTTTTTTTGTCTTCAGAATGGATCCCTGTCGCACCAAACCAAATCTCAAATCCTGTTCGAACGGGACCTGGATTTGGTGGCTTGGCAAATGGATCGGTAACATAGTTTTTAATGAATCCACGAAATTGGTGTCAATGAACTAACTTTTATTTTTCTTATAATCTATCTAACACTCTCTTAATGATTAAACTAGATAAACAAATTTATCTTGGCTGAGGGGTTTAGTTATTGTGTTAGCAGTTTGCTTCTCTATAGGACAATGATAAACACATATTTCATCACTATTAACCAACCTTGAATGAATTCTGATGAACTTGAGTATGCTTGGTTCTTGTATGATAGGCTGAGTTCTTTTCCATCTTGAGCACACCTTGATTATCATAGAAAAGTGAGCTTGGTTTTGTTTGGTCAACTTGAAGATGGCCCAATGTCCTTCACAACCATTTTGCCACACAACCTTTATTGATAATTACCTTATAGTCTGCTTTTGTGGAAGATAAAACAACTGCAATGTTGTTTTGATGAGAAATTATTTTGGATCCAAGAGTAAACACATAACCTTGTTTTAGACTTTTTAGTATCAACTGCTCCAGCCCAATCAGAATTTATATAGCTCAATAACATGGAATTTGTAGATCTTTGGTATTAAGTGCCAAAGTCAAGGGCTTTGTCGACATGTCAAAACACTTGTTTTGTAGCTTGGTAATGTTCTTCTCTTTGGACATGAATTGAGAAGGACAACTCATTTTAAAATATAGATTTGCACCCTTGTCGTAGACAACCGATAAATAGGGATAAATAAACTTGAGATAATTTTATCAAAAAATAATCTACAGTATTGGCAAAATCTACCTAACAACATTGATAGGAGTAAATGGAATAGCATGCATATACAAGATTACATGAGACTCAAATGTTTACACAGGAGACCCTTATATGAGATAACCCACCACCAAAAGACAATCACCATTATATTATTTAAAATTGAGGATTCCATACAAGAAGTCTTTAACAAAGTTTCAATCTACAACATACTCTTTTGCAATTGCTTTAACTTCTCACATCAACAATGTTCTATTCAATGGTAATTTAAAAAAAATTAAATCGGTGTCAATGGATCCACAGTATACACTTAAAGAAAGATTATAATGGCCCACATTGACTGAAGTGTATAATTTTGAATATCATAAGTTCATAACAATTACAAATATGGTTCATAACGTGATGCATATGCCTGTTGAATATCTTCTTCTCAACCAAGTTTAAACTTGGCATCCTTTCAAGTGTGGGTTAATGTTTGATTCCCAAGACTTCATGTCAGAATTGAGAAAAAGACATCTCCAATTTAATTTTTCAAATTTTATGGAACAAGGTACCCAGCATTGAAAAACAAGACTTTGTTGATGTTTCAGACACTATTTCCATTCATTCTGGTGCGTGGAGTTGTTGCCCTTGTATATTGTTTCTATCTTATCTGTATTTTGAAGTTTTACTTTTGTCTGTAACTGATCAACATCTTATTTATTGAGTGCAGTCTTTGCATGTGCAGTAAATTTTTTATAAAAAGGCTGAAAGGTACCGGGGTTATCTGCTTCAGAGCAGTGTGCTCTTATGTATAACAGAAGAAGTTCCGATCATCATTTGCAAAGTTGAAAAGCAAGGACAAAAATGGGTGATTTCAATTTGGCTTTGATTGTAGTAGCAGCAGTAGTGTGTGTCCTTGTTTTTCTTTTCAATATCTACCTGCTTATAAATTTTCAACATCCTGATGACCTTAATCAAGCATATTTTCCAAAGCTAGTGGTAGTTCTTGGCCTTTCAGTCGCCGAAATCTCCATTCTGATGTTGCCAGCAGACGTAGCAAATCAACATGCTTGCAGCCATGCAATATACAATGGGGCATGCAAATTAACACTTCCTATGAAGGATCTGTGGTTGGCAATATATATTCTAGATGCTGTATTGGTGTTCTTTGTCATACCGTTTGCCATGTTTTACTATGAAGGAGATCAAGAAAAGTGAGTCTCTCTCTCTCTCTCTCTCTCTCTCTCTCTCTCTCTCTCTCTCTCTCTCTCTCTCTCTCTGAGACAGTTATTCCTATGGTGTTAATATTATATTATATAGTAAAAAAATGAGACAACTTAGCCTGCCAGGAGAGTACTGAAAATTTTACTATATTGTGAAATTCATTTACAAATATGACACATAAGTTGTATTTTTGGCATTTGACAGGAGCATTGGAAAAAGGGTACTTAGTGCTTTGATGTGGGTCATTATGACAGCTGTTGTTGTTGGGCTTGTGCTTGGAATTCTTTATGGTGAGGATCAAACTAGAGCTTTTTTAGACTATCTTTCTTTTTTAAAGTTGACCTAAGAAACAAGTACAAATATAGATCCAGTAAGGTGATTGGAACAAATGTATCAAAGTATAATACGGTATGAATTCAATGGCATAGAGCTAATGCAGTAGTATAAAGTTTATATATATCTTGTATGGCTTTGTTCTTTTTGATGGCTATTTTATTAAAGGATCTATCTTTTTGATGGAAATAAGTGCAGGATGGTGATGATAGAACATTCCATGGTATTATAAAGTCTTTGATTACCATTAGTAATTGGAGGCATTGTGTCGAGTTACTAGACATATCTCCTTGCCAATTTTTGTAATTACGATTCAATAGATCACCGCTTTCTAGAATTGTCTAGGATTCAGACATTTTGATATGGCCTTGATGTTGTTAATAGATAATTTTTAGGTTATTGAATAGTTTGGCCTCAGATGAAAGGGTTTGCATCTGATGAAAAATGATCTTTCAAGACCTTGAACTTGTTGGCTGTTCTATCTCCAACCTTAAATGGTATTGCAATGTTTTTATGTAAAACTACTTAGTGGACCACATGGGTCCTAGGTAATTGAGTGAGCACATGGTGGAAAATTTCTTTAGTATTATACTTATCACCTTGTTTATGGTCCAAGCTGATCCTTACCACTATACAATGTTTTAAACTTTGTTCTTTGTTGAACTAATTCAAATGTATGCTACTTCTTATATCTTAGTTGGAGAATCTCTTTTGGATTGCCCAATAAACTATCCATATCATTATGTATGTGCATACCAATTCTATTCATTATTTATGTAGATACCTGTTGTGATGTATTCACACATCGCCCCATTGCAAATGGGGACCCCTACCTTTTGCTTTCTGGGGTTTGTTTTTCTAGGTCTTTTAGGGTTTTGTCTATTAGCCTTTGCATGCCGAGTGTTGCCAGAGGGATCACTAAGATAGCAGGCTCTGTTTTAGCTAAAGGTGAGACAATGGATGCTCTGGGTTAGGGTCATCTTTGAAAGTCTTCCTTAGGACAAACTTTTGCTCTTGTTTCTAATTGTGTCTTGTTTGAGTTTGAGGAGGTCAATGAAGCTTGGTGAGTGAATATCATCTTTGAAGGTCCGAGTTAAGTCAAATTGGTGAGTGATGAAGTCTGGAATGTCATCCTGATCCTTAAATGTCCTGAAATTTGGCTTAGTTTGGAATGTCATCCTGATCCTTAAATGTCCTCAAATTTGGCTAAGTCTGGAATGCCATCTTGATCCTAAAATTTGACTGTCTGGAAAATTGAAGAATCCTCCAAAAACTAGATTTTGCATTATAACTCCTGGAGGTCCGAAACCACTCTCAAACATCCTGATATTATATATATACTTAAATGTTATATTCCATATATGGATCCTGACAGAGAGACTAAAGACAAATTTCGCTCCTGACCCTCTCAAAGGGTCCAGAGCGAATTTCAATTTCGCTCCTGACCCTTCCAAAGGGTCTAGAGCGAATTTCCTAATATCTCCCTTCATGGTCTTAATTTGCCTCATAAACCTTGTCTTTATGGCGTAGTTGAGAGAGTATTGAGGTGTGAAACAAAGTGAAGTGATGAAAAGTAAGGAATTTGAGCAAGAATGCAAATTTCCCTCTTGACCCTCTCAAAGGGTCCAGAGCAAAATTTTTTCAAGCTCTTGACCCTTCCAAAGGGTCTAGAGCGAAATTCCCCAAAATACCTATTTCTTCACTAAGGACATCAAACAATGGACATACATGCCAAGGAAAGGGATCAAGGGTTGAGCCTAAGGCAAAGCCAAGTGGAAGAGAAGTCATTTTGAGCCTAGAAGAGCAATTTCGCTCCTGACCCTTCCAAAGGGTCCAGAGCGAAATTTCCATATCCTCTATTTTGCTTCTTGTTATGACCAAATTTGTTGACTTCTAGGACATGGTTGGAAGGGCTTTGATGCATGTTTTCCTTTGAAAGGAGGTTTGAGGCGATGAAATGGTGAAAATCAGCCTAGAATGAGAATTTCGCTCCTGACCCTTCCAAAGGGTCCAGAGCGAAATCCTCAAGTTGACCCCTATTTTGCCTAAGACGTTGAAAAGACCTTGTTTTGAGCTAAGTGGATGGCAAATGGACTTGATTGTGGTGAAGAGAGGTGAGTTTGATCAAATTTGAAGGTAAATTGAATGGAAGAAGTGTGAAATCAACCTAAATCTTGAATTTCGCTCCTGACCCTTCCAAAGGGTCCAGAGCGAAATTCCTAGAAAACACTATTTTCTTCCTTGTTTAGGCTAAAATCCTTGTTCCTTGGACATAGTGGGGGTGGATTGACATGATTTTGCCTTTTGAAGTGATTGAAAGCGAAGGAGATGAAGGATTTTGTCTAAGATCTTGAATTTCGCTCCTAACCCTTCCAAAGGGTCCAGAGTGAAATCCCTCAAACCACTTATTTTCTCCTTGTGTGAAGTCAAAACATTGGTTCTTATGGCGTGGTTGAGGGTGGAGTGATGTATTTTTGCCTTGCAAGATGAATTGAAGTTAAGGAAATGAAGGATCAAGCCTAAATCTTGAATTTCGCTCCTGACCCTTCCAAAAGGTCCAGAGCGAAATTCCCAAAATCTCTCTTTTCCTTCCATTTTGTGTCAAGTCAAACCTTGATCAAGATGAAATGGGCTTGGAGAGACCCCTAGGCATGCCTTTGAATGGCTTGTGGCCACCAATGATCAAGATTTTGAGCTAGAACATGGATTTCACTCCTGACCCTTCCAAAGGGTCCAGAGCGAAATCCTAAAAAGGTCATGTCCTTGGCCATGATTTTTAGTGAAATTCTCCTTTCAGGTCATTTTGAGGTCAAGCAAGTGTTGTCTTCGTGAGAGGGGGATCCAAAAGGGAGAGTCAAAGGAAAACAAGATGTCAAGAATGAAGCTAAGTGAGAGAAATCAAGCAAATTAAGAATTTTGCTCTTGACCCTTCCAAAGGGTCCAAAGCGAAATTCTCAATTTCACCTAATTTGCTCATGACGAAGGTCAAGTTGTGAATTCCTAAGCCTTGGTGGAGAGAAGACTAGCATGTGCTTGTCTTGGGAGGCATTTTAGAGTGGAGAATGATGGGATTTGAGCTTAATCAAGAATTTTGCTCTTGACCCTTCCAAAGGGTCTAGAGCGAAATCCTTAAAACCTCTATTTTTTCCCCAATTTTGCATCAAACCTAGTGTTGATTGAGATTAAAGGCATCTTTAGGCATGCATTTGAGCAGGTTGTGGTCACAAAATGTGGATATTTTGTCCTAGAATGCAAATTTCGTTCCTGACCCTTCCAAAGGGTCCAGAGCGAAATTCCTTATAGGTCCTGTCCTTGGCCTAGGTCCAAAGCGAAATCCTCTTTTTGGGGGTCAAATCAATGATGTCTTCAAGAGAAAGCGATTCAAGGGTCAAAGTGAAGTGCAAGGCTAAAGGAATGTGATTTGAGCCAAGAATGCAAATTTTGCTCCTGACCCTTCCAAAGGGTCCAGAGTGAAATTATTATAGGGCCTGTCCTTGGAGAAGATCTTGAACGAATTTCACTCTAATGCCTTCTTGTTGATGACTTAGGGTAGGAAATGCTATGTTGGAATGAATTTATTATGTGTCCTTAATCACCTTTTGGTTTGTTTTGCAGATGGAAGAAGATCAAGACAAGGACGACCTATTCCAGTCCATCATCATCAAGGACATTCCAAGGGCATGGAGGAGGACTCAAGGTGCTTCTAAAGCATTGGAAGACTTCAAGTGTTGCAAGCTAGCCTCAAGACCTCATTCTACCACATGAAGAAACCACTTAATAACAGAGAAGAATGACCTTACCAACATTTCAAGGCGAAATATGTTGCTAGAGGAGAAATGACTTGATCGTGAGGAGGCCTCATCAAACACAGGAGGGTCAAGGAAAGGTGCGCCACTCATCAAGTGCATCAAGGACAAAGGAGGATCGATCAAGGTCATCACAGAGCAGACGTCAGACAAGGTGGCATCCTAATCACTGCTCCTCTAGTCGGATTGGTCCACCTCAGCATGTCCAGATTCAATGTACCCGACTCATCGGAGACGGCACAAACTTCGGTGTACCTACCCCTGCTTCCTATTGGTCCTTACTCCTTGAATGTAATTTTCTCATTGGCTAGGGAAGTTTGTTATTACAAACCTGTTGTGACCATTTCACACATCGCCCCATTAGAATGGGGACACCCTCTTTTTGCTTTTGTTTTGCCTTTTTTCTGTTTGTTCTTCTCTCTGTTTTAGGGTTTTGAGTGAGTGAGTGATGATCCTGGGCTAGGGCTAAACCTTAAGGGGTTCTTTTTTGGTATCATTCAGGCTAAGCCTAGTCAAATTTTGGGAAATCGTTAAGTGTCCTCCCGAAGAATTGAGATTGTTGAAATGAGGTAAGCCTTTCAGGGGAGTCAAGTAGGTCTCAGGTTAGGTCCTGATTGAAAGAAGGGTTTTTTTTTTTTTTAGAGTCAAGTCCAGTTGGCTTCCAAGTCTGAGTCGGTTAGGCAAGGTCAGTGAAGAAAGTGAGTCTAGTGGGCTAAGTTAAACAGGGAATGAAATAGATCAAGAGCCTGATAATGTCAAATTCGCTCCTGACCCTTGTTGAGGGTCCAAGGCCAAATTCCTTGTAAACTGGATTCCCTTCACAATTTTGACTAAGTGTTAGCATTTTTGAAGGAGAAATTGTGTGTTCTTGCCTGGGGAAGTTTTGATCAATTTTTGGAAAGTGAGATGATGCCTGAAACAGAGAATTCGCTCCTGACCCTTGCTGAGGGTCCAGGGCGAACTTTATCCTAAGTACAATTTCTTGTTTTTGATGGACTTGCTAACTGGTTCCTGGCCTTGAAAGTGACCAAACTTTGCCTGGTGAAGTGGTTTGAGACCCAAATGTTGAGCAGTTTAGCCTAAAAGGGTAAAATCGCTCTTGACCCTTGCTAAGGGTCCAGGGCGAAAATGTTGTTTAGGCATATTTGTCACTGACTTTTCTAAATTGTTTTGTGCAGGGTCTCCCGGAGGGATGATTGGACGTCACTTAAGGCAATTGATGTTTTGAAGACAAGAAAAGTGATGATTTTTTGGAGACTAAAGGGAAAATCGCCCCTGACCCTTGCTGAGGGTCCAGGGCGAAATTTTGATTTCCCTCATTTTGTAGTGGAAAGAGACCAAGTTTTGAGCATGAATGGAAAATGAATGACTTTCCCCACCTGCTTGAGAGAGTTTTACTTGAAATGATGAAAGATCTTGTTGGAATCATCAAAAATCGCTCCTGACCCTCTCTAAAGGTCCAGGGCGAAAAATCTTATGGGGGTCATTTCTAGCCTTGTTTGGTTGATTTGAGATGTCAAAGGCATGATGAAGGATGAAATGAGCATGATAAAGTATCCAGACTTGATTGGAGATGATGAGATGAAGGAGTTTTGCCCAGGAAAGGTAAAATCGCTCCTGACCCTTGTTGAGGGTCCAGAGCGAAATTCTTTGCAAGCACTTTTTTGACCTTTCTTGGACATGAAAACCTATTCATAGCATGAAACAAAATGACATCTTCCTTAGCAAAGAGGTTTTAAGATGAAAAATGAAGTATTTTGGTCACAACTATAAAAATCGCTCCTGACCCTCTCTAAAGGCCCAAAGTGAAATTTTCAAAAGAGCATTTTTCTTGCAAGGTCAAAGTGGTTTTTATAATTGGAATGGATGAAAGGAAGCATGTCTTACCCATTGAATATAACTTTGATGATCAACAAAGGAGGCAATCAAGCCAAAATTGAAAAATCGCTCTTGACCCTTGCTAAGGGCCCAGGGCGAAAAACCTAATATTCAACCTTTTCCTCCAAGTTTGAACAAATCTGAGCCTAGGCACGAGCTTGAAATGATGTTTTAATAGCCTTGAAGTGAAAAGAGATTGTTGAGAGTCAGGATTTTGAAGGCAATTATAAAAATCGCTCCTGACCCTTGCTGAGGGCCCAGGGCGAATTTCCAAAATTCTCTCCTTTATTTGAAGAATTAAGGGAAAATCTTGCTTAGATAGGAAGAGGACATGATGTTTTATGCCTTAGTGGCGATTTGAAGTCTAAAAGATGAAGAAGTATGCCTAAAACCTAAAAGTCGCTCCTGACCCTTGGAGAGGGTCCAGGGCGAAAATCACAAAAACTGCATGTTTTCTTCAAAATTTTGCTAAGGCAAAGATAGGCTAAGATGAAAAGACCTCCAAAAGCATGATGAAGGATGATTTGCCTTTGAAACTTGATGATCTTGGGCTAAAAATGAAAAATCGCGCCTGACCCTTGCTGAGGGTCCAGGGCGAAAATGTTGAAAACTCTCATTTTACCTTGCAATAACGAAGCAAATTTGGATGAAGAGGATAAAGGAAGGATATTGCCTAGTGGTGAATAAAGTTTCAATAAAAAATGATGGAGAATTAAGCCCAATTTGCAAAAATTGCGCCTGACCCTTGCTGAGGGTCTAGGGCGAAAAACTTGAAAAGGCAAAATCTTGCTTAGTTTGGAGGCATTAACATGATCTAGCTTGGTGAGAAAGTGTTTTGATAAGGGAATAAGGATTTTTAGTCAAAATTGAAAAAATCGCTCCTAACCCTTGCTGAGGGTCTAGGGCGAAAAACATCAAAATTGCACTTTTTCTTCCAAGTTGGATAGAGCAAAGTCTGGAAGTTAGTGAGAAAACTTATTTGAAATGTCCGGGAAAGATTTTGAATGTTGAAAAATGCTAATCTTGAGCAAAATTAGGAAAATCGCTTCTGACCCTTGCTGAGGGTCCAGGGTGAAATTTCCTCTAAGGCATTATTTCCTTCAAAATTGTTGATAAATTAACTTGGTAATGTAAGGAAATGGATCTTTGGGAGTGGCCTAGAGGGTTCAATAATCAAGCCAAGGTGGATTATAACTTAAAATTGAAAAATCGCTCCTGACCCTCAGAGAGGGTCCAGGGTGAAATTGACATTTCCACCTATTTTCCTCATGCAAAATAACAAATTTTGAAATGCAACACCTTAACTGGATATCAATTTACCCTCCAGGAGATTTTGGAGTCAAGAGGCGAAATATTCAAGGCTAAAATTGCAAAATCGCTCCTGACCCTCAGAGAGGGTCCAGGGCAAAATCATCATGGAGTTTCATTAAGCCTTGTTTTAAAAATTAATATTCTCCAATTTGCATTAGATCGCCAAAATTGCTACTTTTGAGGCATTTGGAAAATTAAAATTAAATTAGCATTAAATTGAAAGCATTTTGGCATTTAATAAATTAATTTTAAGCCTTGAGAAAATCGAAATTTTACTTTGGAGGCATTTAAAATTAATTTTTATTAAATTAAAATTCAATTAATAAGCGCTCAAGGCATTATTTTGCTTTTATTTTACAAAGTCCGCCCCCTTTTTTTTTTTGAGATTTTATTTATTTTTACCTTCTTTTTGCCAAGTCAGCCTAGGGGAAGCAAGGGGTGAGCGCTCTATATATTGGAGGAGTTTTGTTTCATATTTCAAATCATTCAATCATTTCCTTAAGTGCGAAATTGGAGAGCTAATTGGGTGCGAAATCTAGCTGGATTGGAGCGAATTTCTTCTAGGTGTTGAAGGCCAAAGAGGGTGGAGTTTATTCTTTTGAAGCTAGAGGAGGCACAATTCATCCAAGAGAGGGCTTTGATCTAAACTTTGCCTAGCGAAATCCATTTTTTCTTGCATCATTTCTTAGAGTTTAGTACTCAAAAGGAGGTATGGCGAAATCATCTTAACATCCTTGGTCAAGACTTGATTTTTTGGACATTTTTTTAGAAAAGTCTTAGTGTTGCATGGTTAATTAGGAAATGATAACTCTAAATTTATCATGAAGTTTCCTAATTAATATCTTAAATCTTCCTTTTGAGTCTTAATTTCTACACTTCAAGATATAATGCTTAAGAACTAATTTTGAAATGTTGTGTAGGTGTCAAGATGGTGACTCCAAAGGCAGGAGCATCTACTAGTCGCCCGGCTCTCATCAAAGAAGATCAGAAGAATGACGAATTGGAGACCAGGATCATGTCCAAATGGAGTAATATTGGAGATACCAATTTAGGAAACTTCAATGTGAAGAAGTTTTGAGAGGTCCCCTACATTGGCAAGCCATCGCCTGTTGCGAAGAAGATAATTGAAAGTGGCATCATCAAGGCGGCAAGTTTCCCTCCAGCAGTCAAGTGTCATGAGTTGATGATCGAGTGTGCCCGCCACTATGACTCACAATCAAGGTCGATCGTATCCAAGGAAGGGAACACCTTAGCTTACCTTTCAAAGGAGGCTATAAGTGAAGCTCTTCATCTTCCAGAGCATAAAGATATGATTTACAAAAGCTTAGAAGGAGCCAAGTCAATGTATGAAGATGATCCCCACAACTGTCTGAACCTCATCAACAAGAATTGGTTGCTCAAAAGTTGGCCTCGCCTGAACAAGATTCCCAACACCCTGCATAGGATCGACTTCCAAGAGGAGTATAGAGATTTGATAACTTTGCTCAATCGAGTTACAGGGGCTCCTCAAGCCTTCTACTTCGAAAAGTGGATGTTCTTCTTCATTCAAGTGATAGTCCAAGGAAAAGGAATGCTTCATTGGGCCAGAATTATTAGCAATAGTCTGGATGTGCAGTTGAGAAGACTAAGGCCTACCAAATCATTCCATATGAGCTCATATGTTATATATGCCTTGATCAGGAGTTTCGAGTATGCAGGGCTACCTCACAGAGGAGTGATTGGAAGAGGACCTGGAGAGGTGAGAGCTTGTGACTCTTATGTTCATCTGCATCATCCGCCCAGAGGTGACTACAAGTTAGTCAATGATACCTTCACGATGAACATCACTAGGATATTGCAAGGTGGAATTCATAATCGACTATCTCTGGATGCATAGGAACTTGTGAAGAAGTATGGTGCATGGTTCATCCAGTTTCAAAAGTTTACATACATCAGAGTTCATGGGTGTCCTTCACCTCCCTACATGTTGCTAAGGTATCCGACAGACAGAATAGTGTTACTTGAGGTAACTAGACAGTTGGCAGCTTACGCAAAGGTATCCAGACACAAGCATGGAAATGGAATTCCCGTGCCCATCATATTGGGGAATTTAGTTGAAGTATGTCCTAACACTCAAGCCTCGAAGATGCAGAGAAGGAATTATCCTTGTATTCATTCACATTCTTTGCCTCGCGGGAGAATGTTGATCCTCATGGTTATATGGAGGAGACAGTTGGTAAGAAGTACAAACATGAGTTTCAGGTGGAGGACTTTTGGATGAATCTCTCAAGTGATTTAGAAGTTAAAAGAAAGATGCATTCCAGGTTACCTGTAGATTTCATCAGGAAATGCAAAGTTTATAGAGTAGCTGATCAAGTCCAAGACAATGTTAGGCACCTCCAGTCGTCCTATGACAAGGAAGATAAAAGAGTAAAGATAGATTGGAACGAGCCCGAGGTTTTAGACTTGAGAGCTTTGATGACCCCTGTTTTATCATGTACTCACAGATGGGTGGATGTACAACATTAGAAGTTGAGAGAGCAGAACGTATCGATGACTTTTACTTTGGAGGCAAGACCAGAAGAAGGAGAAGCAAGCCTGAGTGAGGACACTTCTCATCCTAGAGGCGCAAAGAGGAAAGAAAGACCTGAGAAAAGAGAATCTTCCAAGAAGAAGCAAGAGGCCAATCGAGATCGCCCATCAAGCACATCTTCTCAACATGAAAAGAAGGCAAGTCAAGCTGAAGGTCAAGAGAAGATGGTACCTAAAGTTGATGAATCTATGGAATCCATGGTGCAAAATGATAAGCCGGAGAAGGGACAGACACCTCAACATTCATCAAGTCAATCTCCCCGAATTGATGAGCTATAGGAAGATCAGAGAAATGACGATGAAGCGACATCTCCTCTCCGAGAAGATGAACCACTGCCTAAAGAAATACAAGTTAGAGAAACAAGATCCGCCATCCTGGATTGGTTGAAAGAGAGACTGACAAGGGTGATTGTGATTGAAGAGGAAGAAGATGTATTTGATTTAGAAAGCCCTATAGGAAATTCTCAGGAGGTAACGGAAAAGAAGAAGGCCACAAAGATGTCCAAGGTGATAAGGGATGAGACAGGATCCAGGAAATTGCAAATAGCTACACCAGTAGTGGACAAGTATGAAGGTGAAATTCTTGCAGATGAGTATGACTTAGAAACATTTGAGCTTGGTCCACTCACTACTGAACAGGCAATGGAAGAGGCAACCGATTCGTTTGAAGCACTTAAAGACAAACTTAAGGAAGAAATGGAGAAGAATAGGAAGCTTGAGAGAGAGGTCGGTGCTTGGAGAGGCTACTTTAGTCATCTCAAGCAGCCCTTGAGACGTCAGGATCCAACAGTATCTCCTTTACAGGCACTTCCTCTTGAATTGGTTGGCGAAGCAGAAAGGGTCAAAAGCTTGGATCAACTTATGAGCTCTTGGATTGATAAATCCCACACGGTAGCCGTTGAATTTGCAACAAGGATGATGAAGACATATCATCGAGCTATCCAGGTCCTTGAAATTATCCATAATCTATTGATAATTGTAGCCGCTTTCGCTCACACTCGAGATGTTACCATTCCTGTCCTTCAAGTAATTAGACAAACACCAAGACGGATCCTAGCACAAGAAAAGATAATGGATGGAGGAACTCATAACCTCCTATAGTGGTCAGCTTTGCTCCAGATGAAAGAGGTCCTTTCTGAAGACATCAACACCAAATGCAGTCAAGTTGAAGGTATCATCCATCCAATTCAGGATAAGCTGTTTGAAGTATTGTGTACCATTCTTGGCAGGCGGATCGAGATTGAGACAGATGTGGACATCCAAGAGTTGGAGGATAGAGTCAAGGTCATCTTTTGCAAAGAGGAAAATGTCATCACAGATGAGCAACGAGACCTGATGTTCACTACCATGCTCCTGATTGAGAAGATCAAAGAACTTGAACCTGGATGGGAGACAGCTCTTCTCACTGCTTTTGATCAGGTCATTCACCTGGAGGAACGAATGAAGAATCTTCTTGAGGTTCCTATTGCTGAGATTGAAGGAATTGTGTCCAGATTCGTTGGATATGCTAAGAAAGAGCATAGGAAAGGGAACAAGGTTCTAGAAGAAAGGTTGTTATAGGATGATGTGGCATCTTAATTATCATTGTTCTATGTTTCCTCGACTTTTGTGCCAATTAAATATTTGGCTATGTATTTAATAATGTTCATCTAAAAGGGGAACTTTTTGTAACAAACCCTAATTAGGGTTTAGGTGTCAAAATCTCAGCTATTGATCTTCTTTCGATTTGGGCCGTTCATTGTAATTGAGGATGCTATATATACCCTCACTCATTTTCATTTTGTCATTAGATGATTAGATATTAGAGAGAGAGATTAGAAGAGCTTAGAGAGAAAGTTATTGTGTAGCAAGATTGAGTAGCGAAGAAAGAATTTTGAACAATTGTTGTCCATTTGGCTTTGAGATCAATAAAATATTGAAGTTATGGTGTTTTATTGCAATACTTGTGGCTATCTTCATGGTTGTTTATCTTCTTGAATCATTCTCAGTCGAAGTAGTATTTAAGTTTGAAGGACTAAGTGTTGTGCTTGATCTTTGGTGAGATTCATATCCAAACTGCTAGCTTCTTACTGATTGTAAGGACGCCTTGTGTGGTCAACTGGAGATATTGAGATTGCTTGAACATTCAATCATTATTGAAATATTGATATGTATCTTTATGGCAGTATCTATAATTCTTGATGATTTGAAAATCACTAATCACCTTAGAAGATCGCATCAATTCCAGTAGAGTTGTAATTCCTTGGCAATACTGAAATTGGTAGAATCTTACCAAGTCTAGCCTACATTGAGTCATTCTTAGGATTAGATTAGAGTTCATCTCTTGAAACCCCTATCTTTTGATCTTTTTTGAGAATTTGTTAGTATTAGAAAAATCTTGTTCCTACAGTCGAGTGAGAGCAACACGGACCAGCTTTCTTAGAAAGTTCGTAAGACCCCTTGAAGAAATAGCATTTACAACGACCACTGGTGCTTATCCACACGTAGAGATCCTAGAAGAACCTTGAAGTCACCCTGATTGATACTTTTCGCGATATCTTCAGCATTCAGAGGCTTTATTCAAGAGAGGATAAGGTACCATTTGAGTATTTTATTCTGTGTTTGATAGTGTACAAAATACACGTCAACAAAACCCTAATTAGGGTTTCTATCTTGTAATCCTAGCCATTGATTTTAAGTCAATCAGAGCCATCAATTTGTAAAGGGCTCTCTATATAAAGCCCTGGCTCCTCATTTGTAAAGGTTAATAGTTAATAGCTAGCTAATAGTGAATAGTTAGAGAGTAGGAAATAGTTAGAGTAGAGTAGAAAGAGAAGGCAAAGATTGTTGCCAAGATATTGTTGCAAAAGACTTGTAAACTTAATTGAAGAAATGGTGAATTCTATGGGTCGATTCAACAATTTGCATGGTCTCTATACTTCTCAAATTTGATTTCATGTTATTAGGTGAATGGAACAAATTTGTATGACCAACGGTGAAATTCGTATATCCATATTACTAGCAGTTTGTTGATTGCAGACTTGCCTTGCGTAGTCAACTGGAATCATTCAGCTTAAGCTTAGCTTCAATTATCGCTTCTTCATTGATATGCATCAACCTGATGGTGTCCATGTTTGTAGTGGTGATCTAAACATCATAAAGCTTTCCTCAGAAGATCGCACTAATCTTGTGGAGATGATCCTAGGATGTCAAAGCAAGACTTAAGTAGAATTTCATCAAAGGTCATTCATTGCTCTTACGTTCTTAGCGTTAGAAATAGATCCCGTTCCAACCCTTATCCTTTTTTCCTTTTTTCAAAATCAAGGGTCAGTGAAATTCCACGTTCCAGTTGTTAATGCACTAGTAGCTTTTGCAAGATAAGACTCTCCTAACCCTCTACTCTGTTATTAGTTTACTCATTCATGCTTTATGTTTATCAGACTATAACATTGATCATAATTATTGATATTGGATAATGATGGATTAGATTGACGATCTACTTAACTATGTTAAGCGTCAATCTAAATGCTATTGGGCTACTAACTCGATAGCATATAATACTAACTGTAATTGTTATTGTTTACTTTATATTGATCCATTATTTACTGCAGGTTAGGAAGATGAGCATGTATCGATTTCAATGTCATCTCCTTTGGTTTGAATGATGTATAAGTAGTAGGATGGCCACGGTCGAGTGGCACCTTGATGGGACATGTCTTTTAGACATGTCCGACCAAGATGTCACTTGGTCGTGACCCTTACTAACATTAACCGATCCATAACTAATCGGTGTTACAAACATACCTCTTAATGTATCGGTATCATTGATAATGATAACAGTGCTTGTTGACATACTCGATAATGAATCGGTATCATTGTTAATGGTTACAATGCTTATGAACATACCCGATAGTGAATCGGTATCAAAGCATATAATAATGGATCAATATAAAGTAAACAATAACAATTACGGTTAGTATTATATGGGCATTAATATAGCATATTAATGCCCATATAATACTAACCGTAATTGTTATTGTTTACTTTATATTGATCCATTATTATATGCTTTGATACCGATTCACTATCGGGTATGTTCATAAGCATTGTAATGCCCATATAATACTAACCGTAATTGTTATTGTTTACTTTATATTGATCCATTATTATATGCTTTGATACCGATTCACTATCGGGTATGTTCATAAGCATTGTAACCATTAACAATGATACCGATTCATTATCGGGTATGTCAACAAGCACTGTTATCATTATCAATGATACCGATACATTAACAGGTATGTTTGTAACACCGATTAGTTATGGATCGGTTAATGTTAGTAAGGGTCACGACCAAGTGACATCTTGGTCGGACATGTCTAAAAGACATGTCCCATCAAGGTGCCACTCGATTGTGGCCATCCTACTACTTATACATCATTCAAACCAAAGGAGATGACATTGAAATCGATACATGTTCATCTTCCTAACCTGTAGTAAAAGAAAGATAGCAATATTAGTGTCATAGTAAGGGTCACGACCAAGTGACATCTTGGTCGGACATGTCTAAAAGACATGTCCCATCAAGGTGCCACTCGATCGTGGCCATCCTACTACTTATACATCATTCAAACCAAAGGAGATGACATTGAAATCGATACATGTTCATCTTCCTAACCTGTAGTAAAAGAAAGATAGCAATATTAGTGTCATAGTCATAATATCAAAATTAAAATACACCATCCTGCATATAACCTGTTCATTAAATTGGAAATTACAATACTTTTACATGGTATCAGAGCCAAGTTGATCGAACTTGAGGCTATTTAATTTCGTGAAACAAATTTAAGAACAAGTTTATATACTACATCACATTTCTTCAAATGGCCAGTGCTATCAGATTCGAAGACAGACTCGGAGGTGGCGATGATTTTTCAGCCTGGAAATTCAGAATTCAAATGATCTTAAAGGAGAACAAAGTGGATTTGTTTGTTCAAACTAAAAATGATCAACCCGAAAATGAACCTGACAAAACAGCATGGATTGAGGGAAATGAAAAGGCAATAAAAATAATAGTTGATGGGGTGAGAAACAACATAATGCCCATCATAAGAAAACATCAGACAACCTATAAAATGTTCAAAGCTCTTGAAAGCACATTTGAGATATCAAATGCAAGTCGAACTCTAGCATTAAAACGAGAAATAAATCACATCACCATGAACAAAGGGGAGACAATCAACGCCTACTTTATGCGGATATCAGTTCTAAAAGATGAACTTGCAACTCTGGACTACGAGATCCAAAGCAAAGAGTTAACACTCATTGCTTTAGATGGATTGCCTAGTGGATGGAGCACATATGTCCAAGGCATCAGTGCAAGGTCCAAATATCCCAAGTTTGAAAGATTAAGGGATGACTGTCTCCAAGAAGAATCAAGACTGAACAAGATGGGAATAAAACACAAGAATATAGATGAAGACCTAGAAGTTCTAAACACCAACTCCACCAAGCATAACAAGAAAAGGCAGTTTAGAAAGAGAAAAGGTCGTCAAGGCAAGAATACTTCAAAGGAGGACTTATCTCACATTCAATGTTACAGATGTGATTAGTTCGGACACTTAGTTGCAAAAGGCTCGGAAAGAACAAAGAAACATGCTACATTTGTTAAAGCAGGAAAGACTAAAGGGGAAGATGACTCCGGGAAATACGTATTCTACTCAGCACTCACAAGTCAAGCTTCTAACAAAATCAACTCATCGGTGATTGACAGTGGTTCATCCAGGCACATCACTGGGTTTAGAGAAGTACTTGATTCCATGACAGAGGAGAGTGATGAGGATGTAACCATCAGAGATGACTCCACACATCTAGTCAGAGGAGTAGGAACTTGCACCATCAAATTGAAGACAGGCATAACCCTGTGGCTTGAAGGAGTACTATATGTCCCTGGCATCAAAAGAAATCTAGTCTCTATATCGACACTAGAAGATAACGGATACAGAGTGACATTCATGGACAACAGAGTATTGGCTTGGCCAAAGAACTCCTCCATCAAGAAGGCAAAGACCATTGGACAGAGACGGGCCTATTTGTATGAACTGTGCACAGAACCTAATCTAGCCCTAATCCATGAAGCCACTAATGCAAATGAAGTTTGGCATAGAAGATTAGGTCATCTGAATTTTAGGGCTTTATCTTCAATGGGAAACCTTGTCACAGGTCTACCCAAGTTAAAGCAAGATCATTCAGGGGCATGCAAAGGATGTGCTCTAGGTAAGAATACCAAAGGTGCATTCCAAAATAGTACTGGAAAACTAGCAAAATTCTAAAATTAATTCATTCTGATGTATGCGGACATACGTCCGTATCCTCACTAGGGGGATTCTTGTATTATGTAATATTTGTTGATGACTACTCTAGGAAGACTTGGATCTACTTTCTGAAAAGTAAAGAATCAGAAGAGATCCTCTCTAGATTTAAAGAATTTAAATCACTAACTGAAAACCACTCAGGAAACAAAGTTAAAACCCTAAGAACCGACAATGGGGGAGAATACACATTAGATTTATTTAAAGAATTTTGTAGAGATAATGGGATTAAGAGGGAGCTTACTATACCTTATAACCCCCAACAAAATGGGGTAGCGGAAAGGAAAAATAGGACCATAGTTGAAGCTGCCAAGGCCATGATCCTAGATCAAAACCTTAACACAAATCTCTGGGCTGAAGCATCCAGCACCGCTGTATATATACAGAATAGGTGCCCTCACTCCCATCTTGAGGACAAAACTCCTGAAGAAGTATTCACTAAGATTAAGCCTGATATTAGCCACCTTAGGATATTTGGATGCCCTGTCTATATCCCTATACCTAAAGAAAAGAGACTAAAACTAGAGCCTTTTGGAAAAAGAGGATTACTTGTAGGATATAGTGAAACCTCCAAAGCCTACAGAATCTATGTACCTGGTCAAAGAAATATTGAACTAAGTAGAGATGTAATATTTGAAGAGGACCTAGATTTCAAAAGAGCTCAGAACTTCATAGAACCTGAAATCCATGTACCTACCTCTAACTTAGATGAAAATCCTGCTCCTGAGTTTCAGAGGGAGAATCTAGATGAAACTGAAAATGAAAATGAAAACTCACCTAGAAATCTCAAGAAAAGACCACTATGGGTCACCAAAATAGTAGAAGAAGCTCAGAAGTTTGCTGCTCCTTCTGGAACCTGTAGAGAAAGCGAAAGACCTAATAAATTTACTAGCTATGTTGCTCTTATGAATGATCTATCTAAAAAGGAACCTGACAATGTGACAGATGCCCTTAAACATCAAGTATGGAAGGATGCTATGTCTGAAGAGTATCAATCCATAATGAAAAATGATGTATGGGAAATTGTTCCTAGGCCAACTAAGAAGTCTGTTGTTTCTTCTAAATGGTTTTTCAAGATCAAACATGCAACAGATGGCAGCATTGAAAAATATAAGGCAAGATTTGTAGCCAGAGGATTTTCTCAAAAGGAAGGAATAGACTATGAAGAAACATTTGCTCCTGTAGCTAGATATACCTCAGTCAGGGCTGTACTAGCCATTGCAGCAACAAAGGGATGGAAGGTACATCAAATGGATGTAAAGACAACTTTTCTTAATGGAGAGATATCTGAAGAAGTATACCTAGAGCAACCTGAAGGTTTTGAGATCCATCATGCAGAATCTCATGTGTGCAGACTCAAGAAAGCTCTATATGGGCTCAAACAGGCTCCTAGGGTCTGGTATGAAAGAATTGACACATATCTATTAAAACTAGGCTTCTCTAAAAATGATGCAGATCCTAATCTCTACTACAAACAGAATAAAGGTGATATGCTAATAATAATTTTATATGTTGATGATTTATTAATCTCTGGAGAAGATCACCTTATAGATCAATGCAAGAAAGAGCTATCCAAAGAATTTGATATGAAGGACTTGAGATTCCTTCATTATTTCCTAGGGTTGGAAATATGGCAGAATCCTGATAACATTGTTCTAAACCAAGGCAAGTATACATTAGACATCCTGAAGAGATTTGGAATGCTCAACTGCAGACCTATGACCTCTCCAATGGAAACCAATCTTCATAAACTCAAAGAAGCAGCAGCAGAATCACCTTCTACTGACCCCACTCTATACAGGCAAATGATTGGGTCTCTTATGTATCTGGTAAATACAAGACCAGATATCTGCTATGCAGTAAATGTCTTGAGTCAGTTTATGTGTGAGCCAAAGGAGATACACCTTGTAGCAGTAAAACACATTATGAGATATCTACAAGGCACCTTAAACCTTGGTCTCAAGTATAAGAAAATTGATCTTAATCTACACAGATTCTCAGATTTAGATTGGGCTGGAAGTGTGATTGATCGGAAAAGCACCTTTGGGTGCTGCTTCAGTTTGGGATCAGCCATGATATCTTGGATCAGCAGAAAGCAGTCTTCTGTAGCGCAAAGTTCCACCGATGCCGAATACATTGCAGCCTCCATGGCTGCCCGAGAAGTGGTGTGGCTTAGAAAGTTGCTTGTGGGATTGTTTGGTAATCCGATGAAACCTACTATCATCCATTGCGACAATCAAAGTTGCATAAAACTTTCAGTGAATCCAGTATTCCATGATAGATCCAAACATATTGAGATCCCATACCATTATGTACGAGATATGGTAGACAAAAATGTGATCAAATTAGAATATGTTAGTACGGGAGATCAGACTGCAGATATTCTGACCAAACCACTTTCCAGAGTGAAGGTTGATCACTTCAGAAAAGGTTTAGGTATGATAGAAAGGTAATCTGCTTTGTAAATAAGATGTTGAAAATGTAAAACTTCTTTTGTCATGTTGAGACATTATGGGTTTACCCCCTGTGTTCATATCTAAGAGGTGACGATTTCTCAGATTATGAACACTTGTATGCAGACATCATAAGGTGACGATCTTATGATTCTCAAACCAGTTATCATGTTGGATCTTTGGTATGTCATGGATGTGCCATGATGGTGTTGTGATAAAACATTTGAATAAAATGTTTGTGCACATATCACAATATGGATAAGATGAGAATTTAACCATCCTCATATGTTTATCCTCAGTGTTGCGTGTTTAGGCAATACTAATATCACATGTCTAAGTGATATTTTGTTATAATAAAATGATGAATTCTTTATATCACATGATTGGGGGATACATACTTAGAGTAATGTCTTATATTTGTATCCTATGTCCTGATGATACGTCATATCATATGTATAGATGATATATATTCTTGGAGACTGACATTATGAAAAGAAATGTGATGCAGGTTACTTTATCTATCTTCCAAAAGCTAAGAGGGAGTGTTAATGCACTAGTAGCTTCTGCAAGATAAGACTCTCCTAACCCTCTACTCTGTTATTAGTTTACTCATTCATGCTTTATGTTTATCAGACTATAACATTGATCATAATTATTGATATTGGATAATGATGGATTAGATTGATGATCTACTTAACTATGTTAAGCGTCAATCTAAATGCTATCAGGCTACTAACCCGATAGCATATTAATGTCGATTCATATATGAATCGGCATTAATATGCTATCGGGGTATTAACTCGATAGCATATAATACTAACCGTAATTGTTATTGTTTACTTTATATTGATCCATTATTATATGCTTTGATACCGATTCACTATCGGGTATGTTCATAAGCATTGTTACCATTAACAATGATACCGATTCATTATTGGGTATGTCAACAAGCACTGTTATCATTATCAATGATACCGATACATTAACAGGTATGTTTGTAGCACCGATTAGTTATGGATCGGTTAATGTTAGTAAGGGTCACGACCAAGTGACATCTTGGTCGGACATGTCTAAAAGACATGTCCGATCAAGGTGCCACTCGATCGTGGCCATCCTACTACTTATACATCATTCAAACCAAAGGAGATGACATTGAAATCGATACATGTTCATCTTCCTAACCTGCAGTAAAAGAAAGATAGCAATATTAGTGTCATAGTCATAATATCAAAATTAAAATACACCATCCTGCAGATAACCTGTTCATTAAATTGGAAATTACAATACTTTTACACCAGTAATATCCAAAGCAAATCAGACGTTCAGGTCATTGAAAGTAAGTCCCCTTGTGATTCCAGCAAAATCACATCATACCGCAAGAGCTTATCCACACGTAGAGAACCTACAATCAGAACCTTGGAGCTACTTCGATTGATCCTTCTGTGAGATCTTCAGCATTCGGGGAAGCTTTATTCAAGAGAGGATAAGGTACCTTTAGGTATTTTATTCTGTGTTTGGTCGTGTACAAAAGACACATCAACAATACCTAAAATGCATTCCTGCACTTTTGCCAGCATCACACTGGATCCACCTTGCATACTTGCTTCCAACGTTAATTAAATAAACACTCTTATTGAATTAATCAATTTGAGCATTCTTCTAACGTTAATTAAATAGATCCTGAATTTTTAATTAATAAGTTTAAGTAATTTTCTAACATTTATCAAATTAATTACCTTTATTTATTTAGTTAATTTAACCAATATAGCCTTTTTGCTAATGTTCCCACCTTAATTGAATAAAATCACATTTATGTAATTAATTCAATCATTCCCCCAACATTCTCCCATATATTAAATAAATACATAATATTTAATTAATTTATCTTAAATCCTGTTTATCATTAGTTGAATAAACAAATCAGGTTTAGTCAACTAATTAATCATTTGCACATTCCTTTGCCACTTTGTTTAAAATAAACAAAACCAATCTTGCTCAAGGCTCCAAATGCACAAAGCTCTAATATGATTTTTTTTCAATCCTCACCCTCCATCAAAGTTTAGAAAATTTCCACCCTTCATTGCTTCCAATCTTTGCCCTAATCACATGCACCAATCACAAGATGCCACTTGTAAGTTTCTCATCCTCTATTGCAAATGGATCAACCCCATCTTTCCATTGCACAAGATTTTATCCTATCCATTTATCATCCTCATTGAAAATCTATAAGTCAACCATTCCTCAAGCCATTTCTAAGCATAGAAATTGGATGCAAGTCAAGGTTATGCTGTTGATATGAGCAAATAAATCTCCTTTCAACTGCAATCAACCATCCTCGGCATATTGCATGGTCAACAATGTTTGTCTTGGTGAGAAGTTTTTGTCGTTTTCATCACTTGTTTACTTACCATAGCTCAATATAAGGTGTAACTAGGTGTAGAATAGAAATTTTAGTTTATGCATTGTTTCTATTGTTTTGTTACATATTTTGGTAAACACAATGTTATTCACTCATGGAATGTTATCATGGATATACATATCAGTCCTATTCTTTCCTTTTGTGATTCAGGGATCAGTATCTCTAAGTTTGCAAACACACATGGTTTCAGTATCTAAAGATGACAGTTTGCATATTCATTTATTTTTATCATTTATGGTTGAATTTGGAATTAATTTTGTGTTTATGCATTCTTACTTTAGATTTCATGATTTATGAACTTAGGTCTTGTTGGTAAAGTTGATTTCACCGTACGACATCTTTCATCTGCAACAAATACATTTCCAAGCAGTTGGTCTGATCTTTCAAGCAACCGTCCTTGTATACAAGGAACAAATGGCAGTAGTTTACAGGTATTAGTTTCTTAAATTCTCCAGTCATTGATGAGTCACTTAAATTTCAGTGTGTCCTAAGCCCAAGTTTCTTGTTAGAGATGAGATGGAAGGAAGGAATTTAAGTTTTTGCATGCATCTAGTGATTTTTTGTTCATTTACAAAATTAGACACAAATCATGCCTTCAATTTTATCATAAATTTCCAATACTTTCTTTGGTTTTATGCAGTGTGCTGCTTACACAGCTCGTTCATCATCAGAGAGTACTTGGACCATGCGGACGACCTTTCCGGAATATGTTGTAGCTCTTGCTACAATTGTTGGATCAGTACTATTTTCAGTATGTTTTGTTTTATATGTTTATTCATTGTCTCTCATGTATTAGAATTTAGAGTAGAGGTAATTGTGGAATCACTTAGTCAAGGATTTTAATTTCTTAACTTTAGCACTTGTATAACATCATTTAATTTGTATGGGCCTGAATGTCCTAATTACACAAACACCGTGACTTCTGACTGCAAGCCACTAAAATGTTTTTGATAAATGTCAGTAATAAAGATGTGACAAGCAATGCATTGTTTTGTATCATATAAACATAAAGATATGACAAGCAATATATAGTTTTGTATTGTTATATTTCCCCTCATTTATTAGCTGTCCTACTTTCAAAGGAGAAAAAACAAATACTTTTTTCAGGGCATTAATGAACCATCAAGGAACAATGTTACAAGATATAAAGTATTTCAAAACTTTCCCTATTGTATTTTCAAAACTTTCCCTCTTGTATTTATGCTTGTGAGAAGGGACTCTCTATATATATTTTTTAATTTTTGTTTAACATCATTTTGGTAGGGAACAATTTTGCTGTTCAGCAATATTGCATTTATTTCAGAAAGATGATACGTAAATTAGTTATTAACAGGTTATGGTTTGGTTGTTCTTTGTATGATCAAATAACTTTTGTGAGATCAATTACTAACTTGATGTTTTTATGCTTATTATATAGATATTTGGTGGAGTAGGAATTGCTTGTTTGCCTTTGGGTCTTATATTTTCTTTCCTTCGCCGACCAAAAGCGGTTATTACTCGTGCACAATATATCAAGGTTGGTTTGAACTTTAGATCACAGGTCCCTATCAGCTTGTTGAATTGGTGATTTTTAATATTTAATTTTACAGATAATCATGAGGGATTATAACCGCAATGTAGCAAGAGTATAATATAGTTTTCTTTTTATAGGAGGCGACTGAATTAGGGAAGCGGGCAAGAGATATAAAAGAAGCAGCTGCGGCACTTCAAAGAGAGGAGAGAAGTGGTAATAAAGGAAGGAAATGGCGCAAGAATGTTAAGGCAGTTGAGAAGGTAATATTTATATTTTTAACAGTTTTATATTCAACTATTATTTTGCTTTCAGTTTGATTACATTGGGCTATAGTTACTACTGGAAGTCAAGGGGTTGACAAGCTCTGGGAATTGCCTAGAATGTGCAATGACTATCCATAGGGTTCATTCTTTTAACATTCTTTGTGTTCCATACTTTTACACTTTTTTGGTCCATATCTGCACTGGCATATAGTGACTAGCCTCTAAAAGTTGTTCAATTTTAAAAGAAGACAAATGTAATAACACAAAGAGCTGCATAGAAATAGAATGCCACAAAGAGATTTTTAGTAATGCAATACTTGTTTACCTCGTGGGGTGTGTTATTAATATTGCATATCAATAGTCAGATGATAACCATAGGATAGAATAGTAACCAAAAACTCAGAGCAATGCTTTCATTAATGCCAAAATGTCTAGTACAATAATCATTCTTTGCATCAGTGTATCCAACAACAAGTACAAGAGCATATATAAAGACACGGTCGAGGGTTGTGGTTACCACTCGTGGGGAACCATTGTGCAACGGACAACTACCCTCGACGACACTAACATACTTAACCAACATAGCTTAACAAGTAGTACAAAGCCCATTTTACGACCAACATCATCCCCCCCCTAAGAAAAGTCATCTCCGGACGACAAGTACAAAAATCCGGGACTAACACAACAAAATGGGGATGAAGTACACTGTATACAATAAGAAAATCACTGAGAAGAAGGGGCTAAGGGGGCATCCCTAAAGGAGATAGTTGCACCGCCGATGAAGAAGATGCATGAACTGCTCACGCCAGTCAAGCCCGGAACTCATACACCTACTGCGTCCTCGCCTGAAAACCCTTTTCTGCTACCATCCAATGCTCAAGTGTGGATTTCACCATTATTGCTTCCGCAAGGAGTTCTTTTTTTCCTTGACATCACGGTCCTCCCGTGCCTAAACCAAACTTGTCTGCAAAATATGCTTTTCAGTCTCAGCCTCCACCAACTGCTACTCAAATGATATTGTCTCCCTAGCCAATTTGTCCTCGATAGCTACCCGTGCTGCCCTCTCGACATCCAACTCTTGGGTACGCTGAGCTAAGTCTCATGCTACTACAACCTCCAACCTAGTGGTCAGCTCCTCCCGAGCCCTCTGTGCATCCACCAAGGCAACCTCACGTCCAGCCAAGACATACTTCGAGTTCCTCAAAGCGTACCATTCATGCCTGGAAGTGGCCACAACACTCTGGCACAAAGGCTAGGAGATGCCTCAAATCCTCCATCACACGCCCCAAAGGCTGATAACTGAACTGAATAACTCCCTGGTGCCGTACGACTTCGCGTGCTTGCAATGCCTTCCCTCAAACTCTGTTTGTTCGCAACCTCCAAATCCGTCTCCCTCTACGGCTTATGGCTTCCCCGCCAATGCTTAGCTTCAGGCTTCTTTCTCACAGTACGGAACAACCCCAACACTTACCGTGACTTCTCTGATGCCCTTCGCCCAACTCAAAAGTGTATTGTAGCTCAAAAGTAAACTGGGGGTCTAGGGGTAGTGCCCCCAGCGGGGTCGAGGGGCAGCGCCAATGACCGGAAATCCTTGTTGGTGGATTGGATGCCAATGAGGCAAATATGTTATCTGATACTTGGTTATTGTTTCTAAATGCTTGTTCTATAAAGCCTATGGCTGTGAGTGTATAAATTTGGCTGCTAGAATTAGCTGCCCTAATTGGGTGCTTGATTCGTGAGCAGACCACACAACATTTGTTACATGCTCCAGGCTGTGATACTCCAGTACCATCAACTTCCCTTGGGTTTCTATAAAGCTGGGTGAGAAAAGCCATTCAAAAACCTTCAACAATATCCTCTCTTGTTGCAAGTTCCCAAAAGCTCCTCTAAATTGTGTTAGCCATGTGTTATGCTTTAGATTATGTTTTTTCATAACTTCTGGGGTTTTTGCCAATGGAAGGTGTTTTCTATTGATATTAGTTTGCACTAGTGATATATGATTGTTATAGGTGCTTTTGGTCTAGTTAGTTATATTAAGATGGTTTTGATATCGAATTTAATATTTATGAATCACATTCATAGGGATCGATATCTTTTGTGATTGAGTTTCTGTAATGTCCCTTTTGAAAAATTGATTGCTCGAATAAGTGAATTACTTTATTCATCTATAGAGCCATTTAAATAGGCGATTACAAGAGGTAATGTTTCTAAAAAGAAACAACTGCTTCTAAAAATAGAAGCTAAAAATAGAAAACTAAATAAAGCAAAAATTACACTAATGACCATTAAAATACTAATTAAATAATAATTAAATATTTTAATACCCTCCCTTAATGGTCATTCTATCAACAAACTACCCTACAAAAGACATTGCAGGTCTTTCGATCACAAACGCAAAGAACACTGTGCTGTGGCGGAGACCCTCCTTGGATTTGCAAAGTGTTAATGACAAAGAATACCAGAATCCATCCAACTTGATGTTGGGTAACCAAACTGAAACCATGAATTTGAGGAAAAATCAGCAAACCCTTTTGCAGAAGAGTTCTGAGCACTGATTGCTCCAGCAACTCCTAAACATACTGCAAGATACCACGGTTGCAGATATTCGCCTTGACAATGCGACCCAAAACTGACTGCAACAAAGCACGATTTTTGAGGAGAAAAATCGATCAAAACCAGAGAACTTCGCGAATTACAAATCCCATGCGAACTTCGCGTATTACAGATGATTTTTGAGGAAAAATCGTAAAAATCAACAAACAATTTTTGAAGAAAAAATGGTGAAAACTTGGAAATCCCAAGCAAGCTTTGCGGATTATAGATGATAATTTTTAAGGAAAAAATTCTAAACCTTGCGAACAATTTTTGAGGAAAAAATTGTGAAAACCCTAAAAATGTCGTGTGGTAAAATACCAGACATCACGTGGCAAAAGCCTGATTTTTAAGGAAAAAATCAAGCAAAACCCTCCCATGATTTTTTGTGGAAAAAATTAGAAAACCGAACTGACAATTTTTCAAGGAAAAATTTTGAAAACCTTGGGACCTGTAGGGGACGAGAGGCCTTGTCCAAAAAAAAAAAAAAATTTTGTGGAAAAAATTAAGAAAACCTAGAATAATTTTTTAAAGGGGCAAAATTAATAAAACCCCCAATTTTTTTTTTAAGGCCAAAAAAAATTAATAAAAACCAAAATATTTTTTCTATGGGAAAAATATTAAAAACCCCAAAATAATTTTTTTAGGACAAAAATTAATAAAAACCAAGAAGCCATAGCTGCCGAAGGAAACACAGACAAAAAACCTTCACAAAATTGCGCACTGGAATAAAACATGAATTCGCGTGCAGAAGAAATCTGCCAAAATTGCCCATAACCACAAACTTCCGTGGCCAAAAACCCTTTGCCGCCACCGTAGTAGGTTGCAGAAAAAAACACAGAGAATTGTAGCAAAAAAGAAGAGATTTTTTTTTCCGTAGTAAACCCGACGAAAATCGCGCTGTCGCCAAAAAAAGCACATCTGCAAAAATCCCGAGCTGTTAAAAATCGTGAAAGTAGCGTTGCACAGGAAAGGGAAAAAGAATCGCACAGAAAACCCTAGCAGCAGGCCCGGAAAAATTGTGATAAGTGCAGACGAAGGATGCCTGAAAATAAACGCGATGCAGACCAAATAAATCCCGCGAGCCCTGCAAGAAAAACCACGAATAACCACGATCTGAAGAAATCCAAACCAGACCTGCAAAAAGGAACTCAAAAAACTTCGAAACAGACGCCCGCAAACTGCCAATGTTTTTTTTTTTAAAAAAGAATAAAAAAGTCTGCAAAAAGAATTCCAGAATAGGTTCTGCAAATTTTTCCTAAAAAATTTGCCAAATGCTAAAAAATCCCATCGACCCATTTTGATACCATGAAAAATTGATTGCTCGAATAAGCGAATTACTTTATTAGAGCCGTTTAAATAGGCGATTACAAGAGGTAATGTTTCTAAAAAGAAACAACCGCTTCTAAAAATAGAAGCTAAAAATAGAAAACTGAATAAAGCAAAAATTACACTAATGACCATAAAAATACTAATGAAATATTCTAATACCTTTTTGGGAGTGCCCAGCTTGCCCTAGTTTACTATTCTTAGTCAATAAGGGAGGGTTAGAGGGGGAGTACCTTTATCACTATAAAAGGGAAAACCTTCAAGCAAGTTAGAAAATAACCTACAAATTATATAACTAACTATGATGATGCATAAAGTAAACAATGAATAATAATGATGAAACATAAAGCAATTTACAATTGCAAACAACTATCGATGTAGAGATCAGAATTATAAGTCATAACTAAAGGAATCCCATCATGGCAAGCTAGGATGGGTAACTTGATAGGGTGTCTTAACAACCGTTCTCCCTATTGTAAGTCATATTGATAGGGTGCCTTATCAGCCGTTCTCCCTATTCAAGCCATATTGATAGGGTGCCTTACCAGCTGTTCTCCCTATTCAATCCGTTATAACCACGGTTGATTTCAATAATCAGATATAACACATATACATATTACATCATATTGACCATAATAGGTTACACAGTATGAGCCAGAAATAATAAGATAACATGCAGTGAATAGTCATAAAGATGATCTGCTATCACTAATAGTATGCAGAGAATATTAACAGAATTATGCACAGAATTTCATACCAGAATATCATATAAACTTAACAGCAGCTGCAGGTTCAATCTATTTATTCTGTTCTCTTTCCTCAAGGACTGTTCGATCCAATATTATTTTCTTATTTCCCCCATAATGGGATGGCAGATTGGATGAAAGCTTTAAAGGAATCCAACACTTTGTAATTAACAAAGCTTGCTGATTACTCATGATATCTCTGCAGTGAGATTTCTTTTCTTGTTTGATTGTCTTCCTATTGTCTTCTGTTCGATGCCCCTTGGATAATGCTTTTCTAAGTCTTAAATATCCCTCAATCTTGTTGTAGGGTTGTGACCCTTAGGCAATTCCCTTTCTCTTCGAGGAATGATATCTCTTCCATGTGCCTCTTCATTTATATAATTGCTGCACTCTTTAAAAATCGCTGCCTTAAATCAGTTGCTCATTCTTAATGAATTCTTATCATCATTGCCATCCTAGGATCGCTATTTTATCTTAATGCTATCCTTGAACATTGCATTGACAAGTCACTAATCTTCCAAAGTGAATCGCTACTTTATTCCAAGCTGTCATACTTCTTCTACATTGATAGAGGGTGACATGGCATCAAGATTGGGACATGACAGCCCCCACGCATACCACCAAGAACAAGGGTGTTACTGCCTGTAACTTAATAACAGTTCTGATCTGATCTGATTGATGGTGACATCACTGGATGCTTTTGATTCCTTTCCTTTATATCTCTCAATGTGAGGGAGAGGTCACACCTCTTCATCATGTATGCCCTTTGGCAAGAGACATGGCCTTTCCACCATTAGCACCTTTTGAAAGAGTGCAACTCTTCATTATATCTGCCCTTTGAAAGGGATACAACCTTTCATGATCAGATCTGCACTTCTTATTTAAATCAGATCTGCACTTCTGATTCCCAAATCATTCCCCTCCTTCAAATGAGTTCTCTTCTCCCTTGTATACCTCATATTTGAGGGAGACACAACTTTTCATTCCATGTCTTTTGACCATTCATTTAACTTTAATCGAATTTTAATCATATTTTATTATATTTTAATTTAATTCTAATTTTTATTCTTTTGTATTTTAATTTTATTATTATTATTTATTATTAAATCATATTTCAAAGTGGGGACATTACAGTCCACCCTTCCCAAAATTGCTTGTCCTCAAGCAATGACAAATTTTAACCCAATCTTTCCAAATATGAGGGTTAGAAGCATGACACACATTTATGACCTTAAATGCAATGTTCTTTCCTAAACAAGTTCATATCCCTTTGATTCCCTCTCATTATTCTCATATTCGAAATTAACCAAAAATAGAAATCTCATGATGATAGGGATATGTTTATAGTAATCATATTAGGTATGAGCCAAACATGGGGTATACACATAAAAACACAGAACATACACACAGATATATGCAAACACGGAGAAAACACGCGAATACACATTATTAGATTATGTCTTATTGACTAGATTAATTCATCTTTACCCTGCAGGATGGCAGGATCATTCTCTGACACCTCTTGTAATGTCCCTTTTTGGGAGTGCCCTAGTTTACTATTCTTAGTCAATAAGGGAGGGTTAAAGGGGGAGTACCTTTATCTCTTTAAAAGGGAAAACCTGCAAGCAAGTTAGAAAATAACCTACAAATCATATAACAACTAACTATGATGATGCATAAAGTAAACAATGACTAATAATGATGAAACATAAGGCAATTTACAATTGCAAGCAACTGTCAATGTAGAGATCAGAATCATAAGTCATAACTAAAGGAATCCCATCATGGCAAGCTAGGATGGGTAACCTGATAGGTTGTCTTAACAACCGTTCTCCCTCAATAGAGCAACACTTGATAGGGTGTCTTATTAACTGTTCTCCCTATTGCAAGTCATATTGATAGGGTGCCTTGTCAGCCGTTCTCCCTATTGTAAGTCATATTGATAGCGTGCCTTATCAGCCGTTCTCCCTATTCAAGCCATATTGATAGGGTGCCTTATCAGCCGTTCTCCCTATTCAAGCCATATTGATAGGGTGCCGTATCAGTCGTTCTCCCTATTCAATCCTTTATAACCACAGTTGATTTCAATAATCAGATGTAACACATATACATATTACATCATATTAACCATAATAGGTTACACAGTATGAGCCGGAAAGAAGAAGATAACATGCAGTGAACAGTCATAAAGATGATCTGCTATCACTAATAGTATGCAGAGAATATTAACAGAATTATGCACAAAACTTCATACTGGAATATCGTCTTAACTTAACAGTAGTTGCAGATTCATTCTCTTTATTCTGTTCTTTTTCCTCAAGGACTGTTTGATCTGATATTATTTTCTTAATCCCCCCATAATGGGATGGCAGATTGGATGAAAGCTTTATAGGAATCCAACAGTTTGTAATTAACAAAGCTGGCTGATTACTCATGCTATCTCTGTAGTGAGATTTCTTTTCTTATTTGATTGTCTTCTTATTGTCTGCTATTCGATGCCCCTTGGATGATGCTTTTCTAACTCTTAAATATCCCTCAATCTTGTTGGAGGGTTGTGAAAAATTGATTGCTCAAAATAATCGGATGATCTATTCAACGATATACAACCGTATATAAAGAGTTTACAAGATGACGTTCTAAATTAAGAACTAGTCGTTTAAGTGAAAACTAAAAAGCTAAAAAGCTTAAAATACTAAATAAAGCTTAAAAAGCTAAATAATAAAAAGCTAACTATGCGTCTTTAATAAAGAAGCAATAGTTTCACTTAACGAACTAAAAAAGCTAAATAAGTCAACTAAAAAGCTAAATAAGTCGACGACTAAGATGACCACTAAGAATAGAAGATGACCATCGTAGAATAGATATTAATATTATTTTAATATTGTGACCCTTAGGCAATTCCATTTCTCTTCAAGGAATGATATCTCTTCCATGCGCCTCTTCATTTATTTAATTGCTGTACTCTTTAAAAATTGCTACCTTAAATCAGTTGCTAATTCTTAATTAATTCTCATCATCATCGCCATCTTAGGATCGCTATTTTATTTTAATGCCATCCCTGAACATTGCATTGACAAGTCACTAATCTTCCAAAGTGAATTGCTACTTTATTCCAAGCTGTCATACTTCTTCTACATTGATAGAGGGTGACATGGCATCAAGACTGGGACATGACAGCCCCCATACATACCACCAAGAACAAGGGCGTTACTGCCTGTAACTTAATAACTGTTCTGATCTGATCTGATCTGATCCATGGTGATGTCACTGGATGCTTTTGATTCCTTTCCTTTATATCTCTCAATGTGAGGGAGAGGTCACACCTTTTCATCATGTATGCCCTTTGGCAAGAGACATGCCCTTCCCACCATTAGCACCCTTTGAAAGAGTGCAACTCTTCATTATATCTGCCCTCTGAAAGGGACACAAGCTTTCATGATCAGATCTGCACTTCTGATTCCCAAATTATCCCCCCCTTCAAATGAGTTCTCTTCTCCCTTTTATACCTCATATTTGAGGGAGTCACAACTTTTCATTCCATGTCTTTTGACCATTCATTAACTTTTATTTTATATTTTAATTTTTATTCTTTTTGTATTTTAATTTTATTATTATTATTAATTATTAAATCATATTTCAAAGTGGGGACATTATAGTTTCTATTGTTGTATGTGCTCATGAATTGAAAGTGCATTTGGCCTTATTACATGTGACTGGAATCCCGTTACAATCCAAAGAGTTCCAATCTTCGAATTTCATGTAAAACCTAAGATGCATGCACATGTTCTATAGGACTGGTATCAATTATAGCATATTAAGGAATGGTACGGGAGAACTCATCAATGGATCAGTGTTTCCCACAAATAGGATAATGAGATTAACAAAAGAAATCTAATGGCATATCATCAGATTGACATGCTTTCTTCTAAGAGACTGACAATAGCTCAAGCTTTGAATTTTTTTCTTCTTATGGTCAGAGTATCAAATTGTTGATTATCCACAACTGACCATGAGGAACTTTTCAGTAATTACATCTGTGAGATGCCCTAATCTATCTTTAAATAATTATGTTGATGTAATTTGACGTAGATAAACTGCATGAAAACTAGTGATAATGATAATAAGTAATGACAAGGGTAATGATTAGTGCTGATACGAGTTTATACTAAGCTTAATTAGGAATTTTCTAACAACAACTAATTCCAGTATAATTGATGCTTTTAAAGGCTAAAAAGCAAATATATTCATAGGTCGCATTGTATTATATTATGGAAAGAATTTAAGGTACACCGGTAAATATTGAATGGGCAGGAAAGGTACAACATCCTACTCCCATTCCCATCCATCATATAGGGTTGGTATGCTATGTATTCTGTCATCCAATATGTGAGCATGATGGTGATTTGCTCTTTTATATTATCTTCGATGTTCAGATTAGCATCTTATCTGTATCTTTAGTATTTTTTACTTTGTAATATTTGATGATTAAGTTTTCGGTTTTCCAATTAATTCTTTTCTACTTCTAATTATTGATGACCGACATTAGAAAGGCACTTCAAAATTATATGCTAGGGTCCATTCGTGTTGTCTTTAAGCTCTGGTACATTGTTTCCTAGGTTCAATTGTTTGGTTTCATGATAATACTTATTAAATTTCCAGGAGCTTCTTTTTCTAGAAGAAGATGTTAAAGGTTTAGAGGAGATTTATCCCCAGGGAGAAAAGGTAACTAACAAAAGTATAAATTTCATGTTTTGTTAGTACTTTATTTGTCCAGAATGCCTGATTTTTTGAATACGGTGTATAAGTATTTCTCACTGAGATTGTTGTTATTATTGCTTCTCCAGGCAGAAGTATCCTGGGCCTTAACTGTTCTTACCTATATAGGAAGAATGATACTCGGAATTATTGGGTAAGAAGATGAAAGGATTGTTTATTTTCTTGTTTATAATCATAATATCAATATATTTATGCAGTAGTTTACTCAATTCTGGAAGAGATTTTCAAATTTAAACTCATTTATCCATATATCAAACTGTTAAATGAGCATATTGATTAACATTATAGTGAATATCTATTTATTTTCCATGTATTTTAGCATTTTCTTGAGCTGGGATACCTTTTAAGATTACAATGTTTGAGTTTAATTTGTTGCACCTATTTTTTCCTACCAACTTCCAGTTAACTTTGAGAAACAAATAGATACAAAATAGGTATACAAGTGAAAAAAAAATTTCACACAACATGGTCACATTTAACAAATTTACTTGCAAGACATGCTAGTTCTAAACTATACCGTGAAAAAATTTAAATAATATCCTCTATGATGCAAGTACAATGTTTTTTAAGATAAAAATTTAAAATATGCAACAGGGCGTCTAACGATGGCAAACTTCACATTCACACTGCTCTAGTAAGTGTAGGACAATGTAGTAGTGTCTGTCAACAAAAACGCTGGTGACTGCATCAATATTGTATCAGAATATTTGAGTGCCCCCTATGTGGATGGATTAGTTGGGTTTCTGCTTCAAGAAAACGAGGGAAGATGTTTTAGAGCTCACAATAGCTGCCAACAAAATTGAATGAAAAATTACCTAAGTTACTAAATTGTTGGAAAATAAAGTCGATTTTGGGTACGAAACATCCTAGAATCGAGGTTCATTATTTTTGTCACTAAGTTTTGCCAACATCTTGACCTTTGAAAATCCCTAAATAGAAAATCCTTTACTCCCAAAAATAACCCTAGATGTAACCTAGGTTTGTTTCAGGTGAAACTATGACGGGAAGCAAAATAAGCAACGTCGAATAAGAATGTCTGAAACTATGATGAGAAGAAAATAAGTGACATCAAATAAGAGTGAAACAATCACGGGAAGCAAAATAAGTGATGCTGAATAAGAATAATAGTCACCTAGCAGCAATCCATGGATTCTGACGCAAATAAGAATAACAGGGACTTTAATAGGATAAGGAGCGTGAGCAACAATCCATGGTTTCCAACGTAAATAAGAATAATATGCACTTCGACGGGGGTAGGAGCCAACCTCTATTGTTAATAATTAAATATATAAATTAGTTTCAAAATTTAAGCTATTATACATTATATTTTTATATTGCTCTTTAAAATATATTAATGATTATATACTGAAAGTGCAAATGAGAAATAATATAAAATTTATAATGTATATATTTTATTTTTAATATATAATTAATATATAATTATTATATTTAAATATTAATATATAATTAATATATTCAATTTATAATTTATAATTAATATATATATTTATGATTTTTATATGTTTTTTGTATGGACATATTCAGTCCTCCAATTTTTTTTTGCCGCATCACCGTGCCATACCCATGTATCATTGTATCCAATTCTGATTTTGATTTGAGAACTTAGAAAATAACAATTGTAGACATGCCTGTTGTAGATGTCAAGCTTCATTATACAAGTTTATGGAGAAAGGTCTTTCCTGCTGATTCATGTAGTTCTCGCCTTACCCAAAAATTGTTAAGAGAGTAGATTGCAACAAATGGAAGGAAGTGTGTGGTTTATACTTGGAGCTAGTGGATGTTATACATGGATCAGCCAATAGACTATGAAAGCATCTCTTTTAAGTGCTTTAATTGCCATGGCCCATGATCATTAAAGTGAAGAAATAAAGAGGTGGGAAAATTTGGACCAAGACAATCTAGCAGGAATGGTCAAGATCAAGCCATCTTTAAAAACTTTTTTTAAAATGTATCTTCTATTGGAACATTTGAGGTTTACATCTACCTTTTAGAGGAGAACTTTTCTTGTCTGCAGCGGAAAATAGAGAGTTCTCTAGTGGAAACCTCACTTCAATGTGGAGCAAATTGTAGCTATGTTAGCGGGTTTAGCAAAATAGGACAACTATTTCTTGGGTTAGGTTTGGGTTTGGGTATAAGGCTAAGACTTGGGTTTGCCGAGGGCCTTGCTTGGGCACCTTGAGTTCCCTGAGGGTATGTTTAACCCAAGGTCCTATTCGAGCACCTTGGGCTCCTTGTGGGTATGTTGAACCTAGGGTCCTGCTCGGGCACCTTTGGTTCCCTGAGAATACTTCCCCCGTGTGTATGTCAAACCCAAGGTACTGCCCGGGCACCTTGGATCCCCTACAAGTATGTCAGGGCCATACTTGTAGGGTTTCGAGGTGCCTAGGCCTAGTAGGCTTTGCCATATGATCATTGTGGAGGCTAGACCTTTGCTAGCTCCACACAACTATGTTTTACTTGGTTGAGGAAAACACCATACCAATTGACACCACAAGGACATTTGATCATTTCATGCTAAGGATATTGCTATTGTAAACTGATATAAATCCTTGCATTGACAAATAAAAGTCTTATGCTATACCACAGACTGGTGAATTGCATCGATATGATCAATATTCAAAGAAGCTAAAACATCCATTGAGAGGAAGAGAGGAAGACTACAACAGTAGAGTTTGTAAAGTGTATATAGTATTTACTCTCAATTCCATTTCCTGTGGCTGTTAGGATTTTCATTTATGTATGAATAGAAATGTCACAATTTTGTGATCAATGTTCAAAATCTAAAAACGTAATATTAAAATGCAAGGTAATTTTAATGCAATACAATTCTTTTCAAAACTATAGTAAAAATGCATCATGTTTTGAATATTTCAATTTGATCATATATTAATATAATTTTTTTCTTTTTCATATGTAACATTTATAATGACAACCAATAATATAGTCTTCTTTTGGCTGAAGGAAATTATATATCCACTTGGTTAAGAACAATCAGCTCGCTTTAAAAATAGCAGAGGAGTTGGCCTATGTGAATTGCAACTTGTGTCTCGTCACATAAGAAAGCTGTTTACAAGGAAGGGGTGACAAGGAATTTGGATGTAACCCTTGAATGTGCCAACTTAAAGGCTTTTTTTGCATAGCTTGCCTTGGTGTCTTTAGATGAGGTAGAATCTATACGACATGGCTAGTAGGAGTGGTACTGCAGTTGCTTGTGGTTCAAATGAACAAAATGTTGACTTTGATGTTATTGATGAAGATCAATATGAAGATTATTGATTGTAAATTTTTATTAATTTGACATTTGACATTGAATCAATGAACTGTGAGTATTTTGTTATATATATATAGTCTTGGCGAACTCAAACCTGAACTGGCAACTTAGAACTGTAGTAAAGAAAATTTGAACAATGGACATTGAAGAACACATAACTTGGAAGATTGGGAGGTGCTTCAATTTAATAGGATGTGACTAAGTTAAGTCTGTCGATGCAGTTATTTGTCATATTGTTTTGATTCATGTATATTTTCTATCTACATTCCATTCCATTATATTCTAATAGTCCATAACTAGCAGGGAAAAATTGTAAATAAGTTTTTAAGGACCCCATCAAAGTGAATAGATTATACAATTTGCGCAAATCCTCGTTGCAAAATTTTATCTTGCAGTTGTGTTTGTTGATGCGAACTTTCAATATCTTTGGACTCTTCCCAACCCAGTGCCTATCAGATTAATGTAGCCTTGTCATAATAGCATCTGCAATGTTTAGATATTGTTACCATTGTAGAGATGTCTATATCTAGCTTGTTATGCATGTGCTAATATTAATACATTGTTGTATGTAGAGGTCTATTTGCTACCAGATTGTTCTTCATTTCTAGAAGTAGCTCATTTTCTCAAGCTTGTTTAACAAGCCTTTGTTCAAATTATGTTCAACGGCTCATGTGGTAAAATTTACACTCAAAATGGGGGTGAAGACATATTGAGATTCATTGTATTTGATGCAAAATGTTGTACAATTTTTTAACTTCTATTATTTACATCATGATAAACTGCAACTTCTTTTACTTTTTTTTCAAATATTAATTTTTATATTATAGTTTAATTGCTGTCCCCTTGCTGCCCACAAAATTTGAAAAAATCACTACTTCAAACTCATCCCCTTCTTCCGGCTTCCTGGAAACTTGTTCAAATACTGATTTCAAGCTACAATGCCAGCGAATGGTAATTCCAACCAAATTGCATTCATTTTAATTACGAAGAAGCTAAGACCCTTTCTGCTAGAGCTTGCAGAGAACATGGTTGTCTGATAATGTTAATTTTTAGGTACTTGGCTTGTTGTATGTGCACTGATAAGAAGTTAAAGAAAACTGAGAAATGCTAGATTTTCTATCCTCTGTATCTGCTAATTTAGTTGACTTTGTTCTTGACCTTAAGTGAATCTTTTTTATGCTGGATAGTAGTTTTTTTGATATTCACATCAGTCAGGTGTATAAACCTGACGGTTTGTGTTTGTGTCCTTTCAAGGTTATTATGATGGAACACTTGCATTTTATTAAAGGCTCACTCAACATTGAGAAGATGTGTACAAATTATGAAAGCAAATGTATCAATAAGTGGAACAATGAACAGATATTTGATGTTTGAGGGATGCTAATGTAATTTAGTGAAGGAAGTTTGTTTTTGTTTATTTCTCCCGTTTTAAGCTCTATATGATGATATTATGTTGACATTTGCACTTAGGAAAATTTGAATACTCTCACTAATGGATACAGTTGTCTTTGATGGAACTTGGTTAGATGTTTCTGACTTCGTGGTTTGACAATAGAACATTATGATTATGTCAATATGAATTGGCTCATTTGACCGTACTTTATTTACTTCTATTTTGATAATGAGCTATTATCCATTTAGTTTGTGAGTTAATAAATTCGCTCTCCTCTTTTCAGGTTTGTTGTTTCTGTTGCATGGGTTGCTCATATTGTGATATACATGTTGATCAACCCTCCTATTTCACCATTCCTTAATGTGGTGTTCATCAAGTTAGATGATGTCTGGGGTATGTAAACAAGCGGCTTTTATTTTGTATGTTGATGAAGACTACTTTTGATTGATCTGTTTGCATCTCATCTAATGGATTGTGCTTATGCTATTTTCCACAGGTCTTCTTGGAACTGTGGCATTTGCATTCTTTTGCTTCTATCTTCTCCTGGCAGTAATAGCTGGGGCAATGGTTCTTGGTTTGAGGCTTGTTTTTATAACAATTCATCCAATGAAGTAATGTTAATCTCTTTGTTCCCGCTGTCTAATTCCTACAAAATCTAACATATCTGTCTTCTATATTCCCGTCTTCAATGATTCTTAGACAGTTGTAGTTGGATGACACAGGTGGGGTGGAACATTAATGAATTCATTCCTTTTCAATGTGGGACTTATTCTTCTCTCTTCAATCAGGTGGAGTTTATTCTTTATATATCAAATATTTTACTATGAAGTTATTAGAGAAATCAACAGTGGAGATGAATAATTTCTTGAGTTTCAACTTTTATTGCAGTGTTATTCAATTCTGTGCGACAGCTTTTGCTGTTTATGCACAAGCAACTGCTGCTCAGGAAATATTTGGTCACACTCTGGAATCCTTGCGTGGCATCAAGTACCTTTACAAGTATGACTCTCCAACTTTGTGTGTCTGAATTAGACAGTTATAGGCCTGCCAATTAAGCGACATGGTGTTAATCTCTTGATTTTTCCATTGCTTGGGTTAATGTTTTTCATGGATATCAAATCATGTAGGATTCAGAATTTTCAGATATGCAGAGTCACTCTGATCCAGTCCATATATGTTTAATTATATTTCTTTTACCAATTAAAATTTCAGTTCTCACCATACCCATGTTCCAACTGCCTTGTTCTGCTCAGGCAACCATTAAAATTTTACACATGTTCTTGCTATGTCCAGATTTCCAAACTTGCTTACTATGTTTTCTTTGTTTGGGATGATGAACAGTGATCTAACATTGCAGCAAAGTGATTTGTGCGATTTTTTTTTTTCAAGTTAATTATTGCGGGGTATCTATTGGGGCCTCTGCCCATAAAGTATAACGGAAGATCAAAATACAGAATACATATGTATAAAAACAATTACTACAACTGAAGGCGAGAATCAAAACAATGTGGGGAAGATTCCAACAAAATTATGCTACATTAAAATTTCCAAGAGCACCCTTTCTAAATGGGTCTTGGGACCTGCCATTAATTCCTTTGGGCAGCATGACACATGCCCACCAGAGAATGGACCAGCTGCACCCTGTATAGTGAAAGCCAAGTAGCTAACCTATCCCAATCCATTGGCAGAAAGAATAAACAAATTACTGCAACTCAATAATATTGATGTGTTTCTTATGCACATGCGAGCACAAAATAAAATACCCAAAAGTATCTTATCCTCTCTTGAACAAAATCTCTCAAATGTTGAAGATTAGCTTAAGGATCACTTGAGAAGACTCCAAGGTTCATGAATGTAGGGTCGCTACGTGTGGATAAGCTCATTGGTTTGATGTGATTATGGTGGAATCACAAGGGGACTTACATTTGAATGCCTTAATGCTTGATTAGTTGGAACTTAGATCATCTGATGTTACAATATGGTGATGCTTTTGATCCTAAACTAGCTAGAGTTTAAAAAAAAAGGCAAAAGATGAGGGGTTGAGAGAGTCTATTCTATTCCTAAGAATGTAGGAAGATGAGTGAGTGATTAGATGGAATCCTACTGAGCGAGGTCTCACCATCAACTTGAACAATTTGACACAAGCTCAGTGCAATCTTCTAAGGATATTTCAAAGATATTCGAATCAATACCATCAAACATCTATCACCATTTAAGTTAATGCATAAGCAATGAATGTAGAACGATTCGAAATTAAGCTCATATCATTTCAATTGACCACACAAGACATGCTTACAATCAGTAAAAGGCTAGTGGTATGGACTAGGCGGATTCCACATGAATATATTCAACAAATTCCTCCATTCGATCTAATTTATTTATCATCTAATGTGAAGATCCAACAAGAAACCATGGACATTGTAAAGAAACAACACACTTCAGCATAACTTCAATGAAAATGGAGTTCATTCACAACTTAGGCAACAATTTCTGCCTTTTCCTCCTACTCTACTCTAATTGCTATTCTATTCTTCTCCTATTTCTTTGCTACTAACTATCCACTATTAGCTATTAACCAAAGTTACCTCGAGTTTCCGGGACGGGGACGACAGGGACGGCGGGATGCGTTTTTGGGACGGCAAATTTTTTTGCCAAATTTGGGGACGACAAAGGGGATGGCTATATAAAATATAGGAAAAATTTAAAATATATAGGAAAATTTCAAAATTCTAAATGTTCATATGAAAACATGGATAAAGCATGCATACATACATTATATTCATATGAAAACAATAGAACATGGATATAGCATGTGTATGATACTATGAAAAGTTGGAAACATTTTAGAATGTAAATTTTGAACATACAACATTGTTAATACTCAATAGACAATATGCAATTATGCATTCATAAATCAGAATTTCAATTCATTCACATTGTCAATATGCATATCATAATAGATATTATGCGTTGGCTGTTATTTTTCTATTGACTCGCCGAGTTTGGCGATTTTCTAATCTCTGTGTCAAAATGCCCAAAGGCTACATTGCTGTCATATAGTTTCATTGTCAAAATTATGAATTAAATTAATAAATTAAAAATTTAATTAATGTTATCTTTTAATTTTTTTTATTTTTAATAACAATTTGAATTAATAAGGGGCATACTAGAAAATTTAAAAAAAAAATTGAAAATACAACTTTTTTAATTTTTTAATGGCCTTAGATATGGGGGACGTTTGGCTATCCTCAGGACAGATTGGGGACGTCCCAGCTGTTCCTAGCTGTCCTTGGGATGTACGGACGTCCCCTCAAAATGCAGGACAATTTGGGGACGGGGGGAAACGTCCCTTGGCCGTCCCCACGTCCTCGAAACGTCCCCGGGACAGTGTTGACGTGTATTTTGTACACAATCATACACAGAATAAAATACCGACAGGCATCTTATCCTCTCTTGAGAAAATAGTCTCTAACTGCTGAAGATCTGCAAAAAGGATCAGTTAGATGGACTCCAAGGTTCTTTTAGTGGGGTCTCCACGTGTGGACAAGCTTTTTAGTGGTATGATGTGATTTGCTGTTTCCTTCAAGGCTTCTTACGGATTCAATGGTTCGAAGATTTCACTAATCTAAAAAGAACTTTCAAAAAATGGGAAAAGGGACAGGGTTTAAGAGGTCTAATCTAGCCTAACCCTATGAACGACTTAGCATGGATGAGATTTGGCAAGACTCAACCAACTTCAATTTTGCCATAAGATAACAACTTAATTGAAATTAGTGCGATCTTCTAAGGTAATAATGGTATTCAATGCATCAAAGACCAAGGACACTACTACGAAGGTACATATCCTAGATGCGAAAATGCTTGAAGGTTAAGGACTCAAAATGTTTTCCAGTTGACCACGCAAGGCGTTCCTACAATCAGCAAGAAGCTAGTGGTTTGGATTGTGAATCCTACCAAATATCAAATCTCACACTTAGCCTTTCAAATTAACAAACTACTTTGATTGAGCGTGATTCAAGTACATCCAACAACCATGAAGATAACTTAAGAAATTTGCAACAAAACACCATAACTTCAATATTTTATTGATTTCCAAGTATCATATACAACAATTGCTTGAACTCCTCTCTTCAAGACTCAATCTTGCTACAAAATAAAAATTGCTTACAATTCTAATCTCTCTATTTCACTCTTAACTCTATTCTCTATTAACTGATTATTACAAATGAAATGAAAAATGGGGGTATAAATAGCATCCCCAATTACAATGAAAGGTCCAGATCGAAAGTAAATCAACGGACAAGATCATGACACCTAAACCCTAATTAGGGTTTGTTACAAATGACCTCCTTTTTACTGAACAATATTAAATACATAGCCAAATATTAAATTTGGCACAAAAATCTAGGAGGTATCAACCAATGAGAAATAAGATGTCATGTCATCTGTAACAACCTTTCATCTAGAATCTTATTCCCTTTCCAATTTTCCTTCTTAGCATATGCAATGAATTTTGTCACGATTCCTTCGATTTCTGTGATTGGAATCTCGGGAAGATTCTTGATACTCTCTTCTAAGTGGATAACCTGATCAAATGCATCTAGAAGAGCTGCGTCCCAAGTAGGTTCAAGTTCCTTTGTTCTATCAATCAGGAGCATGGTGGCATACATCTGATCATACTGCTCATCTGTAACATCTGCGTCCTTGCGAAAGATGATCGTGATTCTATCCTCAAACTCTTGTAAATCCACATCTGTCTCGACCTCGATCCTTCTGCCAAGAATGGTACGAAGTACCTCAAATACTCTGTCCTGGATCGGATTGATCACCTCCTCAACTTGACCACATCTAACACTGATGTCCTCAAAGAGAACACTCTTTATATGGAGTAAGGTTGACCACTGAAACAAACTGTGAGAATCACCTTCCAAGATCCTCTCTTGTGCTAAAATTCTTTTGGATGTGTGTCTTATAACTTTCAAGACAGGAATGACAACGTCCTTGGTATGGGCAAATGCAGCTACTGTTGCCATCAATCTGTGGATTATCTCAAGGACTTGGATAGCCTGATGGGTGATCTTCGACATCCTTGTAACAAACTCAATGGCCACCGTGTGAGATCTATCCATCCAACCACATGTACGCTGGACCAGGTTCCTGAATCTTTCTGCCTCATTGATTGATTGAAGGGGCAATGCCTGCAATGGTGATCTAACTGGATCCTGACGTCCCAAAGGTTCATTGATGTGACTGAAATACGTCCTCCATGCACCGACCTCTCTCTCAAGCTTTCTATTCTTTTCTACTTCTTCTCTAAACTTATCCTTCAATGCCTCAAATGTGTCGGTGGCATCATCTAGAGTCTGCTCTGCTGTGGATGGTCCTAACTCAATAGTCTGTATATGATAGTCCTCTGCTAGGATCTCACCCTCATATTTGTCTGCCGCCGGTGTAGCTATCTGCAGTTTTCTAGATCCAGTCTCATCTCGAATCATCTTGGACATCTTTGTAGCCTTCTTCTTCTCTGTTGTCGTATGTGAGCGTCCAACAAGGCTCTCTAGATCGATTGCACTGTCCTCGTCCTCAATTACGATCACCTTAGTCAATCTTTCCTTCAACCAATCTGGGATATTTGATCTTGTCTCTTGAACTTGAATTTCTTTGTGTACTACTTCTTCTTGTCTGGGAGGAGATGTTACTTCATTATCATTATCTAAATCATAGTCTTGGAGAGATCCATCGGATGAAACATGCTGTGCCTGTTCTTCCTCCTGTCTGTCATTCTGTACCATCGATTCCATGGATTCTTCCACTCGAACTGTTCTATCTTCTGGCCTGGAAGAAGTACCTGGTGTTTGGTCTTTGTTAGCACCTTGCTTTTTCTTGGAAGGCTCTTTCTTTTCTGATCTTTCCTTTCTCTTTGAACCTCTCGGATGGAGATTGCCCTCACTGGCACATCGAAGGTTACCTTCACCTGAATTCCTAGGATTGGGATTGCCTTCACTCACACTTGCTCCACCTTCGGCTGGTTTTTCTTCCAAAGTAAAAGACATGGCTATGCCTTGTTCTCTCAACTTCTGATGTTGAATGTCTACCCATCTGCGAGTACAAGACAAGACTGGTGCCATCAAATCATCTAAATCCACGGCTTCGGGCTCATTCCAATTCAAACTTATTGTTTTACTTTCTCTATCATATGAAGATTGGATGTGCCTGCCGTTGTCCTGAGCTTGGTCGGCTACTCTGTAAATCTTACATTTCCTGATAAAATCCAAAGGCAATCTAGAATGTATCTTGCGTTTCACTTCGAGATCATCTAGGAGATTCATCATAAAATCTTCAATCTGGTACTCATGTCTAAACCTTCTACCGACTGTCTCCTCTAAATGTCCATGAGGATCAAAACTATTCCTCCAAGCAAAAGATGAAAAAGGATACAAGGCTAACTCCCTCTCTGCGACATCCATGGCTGAGACATTGGGACATACCTCAACTGAATTACCCAATATAATAGGTACCTGAACTCCATTCTGATGTCTGTGTCTGAATGCCTTCACATATGCTGCCAACTGCCTTGTTACTTCAAGTAACACAATTCTATCTGTAGGGTACCTCGGCAACATGTATGGAGGTAAAGGACATCCATACACTCTAATGTAAGTGAACTTGGGAAACTGAATGAACCAAGCACCGTACCTCTTGATTAACTCCTGGGCATCCTGAGATAATCTGTTGTGAATCCCTCCTTGCAAAGTCCTGGTGATGTTCATCGTGAAAGTATCATTGATTAACTTGTAGTTCTTCCCTGGTGGATGATGCAAGTAGGTATAGGATTCACAAACTCTGACCTCGCCGGGTCCTCTTCCAATCACTCCTCTGTGAGGTAGTCCTGCGTACTCAACGCTCCTGATTAAGGCATAGATGATGTATGAACTCATGTGGAAGGACTTAGTAGCCCTGAGTCTTCTCAATTGTACGTCTAAGCAATGGCTAATTATTCTAGCCCAATGTATTGTACCCTTTCCTTGAACAATCACCTGGATGAAATAAAACATCCATTTCTCAAAATAGAAGGCATGAGGTGCTCCTGTAACTTTGTTGAGCATGGTAATCAAATCTCTGTACTCCTCTTGGAAATCAATCCGGTGTGGTGTGTTCGGTACTTTGCTCAGACGGGGACGACTCTTGAGTAACCAGTTCTTGTTGATTATGCTTAAGCAAGCATCTGGATCATCATCGTACACTGATCTGGCTCCTTCAATGCTCTTGTATATCATGTCCCTGTGCTCTGGAAGATGGAAGGCTTCACTTATGGCTTCCTCTGAAAGGTACGCCAAAATGTTTCCCTCATTGGACACAATTGTCCTGGACTGTGGATTGTAATGACGGGCACACTCGATCATCAACTCGTGACACTGAATAGCTGGAGGAAAACCGGCCGCCTTGATAATGCCACTCTCTATTATTCTTCGGGCGACAGGTGATGGCTTGCCAATGTAAGGGACCTCTCGGAACTTCTTCGTGCTGAAGTTTCCCAAGTTTGTATCTCCAATGTTGCTCCACTTGGACACGATCTTGGTCTCCACTTCTTCAGTCTTCTGATCTTCTTTCATGAGAGCCGAGCGACTGGTGGATGCTCCCGCCTTTGGGGTCGCCATACCTACACAACATTTCATTATAAGAAATAGATTTTGCAATAAATAACGTAGATAAGAGAGATAGATTTTAGGAAACCTCATGATAAGTCCCTAGAGTTATCATTTCCTAAAATACAACGATCGAGCTAAGAGATTTAAAATTCAAAATTTGAAATATGACGACGAATGAATAAAACAATAATAATAAAATCGCCATACCTCGATAGAGAGCTAACTCTAGAATGCAAAAACAAAATTTGCCTAGGCAAAATTGAGGTATAAAGATAATCTTCAATATGATCCCCTCAAATTTGATTTCGCCACCTCTGGAGAGAATGTGATCTTCAATTTCGCACAAATAAATATCCAAGTCCTTAGCAAATTCGCCTTAGGCGTGGTCTTGGATGGATCTTCAAATTCGCTCTTGGTGTGGTCTTCAAATTCGCACCACCTTTGATCTTTAATGCAATTCGCACCTCTTCAAACACACTTCGGATGCCTCACACCACCTTGGGAATGTCTACGCCACCTTTGGTTTGAAGTCGCACCACCTTTGGAATGTCTTCGCCACCCTTGGTCTTCAATTGAAATCGCACCACCTTTGGAATGTCTTCGCGCGCCACCCTTGGTCTTCAATGCAATTCGCACCACCTTTGGAGTGTCTTCGCCACCTTGGATAAATGAAACTCGCACTATATTCGCCTCTTGTCAACTCGCATGAAGGAAGGTAAAATAATGATGTAGAAAATGATAATTCTACCCCCCTTATATAGCGCTTGCATCCTTTACCCCTTAGGCCGACTTAATAAAAATAAAACCATTTTTAAATGATTTGCAATGACATAACAAGGCCGACCTCCATATATGAGCGCTCAAATCGATTTTTTATTAATTAAATAATTAATTATTAATGCCTTGCGTTTTTAAATTGCAAATTTCGATTTTTAAATAAGGCAAAAATAATTAATAAATGTTAACGCCATATTAAATGCCAATAAAAAATGGATTTTTAATTTTTAAATTGATTTAGCATTTAAAGTAAATTCGAATTGTTTTAATTTGGCGCCAAAACTGGAAAATAAAGGGACGTACCTCATTGCTCTGGTCCCTTGGAGAGGGACAGGAGCGATTCACCATCTTTGGCATGATTCTTGCGTTTTCGACGTTTAACTCCTTCATTTCCACGTCCCAAATCGATCATCTGGTGGTCTTTCGAACTTGAATTTCTTCCTTGTGCGAGCAAGTGCATCACATGGCCATTATCGCCCTGGTCCCTTGGAGAGGGACAGGAGCGATCTCCATGTTTTCACGTTTACCTTGTATCTTTGACCTTCGAAATATCATTGCTTGTGTCCTTTGCGCTTATTCCCATTCGCTTTCATTATGTGTTTGGATGCATTAAAGGGGCCATCGCCCTTGTCCCTTGGAGAGGGACAGGAGCGATCTATGTTTTCTCCTTAACCTTTGGCAATTTTAGACTTCAATCTTCTTTGCAATGTCTTCCAAACGATGTCCCTTGCCTCGCTCATCCTCGCCTAACTTTGATCGTGAAGGAACGTGAGTGTTTTTAATGATATCGCCCTGGTCCTTGTCCAAAGGACAGGAGCGATGGGAGACTTTTACCTTGATTAGCAATGTTTGGACGTTTAAAACTCTTGCAAATTATCTTCAAACGATGTCCTGGAGCATATGTAACCTTGTGTATCTTTGTCTTTACGTAAATCTTGCATGGATTAATCTAATATATCAATATCGCTCTAGTCCCTTCCTGAGGGACAGGAGCGAAGTTCATCATAACATGCTTGTTCTTGTTTGTACCAACTTGCAATTATCTTCATTGCGTGGAATGATGTCCTTTCGACCCTCTTGGTAACTTAAAACTTGTTTGCCTTTTGAAATTTATGCCATTATGTAGATATCGCTCTGGTCCCTTCCTGAGGGACAGGAGCGATCTAGGTCTTTAGAGTGCAAATCCTTCCATGTGATGACCTTTGCAACGTTGCGCTTGATGGAAATGCCTTGAAATGTCCTCGCCACCCTTCGTCCTAACTTGATCGGCCTTGAACCTTGGAGGGACGACCTTGAACTCTGGAGGGACGCATCATCACCATTGTATCGCCCTGGTCCCTTGGAGAGGGACAGGAGCGATCCTTCCCTTGTGGCTTTCATCTCACTTTGCCATGCGCTAAGTTTATATTCAACGGATTCGTCCTTCTTCCCTTTATCCGCCCATGCCTTGACATTGTTTGTAATTTTGCAAAAAAGGCAATTATATCAAAAATCGCTCTGGTCCCTTCCTGAGGGACAGGAGCGAACTAGGCATTTAACAGTGGTATGGACGTCCCAAAAATCTTCAATTTATATTCAATGTGCTCATCTCATGTTCTTCTTCGTTTTTGAACGTAAACTTGCCTCGACCCTTGTCTGGATTTTGCAAAATGAAGGAAATCGCTCTGGTCCTTGGGAGAGGGACGAGAGCTACAAGGTACCTCGCCCTGGTCCCTTGGAGAGGGACAGGAGCGATATGGTCAATATAGGTCATTCTCCTTCGTTTTTGCATATCAAATTATATTCATTTGGCAAAGTATCTTCCTTCGGACGTCCTCAAATCATTAAGTTCTCAAAATCTTGCGAGGACAAGGCGAAATTTGAATTGTAGCTCCGGTCCTTCACTGAGGGACAGGGGCGATTTTCCTCCTGGAGGCATTTCTGTGCTCATGAAAATCTTCAATTTATATTCAAATGAAAGATCTTGTCGTTCTCTATCATTTCAAACGTAAAATTTGTCTGGACTCTGCAAGGACAATAAGATATTTGAAATTGAGCTCCCGTCCTTTACTGAGGGACAGGAGCGATTTTGCTCCTACAGGCCAAAATAACAAGATTTTTCACATTTTAACACTTCACGAGGCGAAAACAAATCAATTCCAATGCCCAGGATCAAACTTCAAAAAAGTCAAAATTTGGTCAAAATATTCAGTCAGACAAAAATTCACACTGACGGTCATCATTTAGACAAGTTTAAGCTCTGCATGAACATTCCAATTGAAAATTAGACCATTTTAGCGAAATCATTGCATTCAAAATTTGCATTCCAGAAAAGGAAGCTCAAAAGCTCTCAAAAATGACTGGATTTTGGCTTGAAAAGGCAAAATTTAAAACCCTAAGGCTTAGCCCTAAATCCAGACAACTAACGGACTAACAAAACCCTAAAAACAAAAGCGAAAACGAGCGAAAAGAGGGGGTCCCCATTTGCGATGGGGCGATGTGTGAAATGGTCACAACAGACAGGGACGGGGGTTTTCAGGTTGGGGACGCGTCCCCGGGTAACTTTGCTATTAACCTTTACAAATGAGAGAGTTTGAGCTTTATATAGAGAGCTCATTTACAATGAACGACCATGATTGATTCTCCATCAATGGCCAAAATTTTACAATGAAACCCTAATTAGGGTTTGTTACAACAAACTCTCGTTAGCCAATGAGAAAATTACTTTCAATGAGTGTGGACCAATAGATAACAAGGGTATGTGCCTTGGAGTTTGTGCCATCACTAGTGAGTCAGGTTCATTGAATCAAGACAAGCTGATGTGGAACTTCTCTGATTGGTGGAGGTAGTGACTGGGACGATGACTAGGATTCCACCTCAACTCGCACTTTGTAGGCTTGATAGACCATCATCATGAAGATATTTCTTGATACTCAACATTATCCAGCTTGCTTAAAGGGATGATGATGATGAGAAACAAACTTTGATTAACTCTTCTGAAACCATCTACTTCTTCAATCGTGCTTGATGTAGGTCTTGTGATGACTTTGGTTGATCTTTCTTCGTTTCGACATACTTGTGAGTGATGCAACTGGTTAAATGTAGCTCTTCGTCGTATTGACTTTGATTTTTGGATTCTCGAAGGGAATTCAAGATTGTAAAACATCCTTTCATCACGTAAGTTACCCTTTATGCTCTTGTGTTTGTTGATGAAGCTTCTTGAAGAGGTTCTCCTTGTATCTTGCTTTGTTCCCTGCAAAACAAACACGCAAGTATTAAATACACTTGATATATAGATTTAATAAGAGCATAAGAGAGAATTCGCCTTCATGAAGGGACACTTGAAGTTGTTGTTGTTTTTTTGTTTTTGTTTTTTTTATGCTCTTGGAGAGGAGCTCTTGAAGTTTACTTCACCCTTGATATTTATTAAGTTTCCCTCGTCTTGCCTTTGAATTTACTTTCATACTTGAAATTCACTTTTGCAACTCAGAATATGAAGTTCGCTCCCCTCTGTCCGTTCATGAAGTTCACTCTTGCATGTTGAGTTTGTGAAGTTCAATATGAAATTCGCTCATACATGCTAATTCATAAAGTTGAGATTTACTCATGTAGGTTTGAACATGAAGATTGCTCTAGATGGTGTGCACGTGAAGCTTGTTTCAATCACCCTGTTTATTAAGTTCTCTTGTCTTTCTCAACTCTCGAAATTTGCTTGAATGAAATTCGCTTCATCTCTTCAAAACATGAAGTTCGCTCTAGATCCTTCAAACATGAAGTTCACCTTCATAGGGAATTCACTCCATTTTCTCAAATCATGAAATTCGCTCTAATCTTCTAAGTCATGAAGTGCATTTTGTATAAAGTTCACTCCCTTTTATTGATTCATGAAGTTCATTTGAATGGAATTCGCTCCCAATAATCAACTCATGAAGTAGACTTGTATGAACTTCGTTCCAAATGTCCCAAACATGAAATTCGCTCCAAGATGGCAACTCATGAAGTTGCAAAATCTGCTCCAAAGTGGCAATTCATGAAGTTACAAAATCCGCTCCACTTGTTCAACTCATGAAGTAAGGATTTCGCTCCACTTTTGCAACTCATGAAGTTGTGAATTTCGCTCCACTCTTGCAACTCATGAAGTTCATGTTCAAATTTGCTTCATTCCTTTGATTCTCATCTTTACCTACAAAGGCTTGAAGATGTAATTTGCTCCAATCTCTCTATTCATGAATTTCACTCCTAAAGTCCAACTCATGAAGTTCAAGTTCGCTCCAAGGGGTGAAATCATGAAGTTCTCTCCAAAACATGAAGTCATGAAGCTCGCTTGGTATTAAATCCATTCAAGATGATCATCCTTCCTTTCTCATTCAACTTCGCTCATGTAGACTTGCTTGTGTATGCTCACAGGTGAAATTCGCTCCAAGGATGCAAGTCATGAAGTTCAAATTTCGCTCCAAGAAGTGAAATCATGAAGTTCGCTCCAAACTAGAAAGTCATGAAGTTCGCTCCAAAACACAAAGTCATGAAGTTGTAAATTTCGCTCCAAAACATAAATTCATGAAGTTCGGTTGCATCTGCTTGAACATGAAGTGATTGATTCCAAATTACCTTCATCTCCTTTCCTCCATTTCGCTTGTGAAGCCTTGAAGGTGAAATTTGCTCCAATACCCCAACCCATGAAGTTCGCTTGAGATCATCAACTCATGAAGTTAGGAATTCGCTCCAAAAGGTGAAGTCATGAAGTGTGAATTTCGCTCCTCTACATGAAGTCATGAAGTATGAATTTCGCTCCACTTGCTCAAGTCATGAAGTATGAATTTTGATTCAAATGGTAAACTCATGAAGCTTGCTCTTGAGTGTTTGATTATGAAGTAGGCAATTTCCTTCATTCCTCCACTTCCAATATGAAGAAGCTCGCTCCAAATCTCCCAAGCATGAAGTTCACTCCAAAAGTCTCACTCATGAAGTTTGCTCCATATCCTTCAAACATAAAGTTCGCTTCAAAAGTGTGAGTCATGAAGTTAAAACCTAGAGAAGGCCTAGAGATGAGGCGGATTACAAATGAGCTTATTAATCACTTCATTGCACAAGATTTCAATCCTTGGAATAATTCATTCAATTGCTCAAACTCATACTTACACCAATTCTTAAGCAAAAGACTCAAGGGAAAATTAAAACAATTGGAGCTTACCTACAACCTTGAACTCTTGGATTGACGCTATCAGCAATTTTATTCAACTCTTTAGCTAGACTCCTGATTAACCGGCATGACATGCAAACCCTAGAAACTTACTCACTTACTTCACATTTCACACAAGGCTATTCACCCGACGCCTGGCCATTTTAAGCGCCTATGCTTCTCTAATGCAAAGGCTAATAGCAAAAGACTCAAACATAGCCTAGGAAGCAAGAAAAAAGTGGGGGTCCCCATTTGTGATGGGACGATGTGTGAATACCTCACAACACTTAACTTGTAAAAACTTCACACATGACTATTAATGGCGATATCGTGTTCACATGCTCCAGTATATGTCCATGCATGAGAATTAAATCATAGCGCAAGGAAATAATGTACTCCTGCCTTAAAAGCAAATGTCCTGTGGTCATAGAGTAACAGGGAAAATAAAAATTACGGGGGCTGAAATATTAAAAAGGATTTGATTTCTTGTCAAAAAGTGGGTAGATGACTATATAAGGCCGTTAAAGGGTCGTGTTCAACCCTGCAACAAGAAAATCTGCTGCAGAATTTGCTTTCCAATAACACTGCTAATATTTAACCTCAGCAAACTTAGAACCCAAAGCCACCACTTTGTTTGCATATTTGTTTAGCTTCCAATTCGGGCATGCTCCCATATTAATAGCATTAGTGACCAACATTGAGTTGCCTTCCAACTATTAGGTTTTGCACACCTAGAGAAGATGCAGCAACCGTCCGTGCAACGACACCTTCCCACTCTGCTTCCTTGCTCATTCTAACTCCCAGATAAAGAGAGCCATCACAAATAAATTACCTTCTATTAATAAGAAACTTGCTCCTAAATTACCCAGATTTCCCTAGGAGGCAGCATATAAATTCACTTTTACACCATTTTAGGAGGCTTTCATGTTTATCTCATCAGAGGAGAGGAAGCGCTCAGTTTATTGCTCCCAATATGAGTTGCACTTAACCCTTTATTGGGGGTAATTTGACTGAATTATTACTGGGAAATAGTCCAGTGTTCCATGGGGATGCATCCCCCCAAAAAAAACCCGCGTCCTCTATAGGGGGATGTTTCCGACACTTGGGGACTTGGGGAAAATATCCCCCCACAACACCACCACTTCCACCACCTCCAACACCTCTGCTGGGGATGCTGCCAGTTCGCTTGCTGCATGGCACATGCCATTACATGCTGATTGCAACCTTTAACTTTGTGAAAACTAGTTGGCCTTTCATGGGGCGCTCACAAAGATGTTATTTTGCAGATTTTGCCTTGAAGATTTCAATTTACCTCTATTTTTATATCAGCACTGCCCCTCCACCACCGCTCCCCCGCCGTCCCCAAATTTAGGCCCTTGGTCCCCGAGTCCCCGAAACCCGTCCCCGCATCCCCCCACCCCCTCGTCAGGAAACTCTGTGGAACATTGGGAAATACAAAATAGAAAACACATTGTATTTTTGAGCATACGTGAATGTAAAGCACTACTGATTGTCTTTCTTTATCAGGTGACGAGAGATGTCTCAGTTCTAATTTTAATGTGTTGGCAGGTATAATGTCTTCCAAATAGCTTTCATAGTTTTGGCTGCTGTTACTATGGTCTATTATTTGGCATTTGTAAGTATTTGACATTTGCACTGTCCTAGTTATGTTGTGTTGTGCTTTAAGTCTAGCACATTTTGGTTTAATATTTTAATTTTATGTCTCATTTTAGAATTGGTTGTATGGCTAATGCAGGGATGGAAAAAACGAAAACCAAGAGGAAGGCTGCAGCTTGCTAGTTAAAACATGCAGCTCTTGAGATCTTAAGCAAGACCACTGCTAGGTTGTTCTGGAGATATGCGTTCATACTAGAATCTGCTATTGGTTTGAACCGTTGATATCTTAAGCAAGACCATGGTCAGGTTCTTCCAGCGATACACTTCCATGCTAGAATTTGCTATTGGTATTATTGGTTTCAGCTCTTGAGATCTTGAGCAAGATCACAGCTAGGTTATTCTGGAGATACACTTTCATGCTAGCGTTTGATACTGGTGTTAACACTTTATTCTACCCTTGTTGAGGCATCATGTTTACTAATTGTGTATGAGAAGATGTTACAATGTAGATTAGTGTAACAAATGAAATCCTTTTTGGCATTTGCCTAGTATTTATTTTGTAGGGTGATTTTGATGATTGTCTTTTGGCTCATCCCTTGCCAAAACGCAGCAGACTTATATGTTGCTTTGGAGAATATTTGAATGCATGTATATAACATTTTTTTGTAAATGTGATGTGGGTACTGATTATTCTGTTGAAAGCTAATGTATAAAATTAAGTTGGAAAGGAATTCTACGTATTAGACCTCCAAAACTAGACATGATCAAGATTCTACCCAAACTTAAAGCATTTAAAGTATCTCATCCCTATTTGTGGTCAGTGTCAGCAGTTTCAAATTGAAGAGAATCTGTCTTACTTTTCCTGTGTCACTGTCAGCAATTCTGATCACGTTTCATTTGTCATAAATGTATGATTCATAAAGACTGTTTTGAATTTGCTATAGAAGTTCTAGGGATAAAGATAAAATAGTTGTAGTTAATGTATCTTATGTAAGTCATTTGGATTGGAGGCAACTGGTCAAAATATTCTGCAGCTGTCATCAAATGCATCAAGATCCATGTCAGTTTCATTATTCCAGTTTAGGTTAGTAACCTTAAAAACCATTAATATTTTCTTTGGCACATTAACTGACAACCTAAGCTTCTATTTTTTTTGTTTCACCTACTTTGTTCTGTGCCCTTGGCACATAGCTACCATATTTTAAGTGTTGTAACTTTATATGCTGCCTTAAAAGAGTGTGTTCCTGAAGAGTAAGCATATCACCGACTGTATAGTTAAGCTTGTGAGTTGCCTTCCAGAAATGACATTTTTAATGCTTTCTACCAGGCATTTTTTGCAGCTTGAAAACAGAGTGCGATTAATGATCATAATGGGTTCACTTTTTAATTTTGCAAGTGGATCATAAAGATTTAGGCCAATATTAGTAATAGTGGGCACCCCTTAATTAGCACACAGGAGACAAAAATGGCCAAAGCTTGGAATCTAATAGAAAGCATAAACATCTTGTTAATATTACTGGAGAAGTTCAGTTTGCACCATACAACATAGATATTAACCCATGAATTATGTAATAGTGCTGTATGCAAAAGTTATGAGCAGCAGGCACTGTTTAGGCATCTAGTGATACCCCCAAAATTTCAGGATATGATAGAGGGTACTGTCTAGGAAATAGATTGAAACTATATTAAGGTGAAAGTAGTTTTAATGTTCACGGTCAGGAGGATCAATTTGGTCTATGAGACCCCCGTTGTTGAAGCTTAGAAGGCATTTGTTGTTCCATTCACTTCCCATATCATTCAAGTTTTGTAATTTGGGTTTGAATCTCATGACCGACAACTTGATAGTAAATTCGAATTTGCCAATCCAGACACTCCTCCCTTACTTCCCAAGAATAAAGAGGTACAAATTCGAACCCTTTAACAAGCCTACTTACATGGGGCATTTTATCAACACTGCACATATACAGTTTATAATAATATAAAGAATTGGAATTGATTTATGAATAATGGAGGTTGAACTCACTACTTATAAGTTTACATCAACCTGAGTTCTCTAGACGGGTATACTTATAATCAGTACAATGGAAGTTACCAAACTGATGATTTATGATAATCCCACCTTGATAACAGTTGTAAGAGAATGCTTATAAGACATACGCTACACATTGGCTTTTGTTATTAGCAAAGAGGCTAGAAGAGTGATAAGTTCAATGCAGTGATTATAAAAAAGCTTATAAGCCATACACATCAAAAGCTCTGCCATTTAATAAATAGGCTAGAGGGTGAGATGTCCAAAGTGGAATGTGTAGAAAGGCTTGCATGCTATTAGCAGGCATCTCTTTGCTGGCTACCCGTGGGTCCCATAGGTTCTTTGGCTTCGTGGATGTTATTAAAAACATTCATTCATTTGCTGCAACTTTTTGTTTGGCCTCATGCATGTTATTAAAAACATTCATTAATTTTTGCTGAAATTACTGAAATTTCCTCGCACAAAATAGTCATCATGACATTTAGAAGTGCTTGTGTGCTTCGCAGGTCCGTCTGTCTTGTAATTATTGAAAAATTCCTTGTGGAAAATGTTATGTCCCCACTTTGGAATATAATTTAATAATAAATAATAATAATAATATTAAAATAGAAAAAAATAAAAAATAAAATTTAAATTAAAATATAAAATAATATAATTAAATGTAATTAAAATTTAATTAAGTTAATGAATGGTCAAAAGACATGGAAGGAAAAGTTGTGACTCCCTCAACCATGGGATATAAAATGGAGAAGAAAACCTCATTTTGAGAAGGGGATAATTTGGGAATCAGAAGTGCAAATCTGATTTAAATAAGAAGTGCAGATTTGATTTTGAAAGGTTGTGTCCCTTTTAAAGGGCAGAAGTAATGAAGAGTTGCACTCTTTCAAAGGGTGCTAATGGTGAAAGGTTGTCTCTTGCCAAAGGACATCCATAATGAAGAGGTGTGAGCTCTCCCTTACATTGAGAGATATAAAGGAAAGGAGTCAAAAGCATCCAGTGAGAGGATCATCAATCAAATCAGATCAGAACTATTATAAGTTATAGGAATTGGCAGCCTCCTAGTAGGGGACATTACAATGGTATCATAGCAATGATCCTGCCATCCTGCAGGGTAAAGAATCTAAAGATGAATCAATGAATCATCCTAGTTAAGGAAAAATAATCTAACAATATGTGTATTCACATGTATGCTTTGTGTTTGCAGATGTCCATGTGTATGCTTCGTGTTTTCAAGTGTATGCTCTATGTTTGATTCATATTCGATGTGTTTGTTTGCTCCATGAGTGTCTATGATTAATATAGACATATTTATTTTGGAACATTGTATTTGAGGTCATGGATGTGTGTCGTGCTTCTAATCATAAGTTTTTAACATTAAGTGATATCTATGATATTGTGCAAACCATTTAAGAAGTGATGCGAGACAAGGATGAGAGAAAACTTGTCTTAAAATTACATAATTATGAAATGTATATGTAATTCATATTATCATTTGTATGAAGAATACCCTATGATGCATATGTTGAGCAAACTGCCATGGTAGTAATATAAGGAAGTACAAAGAGGGAGAATGGTGATGAGGTCCTCCTCTAGGTAGCCCAGCTCATGGTAGTTGACTGATGGTCCCATGAGGCCAAGGGGGTGTAAGACGGAGTCCATCGCTTTTGGACTTAGAGGGAAAGGACATTCAAGACACCCTATTGTATCTTTCTAAACTCTATCATAATTGATTATTAACAAGGGGATAAGAATGGAAATGATGAAGGGGAATGATGATAGGATACCTCACTAGGTAGCCCACCTCATGGTAGTTTGACCAATGGTCCCATGGCTTTCACTCTGCTCTTGGGCCTAGGATAGAGGGTCTCTTGGACACCTCATCATTCCTCTTACTCCCACTTTCTTATGATTGAGCTCCTATAGGGAGTTGGACCAAACCCTAGTTATAAGGTTAATTTATGCTCAATTATCTTTCTTTAGAGATTTATATTATTAGTTCCGATGGTTTCCTAACCTATTGCAAGATCTCAATTAGGTATGCATCTTGTTTCATTTGTAGTTTTACATAAAATGGTGATTTAGGGCAAGAACTAGCGTTTTTACAAAAAAAAGTAGCAACATGTTTATTCTATGAGTGTTTTGAAAGCCATTTCATATTGGAAATCATTTTGAACATTCCATAATCATTGCTTGAGGACAAGCAATCTTGAGTGGGGCGGACTGTAATGTCCCCACTTTGGAAAAGAATTTAATAATAAATAATAATAATATTAAAATAGAAAAGAATAAAAAATAAAATTTAAATTAAAATATAAAATAATATAATTAAATATAATTAAAATTTAATTAAGTTAATGAATGGTCAAAAGATATGGAAGGAAAAGTTGTGACTCCCTCAACCATGGGATATAAAATGGAGAAGAGAGCTTCATTTTGAGAAGGGAATAATTTGGGAACCAGAAGTGCAAATCTGATTTAAATAAGAAGTGCAGATCCGATTGTGAAAGGTTGTGTCCCTTTCAAAGGGCAGAAGTAATGAAGAGTTGGACTCTTTCAAAGGGTGCTAATGGTGAAAGGTTGTCTCTTGCCAACGGGCATCAAAAAATGAAGAGGTGTGACCTCTCCTTTACATTGAGAGATATAAAGGAAAGGAGTCAAAATCATCCAGTGCAAGGATCATCATTCAAATAAGATCAAAACTATTATAAGTTACAGGAATTGGCAACCTCCTAGTAGGGGACATTACAAAAAATAGTCAACATGACACACTTAAATTACTGGATGCAAATTATTGCTATTGTGGAGCTAGATTGACAATGAACACTACATTTCACTTATTCTGCAAATTTTCTTATTAGTTCTTAACTATGTTTAATTAATTGGTAATAAATGAATCAATAAAAATGTAAGAATTAAAATATTGAAATATTTGATCAAATTTTATAATGTATATATTGTTTTTCAATTTCTTTAAATATCAAAATAAAAAGTTGTAAACAATCTTAGGGTGATGTAAGCTATGATTTTTTCAAAACTTTTTTCATTTGGATTATAAAAAAGTTAATAGTGCAAATTTATTTTCATATCACTTTTTGATTTCATTTATTGTCTTATTTGATAAGTGACATTATTTTTATTAATTTTGTTTTAATTAACAATAAAATCATGGAGCCTCTACAACTTCCTGCTCGATTTTGTTCAAATTCTGAATCTCTCGATCTTTGCACATGGAGCCTGTGGTTGGTGGGGGCCATGCTCCCTTGCCTATGAATCCTCCTCCAGACGTCGCTAAAGTGCCTGTAGACGGTCCCACTTTGGCAGATTCTGCTTCTCTGCCTGTGAATTCTGTTGCCTCCAAACCGAACAGTAATGATAGTGTTGTTGCCTCCAAACCAGACGGTAATGATAGTGTTGATAACTCCAACAACTTGGAGATGACGAATTCAAAGGGTGTGAATCCACAGGGAAACACACGTCCCAATGGATGGAAGAATGCGCTTGTTGGAGAGGTGCATAGTCAAGTGGACATCAATATAATCCCAAAATGCTTATAGACTGAGGACGGTCTTGCTATTGTGTTAACAGATTTAGTGGTGGACCGAGCTATTTCTTCAATGAAGGGCACTCTAGTTGGAAAATTCTTCTCTTTCAGGCCCACTATTGAGATGGTAAGGAGTTGGGTATCCCTAAAATGGAAGTTGAAGGGTAGTGTTACTGTTAGTGCCATGCTTGGCGCTCTCTTCTTATTCAAATTTACAACGGAGGAGGAATTAGTGATAGTCCTTTCTGGTGCCTATGAGAAACACCATTTCTCTCTTTGTAGATGGAAACCTGGTTTTGATCGTGCAACAGATTTGAACAAGTTAGCCCCGGTATGGGTTTGTTTGCTAGGGCTCTCGCTTGAGTTCTCGGATGAACAAAATTTTCAGTGGATTGGCAACACTTTTGGACACTTTGTGTCTACTGACGAGGTGACAAGGCTAAGGTCTAAGTTAGTGTTTGCTCGTTTCTGTGTGTTGGTTACTGGTAAAAAGAATCTCCCCAATTTTATTACTTTGCAATCTAAGTGGGGAAGTTGGACTCAGGCAATTGTTTATGAGAATACCATTGTTTATTGTCAAAGATGTTCTAAGCTAGGACATCTAATCTTTGACTATAAGGGCCCCCTGAAAATACCTCTTAAATGGAAGGAAATTGTTATTGAGACGGAGGTGGTGAACAATCCTTTGCATGGGGTTTTTGGGGAAGATGTCAGTGAGGGTTATCCTTTTAGCGAAGGGCTACTCAAGATGATGGAAACCCCCAACAAGTCCCCCGAGGGGGGCCAAAAATGTTCCACTACCAGAGTAGTTCCCAGTTGGAGGTTGAGATTCACGTGCCCTCTGCTGATTTGGCTTCGACGGGTGCGTTGGCTGGTGCGGGGGCTCACAGACCCCTTGAGGAAGGGGAGATTCCCCACAACTACCCCTCTCACTTGCTCCCTTGTTGCTGACGCCTTAGTGACTTTAGGGACATGTAAGTCCAATGGGAACATGGCCTCTACTGCCCCCCCTTGTTAGTTCTCCCCCCGCTTCAATTGTGGTGTAGACCTTCTCCTCTCTTAGTACGTCCTCTAGCGGTGGTACTCGGGTGGCGATGATGGGTGGGTGACCCAGAAAACGAAGATGGGGAACAAGAAGATTGACGTCAAACTGGAAGTGAAGTCGGGTCGTCCATAACAGAGAATGTCTAGACATAAAGAAGTGGCAAGGGAAATTGCCAATGGTAGGCAAAAGACCCTGGATTCTTCAACCAAAATTAAAAAATGAAATTCCTTTCATGGAACATGCGGGGCTTAAATAGCTCCCAAAAACAGTTGGCCCTTAGGGATTGCATTCTTGAGAGACATTGATATTTTGCTCCTTTAAAAAGTTAAGATGATAGATAGTTCTTTTAGTAATATTGCTAGGAGTATCTGGTCTGGTTCCTCATTTCTTATTAGTAATGCGAATGGTGTCTCAGGGGGTGTGGGATCCTTTGAAATTGGATGACACTTTATATCTTCCTCAGCTAGTTTTTTGACTATGAAGTTCACTCTCCAATTTAATTCTTGGTATTTGGTTAATGTTTATGCGCCCAACACCAGGATGGGTTGTATGGTTCTTTGGGATGAAATTTCCAATTTGATATGTTAGGACCTAGATTCCCACTGGATGGTGGCTGGTGACTTCAACCCCCCTCTGTTTCCCTCTGAGAAATGTGGAGGCTTGATGGATTCTTCGAATAGTATGACTGACCTTGCAAGCTTCATCTGTAAGAACAGGTTGATGGATGTTGACTTGAGGTGGCAGCCGTTCACTTGGTCCAATCATTGGAAGAGGATACACCTTATCCAGGTTCGAGTAGACAAATTTTTCGTCTCAGCTAATTGGGATATTGGATTCAATGCCTCCCTTCATGCTCTCCCTTGGGCGGTTTCTGACCACAGCTAGTTTAACAGACCTGTCAGTGGTTGAATCACTTTCCGCTATGAAATCATGTGGACAACACACCTCGAGTTCATGGATTACATGTTAGAAGGTTTTTCATTGATCTCAAGTTTTTCCAAGGTTTATTTGAGGTGCCTAGATGTGAGCTTGAGATGCTTGAGGTACCTAATTGGTTGCTTGAGGTGGTTGCTTGTCTGGTTGAGCTAGTTGTTTGCTAGCTTGAGGTGTTGGAGCTGTGTGTATGTCTTCTTAAGCTACTCGTGTGTCTGCATCAACAGTCTGTGTGCTTACATGTCATCCATCAGTTCCTACATCGGTTTTTCACCATATCAACCTTGACTTTTCAAAGGAATCTTTATAATATGTATCGAATACCTTAAGTTAAGTAACTCATTTATTGTGGGGGTTTAATTTAAAATGAATTTGACGTATCCTTCCCATTTCTCCCTTTTTGGAGACAATTTTAGTATTTTATTTAAAAGCTAGGTAGTGTTTAAGATGAATATGGCAAATATTATCGTGTTTCTAGAACACGAACCGAGGAAGATGTTATTTTGTTAAAAAAGGATGTGTTTCTTTTTTAGTATGCCAACTACTTATTATATGCGTTCAACACATATTGTCTATTTCAAGCTATTCGTGGTATATGGGAAATTAATTCCAGTCAGACATGAGATTTAAAAAAATTAGATTCAATGTTTGAAGTATCGATTTAAATGGCACATTCGATTTGAACTAATTTTTTTTGGGTAATAACTTGTGCAAAAAAAAAAAAGGTTTTAGCGCCACAAAGACTTCTGCTACGTGGGTCTGTCTTCGTCGGGAAGAACAAAATCATGGGCCTCTTTTTTTTAAGAAATGCTCTTGAGAAATATTTTTGGTGCCATGATAGTATCGTAGGTGTGATGAGATGATTATCGTGAAGCCTTTGTATTCTGGTTTTGCCAGAAATGGCCATATGATGGTTGTCGGGAGACATGGCATATCCAAAATGCTAGCTGGCGCCTTTTTTTTTTTAAAGGAAGTTCGAATTGAGTGTGGAGGTAGATGTTTTTCTTTGACCCAAGTTACCAGATTCTTCTGTGCAACTGCTGGGTCTTGGTTCGATTCGCCCAAAATTCTGGTTTGTTGGAAATTCACCCAAAATTCATCTAGGGTTCATATTTTGCCCTGTGGATTTGATCAACAAGACCCAAGGAGAATTTTGACAAATTTTCAGAGAATTTTGACCTCAACAATAGAGCCCGAGGAGAATTTAGGCGATTTGACACATTTTTTAATTTTTTTAAAAGTTTTCTTTTTGATTCTTCTAATTCAAAAGAGTGTATTTTTCAAAGGGAAAAGAATAGTGATATCACTTACCCTATACTAGGTGCATGGATAGCAAATTTGACTCAGATTTTGAACTGTTTATAATTTAAATGTATCATAGTTGTGTTTCTTGTGTGTTTAATTCATTACTGTAATGGGGTGGAAAGTGAATGATGGAGAGATCAAGAGGAAAGATTTTCTTCCCTTTGAGGAGAGATGGAAGTTTCACTACAGATTTCCCTTCAAACACTTTATCCACATTACATTTAAAAGAGGGGGGGAATTCACTAGATCCAACCTCTTAGGAAAGAGATTGAATACTAAATGAATTGATAATGGTGTGAAGATGACAAGGTAACCCCTCTTTTAGAATAAGTAATGGTTGAATTATGTGTTTTGAGACTAAGTGTAAAGGTAGCAAAGAACTGATTATAACTTGAAATAGAAGCGTGAGATGATGTTGTGCACCTGGATCTGGCTATAATATGTTGAGACGAAGCTGCCCTATGATCAGGCTTGAGGATTCAATTCGCCGACGTGAAGACCCTAATGTGGTAAAAAATTGCAAGTGCCGCAATTTTATGACACTACAATTACGAACAACTGTTCATTGTCATGCCATTTTCTCTTTAAACTGGGTGTGTGGTTATGCAAGGTCTAATGGGTTAGGTCAATTAAAAGAAATCCTATGGTTATTACACTATTATTAGAGACAACAAACCCACTAGCCTTTTGAGTGTGTTGTGTATGTAGCTAAGCATGGGCCTTGGAAAGAAGCTAGAAGATGAGAGTCACGATAGTTAGGGTTTGGAATTGAAGGTAGGGGTAAGAAAATAGTGGAGTGGGATGAGGATTGGAGAGCCTGCATGCAAATACAACAAATAACACACAACTAGGAACAAATGGCAAAACAACAAGAGCAAACACATAAATTCTTCTTCAAATGTTGTAAAACATGAACAATTCTAACAATTCCACCAAATCTACACAAAATATGGAGTAGAAGGTAGTAACTCAAATATAATTGTGGACCTACATAGCCTATATTCTTTCCTAGAGTTGAGTTGACACAAGAAGATGAAGAGTTGAATCCAATAGAAAATGTTTTCAATGCTTGCATAGATTTATATTCAAAACTTGATCTAGATGTTAGATGTCAAATCCCATTTGTATATATTTGTTGCTGCATATATGTATATATTTTTATATGTTTTTGTATGGATGAACCCAAAGCGAACCCAAACCCACCCCCCCCAAAAATGAATGAATTTGTGAACCCGAATCTCGAACCAGAATCTGATTCCGAACCGGGACTGACAACTTAGTTTATGACCATATTCGTGATCTTTATACTAGGCAAAGAGTGGAATAAATACAGTTTTATTAAAATCACGGGTTTGGCATCTTATGGAATGTTTGTGCTGGTGATATATGTCAGATTTTTTAATATGTGTGGGATGTTATGCATGTTATGGGTGGATCAAGCTTCAAAACAGTGAGTTGCTATTTTTTTTAGTGATATATAAAAAAAATGTCCTTTCATTTGGTGTTGTGTGGTGCGATTCTGTGTATTATCTATTCTTCAAGAAGCAACGACGTGTGGAGTCAATTTCACAAAGATACGAGGTTGTTCTTCAACATGTGTTAGTGGAATCGGTATATACATAGTGCTAAATGTTTATGTGGGTACAAATATATTATTAAATTTTTCTAGTTCATCAAATGGTTGAGACAAGGATTGTTTTTACTGAAGATGATTTTTGAGTTATGGATTGCTGCTTAGATTTTGTATTCAGTAGTTTGGTTCAACAGTAAAGATTGGAGTTGGTGCTTCATCCGAACTGAGAGTTGGAGTTTTCTTTCAGGTTAGTGCTTTAGTTGTTCTCAGTTGGTGTTGAGAAGAGAGTTGGCGCTCTCCTTGATGGTTGATTCTATGTAATCTGGGTTGGTGCTATTTTCAAGCGAATTAAAAGTATTTTGGTGTCGTGTTTTTTTACCCGAAAGGGGTTTCCAAGAGAAATTTTGTGTTCTTGTGCTATTGATCTTTCTATGTATCTTATGTATCATTCTAAAAATCTACGTTAAATGTTTGAAACACTGATTCACCCCCCCTTTCAGTGTTTGTTGTGTTCTTATCAATTGGTATCAAAGCAAGTACCTTCTATTAAGACTTAAAAGTTTGAAGGTTGATCCTATTGGAACTCGAAAATGAATGCTTTGGAAGGTATTGCAACAAATAGAGCCCTTCTATTTGATGGTTCTAATTATGCCTTTTGGCGTGTCAGGATGAGAGAATAACCGATGTCTCTTGGATTCAATGTCTGGAACAATGCTGTGTTGGGCTACGCACCTCCTCAAAATCCTCCATCTATTGTTGATGAAAAATGAGCTTTTCAATGCAACACAAAGGCTATGAACGCTATTTTGTGTGGATTGTTAGACTTAGAATTTGTGAAAGTTATGCATCGTGACAATGCTCAAGCAATGTGGGATAAGCTTAAAAATGCCTATGAAGGAGATGAAAAAGTGAAAAAGGCCAAGATTTAGACTCATCGAATGCAATTTGAAAGTCCGAAAATGAAGGAGGAAGAAAATGTTGCAGCATATTTTCTAAGGGTCGATGAAGTGGTTAACTCTCTTAAAGGCTTAGGAGAGATTATTGATGACAAAGTTGTTATACAAAAAAATTTAAGGTCTCTACCTTTAAGGTTTGATGCAAAGATTTATGCAGTTGAAGAGATGGATGATCTTGATTAGACGACAATTGACAAGCTCCATGGTATATTGACTGCATATGAAATGAGGACCAACATAGAATCTTCAAAAAACAAAGACTTCTTTAAAAGCTTCAAAGAAAGGCAAACAAAAGGAACAAGTTTCTAGTAGCGATTTAGATGACGATTCAGACTTAAAAGAAGTGTTTTTTAGTAGAGAGTCAAAGAAGGACTTTAGCAAAAACATGAAGAAGACCTCTCTTAGATGCTTTAACTGGACATTTTGTAGCCAAATGTCCATACGAGGATAATGATGACAACAATATTGAAAAGAAGCCAAAACTAAACAAAAAGAAGTATAGAGGTAAAGACAAGAAGACTTGGAAATCCAAAAAGAGTCTATATTCAAGGAAGGAAAGTGATTCTTCTGAAGGAAGTGATGAAGAATCTCTGAGTGAAGAGATTTTGTTTATGGCTCTAGAAGAATCTCACGCTGAAAATAAAAAAGATGAAGATGTCTTTGATGAAGAAGATGGAGAAGTGGACCTTGAACAAGAGTTGTTAAGCGCACTTAGTGTAATTAAAAGTCTTAAGAAGAAAAATCTAAATTTGAAGCTTTTGCTCAAAGAAGAGACTGAATGAAAAGTTAGAAAGTCACAAGCTCTTAAGGATGCATAGAAACAAATTAATGATCTGAAAATTTAGATTGTTGAGGCTAAGAAACTTGAAGAGGAATTGAAAAATCCGATTAAGGCAAAGGCTGAAAGCTGTGAGAAACTTGAAGTGGAGATTGCTTCTCTTAGGAAAATAGAGAAATTATCTACACTACTGAACTAAGAAGAGATAAATAAAAAAGGTTCACTTTCATTGGACAATTTATTAGCTTCTCAAAAACAGTCCTCATACAAGGGTGGAGTTGGCCTTAAAGAAGGTCAAAGCTCCAAGGTAGAACAACAAACTTCTAATTGTGAGAGCTCAAGGATTTCATCTTCAAAAACCAGAAATAATGTTTTCAAGCAACCTTTCAGTGCTAGACAAGCACACTTAACTAGGTTTAATTATTCATTCTTTCATGGTTATTGTATTTCTTGTAACTATTTTGGACACAAGGCAACACATTGTAGGGTGTCTTTTAGAAATGATTTCAGGTTTGTGAATCAGAACTCTTTTGCCCCTTTGAGAAGTTATAATTATGTTTGTTACAAATGCAATAACATTGGACATAGTGCAAAGCTTTGTAAGAATGATAGGGTAGATTTCTCAAGCAAAGAAGTTAAGAACAATGCTAAAGAATCCAAAGTATGGATGAAGAAAGAGAAAGAAGTTGAAACAAAGTCTCTGATTGTGTAAACAACTCTTCTTGCACAAAGTGAAAAAGACATTTGGTATGTGGATAGTGGTTGTTCTAGACACATGACCGGAGATGAGAGTACATTTTTAACTCTCAAGAAATCAAATGGTGGTAAGGTAAGATTTGGTGGAAAATCATTTGCTAAGGTTGCTGGTAAAGGTACTATCACGTTGAGTGATGGAAAGACTAAAGTTAAGAATGTGCTATTTGTAGAAGGCTTGAAGCATAATTTGCTTAGTGTAAGTCAATTGTGTGATCAAGGTCATAGTTTAAATTTCAGTTCTGATTGTTGCAAGATTAGTAAAGATGCTATTCATATTGCTGAAGCTAGTAGGGAAACAAATAATTTATACATTCTTGATGATGCTAAAAGTGAAACTTGTTGTTTGAGTCTACTTGATGAATCTTGGTTGTGACACATGAGACTTGGTTATATAAATTTTGACAGCCTAGTTTAGATCAACAAGGAGGTGGTAAGAGACTTGTCAAAACTCACTAAACCATTTGACACATTGTGTAAAGAGTGCCAATTGGGTAAAAAAACTCGTAGGGTTTTTACAGCAAAGGAGTACTCAAGAACAATGCCTCTAGAGCCGGTTCATACTGATTTGTGTGGACCAACAAGGGTTGCAAACTTGCAAAGTAAGATATACTTTATGTTATTAATTGATGACTACTCACGTATGACTTGGGTGGATTTTTTGAAGGAAAAATTAAAAGCCTTGGAGAAGTTCAAAGCTTTCAAAGCTTTGGTTGAAAATGAGAAGGGAGTGGAAATCAAATGCTTGCGATAAGATAATGGAGGTGATTTTACCTCTAATGAGTTTGTGACTTTTTGTGAAAAATATGGTATTAAGAGACAATTTTTAGCTACTAAGACACCTCAACAGAATGGGGTGGTTGAGAGGACAAATAGGCTAGTTCAGAAGATGGCTAGAAGCATGATGAATGAATCTAGGGTAAGTGATTGCTTTTGGAAAGAAGCAGTTCATACAACAATTTATATTTAGAATAGAATTTTGGTTAGGACAAAGCTCAACAAGTCACCGTATAAATTATGGAATGGTAAGGCAACAACTGTTAAGTATTTTAAGATCTTTGGCAGCCCTTGTTATATTAGGAGAGATGAGGATAATTTAGGCAAATTTGATCCTAGATCAGATGAGGGTATTTTTGTAGGATATTCCTCAAAAAGTAAAGCCTATAAATGTTTTAATAAGAGGTTTCACAAGATAGTTGAAAGAACTAATGTGAAAATTTATAAGATTTTCAATTCTTCTGAGAAATTACAAAGTTGTGATGATAGCTTGCAAGGTGATGAAGCTGAAAATGTTGTCAACAAATTTCTATCGGTCGACAAGTTGGGATATCAACAATGTTGGAAACACTTATAATAACAATCAATATAAAGGAGTGGATGCATATTTAGAGGCCGAGACAACAAATAATCATGTTGATACAACAAATGTTAGGGGTAAATAACATATGTTAGTAAGAATAATATTTATAAGTGTGTTATGTTGTGTTTATGTTTATGTTGTCGCCTAGAGGTTCTCGTCGGGTAGTTGGGAGTTGGTGACGGTTGGCAACTTGACCAACCGTCAGGTCTTTATATGGTTTGGTTGGAACCTCGACAGGGGAGATTATGTATGGACATTCTGGACACTGGAATAAAGATATAACTCTTCTGGTCTAACTAGTATCATTGTCATTGATGCTGTGATGTATGACTGTTCTGTTACATGAATATTGGTACGTGTGGAAAAAACTGTGTTATCTATTCATTCACCAACAATACATTTAGGACTAAACATTTTGGCGTCATTGCTTGAACGAACATGGAGATAACTATGGTGGGAGGTGGAAGCAATTAATGGGCCAACCATTTAACGAACAATTAATTGTCATGGACAATGACACACACGAAGAGAGTACCGCAGAAGAGGAACGAGAGGAGCAGTTGACGACATACTTGGTGGAGTTGTGGGACGTGTCGGTCACGCAATACGTGCAGCGAGAGGCTCAGGAGAGAGCCGTCTCAGAAGGCACGATACGGGGTGAACTCACCGTCAGCACCCCCATCTTTGACCTGCTCAGAAGTATTCCAAGGTTACTCGCTAGAAATCTGATCGCACTCCAAGACCGAAGGGAGGAGACGACAAAGGAACTTTGGCAGCAACAAGTCCTCCGACAGTACGAGGAGTGGAGTCATAGGGAGGAAGAGGAGAGGGAGGCTAGTCGGCACTGTACCTCTGGCACTTGATGCCCCTACGGCCAAACAAAGACAAACATACCACTACCATCGAAGGAGTAAACGAGGGAACTGTACAGAGATCTCTTCGCATAAAAGAATAAGCCGAAAGGAGATGACGACTAAGGGAGGTTGCCGACTTGAAGAGTTCGAAGAAACATATCAGAAGTCGGAGTCGTAGTTGGGAGAGGTAAAAAACTGTGTACGTGGAAGGAGTTGGCTGAGGTCTCCAGGAACCTGCCACTTCCAGACATAGCAGAGGAAGATCTTGCCGACCAGGCCCCACACTTGACGTCAAGTGAAGAGGACTCCGGAGCCGAGTCGCAAAACACCCCATCGAAATATTCTGAACAAGGAGAGGAGGCAGTACGAGACCTGCACGAGGAAATCACCACTATTTTTGAAGCAACGTTATCTGGCATTAAAAGTTTGTCCTTGTTAGAGGGAATCAAAATAGGAGGGTCAGATCTGGAAACCCTAGGAAGGAGGGACTATAGAAGCGAAGGTGACCAAAGCCTGGCTGACAGGGGTCCAACCAGACTAGGAGCGTACGGTACCTCCCGGACACATAATACCTTCTCGACATATAGCCATTTCCAAGCACTGCATAAAACCATCCAGAAAAGAACAATGGCACACACCCCGAAGAAGCTAAAACTCCCAAAATTCATGGGTGACGGGTCAGAGGACCCCGTACGACATTGTAAGGCAAGCGTGACCATCTGGGAAGCAAATGGCCAGGATGACCAGGACTACTGGTTGAAGACATTCCTAGCCCCTCTACGAGGAATAGCCATTGATTGGTATATGGACCTCAATGCCCAACATAAAACATCCTGGAGCAATCAGAAGAAGGCCTTTGAGGAAGAGTTCAAACTCCTACGGGATGACAACCAAATTGTGGCAAATATTTACAACACCAAACAAGGAAAAAATGAAAGTGTACGCGCATATAACAGAAGGCTCAGGGAACTGCTCAATAAAATGGAGAACCAGTCGACTGATGGTCTCAAGAAAAGACGGTTCATTGAAGGATTGGTACCATCCCTCAGACGGAAGATGAAGGTGGTCCCTCCGCCCTCATATGATGAGGCGTACAACCGTGCGATGGATATTGAAAGAAAAAAAAGACATCCCGAGGGAAGCGCCAGGTGAGCGATGGTGATAGTACGGATGAAGACAGTGATGGGGAGCCCAAAACCGTGCAAGCACTCCGAAGGGATATGATGAGAATGATGAAAGAACTAAAGGAGGATAAAGAAGGTGGCAGGGAAGGAAAGGAGCTATGGTGCACTGACTGCAAGACAGAAGGACACACTAAGGGGAGTTGTCCCCGCAAAGCCTTCTGTGACATCTGCCAAGTAATGGGACATTCCATTAAGGAATGCCCGTACAACTTGAAAACACGGAGCACACAAGTGCTCTACGCCCAACCTGACCAAGTTACACTGCCAGTGACACCTCTAAAGCCGAGAACAAACTCTGACGCCTCTCCTGGAGGGTACAGGAACAATCGGCGAGGTAACAACATGTCCAATAATAACACACCAAGGAGTAGAATTCAATATGACGCGAAGGGACGACCCATGATTCAATGTAGAAAGTGCAACAAATGGGGTCACTTTGCGCGGGAATGTCAAAACGGGGGTGACGCAAGAAGTTTTCTATGTAAATGGTGCGGCCAGGGAATCATGAGGACATAGACTGTCCAAGGCAAAAAGAGGTGAATATGCTGGAGGTGGAAGGACCGAGGGAAGGTGTATTGGCAATCACAAGATTGCAAATAAAAAATCCATGTACCCCGATCCTTGCATAGAGAAGGAAAGACTACAGGAAGCCAGGGCGGATATCAACCGGGCAATGACAAAAGAGCGAAGGGCCTCGCACGCGGCTGCTAGTACACCACTTTGGTCAGGACCGGAGAAAACTATCATTAAGCAAATGTTACAGACCACAATACTCGTATGGGTATCCAACCTTCTACAAACCATGCCACAGTTGAGGATGGCCCTGACAAATGCAATTGGTGACACCACCGTCGACTAGGAACACCGGATGATGACATAACCACATAGTACGACTTCGGTGAAGGAACATGGTACAGACGCCATGGACCCTATGCTACTCACTGTAAGCATTGGACAAAAACCTGTCATGGTGGAGATGGACATAATGGGACAAAATCTCGCAAACACCATTGTGGATGGCGGGTCTGGAGTCAACGTACTATCGGAGGAAACATGGAGAAGCCTTGGCAAGCCTACTCTCTGACCACCAACATTCCATCTCGTTGGTGTAGACCAACACATTATCAAACCTCTCGGTACACTCATGGAACAAAAGGTAGTGATCGGGACACAACAATTCATTCTGGATTTTGTAGTCATTCCACTGGAAAGAAAAGCGTACGACACCCTCCTGGGAAGGGGGTGGTTGATCATGGCTAGAGCCAATCATAACTAGAAGAAGAATACACTCTCAATCGAAAGTGAAGGCCATAAGTATGTGATTGACCCGAGGAATCAGTTAGTCAATGAAGAGCTCACGTCATTTGAGTTTGACTCGGATGACTCAAATAGATGGGAGTGGGGTTCCTAAGGAGATAGAGGAGGGAAGGAACCCAACAAAGGAGTGTTGGAATTGGATGGATGCTCTGAAGATGGAACTAGTTCGCTGACTAGACTCTTCCATTGGTAGATGGAGGACTATGAGGTCTTCCACCAGGAGTGCCACATGTTGCAAATTTTCGAGATTGGGGAATCAAGTGGCGGTATGGAAGAGAAGTCATTTCCCTCGGAGTATGGTAGGTACCAGGAGGGAATGGCATGAGTGGTTGACACACTAGCCCACCAATTTGAACGAGACAAACCCATCAAGTACGAGGAAAGGGATGTGAAAAAAATCAATCTAGGCAAGGATGAGGACCCACAGGTGATACTCATAGGGGATGACAGGAACCCCGTACTGGATCACTTGTACGACGTATGGTCGACAAAAAAGGGAGAATGGGAGTGTTTGAGTTATCTGTATGGCGTACAGTCGACAAAGAAGGGAGATTGGCATAGCCTGTATGGTGTATGACTTGCAAGGGGAGGAATACCGTATGAAGGAACATTGCACCCATAGGAAACTAAGTTGTACGATCTTGTACAACTACCAGCGGATAAAGGAGAAAGACTGAACGGTCAGAAAATAGACATACCATACATGTAGGATCCATACAATCCCCTCTTTTGTGACGTTCGTACACACAGGGAGAAGTTGTATAAAAAGTTTGAGGGTATTTATGCAGAGATTTGTGCCATCCATGTGGAGCTGAGTGAAGAGTTGGCACAGGTTGAAGAGACTGTACCACCAGTGAGCGGAAGTGCATGAGTTAATCTGTACAATGTAGAGGCAACAGTTGGTCCAGTGGTCCGTACCAATATGGCAGACTAGACAATGGCAGAGGAGGCCGCACCAGGGAAAAATGAGGTCCCCGTACAGGGAATTGGTACTAGTATGACATGTTCAAGTATTGGTACGATGAGCACTAGTACCGTATTGACATGTATTGGTACGGTTCCAATAGGAACTAGTATGATTCCAACAAGAACTGGTATGGTACTAGCAGGTACTGGTACACTAGGTGCTAGTACGATAGGTTCAGGTACTGGTACGACGATCACTGGTACTAGGCCAGAAGGACAACTTCTAGCAAAACAAATTCATGTTTTTTTCAAGCTGGAACACAAGACATTCTACATGTTCCATCATGCTATCATCCTATTCCTAGACGCCATACACCTGCAAGTACCACCAAAAATGTGGGGAACCTTCGAACCGCGCGGGTGGGTGGAACCGAATAAACCTACCATGTACTACTATACTCACTTGGCCACACTAGGTGACACCGCACAACTAGCCAAAAGGAGAAAAAAGTTGGACACGTCCGTAGAGGGCGAAGATGCCACCAGTGCAGAGTATTCTGAGGAGGTAGAAGAGATCGAGGAGCAGGAAAGTGGTGATGAGGGGTTTCATATGGCACCTCACACAGTTGTGAAGGATGAAGGGGAAGCAGAGTTGCAACAACAGGAAGAGGAGGAAGAGGAGGATCAACACGAAAGGTTACTAGCACAATGGAAGAGTACGAGGGTAAAGTTCACACCTTCCAAATTATCTTCGGCACACTTGGTACCACAAGAGGCACTTACGGTGGCTAGCCCTATGGGGGACGTACGACCAGTAGGGGTGTTGTTCTAAAAAATCAATGAAGGAGAACCACCAGTGCAACGATGGGTATCATTACCATAGAAACCAATACTTGCATTAGAAACCATGAAGGGTACCAGTACGGTAGACCAGACAGTGGTAGGGGAGGCCGTACCAAGAAAAGACACAATGGTTGAGCAAGGAAATGGTATGACATATCCAGGTTCGAGTACGGAAGACATTGGCACGGTACCAATAGGTACTGGTACAACATCAATAGGTACTGGTACACGGAAGACATTGGCACGATACCAATAGGTACTGGTACACCATCAATAGGTACTGGTACAATGTCAGTAGGTACTGGTACGGTTCCAATAGGTAATGGTACAACTTCAACATGTACTAGTACGACTCCAACATGTACTGGTATGACTCCGCCAGGTATTGGTACAACATCAACAGGTACTAGTACATCTCCAGTAGGTACTGGTACGGTTCTAATAGGAACTAGTACAACTCCAACGGGTACTGGTATAGTACCAGTAGGAACTGGTACAACAAGAACTGGTACGATATTGGAAGGTACCGGTGTGGCTCCAATAGGTGCTGGTACGACTCCAACAAGTACTGGTACAGTACCAACAGGAATTGGTACAACAAGAATTGGTATGGTACTGACATGTGTTGGTACGATGCCAACATGAACTGGTCCTATGCCAACATGAACTGGTACGGTGCAAGCAAGAATTGGTATGATGCCAATAGGTGTTGGTACGGTGCCAACATGTACTGCTACGGTGCCAACAAGAATTGGTATGGTGCTAGCAGGAACTGATACTGTGCCAGCAGGAACTGGTATGGTACCAGTAGGAACTGGTATGGTAACAACAGGAACTGGTACAGTACCAGAAAGAACTAGTACGATACCAACATGTACTGGTACGCTAGGTGCCAGTACTGTATTAGCAGATAAAGATGAGGCAGGGGATGTGAGGTGCCAGTACGGTACCTCACAGATGGAGCAAAAATATAAGAAATTGTTGGAAGCTACCCACATGGTAAAGAAGGCATTGGAATGACAGCTGCTAGCAGAAAAGAACCTAAGATTTCACACCGGAAAACAACTTTCTTCTCCGACCACTACAGGGACGCCTCCTCCCTCTTCTTGGTCCTAGTTTAAGTTTTATATTTTAGCTCTTATTGTCTTAGTCGACTGGAAGATAACTACTTTTTTTGGGGGGCTAATGTTAGGGGTAAATAACATATGTTAGTAAGAATAATATTTATAAGTGTGTTATGTTGTGTTTATGTTTATGTTGTCGCCGAGAGGTTCCAGTCGGGTAGATGGGAGTTGGTGACGGTTAGCAATTGATAGTTCTAATACTTAAAGATAAGTACAAATGCCAAGCTAATAAGATGAGAGGGGGGGGGGGTGAATCATACAAACTTAATCTTCCATCAAAACATCAGATTCAACCTCGGTAACATATACTTTAGTAATATAACCAAAACTACTAAACATGCAAACTCAAAAGCATATAAACATCATAACACTCATAACACCAGATTTAACGTGGAAACCCAAATAGGGAAAAAGCACTATGGGATTTCAGACCCACTAAGAAATATACTCTTCTAGAGTATGCTCGGTTAAAAGAAAATCCTGTTAAAGATTACAAACACATTGCTAGATGTGACCAAGTTAAGGGATTTCCCTCAAATCTGTTAGGATCTTCACCTTGTTAGAAGTGACCTTGTTAAAGGATTTCAAACACTCAATCAGAATGTCACCTTGCTAGAGGGTTTTACAAATAAGAATGTTAAGTCCACTCGGTTAAGAGATTTTCTGTCACTTCACAAAATAACAGTAATAAAAATCTATTTGCAACTTCACATCTAAAACGCTAAAGCAGATTCTTATTTGCTCAATACAATATAGACATAGAACTAATCTTGTCCATCTACTGGGCTCTATACTCTGTTATTCAAAATAGGTCTTCAAGCTTTTGTGCTCGGTAATCATTATGTAGCATCCCTGTTCATACACTTGTCCACATACATTGTTTATCAACAGTTCCCTATTTATAAAGAATTCGCCAACCACTTAATCTCCTTGATCAGATTTCCCATGATCAATCATAGCCATTAGATCTTCAAACTTTGACCAGGTTCAATGTATCCTTAGATCTGAAAATGTTTTACCCCGCCTTGGAACTTGCATATATTTCTTGGAACTTGTGCTAGGGTATTGCGGTTCAATATGAGCTGTAGATCTTCCTGCCAATTTTCCTTTGCCATAGATTCTTTAACAAACTTCATTCACGACATACCAATCATTTAATCATAGCTAGCTCATCAACTTCCTTCATTAAATAATGCTTTTATTCATTCAATGCATTCTGTTATTACTCGGTTGCAACTCGGTAAATACTAAACTTCACTCGGTAGGCATTCTGCCTTCATTAACCGATAGCGATAACCTTAGGGTTTACCGACTAGGTTCTTTGCTCGGTAACATAGTATAGTATTAACCTTTCAATCAATAATATATGTAGGATATCAAAACAATCTAATCATCATGATCTCATCATTGTCTAACTCGGTAATAGTTGCCCATTGAATAACTTATTTCTCCCCTTATCCATCGTATTCTTTCTATGTCTTTTCCTGACATCTTTATACTCATCAAATCATACTTCTCAAGATATATACTGAATTAGAAAATCAATTTCTTGACATCAATGACAAAATAATAATATTAAGACAGTAAAACATCCTTGATTATTTTTATCCATAATCGTCAACAACCTTCTCAATATCCTTATTGAAATGCCAACAATCTCTCCTTGTCTGTTATAATGCCAAATGCCAACAACAACTTGACCAACTGTCAAGTCTTTATATTGTTTGGTTGGAACCGTAGTCTTGGTCAAAGCATTTTGTCTTCAATTCCTATTCCCTGTATTATTTCTTGTATTGTTTCCTGCATTGTTTCTTGCACACCTTTAGAAAACATCCTAAAGTGTGGAAATCAACATCAACTCCTAAAAGATATTCTGTAGAGTCATTGAATTGATGCTTTCACCAAACTCGATCAGTGAGTAGATAATAGGGGTAGGACCCCTAACTTACTTCTGAGATACTCAAAAGTGTCCCTTCGTAGTGCCTTGGTGAAGATATCTGCTATTTGTTCCTTTATGCTAACATACTCCAACACCACTTTCTTCTCTAAGATAATGATATTTGATAGAGATGTGCTTTGTCTTAGAGTGCATAACATGATTCTTTGAAATGTTAATGGCACTAGTATTGTCACATAATATAGTTACTGGCTCGGTAACTTTCTCATTAATACCTTCCAACAGTTGTTTGATCCATGCTATGTTGGTACAATTCAATGCTGTAGCAACGTATTCAGCTTCTGCTGTTGACTGTGAAACGCATTCTTGTTTCTTGCTAAGCCAACTCACTAGTCTTTTTCCTAAAAAGAAAACTCCTCCACTTGTGCTTTTTCTGTCATCAATGTTGCCTGCCCAATCAGCATCAGTATAAACTTTTAAATCAAAATCATTTCTTTTCTGATATACTAAGCCATAATCCTCAGTGCCTTTTAAGTATTTGAAAATTCTCTTGATTGCTGTCATGTGTGTTTCCTTAGGATCTGTAGAGAATCTTGCAACTATACCTACTGCATGTGCTATGTCTGGCCTGCTTTGAACAACATATTGCAACTTTCTAATCATGGATCGGTAAAGTGTCTCATCAATAGATGCAGATTCATCATTCTTTGATAGTTTACAGTTGGTAGTCATAGGAGTACTTACTGGTTTTGAATCCTCCATTCCAAATTTCTTCAGGATTTCCTTTATGTACTTGGATTGAGTAATGAAAATCTCATCTTTCATTTGCAGTATCTGTAAACCTATAAAATACTTTATCTCATTGATTAATGACATCTCAAATTCTTTGCTCATTTCATTTCCAAAGTTCTTACATAGAGATTCATTCCCACAAAATATAATGTCATCAACAAATATGGCTGAGATCAGTATTCCATTTTCATCATTCTTCATGTAAATATTGCTGTTTTCATTTGTTCTTATAAAACCAATCTTGATTAAATAAGAGTGCAATCTTTCATACCATGCTCTAGGTGCTTGTTTCAGACCATATAAAGCTTTGTTCAATTTACATACCTAATCTTTATTATTGTCTTTAGCAAATCCTTCAGGTTGTTCAATAAAAACTTCTTCTTCTAATATACCATTCAGAAATGCAGATTTGACATCCATTTGATATACCTTGAAATTCTTGTAAGCAACATATGCCAACAATGTTCTTACTCCTTCAAGTCTTGCTACAGGTGCAAAAGTCTCACCATAATCAATTCCTTCTTCTTGGGCATAACCTTTGCAAACTACTCTTGCTTTATTTCGAATGACCTCTCCTTTTTCATTCAGCTTGTTTCTGAAAATCCATTTTGTACCGATTACATTTTTGTCCTTCGGTCTTGGGACCAGTGTCCATGTGTCATTCTTCTTGATTTGATCAATCTCTTATGTCATAGCATTTATCCAATCTTCACTATTAAATGCCTCTTTCACTATTCTCGATTCAAATTCAGATATCAGACATGTGTTCTGTCTCAGTTTGTTCCTTGTCATCACTAGATCATCCTTATCTCCTATAATCTAACTTGGTGCATGATGTCTTCTGACATATTTGGCTAATATAGGCTTAGTAGGCTCTATATGATCTTCTTCATCACTTGGTAATTGGATAGTCTCCTCATTTCCTTCTGCAGTTTTCTCGGTAGGACTTGTCGGTTGAACATAGACAAATTCATCATAATCTTCTGGTTCCTTGGAATTTCCTTCATCATTTCTTTCTGCAAATTCATCAATTTTCACATTTGCACTTTCTCCTATTTTGTTAGATGATTTGATCAAATATTTAAATGCTTTACTTCTAGAAGAATAACCAAGAAATGTTCCTTCTTCACTTTTTTGATTAAACTTGCCATTTCTATCATCCTTGTGTACATAGCATCTACTTCCAAAGATTTTAAAATAACTTACATTAGGTTTCTTGTCATACTAGATTTCATATGGTGTCTTCAAAGTACCTTTCTTCAGTTGTACTCGATTTAGGGTGTAAACTGCTGTGCTTATTGCTTCTCTCCAAAATGTTTGTGACACTTTCTTTTCAATCATCAGGGTTCTGGCACAATCCACAATAGATCTGTTTCTTCTCTTAGCTATTCCATTTTACTGTGGAGTTCTGGGTATAGAGACTTGTCTTTTAATACCATGATCATTGCAGAATAAGTTGAACTCATCAGATGTGAACTCTTCTCCTCTATCTGATCTAAGACATTTCAGTTGTCTTCCTGTTTCATTTTCAACTCTCACCTTGTACCATTTAAACATTTGAAAAGCTTCTGATTTTTCTTTTAAAAATATTACTGACATCATCCTTGAGTAATCATCCATAAATAATATGGAATATTTATCACCATAATAACTTTGAACTTTCATAGGACCACAAAGATCAGTGTGCACAAGATCTAAAATTCCCTTAGAAGTGTAAGACTTACTTGTAAAGCTTGATCTTGTCATTTTACCTATCTGGCATCCTCGACACATAGCATTCTCAGGTTTTTCAAGACTCGGTAGACCTCTTACTCGGTGCTTCTTGCTTATTTTGATTAGATTATCAAAATTTACATGACAAAACATTTTATGCCATAACCAAGTATCATCTATCTTTGCATACAAACATTTATTCCAAGTTGAGTCAAGGTGAAATGTGTTACCTTTTGTTTGTGTCTCGGTAGCAGCTAACTTTCCATGCTTGTCATGAACTTTGACAATTCCTTTCTGAAATTCTATTCGGTATCCTGTATTGTTTAGCTGTGCTACACTCAACAAATTGTATTTCAAACCTTCAACCCAATAAACATCATTGCATCTTGCATTGTCAAGAAGTGTTATAGATCCTTTACCTTTTACCGGACATGGGGCATCATTACTAAATATTACATAGCCTCCATCATAGTCTTCTAACAAAACAAACTTGTGTTTATCACCTGCCATGTGATGTGAGCATCCACTATCTATGATCCAAGAATCATTAGTATTTATGTGAGATATTAGGGCTTTTTATTCATACCTTTCTTCATCTGATCCATCTTTGATAGCCACATAAACTACTTCCTCTATATCAGTTTCATCTAATTTATCATCATTGGATTTCTCATCGGCTATTAAGCATGACTTTCTATATCTTCTTCTGAAGTCTTGATGTCCTCTGTAATAATTATCTTTCTGTCTATCATCTCGGTAATCTCTCTTTTTAGTAGAATCTTTGTTAGGACAGTTAGAAGCCATATGTCCTATCTTATCACAATCGAAACATTTCAAAGGTAGTTTTCCTTTATACTTACCTTTGCCTCTCGGCAACCTTCTGGCTAATAGTGCTTCAAACTCTTCTTGCTTTCTGATTTCCTCATACAGTTTGTGTACTTCCTCCATGTTCTTGCAAAATCTTTCACTTGCTCCATTGTGATCCCCTTTAGTGTACTTACTCATTCTATCATTGTAATCATTAGATTCACCAATATGAAAAGAAATAAATGCAGATTCAACTTTATTTACCGATGATCCACTGTTATCAAAGTTACTTAACTCAAATGCATGTAGCTTACCAATAGTAGCATCTAAAGAAACTGACATATTAGGTACAAACCTCAATTCATTGATTGCAGAGACTCCGATTGCATAAGCCGGTAGAAGGGATCTTAACAACTTACTTGTTATATCTTTTTCTTCAATAGTTCCACTTGCTCCTTTGATTTGATTGACAATCTCCTTTAGTCTTGTATTGTACTGGGTTATGTTCTCACCTTCATTCATCCTCATAGATTCAAGTTGTACTCTTAGACTATCCACTTTTTCTCTTTGAACATGTTCATCTCCACCATACATAGATATGAGCTTGTCCCATATTGCCTTTGCATCATTGCAACCTTCTAGATCATTAAACTCTGAATTGGTCAATGCAGACTATATTTCAATCATTGCTTGGATATGTTCTTGCTTTGCCTTTATCTCTTCCATTGTCAATGGATAGGTGCTCGGTGTGATGAAATCATTCTCCAGATAATATACAGCATATTCTCCAACTCCTGATAGGTGCAACTTCATCCTTTTTTGCCATGTAGAGAAACTTGACTTGTTCAGCTTCGGTGCATCCCTCTTATACATCTTTGGATCTTTTCCTCAAGTACCTTTAAACTTTTCCTTCCCAAGTCCAAAGCTCTGATACCAATTGATAGTTCTGATATTTAAAGATAAGTACAAATGTCAAGCTAATAAGATGAGAGGGGTGGGGGTGAATCATACAAGCTTAATATTCCATCAAAACATCAGATTCAACCTCGGTAACATATACTTAAGTAATATAACCAAAACTGCTAAACATGCAAATTCAAAAACATATAAACATCATAACACTCATAACACCAGATTTAACATGGAAACCCAAATAGGGAAAAACCACTGTGGGATTTTGGACCCACTAAGAAATATACTCTTCTAGAGTATGCTTGGTTAAAAGAAAATCTTGTTAAAGATTACATACACATTGCTAGATGTGACCCGGTTAAGAGATTTCCCTCAGATCTGTTAGGATCTTCACCTTGTTAGAAGTGACCTTGTTAAAGGATTTCAAACACTAAATCAGAATGTCACCTTGCTAGAGGGTTTTACAAATAAGACTGTTAAGTCCACTCGGTTAAGAGATTTTCTGTCACTTCACAAAATAACAATAATAAAAATCTGTCTGCAACTTCACATCTAAAATGCTAAAGCAGATTCTTATTTGCTCAATTCAATATAGACATAGAACTAATCTTGTCCATCTGTTGGGCTCTATACTCTGTTATTCAAAAGAGGTCTTCAAGCTTCTGTGCTCGGTAATCATTATGTAGCATCCCTGTTCATACACTTGTCCGCATACATTGTTTATCAACAGTTTCCTATTTATAAAGAATTCGCCAACTGCTTAATCTCCTTGATCACATTTCCCATGATCAATCATAGCCATCAGATCTTCAAACTTTGACCAGGTTCAATGTATCCTTAGATTTGAAAATGTTTTACCCTGCCTTGGAACTTGCATATATTTCTTAGAACTTGTGTTAGGGTATTGCGGTTCAATCTGAGTTGTAGATCTTCCTGTCGATTTTCCTTTGCCATAGATTCTTTAACAAACTTCATTCACGACATACCAATCATTTAATCATAGCCAACTCATCAGCTTCCTTCATTAAATAATGCTTTTATTCATTCAATGCATTCTATTATTACTCGGTTGCAACTCAGTAAATACTAAACTTCACTCGGTAGACATTCTGCCTTCATTAACCGATAGCGATAACCTTAGGGTTTACTGACTAGGTTCCTTAGGGTTTACCGACTAGGTTCTTTGCCTGGTAACATAGTATAGTATTAACCTTTCAATCAATAACATATGTAGGATATCAAAACAATCTAATCATCATGATCTCATCATTGTCTAACTCGGTAATAGTTGCCCATTGAATAACTTATTTCTCCCCTTATCCATCATATTCTTTCTATGTCTTTTCCCGACATCTTTATACTCATCAAATCATACTTCTTAAGATATATACTGAATTAGAAAATCAATTTCTTGACATCAATGACAAAATAATAATATTAAGATAGTAAAACATCCTTGATTAGTTTTATCCAAAATCATCAACAACCTTCTCAATATCCTTATTGAAATGCCAACAATCTCTCCTTGTCTATTATAATGCCAAATGCCAACAGCAACTTGACCAACTGTCAAGTCTTTATATTGTTTGGTTGGAACCTTGGCAGGGGAGATTATGTATGGACATTCTGGACACTGGAATAAAGATATAACTCTTATGGTCTAACTAGTATCATTGTCATTGATGCTGTGATGTATGACTGTTCTGTTACATGAATATTGGTATGTGTGGAAAACATTGTGTTATCTGTTCATTCACCAACCATACATTTAGGACTAAACAAAAGATAGATCAACATTTCAAATAACTTCCTATGATAGAAATAAAACATATACTAGAACCTCTCTCAAGACTACATCTAGATTTGTTGAAAAGAATCATCCTATCCATCAGATCATGCATGAGGATAGACCTAGAACATCAAGGAATGCTAATTACTATGAAGATAATGAAATTTCATTGTTGTCCATGATTGAACCACTGATTTTTGAAGAGGCGGCAAAAGATAAATCTTGGGATGCATACATGAAAGAAGAACATATCAGATCCAAAAGAGTGAAACTTGGGAACTTGTCCCAAGGCCTAAGGATAAGAATGTGATTGGCACTAAGTGGGTCTTCAGGAACAAGTCGAGTGAGGATGGTGAAGTTGTGAGAAACAAAGCAAGGTTAGTGTGTAAGGGTTATGCTTAGATTGGAGGTATAAATTTTGATGAAACGTTTGCACCAGTTACTAGATTAGAGGCAGTTAAAGTGTTCTTAGCTTTTGCCTCTTTAAAAGGTTTTAAAGTTTTTCAAATGAATGTTAAATCTGCCTTTTTGAATGATGATTTAAATGAAGAGGTGTATGCAGAACAACCTGATGGGTTTATTTTGTCAGAGAATCAAGATTATGTGTGCAAGTTGAAGAAGACACTTTATGGCCTCAAACAAGCACCCCATGCTTGGTATGACAAACTGAATAGTTATTTGCTTCACCAAGGGTTTATAAGAGGCATTGCTGACAACAACCTTTATATCAAAGAGGGAGGTAAACATATGCTGATTGTGGTTTTATATGTCGATGATTTAATTTTTGGGAGTGATTGTGTGTACATGTGTGAAGTTTTTGCAACTAATATGAAGATGGAGTTTGAAATGTCAATGTTGGGAGAGCTATCATTCTTCCTTGGGTTGCAAATTCATCAATCTAAGGAAGGCATATTTATTTCCTAGACTAAATATATTAGCTAGAGATGTTGAAGAGGCTCAAAATGGAAGATTGTACTTCTATTAGTACTCCTATGGTGACTGGTTGTAAACTCAGTAAGGATGGTGAATCATCAGATGATAATGAAACTCTTTACAGGTCTGTGATAGGTAGTTTGTTGTATGTTATAACTACTAGACCTAATATAATGCAGGTTATAGGATATGTTGCAATATTTTAGGATGCCCCTAAGGAGACACATGTTCATGCAGTCAAAAGAATTTTCAAGTACCTCAAGGGTACTTCTAGACCTGATATATGCAGGTTATAGGATATGTTGCAATATTTCAGGATGCCCCTAAGGAGACACATGTTCATGCAGTCAAAATAATTTTCAAGTACCTCAAGGGTACTATGGAGCATGGCCTTTGGTATTCTAGTGGAAATGATTTCTCACTTACAACCTATATAGATGCAGATTGGGGTGGCTCTATTGATGACAAGAAGAGCACAAGTGGAGGTGATTTCTTGCTTGAGAAGTGTTTGGTTTGGATAGGCATAGGGTTGGATAAGTCGTACGCGTTAAAAAATGTTGAAATTATGTGGCACATTTGCAAGGAAGGGAGAATTAATGGTTATCTTGAACAAATGAAAGGGTTTGATGAAGAATTGTCAATTCAATTTGCTACTTCTTGGGTGAACAAGAGGGTCACTATGGGTGGTATCTCATTTGAGGTTAGTGAGGAAGTGATCATGCAGGTGAATGACCTCTCCATGGAAGGTAGGAAGTGGAAGATAATGAATCATGTTGCAAATAATGAAAGTCTAAACTGGTTTTGTTGTGGGAAAGAAGCCCTTGTGAAGTTGAAGGGTAGTTATGCAATAGAAGAACTCCCTAATCATTGGAAAACTATATGATTAATGACAATAAAATATTTCACACTCAAAGGTCATCATAAAGTCTATTATTTTTACCATATGCCGCTCTTGAACCAGTTTAGGAACCATGACACCATTTCTTTCCCTTTCTACCTATTCCACTCTACGAAGCACTCTATTAAAGAAGCCATTGATCCAAAAAAACAAGACAAAAAGATGGTTCCCTTGAACTAGGGTCTGATTTATAGGCTTTATTCGTTCCATCTTGCCCTTTGTTCATTGAGAAACATTGTTGTTATGGGAACCCCTACCACAAGTGCTTCCTCCTTGCTAATTGGCACACCTAGTGCCTAGATCAAGCACTGCATTCCCCATTCAACGGTTTCTTTTATGGCTTCCCCTAGAATCCCTTCCACTTTTGTGGTTATAACATAAATTGATATGCCCAAAACCCGAAAGGCCTCGACTAGAAAAAAGAAAGGGAAGCTCTTGAGCTGCAAAAAGATTATAATTGTTGATGAGTCAAGTAAGGAGGAAGATGAGGAAAGGGAGAGTAGTCAAAATGAAGGCAGAAGATAGTTGCACAACCTTGCCTTTTGTGAGTTTGGGAAGGGTAAGGGGTTAAAGTTGGTGGATTATGGCTCTAAAGAGGAGGAAGGGGAGCAAGACAAAGATTATGCAAAAAAAGGGGATGGTGGGAATATTGATGATGGTGGGAATATTGATGGTGATATATTGATTTTTTATTTTGTATAATTGTAAAAATGTTGGCTATCTTTCTTCACATCTAATCTAATGCATTGAATTTATTAAATCAAATTTCAAGTTTCTTAATGATTCTATACATCACATGAGTACTATTATATACATCATATTAGTCATTTTTTATGTGGGTATATATTAATATGAAAATGAATTTTTATTTTGATAAATATTAATTTTGTTTTCTTAAATAATATTTCCAACATTACTCAATTTCTTAGACAACAAAATTCATTGCACTAATTTTATTAACTGGTAACAAATCAACCAATGAGATGTTGGGTTTTTTTTTTCAAGTTTTTTTTTTAAACATCGAAATTAATATCATTCCCTTGAATAAAAGCTTGAGTAAGGTATGCTATCTTTAAACTTTTTTGATTTTGATGATTAAAAAGTTAATAATAGTGCAACTATATTTTCAAGTTATTATTTAATTTTATTTATTGTATTATTTGATGAATGATATTATTTTTTATTAAAAAATTGAAGGTCAAAGAATATAATTTATTTTATCATATTTGAGTCAATTTTAATTTATTGAAAAGGTGAAATAGAGAAAATATGAGAGATTGTGATTAAAGTATTAACAATAAAATAATTAAAATTTATATCAATTAGTTCAAAACATTTTTAAAATTAACAATAAGAGCAACAATATTTAATAGTGTTAATGAATAACTAAATATTTATATTTTATTTTTTTATCTATTTTTAATCTACTATTGCATCTAATGCATTCAATTTATTTTATTAGTTTAGCCAATGAATATATAGAATTAAAAAAATTGAACAACAATCTTATATTCTACATTTAAATTTTATTTAAACTAATTGTAAAAATACCATTTATCTTTCTTCCTATTGATTCACGTTGGAAGAATTAGTATAAAAATAATCTTTTTAATCTTCTTTTTTAAATTACACATCTAATCCAATGCATTTAATTTATTAAATAAAATTTTAATTCTATTAAGGTTCTAATTGTATGTGTAGACACCTAAAATTGTCATGTCTAAATAAATAAATATTTTATTTATTTAATTATCTAAGCCTAATTCTTCTATTAATTAAATAAATATTTATTTATTTATTTAATTAATTTATCCTCTTCTAGCCTTATTTCTCATTTAAATAAATACATTTATTTATTTAAATTCTCGTTTTCCTAAATTAAATAAATATTTTATTTATTTAATTGATCCCACTTCCTCTATTAATTAAATAAATCTTTATTTATTTAATTAATTCATTAACCTTTTCTACCTATGACACATGTCATTCATCTCTTAATTCCTACATTACCTACCCCTTTCATTATTTTATTATTTCTCTTACCTACCCTCTAATCATAGCCGACCTCCTTTTACAACTCTCAATCTTAACCCTCCATTTCTTATTGTGTCTTCTATATAAGGAGATGCTTCCTTCATTATCAAACCCTAATCAATGATTCTAATCAATCATCTTAATGACTTGACTACACTACGATCCTACTTGCAACCACATTCTGTTCTTTGTTGAGCTCTTGTGCACATAAAATCTGAGAGCAAATATATCAAGCAAGATCAATGGAGATAGGAAAAATGGAGATTCAAACCCTATTGGACATGTGATGGTATAATCTTTGTGATTTCGTTTGATTTGCATTGTCTTAGGTAATCTTCATATGTTATGGTGGATCTTTGTTGTTGTTAGGCTAGGGTTTTGTGGTTGAATTCATTTAGCCTTTCAATATCGTTATTATTGTTATCCATTTTCACCATATACAGTATGAGCACTATTATATACATCATAATTTTTATGTGACAAGGTAAGTTAATATGAAAATAAACTTTTGCCTTATTAAAATTAACTTAAAATTCATTTTGTTTTTCTTATTAAGATACAATGTGTCTTTATTATGTGTATCCAATGATTGTGAGTTGAACATATTTATATCTAGTCCTTAAGTAATTTAAGAAATGTCTGCATGGTTGTGATTTTTTCAAGGGGAAGAAGATTGGTAATTTTAATATTTTCAAAAGGGAGAATAACATTTTGGTGTTTTGTTGTATGATTTGAGTCTTATTGGAGAAGATGGAAGTGTAAAGCATCAATAATGGATATACACCGAATAAACTTAAAGAATTGACTCATATTTAATATGGATCTGGGAGTAAAAATTGAAAAAGTTGATGAAACAGTAGTTATAATTAGCATATATTGTAAGTATTCTTATTCGAAAAAATTGGGATATTTCAATTTTGAGTAATTTTATTTATTTCAAAATTAGTTTGTTTTCTTATTTATCTTAAATAATCTAGTATTGACATCTCTAACATCTTTTAGATAAATGCATTAAAAATAGTTATATTAATTTCTTCTATATTTATTTAATTGTCTTTTCATTTGTTTTGATTTTTTAAAGCACACATTTTGTATATTTAATATTGAGAGGTATTCCACAATTACAAGGAATGATGTGTAGGAATTAACAAAATCTTACATTTTACGTTAAATTTATTTTCACTTAAATCTAAAATTTTAATTATTTTTTAATTTAATATTTATATATTTAAATGACCTATATATATATTTAAAAAATTTAAATTCAAATAAATTATTTAAGCATAATTATATATTATTTTAGAAGTATTATTTATCATATTATTTTCTTAAATAATAATGATTGTATTAAAATTATTTAATTACTATCATATTATTTACTTAAATAATAATTAGAATGTTATCCAACTTCTATTTGCTATCATTAAGAATGATCACTAAATTTCCTCCATTAGATGAGAGATTCCACTTGACTAACCAAAGATAAGTTCAAAATAAATACCTGCATTTCATTCTCATTATTTATTTTTATATTAGCTTCTTTGACACCACCTTGATCATCTTTTCCTTTAAATTCTCCTTTAAATTCTCAATGACCCAATTGTACCTAAAAACCCTAAATTTCCCCTAGAAGTCCTATTAAAATTAAGTTTAAAATTTCAAGTCAAATGATGGAGTCATTTAACTATTAATCTAATTTTCATTTGATATTGAAGTTTTGAAGGTCCATAAATAAAGGGAAGTCCTAGCAAATGAAACACTTTTTTTTGGTGATTAGTAGAGAACCTTGGTCATTAGAGTTTGTAAATAGTCACACCCAACTTAATGAGAACCTTTTTTAAAAACTCAAAGACTTGTCCAACAATATTTGCCTGTTCCTATCTTATTAGAGGTGCTAGAATATGAGTAATGGAACAATCATCCATAAGCATGATCTTTTTTAATTTTATATTGTTTTTTGAAACCTTATAAATGAAGGGAAGTCATGGATGTCTTTGATTTTATATTTTTGATTTATTCAAATAAAATAAACATTTTTTTGAGTGACTAGTAAAAAAGCTTGATCATTATAATTTTTGAAATAGCCACATTCATCTAGATAAAACTTAAAAAAAAATCTAATACTTGTTTAACAACACTTGCCTATTCTTTTCTTTTTAGAAGTGTGAGCATATGAGTAACGAAGCAGTCACCCATAAACTTATTTTAAATTTTTTTTTTTGGAAATAAGGTTACGGTTAAGCCGACAAGTTTTTGTAGCAAGACATTAAAAAAGAATACCAAATCAATTGAAATGGGTGCGCAATTAAATCCATATATTATGACAAAAGAATAGTTAATAAAAAAAAAATCAATTATTTATTCAAAATTATTCTATAAAACATATTTAAAAAAAAGAAAAACCACAAAACACATCTCTCATTACAATTTCATTACAATTCTGTTATGTAGAGATAGCCATGCAAAGGGACACAAGCTTTGTTCTAGTAAAATGAAATTGTCAATTTAGTTGAATATGAGCTAGTTTTAGCACATGTGCATCTAATGATATCCTCACTCCCGATATATAATTTTTTATTAGAATCCAATTCCTCTTTGAGCAACAATCTCTTTCCAATCTCACAATAGCAAGAAGTAGTCATTTATTGCCCATTCCAAAGATTGTCTCTCTCAAGTCCATTCTTGCTACATGGGGGGAAACATTCCATGAGTTTGACCAAAAGTTGGCCTCTTCCTCATTGTAGAGGATTTCCCATTTAACGTGTTAAGTAAGAATGTGTGGACAATGATCTTTAAAGAGGATTGGTGATGCTGATCTATTTTTGGGGTCACTCTTGATATATTGCACACCATTTTTCCTTTGAGTGAAAAAAGGGCCTCACATACTTAGCCCCCAAAGCCATGTTTTTGCAACACCCTGAAAAGTGTCTTTTTTATATTTTAAATCTTGATTTTTTCTATAGTTTACTACCTTCATTGGGGCACATAATACTAATGTTAAGTATATTAGAATGATAGTTAACAATAATTTAATAAATATATTAGAATAATAGTTAAAAATAATTTAATAAAAACATATTTGTGATCAAAATAAAGCAATTCTTTTTTTTTAATTTAAAAGGTTTAATAAAAGGATTTTTTTTGAATTTCTCTGGAAGGATAATTTGCTTATGCTTATCAATAGAGGAAATATTAAATATTTTCTTGGGAGAGAGAAAAATTTAAAACCTAAAGATTGTGCAATTCTCCCTTGTAACAATTAACAAAGTGTTAAAGAAAAAGTTTCAAACTCAATTTCACTAATAAACTAACCTAAAGCTTTGTAACTAGTAGGAAGAGAACTTTGATGGCTAGTGCTTCTTTCAAACACGATTCCCTATACAATATTGTGCTATCAACAAATTTTTAATGGGTGAAAGTATCTAACCTTTTATTGACCAATATACCTTATCAAGAAAAAGTGAGCAACCTAAGTAGACTTCCCTAGTGCTTCAACCTGAAGTATGAATATGAAAGGTGATAAAAGATTCCCTTGTCTCAAAGAAAATGATGCCTCAAAGAAGCCAATTGGATTATTGTTGAATGAACCAAAAAATGCAAGATTTAGATACAACTAAAGACCCAATGTTGCCAATCTTTACAAATACCAAATTATTCTAGAGTATTGATTAGGAAGTGCTAGTTGACCTTGTCATAATTCTTAGCTTACATAGGTACAAAAATGAGTGGTAAGGTACAAAAGGCTACACATATCTAACAAAGGTCAATTAATTTTGATCAATGACAAATCTATCATAAGATTTACTTATATCTAGTGACATTAGTGAGGAAAGCGAGACCTTGAGTTAAAAGGCTGTGTGTGTGTGTGTGTGTGTGTGTGTGTATCTGTCTCTATCTATCTCTCTGTCTCTCTGTCTGTCTGTCTGTCTATCTCGTACACACACACAAATATATATACACACACATACATACATGCATGTGTGTGTGTGTGTGTATGTATGTATGCATGCATGCATGTATGCATGTATATATATGTATATGTATATGTGTGTGTGTATGCATGCATGCATGTATGTATATATACATACATACATGCATGCATACACACACACATATAAATATACATATACATATACATATACATATACATATACATACACACACACACACACATGTACATATATATATATATGTATCTATATATATATATATATCTATATATATATATATATATATATATATATATATATATACATATATGTGCATATATGTACATATATGTGCATACATACATACATACATACATACATACATACATATATATATATATAATACATATATGTATATGTATATGTATACACACACACACACACACACATATATATGTATACACACACACACACACATATATATATATATATATGCATATATGTATATATATATGCATATATGTATATATATATGCATATATGTATATATATATGTATACATATATACATATATACACATGTACACTATATACATACACACACACACACTTGTGTATGTGTGTGTGTGTGTGTGTGTATACATATATGTATGTATGTATATATACATATATATACATACACATACATATACATACATATACATATATATGTATATATATCTACATATACATGTATATGTATATATATATACATATATATGTATATATATCTACATATACATGTAGATATATATATATATATACATATACATGTAGATGTATATATATATATATACATATACATGTATATGTATATATATATACATATATATATATATATATGTGTGTGTGTGTGTGTGTGTGTGTGTGTGTGTGTGTACATATATACATATATACACATGTACACTATTTACATACATATGCACACACACACACACACACACCTGTGTATATGTGTGTGTGTGTGTGTGTCTGTATACATATACACATATATACATATACATATACATATACATATACATATACATATACATATACATATACATATACATATACATATACATATACATATATGTATGTTATATATATACATACGTACATACATACATATACATATACATATATGTATGTTATATATATACATATGCACATACATACATATACATATACATATACATATACATATACATATACATATACATATACATACACATATACATACACACACATATAGGGAGAAGACAAAGGGAGAGAAATGAATGGAGAGGGAGAGGGAGATATAAAGAGATACAAAAGTGGACATATACATAGATAAAGATAGGGAGGGAGAAATAGGAAGTGCGTATGTATATATGAGAGAGAGATATGAAGACAAATTGATAGAGAGGTAGAGAAATAGAAAAAGGAGAGAGGATAAGTAGAGAGAAATAGAAAGTGGGTGCAATTGGAGATAGGGGGAGATAGGGATAGAAAGAGGGAGAGATGTCTAAAAATAGCTAGATAACGTGGGAAAATAGAGGGGAAGAGAAAGTGAGAGATATAGGTAGAGAGGGAGAGAAATAAAGGTAAAGTAAGGGAAAGGGAGAGATATGTAGAGAGGGAGAGAGAAGGAGAGAGGTATATATGTGTGTGTGTGTGTGGAAAGAAAGAGAGAAAATAAAAATCGAGGGAAATAGGCACATACATACATACATAGGGAGAGATGAGAGAGATAGAGGTAGATTAAGTGAAAGGGAGAAAGATAGGTAGGAAGGGAGAGATAGCTAAATATCTAAATATGAAGAGAGGGAGAGATGTATAGAGAGAGGGAAAGATAGAGGGGGAATAAAAAGGGAGAAACATATGTAGAGGGGATAGAAATGAATTGATAGAGAGGGAGAGGTGGAGAGAGAGGATGAGAGAGATAGAGATAGTAAGTGTGTGAAAATGGGGTTCAATAGTTTAATCATGCAAACTAGGAATCAAACCCATTCACAACAATATACATTCGAGAAAAAACCAATAGGCCCAACTTTAGGCTTGAGGTAGAGCTAGGCATGATGATTGATTGTTTCCTTTTTTATTGTTGATGTAATTGGATAAGATAGAATAATCAAATGCGAGAATCAAGGTTAAATATTAAAAAATGAGAGTAATTAGGCATAGATAGAAAGTTTCAGATTCTGATATATAGATTTTGAGTACAAATTTGGAAATGAGAGTCCAAGAGGAACTTGGGTATGAAATTTGAGCCCAAAAGTGCTAGACTATGTAGCTAGGCATCTTAGTCCTCAAGTTTTTAGATGTAGATATCGAAAATAGATTTAGGATTAGGATGTGATTTAGAAAATCCTCCTAAAATCTCATTAGAAAAGTGTCAAACATTGGGTGTACCAACTGTCTAGTTTTTTCACTTCTACAAAGTCTAGTTCTCTTTGTTTTAGTATTTACTTTATAGATCTATATTGGATCTTTAATCCTTTGTTGAGTTATTGAATTGCCTCTATTTTGTACTTTATCCATTAACCTTGTCATTTTCCACATTATTGGTTGAAGTATCAACATATTTTTGCTTTGGGACATACACTTGTTGCAGGGGGTTCTTTAGACAAATGCATATATTTTTGAGGTGGAGACTTCCTTGCAGTACTATTAGATGTTTTATCAACACTACACTCTTTTTTCTTTCCCTTGTTTGACTATGTAATTGGCACATTTGTGACAATTGTTTGTGTAATTAAGGTGTTGTACCTTGGTTTTTCCTCACCTTGGTCATAATTACATGCCACTTAAGCTTATGTAGGGACCACATAGGATATTTTAGGAGAATCTCCACTTTAGGTGGCATTAATATGTTATCATTTCCACTTTATGCGGTGTCTCCACCTTTAGTGATTTTATCACATTATCATATTTGCCTTTTGTTGTTGCACTTTTCCACCTTTGGTAGGTGATCCACCTTTTGTGCTGTTATCACACTATCACTTTTCCAATTCAAGTGGGATGATAGATTCACACTTTGGTTATCATGTCATAAGATTATAATGTTTACTTGTAATAATCTTATGCACTCCTATGTTCTCACATTGGATATATAACCAATGGGTCTCCTATGTAATATTCATTCCAATCTAGTTGATTGATTCTAGTTGCATTACTGATAGGGATACAATTTATTCTTATCATATCATTTCTCTCTTGTTTTTGTGCTTTCCATTAGGCCTCTAAATACTGGGTGAATACCTTCATAGACAAATCTTACATGGTATCAAAGCTGATAGAGTGCCATTGGAGAGTTTTTTGAGAAATTTTAGAGTTTTAGATTGGTGGCTTTTTTTAATGTGGGTCAAACTTAGAGCTTTCGAGGCCACCATTGGATTCAAAAGGTTTGAGAAAGTCAAAATTACCTCTTTTTTTGCCCAAATCCAATTCTGAAGGTCAAATCTAGAGCCATTAAATTGGAGGTGTGATGATGATTTAGGTGTCATAATTACACAGATGATTTTTAAATCATGATATCTTAATCATCCAGACTCCTTTTTTTGAGCAATTTTTTTTTTGATTTGGGGTAGAATTTTATACTCTTCATAATGGAGTAGGATTTTTCTATTTTTTGTACATTGATTTTTTAGAAAATTATTAAATCCCTATTTTTGCAAGTTTTGAGACATTATTTAGGCTCATATGGACTCCTTTTCAATTGCAATTTTTTTCAAAGTGCACAATCATTTTTGTAATTTACAATGGTTCTATCGGTTTGTAGTCAGTATAATAATAAATTTCACTTTCAACACATGGCCTTATTTGGCTTGTTTTTGGCAAATGTAATGTATAGATCATAGTTTGGTCTTTTGCATAACACCCATAGGAGTGCGGGGTAGGCAGATTAATGAACATGTGTGGGGTTGGATGGGAAGCATGGGCCCACACCCACTTTAGCTCCCTAACTATAGTTTCCTCCTCTTTGGGATGGTTCATTAGGAGCCCAAGGCGTGTGGGAGGAGACATGACTTCCCTCCTGTCCTACTACACATATTGCCCCACCTCTACTCTATAAAAAAATTAATACCAAGGAAATGCTATAGCTAGAGTCATTGAAAGGAGAGATTCTCATTTACCTCTACTCCAACCACCTATTTGACATATATTGTAGCATAGGCTTAGTCTAATATAACATAATTATGGCAATCGTAATACAAAAAAATCAAAAGTCCACTTTGCCCTTTTTTTGGCAAGTGGCCATTATAATTGCACTACGTATAAAGTGCCAAATCTTTATGCTTTGGGGGTTCTTTGATTGAGTGAATTGGGGGGGTGTCTTGTGCCTTCATCTCTCTCTTGTTATCTTTTGATTTTTCAGTTATGGGTTCTCCTAAGTTTCCACTTTTAACTCCACACAATTATGTAACATGGAAAGTAAATGCATGGAGTAAACTAATAGAAAAGGGATTAAATCATTATGTTGATGGAACTATTTTAGAACCTTAAGATCCTAAAGATGATCCTAATCTAAAAATGGAATGGCTCATTAAAAATTCTATGGCTCTTGGAACAATGAGAAAGTATATATCACCTAATCTTATCTTTCATATTCAAAAGTATAAGACAACCAAGGAAGCTTGGGACAAACTTGGCCACTTGTATGATCAAGTTGACAAGATTAGAAGACACACACTTGAAAGTGATCTCCTTATTTTGGATCCTAAATTTTTTGATACAATCCAAGATTATGTTGATTAACCTATAAATTGTCCTATTTATTCTATTATTTATGTCACTTCAATCTATTTTGATAATGCCATTCCAATACATTTCTATATTTTATCTTATTTCCATGAAGCATTGATTATGATAAATGATGATTAACAATAATTTGTATGTTTAGTTAGTTGATGAATAAATAATGGTAAATTATTATATGAATGGTGTTTATTTAAAGTAAAGTATTTTGTAAGGATTAAAATTTTGTGAGAGATTTGAGTTGTTTATACAACTAGAAAGAAGAAGAAACAAATTGACAGTTGTCATCATGTAGCTATTGACTGGAAGTGCAAAAAAAGTCAAAACCTAGTTTCAATAAAATAGAGACATGTCCCTCATTTCTTAATGAAATTTAGACTTTCATTTTTTTTTGAAAAGATAAAAAGGAGATGAAAAAACCCATTAAACCATTTGAGGAGATCCAAAATAATAAAGGAGCACCATTCATTAGAAGTTGATTGATACAAAAGTGCCGACATGAAAGGTAATAGAGTTAGTCAAACTTCTTCCATTTATTATATTTCCAGCTTTACCTTGAAAATAGATTGGATATAAATTCAAATCTATTTATGTACACCAATAAATCTCAAATTTTTTAGCTTTGGAATAAAAGAGTCCAAACAAACTCTTTTCCAATCAGTCAGAAGACAAGTTGTGATAGGATTCTACTTCCTAGTCAATGTTTTGTTGCCACTTAGAAGAATAATCCTCTTCCTTGTTTAAAGGAATTAAGGGTAACATATTAGATGGTTGTTAAAGAGTCAATTAACTTATACATTTTAATTTATAATCAAACAAATGGTATCAAAGAGTAGTTAGGATTAGAGAGTCATCATTCTGTAGCAACAAATCTCTAGTAGCAATAAATTTTAATAGAAGCAAAAAATTATATTTTCAATGAAAAAAGTTACTTGTGTATAAAGTTTTGAGAACTTGGCCAAGAGTCTAAATTATCTAAGCAAGGGCTACTTAAGGTATTATGCACATTTGATAGTTATAATACTGGAACCCAAAACAAACTATTGTGTTACTACATGGTTTCATGCAACCACTACTGTACAATTAGATTTATTTTCATCACTATTATGTTTTCAATTTTATTTATTATTGTCAATGAATTTCCTATACACAACTGATATAATAGAATAGAGTCTCTTGTAGTGCACATATAGTGCTGACTCATTTCAAGTACACATCCTTTAGTTGACAAGTAAATGTAGCTTCTAGTCCATATAGGGTTGATCAGATTAAATAACTATTAGACCACCATTGAATCTCAAGTGGATATTGGAGCCTCAATATTTTTGGTGTCATTACTGGGAATGGTTTCAAGATATGAGAGTCTCTAAGTCTTTTAGAAGCTAGTTCTTATTTTTCTATAATAATAGGTTTCATTCAAAGCACTTAGGCTTAGAATGTTCACAAAAGTACCATAAGTAGTAGCAAAAAAAATGGACTTAGGATCCATGGAGCATAAAATCCAAAAGTGTAAGATGGATATTGATGAAGACATTTTATCAAGCATCATCAAAGACTTTTGTTCAAGTATTGATGTGAAATCAGAAATCCCAATTCAAGAAGAGAACCTTGATGCTCTTATGAATCCTTAAGAAAGCTGCCAGAAGTAAAAATTAGTCCTCTTGCATAAAAGTAAAGAAGATATTGAAGAAGACTAATTTTGGGATGATTTAGAGATGCTTTTCTTAACTTTAAATGCTAAACAAATATCTTTTGTAGAGAAAAATCATGAGCAGTATGAAGATGGTGTAAAAATTTCTATGCTTCCATCAAACCAATCACACAAAATGGTGTTTACAAATCAAGAAGAGGACAAAGAGCTAACCCATTAGAAAAAAATTAACAAGGATGGTTATAAGTTTTATCTTTCATGATGATGTCCTATTAGATGTCTAGCTGAGAAGGGGGAAAACAAAGCATCACAAGTTATGTTTGCAACCGAGTATGAAGTTACAATTGAAGATAAGTCAAATTTGTAGTTGTAGCTGAAGGAGAAGGCTTCCAAGTTACTCCTCCACTTCAAAATAGCAATACATATTGTCAACATGAATTGATAAATGAGTTTTTTATATCTTTCAAAATTCATTGCGCTGCTATTTATTAAGTTTCTACTGTTGTTGCAACTCTTTTTAGTTCTTGATAAACATGTGAAGTAGTGTAAGTTTATAAGAAAATTAACATATTTCATAGAACCAATCAATGGTTTAATTTGAAGAAGTCTTGTTTTCTAGTTAGTGTAGGTTAGGATGGGTTAAGAGAGGTTTTTTATTGAATAAGTGGAGTTGCACAATGTTCTTAGATGTCTTTTTCTCAAACAATGAATTATAGTTAGTTAGGTGTGTCTAGCGTAGGTGTTTTCACAATTCTTCTTGTTTAAATGACTATTTTTGGAGGTGTGCATAGTTGATTGGTAATATTTCACAATAATTTGTATTCCAAGGTTGCTAGTATTGTCCTAGCCTGTATTATCAATTTTTTTTGTTAGGTGGTTGTGTCTTTTGCTGAACACTTTCAGATGCTGAGAGAAGAGGGTGAATCATCATATATTAAAACTTAACCAAATTAACAACTCAATTATCATTCATTTCATTTATGACATGTGCTAGAATAAAAAATTAAAAACACAAAATAAATCACACAAGAATACCAAGATTTTACATGGAAACCCAATGGGCAAAAACCATGTTGAGAACTATCCCACTATATGAAGAACATGTTACAATGTTTAGGGTCAAGGCCAAGGAGCTCACTGCCCTTGATGTGAACTTGCAAGACTAAGGTGCACAACCTTAGGGAAAGATACAAAAGAATTGTGGAAACTAAAGATCACTCGTTAAGGAAAAGATACATTACATATAAATGAGATACATAAGTAATATTGAACTGTAGGCAACCCTGTTGCATCTAGTTATATGTTGATTACAGTTCACTGTTTAAACAAATCTGAAACTGCCTTCATTATTTTCTTGATTGAACTTGTGAACCTTTGCACAAATTTACACATACTTCACACAACACATAAAACTCATGCCGCTATCTCATTCCTTTTATACCATTCACAACCAAAACAACATTAATTAGGTTGGCCTAATTAGATGTAACATGTAGGATCAAAACAATTGGCCTAAAACCAATATTCAATGCACTGTAGAAGGAAAAGTGAAATGTGTGAGCCATCACCCCACACTAGCACACATTCTTATCCATCCCAAATCACTGCTTAAAGATCCATACACCACCACACAAACCAAAACATTATAGGTCGGCTCTAAATGATAAAGTGGTTAAGACATACCAAAACAATTTACTCAAGATACAATACAGATCATCAAAAAACACTTGCGTATGGTCAAAATAACATCACCTAATATCTACAAACACAAATAAATGAACTACAACTAAATACCCAAAGTTAGAGGAATGCAACCCAATCCTATACATTGTCACTCTATCATAATGTAGACCTGAACTAAAATCAACACAAACTGAACTGTAGACCAAATGGGCATTTGACAACTAGAATATATCATGCATTTACATTTACCAACATCATATCCAACTACACAAATTGATGAAATATATGCACTGTAATGCTGACCAAAATATGAATGAACTTTGACAGATTGTTCACCAGAACAATCATACTTCATTAACACCAACTGTGGTCTATTGGGATCATCTCCAAAGATTCAAAAAGAATTATATTAGAACTTGATATACCTTTTAAAGTGACAACATTCAGTCACCAACCATCCGCATGACCACTAAAGGGTAAAAGTACAAAGCTATGTCACACTTTTTATAAAAGAAATGACAATTTTGATTGAAATTTTTATATTGAATCGGTATAAAGTGACATATATGTTTTGAAATTTGAAATGATGTAAAATAATAAAAAGTATATTTTTACTGTACTTTATGTTTGTAATTTTTAACAAATAATTAAAATTATTTGAATATAGTTTTTTGTAAAATAAACACTAAAATTTAGTTGTTGATAAAATGCTAAAATTGAAGTTACATGAAACGTCACAATTTATATAGTAAATTTAATCTTTTTTTCTCCATTTTTTTTGTGTGTAGTGACAACTTAAAACTTTATTGCATGGATATGTTTTTTTACTATTTTTATAAATATATATTTTTAAAATAAATTTGAAAATTGGTAATGTACTGAAATATAACTTTCCATTTGATGTCATCTTTTGTCTTAATTATTTATCCAAAATAAAAAATGAGTATATCATTTTGACATATTCTTTTCTCTACTGCATCACTTTTTTCAAAATTTTCAAATAAATTTTAGTATATTTCCTTGAAAATATAATCAACCTTATATTTAGTTCTAATGACCTAATTTCAATAAAAATAAAATCTAAAAACTAATTAAAATATTAAAATATCTATATTTTAGGAAACTTAACTTATATATTTACAAAAGGGTATTTTTATATTTAAAAAATAAATATTTATAAGAGCAGGAGTTGTTGAAACATCGAGTTTATATATATATATATATATTTTGTAAAGGGGAAAAAATAATTTCCCTAGGGTTTCCACCCAAGGAATGAAAACTGCTAGAGATTTCTTTCTTGGGGCCTTTACATTCAAAAGAGGATAGATAACTCACTAGATCTAGTCATGACTCAAATAAAGACTAAATGCTAATTGAATTTGGGATGATGGGGATTTCCTCGTTTGTGAGTTGAAATGCTGAAATTAGGTAACATGTTGAAAAATGGAGGTAAAAAGAATGAAAATAGTGAGCTATAGATACAAGATTTTTGCACACACTTGGATCTGAATAATGCAAGATAAATTGGATTTGCTCCCCGAAACTACTTAAAAATTACCGGGACTATGGTGCATCACAACGGTCCTCTAAAATTTTCACACATCAAAGGGAGATGATTCGTTGCTGTGAATGGAGCCTAATCTAAAGGGTACAAATTTGTACCTATTTCCTGCACACAGAAAGAAAAGGAAATGTGTTGGGAATAGGGGTTTGCCTTAGGTCAGACCCCGATTTTGGAATTAACCATGAAATTGAGATAAATGTAACTGAAACGACTAAAATAAAATGATCTCCTTTTGAGGGAGATGCTAAATTATGACTGAAAATTGAATTATGATACCTCCTTGTGAAGTTTTGCTTGCCTCCACATGGAATTAGGGTTTATGAAGTCTTCAACAAAATAGTTTGAATGTCTCCTTCAATGCTTGAAACTTGACTTTACTGCTGCTCGTAAGCTGATAGAAGATTGGTTGCTCCTTAATTTCTCTTGAATTCTTGAATGCTTGATCTCATGTGTGCTTTCTTGATTATCTGTTGTTCAAATGAGAGGGGAAATCCTCTTTATATACTTTCATGTCAGTGAAATTAGCTAATTTTTCGACATGATCCGACACTAGAGAGGGAAATCCCGCTCAATTTTGAAATAGGACCAAGGGGTCAAATCGGGCCCAATTTAGGGAGGATGATGGCCTGGCACCATGGTCCCAGTGAGGATGATGGTATGGCACCATGTTACTGCCCTAATTTGGGGTAGGCACAAGGTTCTAGGTGAGGTGTAATTTGAGTTAAGATTCCATTTATGATGTGCAAGAGCATAATCAAGTCTTCAATTGGGATTAGGGGTGCAAACACTAAGGTGAAGATCCAAATGCGGTTGAAATTGCAAAGGGTGAAATTATAGGATGCTACATTTAGCCGCCACTTTAGCAGGAGTGTGAAGTAAATCATACTCTTGGTAAAGTACAAAGGGTTTAGATTGAAAAATTTCACTAGGTCATCAAGGAGGAAAGATACATCAAGCCCCCAATGGACTTTAGGATCTTACAATTTTGACAACAAGATTAAAGGGACATCATGAGAGAAAGAGAGAGAGGGAAAGGACCATGACTACAAACTAATAAGGATCTCTTACTATGTCATGAAAAGAAAACTACCAAAAATTACAAAGCAAAAGACAAAGTTCGCTAAGTAACTTAATTATCAAGAGAGAAATCCATTGAGCGAAGTGTATGCCCCCATGTTAAAGAGATTGCACATGCCTTACTGGGAGAAATTTATTTAAGGTAGGATACACCCCAAGAAGATAAGCATGTTATCACAATGATTTAGACCCCAAGAAGGGACAAGTCAAAGGATAAAGATCACAAAACATAAAACACAGGTGGTTTCACTTAACTCTAGGGCCAGTATGCGTGTGTATGATAACCAATGTCTATCATGTGTATATGTATATGCATCAAATTTTCCTCATTTCCCAAAGAAAGGAAACCACCTTGGAAGAAGGGGACACGTGCTCTTTTGAGTCAACATAGGAGAGACCAAAATAGATCTCAACGTTTTGAATCATCCTCAAGTAGGCAACACAAACAACAAATAGAAGAAATGAGATACAAATATAAGAAGGTCACAAACAAGAAAGAGATGTGAGAGAGAGAGAGAATCTACAATGCTAATGAAGCAAATCAAGCACCTTATCTACCTCCCGATCTTGCTTATCATTGTTTTGGGAAGGCAGACAATATGCAAGAGGAGCCACATTAAGCATGGTCAATGGAGCTATCACAAGTTCCAAACAAAGACCATGCTCTAATGATGGATCACTTTGTTTGTTACTAGGAGCTAGGATCAATGCTTGCAAAAATCTCTTAGATAAATAATTGTTAACATCCACATATTCATATTCGTCATCTAAAAGATTAGGTTCAATATTCTCATCAGTAACAACATTCTCACCTATTTCTTCATCAAGATTAACAAAAATAGGAGCTCTAATAGGAATATAACTTGAACCATTAGTTGTCTTAATCATTTTTTGTCTTGGAGATTTAGGTTGAATCTCTGGTTTAGGAGAAGATTGATCAACTAGAATTATAGAAAGGCTTGGTGTCTTGGGAGAAGAAATGATTTGGGAAGAAAGTTAACGAGCTCTCACATGACGTCTCTCTTGGATTTTGCCGCACAATGGTTTTGTTTAGTTTTAGCGGAAGGTTGTGAAGGTGTAGGTTTAATTGGTGTACACTCTTTTTCTTCTTTTAAGGAAGGATAAATGGGTTGAGGTCTTTTAGGTTGAAAAATAGGAGGTGTTGGGAGCTTCTCTTTATAAGTTGTAGGAGGCGGAACTACATCATATAGAGGATGAATAAAAGTTGTAGGAAGGAGACCAGGTCCATCATGATGAGGAGGAATATGTTTACCTTTGGGAGAAGGAATAACTTTGGTTTTTAGAGGTAGAGTATTTATATCCTTTGGAGGAATAATAGTCTCATGAGAAGGGGTTGATTCCTCTTTGGGAAGAAGATTATTTATTTCCTTAAGAGGAAGAACAATCTTATCTTCAAGAAGAGGTATATGATCATCAGTTGGAGGAAGAATAAGTGTTGGATTTCTAGGTTTACTCAAGGATAAAATAATCTCATTGTTCCAATTTTGATATGATTTAAAGACATAAATAGTATTATTATCAATCAAGTCCTGAATATTACTCATTAAAGAATAATTTTTTTAAGTATCATGAAAAGGTTGATGATGATATTGGCAAAAGGCTTTGGAATCAAAGGAAGGTGACAAAGGCTTAGTTGTATCAATTGGTTTAATAGGGGGAAGTTCTAACACATTCCTTTGTATTAATTACATCATAATACTATGCAAAGATTCATTAAGAGGAGTAAATTCTTTTCTGAAATATTTAGATAAAGGATGCACACCTATTGTTGTAGCTGCTACATGATTATTGTTGTTGTTGTCATTGAATTTGATGAATCCCTTATTCGATTTGAACTTCACAAAAGGTTGTTGAGCACTTTCACTTTTATCACTCGGAGAAATTGAAGAGGATAATTGTTCCAATTAACTCACGGTAAGATAATAATTGTGAAGTACCATGCACAACTATGTAAAGGAAGTAAATTTTAAAAATAGAAGTATATCCCTAATATCTTTTTACAAATTACAAATGAAAATTATTTGAATATCATGATTAGGCATAGGAAAAGAAATTTGAGAATACAAATGCTTATATCTATTGGCAATATGTTGGATTTGGTTAAGTAATGTCATTGATGTCAACACTATATCCTGATTGGAGGCTATCTCAGTTGGAGGCTATCCTAGTTGGAGGCTATCCTAGTTGGACCTATCCCTATTAGTCTTGGTGATCATCTTGGTTTTGGCTATGATTCTGAGCTGGTATGATCAGATCTTTGGAATCGGTTTTGGATGGTTTCTCTGGATGATTATATGCTTGCTATATTCTATTGGTTCATAATTTGGTGCTTTGTTTATTATCACCTTTGGTATTTACTATATCGGTTAGCTTCTGGCTTTCTTGGTTAGCTTCTGGCTTTCCTGGTTAGCTTCTGGCTTTCTCGGCTAGCTTCTAGCTTTCCCGGTTAGCTTTATTTGGTGTTTTGGTCAAGTGATTTTGGTCCGAATTATGGAATTAGTTTCTATCATACTAAAGGTACTTCTTGATCATATTATGAGTGTTTGGTGACTTTGCATTGGCTGGCGTGCTATTATGGTGGTCCTATTTGGATCAGGTTAGACTTTCTATGTTACTTCACTAAGCGTTTCTATTGGTTGGTGAAGCGTGTTGGATTTTGGTCTTAACAGAATTTTTAGTGGATGAAATTGTTTGGCTACTTGATTTAGGTCCATGCTATACAATGTAAACCATAATATTGGTCCGGTGATACCGTGTAATATAATTTTTATTATTATGGGTTTAAGGTTTAGCCGACCTTGTCAATAAGGTTGATGATTTGTATTTATAGGTGACTTATTCATGTAATTTGGATATCGATGGATGGGATCGATGGTTATGTCTACATTATCAGAGGAAGGTTTATGTGTGAACAAGTGATATATCATTCAGTGAAGGTTTTTATAATGCAGGGCAGACATCTATGCTTAACCTGAATTGTATCAAGCATTAGTAGATGCTATTTTCACAGTTCATTCTTTTCAGATTGTAGTCTGATATTTTTGTAAGTCAGCGAGACTTATTTTTGTGATGAGAAGTGAGCTCTAGGCTATTGGACTTTCTACAAGTGCAGACCCCATTGTAATTGTATACAATACTACTGGAGAGTATTCATTTGATTGTGGGTAGGGTTTCCCACCGTGGTTTTTCCCTTTATCGGGTTTTCCACGTCAAAATATTGGTGTTGTGTGTACTATGCTTTCATGCTCTATCCTTCATTATGTTGGTTTATTTTTGCTCTGATTTAATGGTTTTGATATGCATTAGTTCTAATTTCTGATGGTAAACTGATTTGCGCCCCCCTCTCAGTTACTCCCGATCTCAAATCTATCTAACAATTAGTATTAGAGAAAGATCCTCTCTACAAAATCTTAACCACTTGAGGAGATCTGATGGAAACTACATCTAGTTCTACATTCAATCCCTATGAGAAGGAGAGTCCTATATTTGATGGTACAAATTACAAAATATGGAAGGAGTGAATGAAGATTCATCTTAGATGTCTTGGAGCTGAAGTTTGAAAGATAGTGGAGAAAGGGTATATACCTAATGATCCTAATTCTGGAACACTGACACCTGCTGATGAATAGAAGAAGGCTAAAAATGATGTTAGAGCAAAAGAAGCATTGTTAAGCACCCTATTTGATGAAAAACTATTGAATGTCATAGAGTTGGAGAATGCAAAGCTAATCTGGATAAATCTTGAAACTCTTTATGAAGGTGGCCAGGCTGTAAAAAATGCAAAACTTGAAGGTTTCCAGGTAAGGTATGAAAATTTGAAGATGGAAGAAGATGAGAAGATAAGTTATTTCATGGATAGAGTGAATGAGATTGTTATGGGAATCAAATACTATGGTGGATCAGTTAGTGAGGATGAGATAGTGTCAAAGGTTCTAATAGTTCTACCTCCGGCTTATAAGATGAAGGCTACTGCAATCAATGAACTCTGGACAATGTCAAGTACCCTTGTTACTAGAGATACATTGCTTGGGAAATTGACTGCTTTTGAGCTTGAGGAAATTGGAGACCAGAGTGCTACTAAAACTGAGACTGCATTTAAAGAATTTGCCTCCAGTAAGCAAGAGATATACTGGATGGAGATGTATGCTAAAGATATGGAGGGCATTGAAAGAGAAGAAACAGAACTCTAAGAGATGGAAGCCCTGATTGCTAGAAGACTTCCTAAAGGACCAACTAGAAGTAAGTATGAAGGAAAAGTCCCTTTTAAATGTTTTTCATGCAATAAGATTGGTCATTTTTCTTCTAGATGCCCTGAAAGAGATGCTAGGAATCATGAAAGATTTGTGAAGAGTTATAAGCCTAATCCAGAATATCAGAATAGACCTAGATTCAAAAGGAATAAGGATAAATCATGCTATTATGCTGGAAATGATGATTTTGATATTACTGATGATGATGATGGTGAAATTGTGAGTGGGACTAGTAATGGAGCTTGCTCCGATAAGGATTGGGTTTTTATTGCTATCAGGGATGATTCTCTGGAACCTATCATTGAAACAACTCATATTGAGGAAAAGGCTTTAGCTGCTAAAATTGAAGCAAAGGATGAAGGGGTGATAGACAGTGGATGCTCACATCACATGATTGGTGACAAGAGAAAATTTCTATCACTACAAGAATTTGATGGCGAATTAGTTAGATTTGGAGACAACAAGGAATGTAGGATCAAAGGCAAGGGAACAATATCATTGGTTGGTAACACTAACACTGATAATGTTTATTATGTTGAAGGCTTAAAGCATAATCTTTTGAGTGTAGGTCAGATGGTGGATAAAGGATTTCATTTACAATTCAAGGATGGGAAATGCAATATCATCAATAGATCTGGATTGGAAATTGCTTCTAGAACTCAGACCAATGGAAACATCTTTCATTTGAACTCCGGTGAGAAAGCTTTCTTGATTGCTCAGGTTGAGGAAAGCTGGTTATGGCATAAGAGGACATGTCATGTAAATTTTGATTGCATAGTGAAGATCAGTTCAACACAATTTGTTAGAGATTTGCCCAAAATTGTCAAACCTCATAATCCAGTATCTAGAGAATGTCAAATGGGTATGCAAGTCAGAACTTGTTTTAGAACCATACATGATAAATCTAATGAATTTTTTGATCTTACTCATACTGATCTATGTGGACCAGAAAGGACTAAAAGTTTTCAAGGTGATAGATACTTTTACTTATTGATGATTATTCTAGAATGATGTGGGTAGCATTTTTGAAAGAAAAATATGAAGCTTTTGAGAAATTCAAAATCTTTAAAGCTATGGTTGAGACTGAGAGAGGACTGAAGATAAAGTGTTTGAGATCAGATCATGGAGGTAGGTTTACATCCGGTGAATTCAACAACTTTTGTGAGATGAATGGAATCAGAAGACAACTTTCTGCACCTAGGACTCCATAGCAGAATGGATTGGTGGAAAGGAAGAACAAAAACATATTGGATGCGACAAGGACTATGATGACATAAGCGAAATTGTCTGATATTTATTTGAGGGAAGCTGTCAATACAACTATATACTTTTTCAGCAAAGTACACATAAAAGGTGATACTGGTAAGACTCCTTATGAATTATGGTTTGGTCATACTCCTACTGTTAGATATTTCATAATTTTTGAAAGTAAATGTTACATTAGAAGAGATAATGCATTGGAAAAATTTGATCCAGGAAGTGATGAAGGAATATTTTTGGGTTATTCTACCAAGAGAAAAACATATAGATGTTATAGGAAAAGATTGAATAGGATAACAAAGAGCATAAATGTCAATGTGGATGAACATGGTAGTAATCAGATCAGATCATATGACTATGGACCAGAAGATGAATTTATCAAACCTAAAATGGTAAAGCATGAAGTTGCTTTGAACAGTGAACTTGTCACTCCGGTAATATCATATAACTCAACTGTGATAGAGGAGCAACAAAAAGAGTCAGTAAATCAAGAAAATTCAAAGACTCCCAGGTATGTGAAGCTAAATCATTCTGAAGATTAGATCTTTGGGGATTGTTGCAAGGTGTGCACCCTTGGTTTCCTTGTGTTGTGCACTGCAGTGCCCAGGTTTGTGACATGGTATGCATCTTTCTTGGGAAGAAGTTGGTTTCATGGTTTAGTAAGAAACACTCATGCAATTGTCTACTGCTGAAGTAGAATATGTAGCAACAACTACAAATTGTACTCAGATTTTATGGATGAAACAAATGCTAAAAGATATTGTTATGATTCCCAAAGATACTGAGAGAGGGGGGTGAATCAGTATCTAATCGGTATAAAAATTTATTTGAATTATAACATGAAAAACATATCAAAACTGCATACTGGTAAACCAAAAATAATGCAATAAATAAGAGCAATAACCACAACATAAGAGACACACCATAACACAATATTTTTAACAAAGAAACCTGGTGTGGGAAAAACCTTGATGGGATTTGCAACCCACAATATTTGCTTACTGGCCAATAAGGGAATATTACTGTTTACAATAGGGGCCTACACATGCAGGAAGGCCAAGTGCCTAGAGCTCACTGCTTAGTTACAAAAGAAGTCTCACTGACTTACAAAAATGGATTATACAAATCCAATGTCTTGTACTACTTCAGATCAACATCTACTATTCTAGATTTAGTATTGGTTTAAGCTCTGCTACATACATAAACCCTTATCCAATATCTACCTTACAATTCACATATTAGGTCTGCATTAATTCTTCCATCTATCACACACTAAATGATCTACAATGATCTCATACATATATGAGTCATATTACAATCCTCTAAGTCGGCTTACAAAATATTTTACAATTAAATACAAAATATATTTAAACAAAATTTCTGTCGGCCATGGTGTTGGTGATCTATGTGCCGGTGTTGAGTCTGCCGGTGCTGGTGCCTGCTGGTATCATAGGATTGCAAGGTTTCCATCAATGAAAATACCTTCAATCACTTAAAATTTCTCATTGGAGTGTGCATTTGCCAACAATCTCCCCCTTTGGCATTGATGGCAGCACTCATGAGAAAAATAAAATAGTGTCCAAAAATGTTGTCAAAAAAGAATTTGCCAAAATTGTCTTACCAAAACTGTGTTGTGAAAAATGTATGCTCCCCCTGAGATGATGATGTCTTTGTTTTGATCATTTTTCTCATTTCCACTACTCCCCCTTTGACATCAATGACAAAGGTTGTCATTCACTATCAGTGGAGTGTGGTTCCTGCCTAGATCCTTGTAAATGGGGGGTTACAATCTGGAAAAGATCTGCCAATACCAAATTTTGATTGTTGCTGAATCTTTTACTATCCTTTAATGCTGCTTCTATTCTCTGAACTATACCAGTTAGTATGTGCATTTTCTCTTCTGGTGTCTTAAGTCTGGGAACTAGAGCCTCATAAATTTCTTTTCTGAAAGAAATGAGGTAATCTAGTTTAGGACCTAGTTTGCATTTTAAGTCCTTTGCGTTAACCTTTTTCTTCTCTTTGTCTTTTTCTAACTTCTCTATTTTCTCTTAAAGATCTGTAATGTTCTTTTCAATTTCCAAAAATGAATCTGATGATCCTATTAAATTGTCAGCAATATTGTTAATTTCTTCTTGAGCTTTGCTAATCTCGGAATCTATGTTCTCTGTCAAAATATTAGTTTTGCAGGTATCTCTGTACAGTTTCTTGAAATCCAAAATTGTTTCTCCTAGTGCTAGTAATAAGGTTTCCATTTTCTCCTTATTATTCTTCACTATTTCCTCAAAGAATTTGTCTTTCTCCTTAATCATTCTCTCTCTGAATGTGTCCTCATTTATCTGATCAACCGTCAAAATGTTATCGGTGATGTATTTAGACAATGAGTCTAGTTGACCTAAAGAATCTTTACTTGCCACAATGCACTTGGGTGCTATCAATTTAAGAATAGGAATAGTGTCATCAATAGCCTTATAGGCTTGTGCATTACACTTTGTGATCTTCTTAATAGAATCCAATAATACTTCTGTTACATTCATTGGTCTGAATTCTATCATTGAAGTACCAAATGTCTGCCCAACTATTTTCACAATGTCCATGCCATCCGTTGTAGTAGTAACTTTGCTTGTTTCGACCTTTGGTAGGTCAATTTGTGTTTGCATTTCTACTAGCAAAGGTTTAGGATTTTTAGCTGTTGCTGGTGGCACTATCTCAGTTTGAACTTGTACCTCAGTCTGTTTCTCAACCCATGCTCTCTACTGCCAGTTTCTCTATGCTCTCTACTTCCAGTTTCTCTAATGAAGTCTCAGTATGCACTTCCAATTTCTCTGTATTTACCTCTGCATTGTCCATTGTCGGTTTCTCTGATTGTTTCTCAGTTTTATCTATCAGTGCTTCTGATGGTTTCCTAGTGGTGTCCTCTGCCAGTTTCTATGTCTGAGTAGGTTTTTCTGTGCTTATATTTTCAGTATCACTAATTCCAATCTCAATATCTGCAGCCGGTGGCTCAGTAGCCATATCTTTCTTTTTGTCCTCAGTGGTCTCTTTGTCCACCACAATGTTTACCTCTTGGGTATCTATATTCATAGTGTACAAAACTTCAGACTTAAGATTTGTATCCTCTCGAGGAGTCTCCATACTCTTTGTAGCTGGTTGATTATCAATGATTTCTACTGGTGGAGTATCAGAAAGAGGTGGGGGTAAGTTATCAGTTATTTTTAGGTTCAGAGGTCCACCTTCCTTACCTTTCCCCTTATCCTTGTCCTTTTGATAGACTCTGATAGTCTTATGTCTTTTAAGTTCTTCATGTTTCTCCTTTTTAACAAAGAACATGTCCCATTGATCTATAGTCTCTTCAGAAATTTCATTCATTCTTCCTGCCATAAGTACAACATGGAGTGACCGGTTGAGAATAGTGTCCAGTTGGCTTCACTGATTAATTGATCTATTTCTTCAGTGGAGTTCACTGGGTGAACTGCAAGTAATTTTTCAATTTTTATCTTTTTATCTAGCTCAACAATAGCTACCCTTGTAGCTTCTAGTCTTCTATATAAATTAGTGGGTATTTCATCAACAATTTCCATCAAAAATTTCTTGTAAATGTCCAAGTGTAAAATTACACTATTTTCTACACTTTCTTTATCATCAGTGGAAAGTGTGTTATATAGTTAGCTAATGTTTTTCAACTTTCCATCCTCTGTTATTTCACTTAAAAGTTTATCCTGTAGAGCAATATCTTGTTTTACCTTCTTCTTCTTTGGAGTTAACTTCTTAACTGGAGGCCTCGCTGCCTATTGCTTTTGTCTTGTTCTCCTAGGTGTAGGTGAGGGTGCCGGTGAGGGTTTTCTTTTCCTTTCTACCCTTTTGAATACCGCCAGTATATCACTTTCAGAATAAGTTGCAATCGGTGAAAGATGAGTTTTTGGTTGAAGTCCTTCCAACTCACTTTCCTTAATACCAGTTTGCTTCAATACATCTTCCTTAATTGCTTTAGCTTGTCTGGTTCCCTTCCTCACTATTTGTTCAACTTTCTTAACTCTTTTCTTTGACTGAATACCACTTTCAATTGTTTTTGCATTTCCCAAGACTTTCTCAAATGGTTCCTTTGGTGCTTCAAGGTGGGCTTTTGCATAAGTTTCAATTATGTTATCATCTGTTTCATATCCCATTTTAGTTAACCAGATAGTTCTAGGGACAACTGCCTCCATCCAGATTTCATCTTTCTTGATTACAAAACATATTTCTTTTTGATATTTATCTACAATTGCCCAAGACAGCCTAATTCTTGTCTTCATTCAAGCCTTTAGTGCTTGAAAATGTTCATTTATATTTTTCTCTTTGTTTTCTCCCGTGTTGTTTAATGTATCCAATAGTTGCTTTCCTACCGGTATATCAAAGCCAAAGTTCTTTCAACCAATACCGGGTACTTCCTTAGTAATGTACAACATCAAACATACAAGCAAATTTCCAAATATAAAAGTTCCTTTCTTGTCTCCTTTGATTTTCTTCAAATTGTCTATCAATTCATCTTTAAGCCATTCACAGATGTCAATCTTAGCATTGTTGTTCACTAAGTCATAAGCACAATTAATACACAAGCTAGATACTGAGTTTAACCTATTTGCATGTGTGGATTTATAACCAAGGATTATATTGACAAATCTAACATTTATGTCCTTTACATCATTGACTCTAAGTGATCTCTTGTCAAATCTTGCACCGGTTAGGTCCATTACTGTGTCATTAGAGACCTTTTTAGTTCTGTCAGGCCTGCTACCAGTGGAAGGTAATCCTGTTACTGCCTTAACCGCTTCTTTTGTGATCTTATGAATTGAATCCAATCAAAATAATTCACCATGCACTTTGCTTAGCACAATCCTTATAACATCCTTGGGAAAATCCGGGATACTAAGGATTTTAGTATAACCTAGGGTTTCCACTATCTTATGTACCGGTTTGATATTTCCAGATTCATCACATAAAATAGTCCTATACAAGTTCTTGATTTATTCATCTCCTAATTCCTCTATATGACAATGTATGTATATCCTAGGATCCTCTGCATAACCTACTCCTTTAGGAATTTGAGAAAATGCACCTAGGGTATCATCTTTCTTCGCTATTTTGGGAACAAGTTTGAATACGGGTCTAGGGCGCTTGATAACTTCAATCATAGTAGGGTTTTCAATAAATTCAAGAGTGGATGAGGAAGCCATAGTTATAAATACCTCAATCTGCCTTAAGGATGAGTGCTTGGATGAACTGCTTCACTTTTTCGCTAAGGATGCCTTCGCTCAGGAATTTTCATGCTCTTGAAGATTTGAATGCTCGGTGAATGAAAAAGAGCCAAAACACTTACTTTATAATGTTATTTTCTCCAACTACCATATTAATGCTTGCCGGTTAAGTCACAACTTAACTCATCTACCGGTAAAGAAGTAATTCAACTTCTCAGCATCAACCGAGGGTATATTAGCATGTTTTTCAGTTTGTTGCTAAACCCTCAAAAGATTTTCCTTTAGTTAGATGAAGAGTCTCTTGCCGGTGGAGTGTTACTCTGTTCTACCGATGAAGGAGTATTCCCATCAACATTCTAATCTTACTTTCTAATCCATTGTTTTGAGAATTCTTTCTTTACCTCTTCAACCTTTTCTTTACCTTTCAAGCTGGGTCCTTTGTTATTTGTCGGTGATGTCTTGCTTCTACAAAATTTTGCAATATGTCTAATTTTGTTACAAGCATAACAAGTTACATTATTTTTTTGAATAGCTTTCCCATATCCTATGCTGGTTTGTGTTCTGCATTGATTAGATAGATGTCCAAATCTTCCACAAACATAACATCTTACATTCATTCTGCAATTTTCTGAATTGTGACCAACTTTGTTACATTTAGAATATTGACCGGTGGGTGTATTAGTGTTCTGATAATTTATAGATCTACATTGATTTTCTCTATGACCATACTTGTTATAGTTAAAGCATTTCCTAGTAAATTTGTAAGCATTAGGTTGTCTTACTGGTTTGATGTGATCAATTGTTTGCAGTACCAGAGATTTCACCAACTTCAAAACCAAGGCCATTGGCATCACCATTTGGTTTCTGATTCTTTAGTATGTCATCAAGTTCTTCTGAACTTTTCTTGAATTTTTCCTTGTGTTGATTTGTAGCAGCCAGTTCACTCTCCAAGATTCCTTTCTATCTCATGAGTTCAGTTCTATCATTTTGTGTATGAATCAAATCTATCTTTAACATATCATTTTCATGACTAAGTCTTGTGTTTTCATTTCCAGCATCATTCAGTCTTCTAACCAAGTCCTCTTCATTCTTCTTTTGATTTTCAGTTTCTTTACAAAATCTCATAGTCATATCTGGCATCTCATTCTTCATTGTACTGTTTTCTTGTCTTAGTTTGTTTACCAGATCATTAAGAGTTTCTTTTTCATCTTCATCATTCTGCATCTTTTCACAAAGTTCTCTTCTCTTATTCCTTGCTATAGTGAAATTTTCTTGAAGTCCTTGAATAATATCCTATGCAGCCTTCAGATCATCTTCAAGTTTGATATTCTTCACTTTTTCTACATCATAGTCTAAAAGAGTTGTTTCCAATTGCTTTCTCAAGTTTTCCATCTCTACCGGTGTCAAGATCTTCCTCAAGCTATTAGGATTTTGAAAATAGAGGACCAAGCTTTGATACCAATTGTTAGGATTCCCATAGATACTGAGAGGGGGGGGGTGAATCAGTATTTAACCGGTATAAGAATTTATTTGAATTATAACATGAAAAGCATATCAAAACTATGTATCGATAAACCAAATATAATGCAATAAATAAGAGTAATAACCACAACATAAGAGACACACCATAACATAGTATTTTTAATGAGGAAACCCGGTGTAGGAAAAACCTCGGTGGGATTTGTGACCCACAATATTCTCTTACTGGCCAATACATGAATATTACTGTTTACAATAGGGGCTTGCACATGCAGGAAGGCCAAGTGCCTAGAGCTCACCGCTCAATTACAAAAGTGTGTACACCTAAAAATGGTCTGAAGATAATTAATTAAATAAGCAATTATTTAATTAATCTCCTCTTCCCCAATTTAATTGAATTCACTAAGCAATTTGATTAAATTCATCTACTTATTAATAAATCTAAGGATTTATTTAATAGGTTCATTTCATCTCCTTTAATTAAATAATTCAAATTAATTAATTCCCTCAACCAAATTCATTTCTTCTAAATCCCCTAATTAATTAAAACAAATCAATTATGAGTTGTTGAGATTAATTAGCCATTTTCATATTATTTGAATTTTTAAATTCAAATTCTCCCAACTTCTACCACTCCTAAACCTAACCCATTCTACCTACCACCATGTCCCCTTTCATCCAACATCTTCTAGAACCTTTGTGACACTTGTCACTAAGTGTTCCCTTTCATCCAACCCTTCTAGAAGCCTCTTGACACTTGTCACCATAGAGATGACAAATGTTCCCTTTAATCCAACCCCCTTTGCCATCCTCCTCCAATTTAATCATTGATATTTTCAGATCAATCTTGATCGTTGATTCTTGCCACATCACCCCTAGCCTTGAAAATCCTATAAATAGACCTCATTTTGGAGCTCAAAGGGTCCCAATTTCATGTCCCAATTTCATATCATAATTGCATCCCATCCCATTCTCATCTTATGCATTGTTACTATAGGCATCTAGCTTATATTTTATCATCTTAGCAATGTTATCATGCTCATTTTAGCTTAAATCTTAGCTTAATTTGCTTATTATGTAGCTTAATCATGCTATTCTTCCTAGATAATGCATTTTCATCATTCAAATCCTCCATCTAAGTGTAGTCAAGTCACTGGAATTTGCATAATCAGATCTGAGAGCATTTTTCATACTCACATTTACTAGGAGGCAATAAGTCTATTAGCTATGGTTTTGTCTTTCTTTGATTTAAATCTTCTAACCATGCTTGTAATAATTTATTGAGTGCATTGTGGTTGTAGGTATAGGTACACTTCACAGAGCACGACATTTTGGCACCCACCGTGGGCATAAATCATCATTTTCGGCCTCTCAAGGTTCAATAAACATTCATCTTTACTGGATCAGAATCAGAATGTCGTACGAGTTGATTTTCCAACTCGTACGAACTACATTTTAATCTAGGATGACATTTTATCCTGACTCATACTAGGTATAATTTTGACTCATACGAGCTTTTACATTGAAAATTCTTTATTCATTCTATCTCATTCCTGTGTTGTACGAGTTGATTTTTATTGTCGTACTATAGCTAGTTTTGTTTCGTACGAATTTTTGGCTTCAAAATTTTCTGTTGTACGAGTCTGCTTTTATTCTTGTGTGAAATCTAAATTTGTTTCGTACTAACTAGTAAATCATGTCGTACGAGTTCCTGCATCTGTGATTTTTTGAAAAACTACAAATTAGAATTTTCAAGTTTGTCTATACGTTGGTAATTTGCATTTTTGAAGGCCTTCTGGTTATTTTTAGCCCTTGAAAGCAGCAAAAGAGCATAACTAGCGTGCATTATTTCAAACTCTCATCTACAACTCTTGGAGACCTTTCCAACGAGTTAAATAGATTATAATTTTGAGTCCCAAGCAGAAAGTTATGCCTATTTGAAGTTAGGCTAAAATTTCATATAGTTTTTTTCTAAAAATTTCATAGTTCGGATTAGTAATGCTAATCTTGTTATGTCTATGAGATGTTTGTAGCCTAACTCTTTTCTGTAGGACGCTTGTCAAAGATACGCTTGTCAAAGACAAATTTAAAACACAATCATGACTACTAATGGATCTATTTTGTAGGTTGCCTAAGGATTCAGCAAAAACTTTGTGTATTCTTTAAGATTTTTAGGCACATTTCAATTTGGGCTTAAAGAAATGAACTATCATGTCTTATGTGTCTTTGATGATAGGAGAGTATGCTCTCACCTTTCTTAGGTGATCAGAAAGCTAGACTCATCCTTTTACTTTCATTAGTGCATCTCTTTAGCAGGCCTGCCCTCCCGAGGAGTTATTAACTCCTAGCCCTTAAGGCTGGTGAGAGGGGAACGACCTAAGTGGGAATGGCTAATGCCAAGTAATCCAACCCACTATAAAATAAATGTGTTTTTGATGAAAATCAAAGTAGCGACAGTGCTTGGGAATAGCTCTCCTTCGTAACTTTGGGTATATCAAACCTTGGTTTTCAAGGCTGGGAGACCTCTTAATTGAGTTTATACCCCGACGCACCGAACAAATCCCTTACTAGTACCGGTTAAAATAGAAGCTACCCGATTCACCTGCAAAAGGGTGATAATCTTTGTGCAAGAGAGATAGTAACTTTCCCAAGACACTTGCCATATCATGCCCCCATTAGTGTTTGGAGTCAGATAATACAGCGTTGAGAATCCATTGCGTGAGACTTAGCGACCGTATTCTGATTAGCTATTGGGTGTGTACCTAAGTCAGCAAGCAAAGGTTTTCATTCTCAGCCAACTTCCTTAGGGTTTAGCTTGATTGAGAGTCATGTATCACATCATGTGTTTTCTGTGTATTCATCCCTAAATTAAAAAATCAGACACTTAAAATTGGAAAACCAAAGTAAAGCATCAAAATTCAGTGATCAAAACTCAAACAAACAAACACTTTTTACACCTGTTAAAATAACTGTCGTACAAGTCAAGAAATTCTGTCATAGAAGTCAGGATTCTTTGTCATACTGCTTGATCTTCTGTTGTATGAGTCAAGGTTCTATGTCGTACGAAACACTGCTTTACACATGAAGTCACTAGTCTGTCATTCTGTTTTGTATCTCTTGTCGTTCTATGTTGCATAATCTGTCATATGAAACTCTGCATCTGTCAGTCCAGAACTATGTCTTACATGCCTGTTTCGGACTTGTCATTTCTGCCTATCAATTTGCAGTAAACATAAACACCTATTATCTGTCAATCCATGCTTAGATTGTTTGCTTGGTTTGCTTGCTCAAGTTATCATCCATCAAAATGAAACTCTAGAAGATAAACACCCCAAGATTTTCAAGTGCTCACCCTTAACAAGTTCAAAATCTAAACATCTCAAAGTGCATTATCACCCTCTTTGATAAACTGATCACTCAAAAATAGTTTCTCATCAGGATCAATCATCCTTTATCATGAAACTGAAACGCTTGGTCAAGATAATCTTGTCCCACATCGTAGGATATATCGTTCCTACTAGACTTGGTTCTTATCAAATCATCACCATTGCACTCCTAAACTAAAGATAAAAAAACTTGCAAACTTCTAAACACTTGAATCCTCTTTTAGTGTCATATCACTCTATCATCTTTATATTGACAATTGATCACTTATCAAAACAACCTTTAAACAATCGAATCCTAGCACAATATCAAACACAATGCCCATTTTGATTAGAGCATAGAGACATAAGATCGCTGAAACGTTGGAAATAGTTGAAGATCATATCAACATGACATACCAAAGAAAAACACAAGAAGAAAACATGACAAATCAATATATCAGAGAAATCAAACAAGTCCAAAATCAAAATCCAACTATGTTAAAACCTCACAAGGATTTAAATACATCTCAAAAGAAAGGTGGCTCCTTTATGCACTTCTTAAAGAGATCCCTAAAGGACTTGGCTAAAGAAGATCAAAATCATGCACCCATGTCTAACAATGATACATCCATCCATAAGAAAATTGACTCTCCAAAGGCATCTATTCTTACACCTCCTAAAAGCTTGCAAGAACCTTCCATAGCATCCTATCCAAATAATGCATCCAAAGATGAAGTTCCCCAAGGGATATCCAAAATTGGCATCAAACCTATTTCAGAGGATCCTATTCAAAGCTCATCTCCTTCGTATCCAAGCATTGCTTCATTGCAAAATCCCCATAGTGCTTCCTTGCAAATTGAAGTCCTCATTCATAGAACGCTGGTTAAACGTGTTTTGATAGATGGGGGAGCTGGCTTGAACATTTGCTCTATGAATCTTGTTCGTGCTCTAGGATATTCAGAAGATGTAGCTGATCCCCAAAAAAAGATAAAAATCAAAGCACATAATGAAGAAGAGTATCATCTAAAGGAATGGTGATATTACCCATCACAGTGGGACCTTTGCAGAAGGACATAGCATGCCAAGTTTTAGACTTGGACCTTCCATATAACATACTCCTGGAGAGATCATGGATTCAAGACATACAGACTATTCCATCAACATGTAATTAGCGCTTAAAATTTCCTTACAAGGGACAGGAAATCATAATATCAGCAGAATCAAATCCAGTGCAATGTTGTAATAATCTGAAATCAGCTCAAGAGGTCATAGTTTCACATAACAGAGAGGTAGCACCTTCAAGCACATAATCCAAGGAACAATAATTTGCATCAATTTTGTCAAACATGGAAGAACAAATACAACTGATAGATCAAGGGACTGAAGAATATTTGCTATCATGGAAAAACAAACAAGAGCAACTTCAAATTGAGAGGGATGAAGAAGCAGATATAGTAGTCGATGTAGTTCACATGTATGCATAACAAACGTTAGGAACTAGCCTACTCGAATCAGAATCACATGCGACTGATATGGACTTAACCAAGGATGATCAGGGAATTTCTTATGTGAGGTCATTCTAATGAGAGTATCATTCTAGGCATGGAAACACATACTGAAAGCTCTGACATCTTTATCATGACCCCTAATATCTTTGAAACTATTCAACCTGAAGATCCTTTATCCTTAAGCTATCCTGAACCTATGGACTAGGAAAATGGACATATTGACATTGATACCTTTCCAAATGACCATGCCATATCCTTATATCTTGATGAAATCAAACCCACAACAAATTTCACCAGGGATTCCCCTAAAGTATCTTCAGGTCAAGTGGTTGTTAAATCTCCTAGTCGCAAAAGTGAAAATCAAGAAAACAATATCAGGTCTAATGCTGAAAACCATTTATTGGCAACATTAGATTGGGAAAAAGTAAAAACAAAGGATGAATCTAATGGTGAAAACCTCCTTGAGGCACCAGAAGATGGGAGATTTGACACCTTACCTAAATTATATCAAGAGAAGTTATCTATCCTGATAGAACCAGGAGAGGCAATTATCATTGATACAATTGATCTACATCCAAAAATCTCTTCATCAAAACTAGCAAAATAGAAATACTTGAAACCATTCAAAAGATGGCAAGTCAATTTAACTTGGTCATATACAAATGTTCCAGGGTTCGATCCATATCTTACAATACATCACCCGAATATCATTCCAGGAGAAAGCATCAATAATGGAACACATCATGGATCAAGAGCAAGCATCAATAAAGGAACACATCATGGATCAAGAGAAAGCATCAATAAAGGAACACAACATAAATCAAAAGCAGGCATTCTATTTATCAAAATGGTTGTAGAATGGAACATTAAACAACTTCAAGTCTTTGGAGACTCTTAGCTCGTCATTAATCAAATCAATGATGACTATCAAACAAAAGATGACAAAATCATGCCTTACAAAAAGATAGTGGGTGATATCAAGAAGTACTTTGTAGAAATAACTTTTGAACAGATTCCAAGAAATGACAACACAGTAGCAGAGGCTATGGCTACACTTGCTTCTCTATTGCAGACACAGGAAAATCAACAACGTTATGAATTCCTAGTTGAAGAGTTGTTTCATCCTGCCTTTAATTGTCTTGATTCCCAAACCATCTGTCAACTTATTGGAAACAATTCCTCCTGCTATGGTCAAACTTACACATACTTGAAAGACAATATCCTACCTCCTAATTTATCAAAGAACCAAAAGAGAAACTTTATTCACCAATCTTCACATTGTATTCTCATCACAAATACCCTGTATAAACAAGGTCTAGACGATACTCTCTTGAGATGTCTTGAACAAGAAGAATTTGAGAAGGCCTTACATGAAGTCCATAATGACATTTGTGGCACTCATTCAAGTGGTCTTACCCTTTCAAAAAAACTCATACGCTTGGGCTACTATTGGCCGACTATGGAACGAGATTCTTTTAAGATAGCAAGAACATGCAAACAATGTCAAATCCATGGGAATTTGATCCATGCACTAGCACAAGAACTACATGCTTTAGCAACATCTTGGCCTTTTTGTCAATGGGGACTTGATCTAGTAGGAAAGATAAATCCTTCCTCATCTAATGGACACAAATTCATTCTTGTAGCTACAAAATATTTTACAAAATGGATTGAAGCGGTACCTCTCATCAACATCATAGGAAAATAAATTCCTGCATTTATCTTGAATTACATCATCTGTCGCTATGGAATACCAATGACCATTATCACTGATAATGGGTGACCATTCAAGAATAAAGATGTACAAGAGTTATGTGAGAAGTTCAAAATCCAGCAGAGATTCTCCACACCATATTATCCACAGGGAAATGGGCAGGCAAAAGCATCTAACAAAACTATTCTGAAAATCCTCAAAAAGATAATGAACGATGCTGGGAAAGATTGGTATATTCAACTAAACCCTACTCTATGGGCTTACCACACCAATATCCACACACCAACAGGTGCCACACCTTTCTCTCTTGTATATGGATTAGAAGCCATATTGCCAATCGAAGTAGAGATACCCTCTCTACGTGTATCACTAAAAGGTCTAATCCCAGATGAAGAACAACAAGTATCTAGACTGCAAGAGTTAGAACTGATCCATGAACACAGATACAATGTCTTTGATCATCTAAAGGTATATCAACAAAAAATGTGTTGAAGCTATAATCACAAGGTCAAACAACGAATCTTTCAAGTTGGAGAACTAGTGCTAAAAGAAAATCCATGCAATCAAGTAGATCAAGAGAAGAAAGGAAAGTTTGAACCAAACTGGTTAGGTCCATTTGTGATCATAAAAGTATTTGGATCAGGAGAATATCAGCTATCAACATAGTATGAAGATCAACTCGAGGAACCCATCAATAGCATGCACCTGAAGAAATTCTATGTCTGAAAAATAAAAAAAAGTGAAAAATCAGAAAAAATAAAAAAAACAGTGAAAAATCATAAAAAATGAAAAAAAAGTGAAAAATCAATAAAATAAAAAACAATGAAAAATTAGAAAAATAAAAAATAGTGAAAAATAAGGAAAAATAAAAAAAAGTGAAAAAACAAAAAAAGAAAGAAAAAAAATCAAATATAAAAAAAAGTGCAATAAAAATAGATGGTGAAAACCTAGCAAACAGGTGCTATCTGTCCGCTAGCTCTTCCATCTATTAGTTCATGCATTCATTTTCCATCAACATAGACCATCATAAGCCTTTATACATATGCAGACATCCCAGGTGGCTTCTTGCCATGGTTTGGATCATTGGATATATCATAACGACTTTGTTTCTAGGCTTGGGGCAAAATCCTACACCTAGCTGGGGCCAAAACTTTTGATCATTTTGAGCTTAATCAAACAGATAGAACAATAGTTAGATATCTCTTATCAAGAAAAAACTGAGACACATCCAACATTGAACACAAGATCAAACTATCAACTATCTGTTGGTATTTTGGTATGGTTTTGTCATTGATGTCAACACCTACTAAACACTTATCAACTCTAGCACTTTGGAGAATCAACAACATTCACCAGCAAGCAAGTGACTCATACACAGTCACTAGTATCTAGTACACTGACAAGATATAATGATCACCGACACTTGGAATGATATGGAAAACACTTGGTAATGTCGAAGACATCATTTTGGATATCTTGTCTTGGAGAATTGTTTTTTGGTATATTCATATTTGCATATTTGCTGTTACCGACAAATAGGTCTAGGTTACACCGATAGGTTTATCTTTTCTAGATTAGTATGACATGCTATGGAGATGATTAATTATTGTTATAAATGCATTAAGCCGACATGTTCAATCGGTTATTGCATCAGATATTGTATTATTTATAAAATGTTTTTATTGTAATATCTTGTAAAGCCAACCTACTAAAATTGGTCTTAGGTTATGGTAAAAATGTAAGATCCTATTTGTAAGATCAAATGTGAAAATGCAAAAAAGGATTGTGTGAAGGTATATGCGAGAATAAGCAGAGCTATACACACAGACATCATTTGAAGATTGAAGGAGGGTTTTTGTGAAGACAACCAGAACTACAGTGGTACTGAATCCAGCATATGAAGATGCTATTTTGTGCAGTACATTCTTATTGGATTTAACCATCCAACTGTAGTCAGTGTGACTCCCATTTTGTGTTTGAGCAATGAGCTATAGGCGCTTGGCCTTTCTACATGTGCAAACCCCATTTATGTACACTTACTATCTGCAGTAGTATCATCTAATTGTGGGTAAGGTTTCCCACCGTGGTTTTTCCCCTTATAGGGTTTCCACGTACAAATATTGGTGTTATGTGTCATGGATGACTTTGCCTTTATGTTTCATGCACTAATCCTTACCGAGATAGCAATTAACTATTAAAACTATCTACCGACATATTAAACTGGTTTACTGATATTAAGCATTAAGTTGGTTAAGTTGTTTTTGGTTTGAATTTATTTGACAACTGATTCACCCCCCCCTCTCAGTTGTCTCTGGGACCTAACAATTGGCATCAAAGCTCAGTCTCTTTTGTAGAAGTTTAATAGCTAGAGGAGATCCAATGTCTACTAACTATTTCAGGAAGGACAATCCTAAACTTGATGGAACCAACTATGGCATATGGAAGCTCAGAAAGGAGACACATCTAAATTGCATTGGAAAGGACATCTGGGATGTTACAAAGAATGGTTATATTGCTCCTACTTAGAGTCAGCCCACTCCACCCAACTTGACTAAAGATGAGGAAAATGATTGCAAAGCAAGAGAAGCACTTTTGAGTGCATTATCAGATCAACAAATCATGGGACTATCAGATAGGTCTACTGCTAAAGCTATTTGGGATCATTTGGAAATACTGAATGAAGGAGATTCCACAGTCAAAATTGGAAAACTTGAAAGCTTTCGGGTCAAGTATGAACATCTAAAAATGGAAGAAGATGAAAGGATTTCTGCTTTTATGGAAAGAGTAAATGAGATTGTTTTGTGTATTAAATGTTGTGGAGGAATCTTAAGTGAAGATGAAATTGTTTCAAAAGTTTTAAGAGGATTGCCACCGGCATATAAAATGAAAATCACTGCTATAAATGAGTTAAGAACAATGTCTAATACATCAGTAACTAGGGATACATTGATTGGGAAACTTTCAACTTTTGAAATTGAAGAATTTGGTCCTGTTGCTACTATAAAGACAAATTTGGCCTTTAAAGCATCAACATCATCTGCTCCATCATTTGACAAATCTGATTGGAAAGCCTTTTATGCAAGAGAACTTGAAGAAAGCAGGAAAGAAAATAAAGAACTTGAAGAACTTGAAGCACTATTTGCAAGGAAAATGCCTAAAGGTCCAGTTAGAAGTAAGTATGAAGGTAAAGCACCCTTTAAATGTTTTAACTGCAATAAGATTGGTCATATGGCTTCAAGATGCCCTGATAGACATGCTAGACTAAGAGAAGAAGCTAGAAGAACATACAAGCCTAACCCTGAATATCAGAGATACAGATTTAAGAAGAATAATGACAAATCTTGTTACATTGCTGATGAAGGTGTGACTGATGATTCTGATGAGGATCCGACATACAATGGATGCATTTTTGTTGCTTTAACAGAAGATCAACCGACACGTACTGCTCAACTAGTAGAACAGGCCTTGGCAGCTAAAGTTGAAGTAAAGGATGAATGGATCATTGATTCTGGATGCTCACATCATATGATAGGAGAAAAAGGTAAATTCTTGAACTTTCAAGAATACAATGGAGGTTTAGTGAGATTTGGAGATGACAAAGCTTGTTTAATCAAAGGTAAGGGTACAATATCTCTTGATGGTAAGCATAAAACTGACAATATCTACTATGTTGAAGGATTAAAGCATAATCTTTTGAGTGTTGGTCAATTAGTTGAGAAAGGATTTCAGTTACAATTTAAAAATGGAAAATGCAAAATCATGAATAGAACTGGTTTGGAAATTGCAACCGGTAATCAGACTAGAGGTAATATCTTTCATTTGAATAATAGTGAAAAGACATGCTTGATTGCACACATAGATGAAAGTTGGTTATGGTATAAGAGACTCTGTCATGTAAACTTTTATTGCATGGTGAAAATCAGTACTACTAAGGCAGTTAGAGATTGACCTAAAATTGTCAAACCTCAGAATACAGTATGTAAGGAATGTAAATTTGGAAAACAAGTTAGAGCTAGTTTCAAAAGTATTCCAAAAAAATCCAATAATGCTCTTGATTTGATTCACACTGATTTATGTGGTCTAGCTAGAACTAAAAGCTTACAAGGTGATAGATATTTCATGCTAATTATCGATGACTACTCTAGAATGTGTTGGGTTACTTTTCTTAGAGAAAAATCAGAAGCACTTGTAAATTTTAAATTGTTCAAAGCAATGGTTGAAAATGAAACCGGTAAGAAAATCAAATGTCTAAGATCAAATCAAGGAGGAGAATTTACATCTAAGGAGTTTAATACATTCTATGAAGTGAATGGAATCAGAAGACAACTATCAGCACCTCAGACACCATAGCAAAATGGAGTTGTTGAAAGGAAAAACAAAACTATCTTGGATGCAACAAGAAGTATGTTATCAAAAGAAAACCTACCACATGTATATTAGAGAGAAGCAGTCAATACAATAGTCTATACATTCAAAAAAGTTCACATCAAAGGTGAAACCGGCAAGACCCCTCATGAACTATGGTTTTGTAATACTCCTACTCTTAAATATTTCAGAATATTTGGAAGCAAATGTTACATTAGAAGAGATGAGTATATTGGGAAATTTGATCCTAGAAGTGATGAAGGAATATTTCTTGGTTAATCATCTAAGAGCAAGGCATATAGATGTTTTAACAAAAGATTGCAAAAAATTGTTGAAAGTACAAATGTAAAGATTGATGAACAATTCAGAGGAACTTCAAGGTATATAGACTTTGAACTGGCAACAAAAATCTTGACAAATGAACCTACACTGAATTCACCGGTACAGAATGAAGATCCAGTTACCCCGGTATCATCCGAGGATTCCACAGTAACTGAGGAACAACAACAAACAAAGACACCTTGGTATGTAAGACTGAATCATTCTGAAGATCAAATAATTGGAAACAAGTTTAAAGGAGTTATGACAAGAGAAAGATTGGCAAATGAAGAGGTATGTCTTATTTCTCAAATTGAACCATCATCTGTTAATGAGGCATGTGAAGATAAATTTTGGATTAAAGCTATGGAAGAAGAATTAGAACAAATTGAGAAAAATAACACTTGGACATTAGTTCCCCAGCCTAAAGATAAAAATGTAATTGGAACCAAATGGGTATTCAGAAACAAACTTAATGAAGATGGCAAGGTTGTCAGAAATAAAGCAAGACTAGTGTGTAAGGGATATTCTCAGAAGGAAGGAGCTGATTACAATGAAACCTTTGCACCGGTAGCTAGAATTAAGGCAGTCAGATTATTTTTGGCTTTTGAAGCTCATAAGAACTACAAAGTATATCAAATGGATATTAAATGTGAATTTTTGAATGGAGATCTTGAAGAGGAAGTCTACATTGAACAAACTGATGGATTTTATTTGACAGATGACAATGATATGGTTTGCAGGTTAAGGAAAGCTTTGTATGGATTGAAGCAAGCTCCAAGAGCTTGGTATGCAAGATTGGATAAGTATCTTTTGAAGATTGGTTTTACAAAAGGAAATGCAGACAACAATTTATATTATAAAATAACTAATGATGACATCTTTATTATAGAAGTATTCGTTGATGATATAATCTTTGGAGGAGAAGATGGATTATGTAAAGAATTTTCTATTAATATGTAGCAAGAATTTGAAATGTCTATGATTGGAGAAATAAAATTCTTTTTAGGATTGCAGATTTCACAGACTGATAAAGGTATATTCTTGAGTCAATCCAAGTACTTAAAAGAGTTACTAAAGAAATTTGGGATGGAGAACTCTAAATTGGTAAGCACACCTATGACAACAAATGACAAATTATCACAAAGGGATGAATCTACACCTGTTAATCCAACTAGATACAAATCTATGATAGGAGGTTTACTATATTTGACACAAACCAGACCTGATATTATGAATGCAACATGTATTGTTTCAAGATTTCAAAGTAATCCTAGAGAAAATCATGAATCAACAGTAAAAAGGATTTTCTGATACTTACAAGGCATTATAAATCTTGGATTATGGTATCCTAGAGATGAAAACTTTGAATTAAGTGCATACACAGATGCAAATTGGGTAGAAGATGCGGATGATAGAAAAAGCACCACCGGTGGAGCATTCTTTCTTGGAAACATACTAGTTTCTTGGTTGAGTAAGAAACAAAGTTGTACATCTTTATCAATAGTAGAATCAGAATATGTTGCAGCAACAATTAACTGTACATAGGTACTATGACTTAAGCAAATGTTGAAAGACATAAAGGTAAAATGCAAGGAACCTATTACAATCTATTGTGATAACACTACAACAATTGATATATCTAAGAATTTGGTATTACATTCTAAAACCAAACATGTTTCTATCAAACTGAATTTTCTAAGGGAAAATGTTGAAGCAAAGGAAATAAAACTGGTTTATGTGAATACTAAAGAGCAGATTGTAGATATCTTTACTAAACCTCTACCTAAGAAGACTTTTGAATATCTCAGAGATCAACTTGGGGTCATACCCCCATCGGTAGAGACTTAGGAAGTTGATGATTTTCATCAACCGACATAATTAATAGAGAAATCTTTTTTCCGACTTTGATGGGAGGCTACTTCTCAGGGGGAGTAGTTGGTATACTAAATTGATTGGTATTTTGTATATGAACTTGATTTTGTTGTAACTTTGGCATTTGATGTCAAAGGGGGAGAGATTGGTATAGAAAAACACAAGGAAAACACATGTTGCTCCCAGGGAGAGAGATTATTACTCTTTGTATATGTATTTTGATTTCTGGTTATGATCTCTTTTTGGAGATTGTTGGTTTTTGGTATTTGGCATTTCTATTTTGGCACTTTGATGGTTTTTCCATCTTGTGTTGCCATCAATGCCAAAGGGGGAGATTGTTGGTATTTTGGAATGGTTTTCTCATTGATGTCAACACCTACTAAACACTTATCAACTCTGGCACTTTGGAGAATCAACAACATTCACTGGCAAGTAAGTGACTCATACACAGTCACTAGTATCTGGTACACCAACAAGATGTAATGATCACCGACACTTGGAATGATATGGAAAACACTTGGTAATGTTGAAGACATCATTTTGGATATCTTGTTTTGGAGAATTGTTTTTTGGTATATTCATATTTGCATATTTGCTATTACTAACAAATAGGTCCAGGTTACACCGGCAGGTTTATCTTTTCCAGATCAGCACGACATGCTACGAAGATGATTAATTATTATTGCAAATGCATTAAGCTGTCATGTTCAATCAGTTATTGCATCGGATATTGTATTATTTGTAAAATGTTTTTATTGTAATATCTTGTAGAGCCGACCTACTAAAATTGGTCTTAGCTTATGGTATAAATATAAGATCTTATTTGTAAGATCAAATGTGAAAATGCAAAAAAGGATTGTGTGAAGGTATATGTGAGAATAAGCAGAGCTATACACACAGACATCATTTGAAGATTGAAGGAGGGTTTTTGTGAAGACAATCATAACTACACCGGTACTGAATCCAGCATATGAAGATGCTATTTTGTGCAGTACATTCTTATTGGATTTAACCATCCAACTGTAGTCAGTGTGACTCCCATTTTGTGTTTGAGTAGTGAGCTCTAGGCGCTTGGCTTTCCTGCATGTGTAGACCCCATTTATGTACACTTACTATCTGCAGTAGTATCATCTGATTGTGGGTAAGGTTTCCCACCGTGGTTTTTCCCCTTACAGGGTTTCCATATACAAATATTGGTGTTATGTGTTGTGGATGACTTTGTCTTTATGTTTCATGCACTAATCCTTATCAGTATAGCAATTAACTATTAAAACTGTCTACCGGCATATTAAACTGGTTTACCGATATTAAGCATTAAGTTGGTTAAGTTGTTTTTGGTTTGAATTTATTTGACAACTAATTCACCCCTCCTCTCAGTTGTCTCTGGGACCTAACACTATCAAGCTATCACGAAGTCAATCTAAGCACATCACACACTTTTTAGTGGATAATATCTTTTGAATAATGATTGTAACATGATTGTTCAAATTTTCTATATTGCTTTTTGCTATCATGATTTCTGAGTGACTCCAGGATGTCATTGACTAGAGGAACAAGGAAGAAACATGATATTTTTCTTGTTTGCTGTCTGAAAATTAATCATTAATATTTGCAAATTTGTCTTGGGACATGATCATCAAAATATCATTGAAGACATTTCCGATTTGCGTATTGAAATGATTAATACTACCTGTTTTACACAAACAACACTCAGGTCATCTCGGTTCAATTATACCTCGATGCTTGTGTTAACTTGCCATATACAAATCTAGGAAAGAAGTGCTCAGGTCATCATGGTTTAATTATACCATCGATGTTTGCACTCACTTCCCACATTTCAAAAGCTCAATGATGACAAAAACACAAAATAATCCAGTGACTGGTCCAGTCATAGTTTGCATTCCTTTTTATTTTCATTTGCATCTTAGCTTGCATTTCATTCTTGCATGTGATCCCTACCAACTCCTTTTATCCAAAGTTAAATCTATCACAGGAATCATCAAAGTATCATCACAAGTGTATACGTAATCAAAATAACTCACATCTCTCTCATGATATTATGGACCCAACGAAAATGTTATGCTATCTTTCTCAACAGAATCAACAATCAACATATCCAAATTTTTGCAACTTGATATCAACAAACTGTCAGTTCTTTATCTAATCAACCTTATCAAATCAAATCAATCAATCAAACCTAATCAATTATATCATGTCTTATATAGGATGAATCCTTCCTAAAAACAAATGACCTAATTCAGATTCATGTCTTATACAAGATGTATCCTTCCTGAAACCAGATGTTTTGATCATGTCTTATACAGGATGAATCCTTCTTGAAACTAGACGCTTTGATCATCGTTGTCTTATACAGGATGAATCCTTCCTGAAACCAGACTGAATCTAATCAATCAAGAATTTTCAATCTTATCAATCTACGCAATCAAGCTAATCGAAGAACTCGCGTTTTCATCAAACCACAGTTACAAAAATCAAATCAAATCTATTGGGATATCAATCTTGCAAAACTCCAAAGATCAATTATCTCAATTGATCTCCTGAGGGGGCATCATCATACCAGAATTTAGCAATAAAAAGCTGGGGCATCCTATCAAATCAATATCAACATCAAAATGAGATTATTCTTTGAATCAACACGTCATCACACCTCGCTTCAAAGAGGGGCAAAATGTATACACCTAAAAATGGTCCGAAGATAATTAATTAAATAAGCAATTATTTAATTAATCTCCTTTTCCCCAATTTAATTGAATTCACTAAGCAATTTGATTGAATTCATTGACTTATTAATAAATCTAAGGATTTATTTAATAGGTTCATTTCATCCCCTTTAATTAATTAATTCAAATTAATTAATTCCCTTATCCAAATTCATTTCTTCTAAATCCCCTAATTAATTAAAAAAAATCAATTATGAGTTAATGAGATTAGTTAGCCATTTTCATATTATTTGAATTTTTAAATTCAAATTCTCCTAACTTCTACCACTCCTAAACCTAACCATTCCCAAACCTAACCCATTCTACCTACCACCATGTCCCCTTTCATCCAACATCTTCTAGAATCTTTGTGACACTTGTCACTAAGTGTTCCCTTTCATCCAACCCTTCTAGAAGCTTCTTGACACTTGTCACCATAGAGATGACAGATGTTCCCTTTAATCCAACCCCCTTTGCCATCCTCCTCCAATTTAACCATTGATATCTTCAGATCAATTTTGACTGTTGATTCTTGCCACATCACCCCTAGCCTTGAAAATCCTATAAATAGACCTCATTTTGGAGCTCAAAGGGTCCCAATTTCATGTCCCAATTTCATATCATAATTGCATCCCATCTCATTCTCATCTTCTGCAGTGTTACTATAGGCATCTAGCTTATAGTTTATCATCTTAGCAATATTATCATGCTCATTTTAGCTTAAATCTTAGCTTAATTTGCTTATCATGTAGCTTAATCATGCTATTATTACTAGATCATGCATTTTCATCATTCAAATCCTCCATCTAAGTGTAGTCAAGTCACTGGAATTTGCATAATCAGATCTGAGAGCATTTTCCATACTCACATTTACTAGGAGGCAATAAGTTGATTAGCTATGGTTTTGTCTTTCTTTGATTTAAATCTTCTAACAATGCTTGTAATGATTTATTGAGTGCATTGTGGTTGCAGGTACATGTACACTTCACAGAGCACGACAAAAAGAAGTCTCGCTGACTTACAAAAATGGATTATACAAATCCAATGTCTTGTACTACTTCAGATCAGCATCTACTATGCTAGATTCAGTACTGGTTTAAGCTCTGCTACATACATAAACCCTTATCCAATATCTGCCTTACAATTCACATATTAGGTCTTCATTAATTCTTCCATCTATCACACACTAAATGATCTACAATGATCTCATACATATATGAGTCATATTAGAATCTGCCAAGTTAGCTTACAAAAGATTTTACAATTAAATACAAAATACATTTAAACAAAATTCCTATCGGCCATGGTGCCGGTGATCTATATGCTGGCGTTGAGTCTGCCGGTGCCGGTGCCTACCGGTATCATAGGATTGCAAGGTTGCCATCAATGACAATACCTTCAGTCACTTACAATTTCTCATTGGAGTGTGCATTTGCCAACATATATAAGGGTAAGTTATGATGTACCTAATTTTATTCACTATGATAATACTACTGCTATTGATATGCCAAAGAATCTAGTATTTCATTCGAAATCAAAACACTTTTCTATAAGGTACAATTTTCTCAAAGGAAAAGGTTGAAGCGAAGGAATTCAGATTGGTTTATGTGCCTACTAAGGAGAAGATTGCAAATATTGTAACTAAATTATTGCCTAAAGATACTTTTGAATATCTCAGAGATCAGTTGGGGGTTACCAACCCTCCAAAAGAGACTTAGAGATGCAGGAATTCATCAATCCGATAAGCTTATCATATATTTTTCTTTGATCTGGGTTGATGAGATGATGCTACTACTCAGGAGGAGTAGTCAGCTATTTGGTTGAGTATTTTTGGCTTGGTATCCATCCTTTGTCATTGATGTCAAAGGGGCAGAGGTGGTATTCATGTGAAAATCAGTCATATCTTTGAGGGAGATTGTTGGCATTCCTTGGCACTTGGATGTTTTTCACATTCAGTGTTGCCATCAATGTCAAAGAGGGAGATTGTTGGCAATATAATAAATTTGGTTAAGTGTTGTCATTGATTTCAACACTGTATCCTAGTTGGACCTGTCCCAGTTAGTCTTGGTGATCATCTTAGTTTTGGCTATGATTCTAATCAGGTATGATCAGATCTCTGGAATTGGTTTTGGATGCTTTCTTTGGATGATTATATGCTTGCTATATTCTATTGGTTCATGATTTGGTGCTTTGGTTATTATCACTTTTGTTATTTACCAGTACCAGTTAGCTTCTGGCTTTCCCAGTTAGCTTCACTGGTGAGAGATATTTGGTGTTTTGGTTAGGCGATTTTGGTGTGACTTATGGAATCAGTTTCTATCATGCTAAAGGTGCTTCTTGATTATATTCCAAGTGTTTGGTGACTTTTCATTGGCTGGCGTGCTATTATGGTGGTCCTATTTGGATCCGATTAGACTTTCTGTGTTGCTTCACTAAGGGTTTCTACCGGTTGGTGAAGCGTGTTGGATTTTGGTCTTAGCGGAATTTTCTGTGGATGGAATTGTTTGGTTACTTGATTTACGTCCATGCTATGTAATGTAAATCATAATATTGGTCTGGTGATATCGTGTAATGTAATTTTTTTGTCATGCCCAAATTTTTGGGCAAAAACGGAACAACAATTTTTTTTAAACAACATAAATACATTAAATAATCTACATTTAAAATGGAATAGATAAGTTTTGTCTTAACTAAGGGTTAACTCTGAGTTGAATGGAATGGTTTACTAAGTTGGTTTAATTCAACTCTGTCATTATAGCATTAATCTTTAGAGTAGACTAATTATTCCCAAAAAGGGTCATCACTACTTAGTTAATTAATTAACTAAATTAGTTAATAACCCCTAATTAAAATTTCTCCAACAATTGTTCAAGAGACATTAATTATCTCAACAATATTAAAATACTCAAGACTAAATAATGTTAACTCATATTAAAAATAATTAATTGAACATACGCGATTACACTTTTAAATATAACTAATAAAGTTAACCAAATCAATTATAATATTTGCCAATTAAATTCATTTTATACTAAAGTCAAATTTTATGTCCCCTTAGACATTTAAATTTCAACTATTAAATATTCGGTCAATAATGACCTCATAGGCTAAAATTTTACATTATACATTTAATAAAATTCCATTAATAAAATTTCCCAAAGGAATTTTAATCCCAACATCCATATTTAATTAAATATGAAAAATAACTATATAAAATTCTCATTAATAAACTTTGTTAATAAAATTTAATCAATTATGAGAATAATATTGCTATTAAAAAATTAATCCCCAATTTCAATTATAATCCCTAAAAAGTCTTTATTAAGAACAAATTTTACCCTAGTCCATATTAGGGGTTAATTAATCCTACATATTGACTATAAATAAATGGGGGGAAATTCTTTTTCAAATTTTAAAAAGAATTCCCCCTCTCATTTTATTATTATTTTATTACAAATCTTGTCTAGAGTTGATTTATTTTTCTTAATACACCAACCCTATTCTTTTCATTTCCTTATTATCAAGCTAACCCTAACCCAAAATTGCTTGTTTATCTCTTCTCTTTTTTTTTTTTTGTGTGTGTGTACAGATGACGAGGGGGGGTCGAACCAGGGCTGCTTGCATGGGAGGCCGAAGGGTTCATGGAGGCAGAGGAGGGAGAGAGGTGGCGTAAACGATGAGAATTGCTAGAGATAGGAGGTGGGGCGACGGGTTTTAGTGGCCGTCGGTGATGCCGTGGCGCCCACAATGGGACGCCCCACTAGGTGGGTCGCGGCCCACTGTGGGAGTCACAGACCATTGGGTGGCCGTGACGCCCACTAGAGGGATGACCCACTGGGTGGGTCATGGTCCACATGGTGGTCGTGGCCTATACAGTGGCACAACCCACTATGGGGGTCACAGACCACCCAGTGGCTGCGACCCATGGGGTTTCCAATACCCATTTTTTTGTATATTTTTTTACAACTTTATTTAAAAATAGAAACATTAGATTTTTATTCTTCATACATACATACATACATACATACATACATACATACATACATACACACATATATATATATATATATATATATATATATATATATATATATATATATATATATTTGAATATATTTTTAACTGTGAGGGCAAACATAACTCTGGTAAGAACCAGAAATCTAAAAAAATGATAGTATTTCAATTCCAGATTATAATGTATCAAATAAATCTATATATATATATATATATATATATATATATATATATATATATATATATATATATATGTACATGAGCATGTTTATTTAATCTATTTATTTACTTACAACAACATACATGTCTATTTGATATCTTTTTTTTTTAAAGAACATCAGCTTAGTTTTATCTATAAAACCGTAGGCATTATCTCTTGTAAAAATATATATATGTACATATGAGAATATATATATATATATATACATATATATATATATACATATACATATATATATATATATATATATATATATAGATATACATATATGTATATATATATATATATATATATATATGTATATATATATATATGTATATGTATATATATATATATGTATATATACATATGTATATATGTATACATATATATATGTATATATGTATAAGTTTAAGTCTACATTTACATTTTTTTAGAGAAGGTTATTTTCAATAAACAGAGTAGATTAATTTTTATTTCCATTCATTAACATGCAATTTTCTTTTGATATGAAATAACAATATCTAGATCAGCCTATTTTCCACTTCACATGCTTTTTCCAGATTTAAAGGAAAATATAAAACAAGAATAAATGTATTTACATAATAGTAAATATAGTAGAAATGATTTTATTTACAGCTGCAATTAACCTCTTCTAAAATCCATTTATTTATTAACAACAAGATGCATTTGCCTAATAAATTTTGATGTTTAACTATAGACATAAATACTTTTTTTTTCTTATTTATTATTAACTACATTTTCGAGACTTATATTTGCAGAATAATAAAAGAAAACAGAATGGAACAACTTAGATATACCACTATTTATTTCCTTTTCAAATAGCAATAAGAACAACTATAACTTTTATACTTAATCTTTTCCTATAAATACATATCATTAAAAAGATAACTTCAACAATGCATTCTTCACTTTGCAAGGAAATATACTTCAAATAAAATGCATTTTATTTCATGGTAAAACTTAGTCAAATAATTACATTTTCTTTTCTGCAACTAAAATACAATAAGAAACTGTAATGCCTCGCCAGGAAACCCCGAAGGGATTAAGCCATAACACAAGAATAGAGTGCAATTTTTTTTAAAAAAAAGTTACACCACATAAGATACAACGAGATATCAAAGATTCAGATTACAAAGCGGAAGACTTCAACTAACTCCTAAAGAGTTTCCCAACGAGATTACTTAAATTTCACAATCCATTTAACTCACACGATTAATCCAATAAGCTAATTATCTTAACAACGAGATAATTCATAATCAGGATAATTTCTTTCAAAAGATGGAAATATAAATCACAAGCAAGGATTCATCATTAAGATCCATTCATAATCCTCATTCAATCTTTTCATTTAAAATTAACAAGTCATACATCTAACATTCTAATACACTAGGATTTCATCATAACAAAAGAGATCTTTCCAAGCATATTTAAATTTCTTAACAACAACTGAGTATTATTCATTACTCTAAGTTACATTCTTTCATAATCCAACTTATTGCATTTTAAAGGATGATTACCTACATGCATCTACGACACATCTCATCTAAACCACTTATGCATTCAATCAACATGGTATACCAGAAGGAACTGCATATAAGCATTTAAAGTTAATTCCATTTATCCACTTAACCATTCTAACATAAGCTAATCATACATGATAAAGTTGAATAAAGGAAACACAAGAGAATGCATCACATAACACCATAATGATCTCGGAGTTCACCCCTAAAGGGCTACATCTCCGGGTCTGCGCAACTGCAAGACCCCTCTGATAATTAATAAAGTTAAGAATACAAGAGGTTACACCATACAATCCAGCCATCAAGGCGATACATAAACAATATACAAACGACCACATCGGTCCATTAATACATAAACGATCCTTGAAAAGAACAGGATCCAGCTGAACATAATCAAAGCTAAAATAAAGGTCCAGAAGAGCATCCATAAAACTGAGCCATCACCACCCAAGATCTAACATGAAACCGACACTCACAAGGGCAGAGACAAAAGGACGACTCACAAAAGTACTCCTAACAGGACAAACAACAACACACTAGCGAACGTAGGGACAAGTGTCATCACACGACCTGGTATGGATACCATGGCAAGTCTTCATAGGTTCCGGCCCCATACACTGGGTCACCCTAGCAACCTAATCCGAACTTCCGGCCCATCCAAGCCTCATGTGGACCCACACATCCTCTCGTGAAGACAAGGAAGATGGTTTGCCATTTCAGGCCTTCTCACAGCATGTCGAATCTATGATAGCACTCGTCTCATGTGTGAGGCACATTATCTTATTTAGAGATTATTTTCTAATCTACTTAGGTTATCACTTATTAGACTCACTTTCGACGGGTTACCCAGCAGCCACTTTGGGCACGGCCCCCAATCGAAAGCCACTTTCCCATACGACACTAGACTAACTCAGACGAACTCAAACCAAGGAATACACATGGTCAGACGAACGGAGTTCAAGAAGAGAGAAACAATCATCTGGTCAAACACGACTCAAGATAATCACTTACTGACGATACTCTAATCTAGAGACCTGACCAACAACGGTCAACCACAATCATCATTCGACTCACACACAAGGAGGATATGATCAAGATGACACTACCACAATACAACAGCCAACTCAGAAAATAGAGGACTGGAACGGGTACCCTAAGTCAATCCATACGACAGGGTCCTATCAAACAAAGCACTCTTGCCATTTCATAATTAAAGGCGAATACAGAAATTAAACTCGCAAGGCAATAATCAGAAAAGACAATATTTCCTCAAATTGATTTAATCATTACAAGTCGATCAAGTTTTCTACAAGATCTAAAACAGATTACAGTTATCTACCTCATCAAGGGATAAGTTGTTCTTGGTTTTATAACTCTCTAAGTTTCAAAGCATAGAACAGACATATAAAGTCATAACGAGTTTTTTTTTTTTTTTAAACCAATTCATATTAATAGAATCCAGACAACCATTAATCAATTAAACAAGGTATTTAATCTCCAATCAAAACGTCATAGACATACTGATTCAAAATCAATCTCTACAGATTCATATTTTCAATTCCAGTTACATAATACGGATTACGGAATAAAAATGTAGAAAGAGAATCTAAATGGAGATAGTCATTCCCAATGCATATCGTTAAATTTCTAATGCCCAACGATAAATACTTCACTACTTTACAATTACTCAAATGATTTGTTCTACGATAAAATTTAACATCATCAAGTAGTAATTACATCGTATTTCAATGATCAAGATCTAGATTCATTAATCCAAGATCGATCAGAATATAAGCAACAATATTCAATTGCAAAACTCAACAGTTTTAAAACTTAATTAGGGAAGTGCATAATCCACAAAATGAATTTGAATAGTAATTAACTTATAAATTCCATTATAGAATTAATTAATATCCAAATTAACATATATCAAGGTATTGCCTTCTTAATCAAAATTAAGATCTAATTAAGACTAAGCATTAAAATAATATTTAAATAACATATGCATTTTTTTATTTTTTTATAAAAAAAATACATAAAAAAAAACGTTTAACAACGATGTTTTTAAACAAAACACGCATTTAAAAATGAACAAGGCGAGGGCTGGGTCGTGCCCTAGCCGCAACGCCGAAAAAGCACCACGGGCGGCGCTCACGGTGGTGCCTGTAGGTGCCGCGGCGCCTTGCGGCCACCGCGGCCCCTGCGGCCACCGCCGTGAGCCGCAGGCCACGCGGTTGCAAGCAAAAGGGAAGGGCGTGCGGGGGAAATGCGCGGGGGAAGGGGGGAGGAGCGGGTGGAGCTCCGCTCCCCGCCCTCCGACCCCATACCCACAGTTAGAACACATAAAAACGCCCAGTCCGAAATAAATAAAAAAAACGCCCAGTCCGAAAATTGCTAACTTGGTTTAAAACGCACAGACCGGGTTTGAACAAAAAGCCCAGTTCGATATAATCCATAATATTTTAAACACACAGTTCTCTTTTTTTTTTTTTAAAACACATAAAACGTTAAACAAAGAAACCCTTCGAATTAATATTTCGATATGCATAAATTCCGGTTCCAAAGAAATTTGTTTTGGTATCCCATTTTTTTTGGTGATTAACATTCTCTCCAAACACAAAGGGGTTTTCCCAACACCCAACAGCAATGAGGAAAATACACATTTCCATTTCAAACCAAAAACTAACATTGAGAGTTTGATCCTACCTGATCTCGCATTCCTGGCAAGATCGGCTGAAGAATCCCAATCTCCAGCTGCCCAAATCCTTCCTTCTCCATCCAAAAATCCTCCAATTTCATCTCCCAAAATCTTTTCCAACCAAAATCCTCCAAAAATGTCCATTCTTTTCAATTTTCCCCCAAATTGGGTTATATGGAAGAGTTGACCCAAAATTTCTATTTTTGGAATAAAAATTCTTATTTAAAAATAATACTCAAATTTAATCCATTTCTAACTTTAGCAACTAATTAACTTGCTATTCCAAATCCAAAAATCGATTTCTTTCATTTAATCAAATATAATCTTTCTAATCTCAAAAGCCAACAGGATACAGTTAAGTTTATCGCAATAAAATACAAAGCTTTCCTTTTCAACAGCATATATAAATGCATTTAATATTCAAAACCAGTTATTTGATCGAATTCACTCCCAATTTAAAACGAGCAACCCAATATCAACGAAAATCACATAACGGAAACCAGATTAATTTAATCCATTAATCATCAATGCACAAACGCATATTTAATCAAGATAATTACTAAGGACTAATTAATCAATTTAACCAAACACACCAAGCACGCAAAACGAGAAAGTCAACCAAACAGACGACTCGCAACCCAAACAAGAAGGGGATTACCGACGACGACCGACGATGCTCACTGGAGCACGACTAAGGTCGACTAGGGTCTTACGACCACCTAATCCAACTCTAAGGATTAACAAAGGTACATTCAAACCTGCACATCCAGGTGAAGGCGAACCTCGCACTCATGCGACTTCGTACCTGAAATCTCCTGCAACCAAAGATCATACATGCATACATATATAGAATTTAATGAAAGCGTCAGCTCGATGTAATACCACGAAATAAGAACACTAAACAACTAGCATAAAACTAGTGTGAGAACCACATCAATAGCTATGCGTAAAATCAACATCTGACTATAACATAATATTACGATAAACTAATCAAGATAAAACCAAGGTTAGAGATCGATTACGATAGGGGTACTACATTCTCCCCCCCTAGGTTCTGACTTACTCCTGGAAGTCGTAAGGCTAGATGGAGAACATGTCGTACGCATCAGCCCTGAAACTCATTCAACAAAGATCAAATTGCACATAGAAATATTTTCATAAATAAATGAAATATTATTGCAAATCCTTTACAAACGCCATTATCAATTGGCAAGATACATCTAAAACCATACATTCCTTAAAATATTCTAGGAATTATCCACAATCATAGCAGAGAAACAGGAATTTCTTCCTTTCATTACACCAAATTAAAGCATTACAAAGAGGTAAACAACAATTACCATGATCATCGACCAAAAATGACAATAAAACATGCCATAATGATCAATTTCCTTTACCAATCCATCTTTATCATAAAATTTTATTGAATAGAACTAGCTTCAAATATCAATTTCTACAGCCAAAAAAAATTTCATGAAATAAGAGCAACAAAAATAACTCAATTGATTACACTTGCCAGGCATAAGAAAACCTTTCCAATGACTATGTCCCATAACATAGCGACAAGCTAATACAATTTACTCCATGATACAAATAATAACCATCCACATAACTGGAATGCATAACAGAAAAGGCCACATGTGAGCATGTCTAATGCTTGGTCAAAGATAACATGCACGATCAACATCTCTATGCCTGATCTCATAACAACAATATGATCATAAATATCCAATATCTCACTCAAGGGCTCGATGGTGCTAGGCACACCATAGCAGTGCTACCTTCCATACAAGACCTTTGTGAATATCCCTTGTTGAACAAGGTGGTTAGCCTCCAAGAGATAGTCACCACACATAGGTAGGTAGTGGGTACTAGCTGCGTCACAGCCTCACATACCCCCTATCCTCACGGTTCCCTATATCAACTTCCTCGCACACACTCTACCAATTCCGTATCATACGTCCTTGGAGAGGAATTTCACATTTCGACACAAGACCAGCATCCAAAAACAATAATGATAAACCAGTTTAGCCACCAAAGTACAGATGAATAAAGATAATAAATCATCAATTCCAACAATAAGGTAAGAAAATAATCCAGAATTTCAACACCAAATCAAAGTGCAAAAGATCACAAGATCGTGGCCAAACCTTCAAAGTCAAGGTAAAATAAATTGCTGATCCCCAAAGAAATATAAAGAATATCACAACTGCACATAACAACACTGTGTGACTAGCATCTAGCCACCAACGAGGAAGGAAGGAACAACTGACTAGCTATTGCAGTAGCTCATCATGTGGTGCGACATAGTCACACTATCCACATGGCATGGCAGTATGCACCTCGACATCACCCCGCATCACGTCGTCACGTGGCATGGCAATACCCCAAGTGGAGAAAACACACAATGGACGTATCCTGCATGGTAGTGCACCTCGCGAAAAAAGCACGCGCAAGCCACATCCCGCATAGTGACATATCTAGAAGGATACTCGCCGTAAGTCAGAGGTATACATGACTATGGTCCACCCACATGCCCACCAACACATACTAACTGGCAGCACATGTGAATAAACCTACCTTTCATGAAGACAAGGCAAAGGATCCTCCAAATCATACCATCACAAAACACAAGAATCACCATCCAAACTGCTCAAATAAGGAAGAGGAATAGGCTGACACACATAAACCTATAAATAGGTTCATCAAAGGGAAAGTATTGAGTACACCTTGATACAGTTTAGTAGTACAACTATATCATTCCTCGAAGTAGAGAAGCTAGAGTCGCTTCACGCCGACATTACTCGTACGCCAATCCATACTATTCAAGGAACGGTCGCTTCGAATACTACCCCTTAACATACTGAGTTACCCACAACCCGAGGTTTGGTACTCAGTAGGGAAACAAATAAGCAACATCACATAAATAGTATGGTTTCCCATACTCATAAGCTACATATCCTCCATGGTTGATTACTTCACCAATCCATGGGCACAATTAATAAGCACTGGTTTCTTACAATACACACAATTACACCAATACTGGTTTAGTCACATTTACGGGGAGTACTTTTCAGTACGCTAACATCTATTCAAGGAAGATTTCAATTATGCTTTCTATATAAATACTAAATCAAGTTTACTCTAGATACAAGTACTGAATTATTAACAATTCACAATTACATAAGGAAATAACATCATTCCTATATCTTTCTCGAATCTCACTAAGCATTCATAATTAAATTACTAGCTAAGCAAATTTATTTCTAAAGCTTAAGACTTTCATCTATCACTATGAAGCCAAAAAGCAACATACAATCTCACATGTTTTATAGACATTTTATTTAAATCAATGCATTCTTAATACCATTTCTAAAATTCTTATGATTAGGCAAGGAGAAGGGAAAGAGAGTTTGATAATCAAACTGTTCCCTACAAAGACACAAGATCAATCAAGATCACACTATAATATTAAATTTCTCACTATAAGCCTATCATTTCAATTATACAGTTTTCATTTCGCTATCGTTAAAAGGATGACAATCAGTCTCACAAAACATTTTCCAAGAATTATGGTTGCAACAGGAGGTTCTAGTTTTCCAAACAAAACAGAGATCAAGAGAAGCAATCTTTTCGATAATGCAAGGCCTCTAAGAACACTCACTTAAATAATACAATATAGACACATGTCATAATTTGCAACCTATTAGAAAAGATCACATTACGATCAAAGATAAGCAAAGAGTTATTACCCTAAATAACACATATTAATGCACGCACATCAAACAAGCTTTTCATTCGCACTTTCTAAGCACATTAAGGTAATTACATATACCCAACAGCGAGTTCAATGGAGCATTTGCTAAAATAATTCTTCAATCAAACTGGTTTAATAAAACACATAAGACAATCTTTCGGAAAACACATGGAGAATTCTTTAAACATACACAACAGTTTTCTCCCAATCACCAAATAAATTTTCAAACCCATAGCCCCTTAATAATCTAAAAACATAAGCTTCATAAGGCTCGCACCAGGGTTCAAGGAGTCACACCCTTTTCTCTCTTGCAAACAAGGAAACTTGAATCAAAGATAATTACTCATATCCTAATCATTTCAATTTCCAGAAAGAGAGAGGGAAAGAGAGGAGAATGGTGATAATCATTTAATTTTCTTCAAAATAAGCATTCAACAATTGCCATATTAGTCCTTCAAGTGGACAACACTAAGCTAAATCATAATCTTTAAACAAACACAATTCGCACTTGCAGATTCTAGACAAGCACGGACCAATCCAAATGGATTAGTCTAACGAGCACAACACTCAATAAGGGAAGGTACATATGACTCTCTTCAGAATAAGAGTAATCGTAGACCCAGACATCAATAAGCACACAATGCGCATAAAAACACTCAAAAACACCAACATCAAGAAGGTGAAAACAAGGTGTGAACACACACGTTACACACCAGCTAAGGTCTGCTCAATCACTCACATGCAAAAGGAGGACAAGCATACACATAAGGTCGATACACCTCACACCAATAGAGGGCACACGTGACACCAGAGATCCCAATGTTTGCAACATGGGCTCTGATACCAAATGTAATGCCCCGCCAGGAAACCCCGAAGGGATTAAGCCATAACACAAGAATAGAGTGCAATTTTTTTTTTTTTAAAGTTACACCACATAAGATACAAGGAGATATAAAAGATTCAGATTACAAAGCGGAAGACTTCAACTAACTCCTAAAGAGTTTCCCAACGAGATTACTTAAATTTCACAATCCATTTAACTCACACGATTAATCCAATAAGCTAATTATCTTAACAACGAGATAATTCATAATCAGGATAATTTCTTTCAAAAGACGGAAATATAAATCACAAGCAAGGATTCATCATTAAGATCCATTCATAATCCTCATTCAATCTTTTCATTTAAAATTAACAAGTCATACATCTAACATTCTAATACACTAGGATTTCATCATAACAAAAGAGATCTTTCCAAGCATATTTAAATTTCTTAACAACAACTGAGTATTATTCATTACTCTAAGTTACATTCTTTCATAATCCAACTTATTGCATTTTAAAGGACGATTACCTACATGCATCTACGGCACATCTCATCTAAACCACTTATGCATTCAATCAACATGGTATACCAGAAGGAACTGCATATAAGCATTTAAAGTTAATTCCATTTATCCACTTAACCATTCTAACATAAGCTAATCATACATGATAAAGTTGAATAAAGGAAACACAAGAGAATGCATCACATAACACCATAATGATCTCGGAGTTCACCCCTAAAGGGCTACATCTCCGGGTCTGCGCAACTGCAAGACCCCTCTGATAATTAATAAAGTTAAGAATACAAGAGGTTACACCATACAATCCAGCCATCAAGGCGATACATAAACAATATACAAACGACCACATCGGTCCATTAATACATAAACGATCCTTGAAAAGAACAGGATCCAGCTGAACATAATCAAAGCTAAAACAAAGGTCCAGAAGAGCATCCATAAAACTGAGCCATCACCACCCAAGGTCTAACATGAAACCGACACTCACAAGGGCAGAGACGAAAGGACGACTCACAAAAGTACTCCTAACAAGACAAACAACAACACACTAGCGAACGTAGGGACAAGTGTCATCACACGACCTGGTATGGATACCATGGCAAGTCTTCATAGGTTCCGGCCCCATACACTGGGTCACCCTGGCAACCTAATCCGAACTTCCGGCCCATCCAAGCCTCATGTGGACCCACACATCCTCTCGTGAAGACAAGGAAGATGGTTTGCCATTTCAGGCCTTCTCACAGCATGTCGAATCTATGATAGCACTCGTCTCATGTGTGAGGCACATTATCTTATTTAGAGATTATTTTCTAATCTACTTAGGTTATCACTTATTAGACTCACTTTCGACGGGTTACCCAGCAGCCACTTTGGGCGCGGCCCCCAATCGAAAGCCACTTTCCCATACGACACTAGACTAACTCAGACGAACTCAAACCAAGGAATACACATGGTCAGATGAACGGAGTTCAAGAAGAGAGAAACAATCATCTGGTCAAACACGACTCAAGATAATCACTTACTGACGGTACTCTAATCTAGAGACCCGACCAACAACGGTCAACCACAATCATCATTCGACTCACACACAAGGAGGATATGATCAAGATGACACTACCACAATACAACAGCCAACTCAGAAAACAAAGGACTGGAACGGGTACCCTAAGTCAATCCATACGACAGGGTCCTATCAAACAAAGCACTCTTGCCATTTCATAATTAAAGGCGAATACAGAAATTAAACTCGCAAGGCAATAATCAGAAAAGACAATATTTCCTCAAATTGATTTAATCATTACAAGTCGATCAAGTTTTCTACAAGATCTAAAACAGATTACAGTTATCTACCTCATCAAGGGATAAGTTGTTCTTGGTTTTATAACTCTCTAAGTTTCAAAGCATAGAACAGACATATAAAGTCATAACGAGTTTTTTTTTTTTTTTAAACCAATTCATATTAATAGAATCCAGACAACCATTAATCAATTAAACAAGGTATTTAATCTCCAATCAAAACGTCATAGACATACTGATTCAAAATCAATCTCTACAGATTCATATTTTCAATTCCATTTACATAATACGGATTACAGAATAAAAATGTAGAAAGAGAATCTAAATGGAGATAGTCATTCCCAATGCATATCGTTAAATTTCTAATGCCCAACGATAAATACTTCACTACTTTACAATTACTCAAATGATCTGTTCTACGATAAAATTTAACATCATCAAGCAGTAATTACATCGTATTTCAACGATCAAGATCTAGATTCATTAATCCAAGATCGATCAGAATATAAGCAACAATATTCAATTGCAAAACTCAACAGTTTTAAAACTTAATTAGGGAAGTGCATAATCCACAAAATGAATTTGAATAGTAATTAACTTATAAATTCCATTATAGAATTAATTAATATCCAAATTAACATATATCAAGGTATTGCCTTCTTAATCAAAATTAAGATCTAATTAAGACTAAGCATTAAAATAATATTTAAATAACATATGCATTTTTTTATTTTTTAATAAAAAAAATACATAAAAAAAAATGTTTAACAATGATGTTTTTAAACAAAACACGCATTTAAAAATGAACAAGGCGAGGGCTGGGCCGTGCCCTAGCCGCAACGCCGAAAAAACACCACGGGCGGCGCTCACGGTGGTGCCCGTAGGTGCCGCGGCGCCTTGCGGCCACCGCGGCCCCTGCGACCACCGCCGTGAGCCGCAGGCCACGCGGTTGCAAGCAAAAGGGAAGGGCGTGCGGGGGAGCAAGCTGGGGGAAACGCGCGAGGGAAGGGGGGAGGAGCGGGTGGAGCTCCGCTCCCCGCCCTCCGACCCCATACCCACAGTTAGAACACATAAAAACGCCCAGTCGGAAATAAAATAAAAAAAACGCCCAGTCCGAAAATTGCTAACTTGGTTTAAAACGCACAGACCGGGTTTGAACAAAAAGCCCAGTTCGATATAATCCATAATATTTTAAACACACAGTTCTCTTTTTTTTTTTTAAAACACATAAAACGTTAAACAAAGAAACCCTTCGAATTAATATTTCGATATGCATAAATTCCGGTTCCAAAGAAATTTGTTTTGGTATCCCATTTTTTTTGGTGATTAACATTCTCTCCAAACACAAAGGGGTTTTCCCAACACCCAACAGCAATGAGGAAAATACACATTTCCATTTCAAACCAAAAACTAACATTGAGAGTTTGATCCTACCTGATCTCGCATTCCTGGCAAGATCGGCTGAAGAATCCCAATCTCCAGCTGCCCAAATCCTTCCTTCTCTATCCAAAAATCCTCCAATTTCATCTCCCAAAATCTTTTCCAACCAAAATCCTCCAAAAATGTCCATTCTTTTCAATTTTCCCCCAAATTGGGTTATATGGAAGAGTTGACCCAAAATTTCTATTTTTGGAATAAAAATTCTTATTTAAAAATAATACTCAAATTTAATCCATTTCTAACTTTAGCAACTAATTAACTTGCTATTCCAAATCCAAAAATCGATTTCTTTCATTTAATCAAATATAATCTTTCTAATCTCAAAAGCCAACAGGATACAGTTAAGTTTATCGCAATAAAATACAAAGCTTTCCTTTTCAACAGCATATATAAATGCATTTAATATTCAAAATCAGTTATTTGATCGAATTCACTCCCAATTTAAAACGAGCAACCCAATATCAACGAAAATCACATAACGGAAACCAGATTAATTTAATCCATTAATCATCAATGCACAAACGCATATTTAATCAAGATAATTACTAAGGACTAATTAATCAATTTAACCAAACACACCAAGCACGCAAAACGAGAAAGTCAACCAAACAGACGACTCGCAACCCAAACAAGAAGGGGATTACCGACGACGACCGACGATGCTCACTGGAGCACGACTAAGGTCGACTAGGGTCTTACGACCACCTAATCCAACTCTAAGGATTAACAGAGGTACATTCAAACCTGCACATCCAGGTGAAGGCAAACCTTGCACTCATGCGACTTCGTACCTGAAATCTCCTGCAACCAAAGATCATACATGCATACATATATAGAATTTAATGAAAGCGTCAGCTCGATGTAATACCACGAAATAAGAACACTAAACAACTAGCATAAAACTAGTGTGAGAACCACATCAATAGCTATGCGTAAAATCAATATCTGACTATAACATAATATTACGATAAACTAATCAAGATAAAACCAAGGTTAGAGATCGATTACGATAGGGGTAGTACAGAAACTCTTTTTCTTTTCTGCAACTAAAATACAATAATAAACTCCTTTTTTTTCTTCAACTAAAATACAATAAGCAATAGGATCATTCCAAAGCTTCCTTTCCAATCTTTTCCCAAGCAACCTACAATAAAAAGCTTGAGGTTGTGACCATGGAGGCTCACCTCCCAACCTAGGTTTACTAGAAGCCACCCCCAAGCTAGGAGAACCAAGGCTAGATGGGAAACACACATTCAAACACACACAAGCAAGAAAACTTCACAACATTCACACTCCCAACTCAAAGCTAAACAATATCACATATGTGACTTTTCAAGTGGGGTGAAGGTGGACTAAGTACCTCGAGGAGAATTATGCAAGTAGAGAACATAATGCCATAGCAAGGCTACAAATAAACACATCCACAAGTTCCAAACTTGTCCCTATTATCCCTTATGTCCCCCAAGGCATACAAGCCAAAAAAACTCCCCTTATGACCCCCATTGCATAAACAAATCACTATGCAGCAAGGGTCACAAAATCCCTTGTGAATCACTCTCTTCCAAAGAGAGCCTCTCACTCATAGGCTATCAAACAACCCTTCACCCCAAGGCCACTCTACCCTCCCAAGGGTGAGTTTGGCCTTGAAAAATCCCAAAACAATAACAGAAAAACTCAACCAAAAACACATAAGGAAGAACTCAACATCTTCCTACACATATTAAAAAAACAACAATAAAAAAACAAATACAACAATAATATTTTAAAAAAAAACAACATACATGAGATAGGAGTTCAACCAACCTTAAATCTGCCAAAAGGGTGAAAAGAAATTGTAGGAGAGCTACCCAAATCCACAATCTTTTTCTCTCAAGGCTTAGCCAAAATCCTCCAAGAAAACTTACAAAAGATGCTCAAAATTCTAAGTCTCTAAAATGGAGAGTGGGTGATCAAACTTCTCCCTCTCAAACTATTCCCTATGAAGACACTCCTCACTCTTTCCAACCCACTTGGGAAGGGTGAAGGATGTTCATTGGTTGGTCTTCCCAATACTTTACAGACTCTCTAGCCAAGACTCCTCAAAAAAGTTAAAGGAATTGGGAAGAGCAATACCACTCATGAGGAGGGTTATCTAACCTAGGAAGGCTCTTCTAAAGATGATATTCGGCCAACTTGGGAAACTCAATTTTTTGAGAGGCTAAATAGGCCCTAGGGAGTGAACACATGGCTAAATTTGGCCTTCATCCATAGGTAAATCATATGGCCCACTAAAAATGCCCCTAACTTGACCCTAGGAGTTAGTTTAACCCTTTAGAAAGTCACCCAAAGTTTACCTACGGGTCAACCTTGAGTTGACTTTTCTAATGACTCCCTATCCAAGGCTATCTTGGGACCATTCTAGGATAATTGAAAAATATGCATTGGTAAAATAAATTTCCTCAAAAGAGACATGTCATTGCCAACTCATCCTACAACACATGTGTCAAGTGACACTACAAAAATAATTACACATCACTAAAATACACATGGCAAATGTCCTTTTTTTGAATTTATAAATTAAACAATTTCCAAATTAAACACACATCCAAGCGTAACATTTACAAATTAAAACACATTTACAAATGAGGTGTTGTCTCTCCAAATAGACAACCCTTAGCTTCACAATCACACATAGGCCTAGGCTTGATTCTTCAAATAGTTTCCATGGTCACATGGAATAATTTTCATGCACATCTCATTTGCACATTAGTAATTCCAAAAATTACATATAATATTATAAAAAAAAATACAATTCAGACATCGCATACAATTTCAATTATAAAAATCAAGTATCCAATTATCTGATAACATCCACGTAAATAATCTACTAAGTGATCATCATCATAATCATGGAATTAAATCATTTATAGAGCAAACATCCACAATTTCTAGCATCAAAATAATGTACTACAAATCAAAGTAAATGACATAATCATAACAATGTTATCCAAACACTAGATCATATAAAATCTATGTCCATAATGCATCAAAATATAGTATCGATAATAGGTCCAACATGAAAATAACTGAAATGCTATGACGGCTTGGGGTAGGGCCTCACATTTTTATTATTATGGGTTTAGGGTTTAGCTGACCTTGTCAATAAGGTTGATGATCTGTATTTATAGGTGACTTATTCATGTAATTTGGATATCGATGGATGGAATAAATGATTATGTCTGCATTATCAAAAGAAGGTTTATGTGCAAACAAGTGATATATCATTTGGTAAAGGTTTTTGTATTGTAGGGCATACATCTATGTAACCAGATCTGTATCAAGCATTAGTAGATGCTACTTTTACAGTTTATTCTTTTTGGATTGTAGTCCGATGTTTTTGTAAGTCAATGAGACTTCTTTTTGTGATGAGCAGTGTGATTTAGATTGTTGGCCTTTTTGCAAGTGCAAACCCCATTGTAATTGTACACAATACTACTACAAAGTATTCATCTAATTGTGGGTAGGATTTCCCATTGTGGTTTTTCCTTTTATCAGGTTTTCCATGTCAAAATATTGGTGTTGTTTGTATTGTGCTTTCATGTTCTATCTTTCATTGTATTGGTTTCTTTGTGCTTCGGTTTAATGGTTTTGATATGCATTAGTTCTAATTTCTGATGGTAAAATGATTCACCCCTCCCCCTTTCAATTTACTCCCGGTATCAGATCTGTCTAACAATATCTATTAAAATTAGTCACTTTTTCTTTAACACCTTGCTTATAATGCATCAAATCATTCAAAGTAATTTTAGGACAAATATTATTGTGAAATTGTTGAATGAAAGCATTAGGCAATTGTTGAAATGAAGTAATATAATAAAGAGACAAAAAACAATACCATTGCAGAGCTTTATCCCTTAATATTCTAGTTAACAATTTAGCCAAAAGTCTTTGGTCATGAGCAAAGTCACTACACAAAGTTTGAAATGTTTTCACATGAGTCAAGGGATCAACTTTTCCATTATAAATCTCCAATTGATGGACTCCCATATGTTTGGGAGGGACAACACGAACAATGTCACTAGATAATGGGCTCGCTACATCAAATGCGAACACACTATACTTAGATTGGTTCATAGAAGTTATTTGTTGTTGTAGAGAAGAAATTGTTTGGCCTAGACTATTGATGGTAGCTTCGATGGAAGAGTTGAAATTGGACATATTAACTTGAGAAGGAGGAATAACGTTGCTAAAAGAGAGAGGGGTAATGTTGTGTATGAAGGAAGGGGTTGATAATAAAGGAGGCATATTGCTATATGAAGGTGGGGGTTGAGAATAAGAAGGTAGAACACTATCGTAAGTGGGAATGGGAGAGAATTTAGTAACAAATGGAAGGCTCAAATACCTCTAGGAGGAAATAATCAATAAAGAAAAATTCCCTTCTTGGCTCAAATACAAAATACAAGTTTAGGTAAAGGGCCTAATCAACTACTTATGAGTTCAATTACAAGCATCTTCCATATTGCACTTTGTATATTTGATATGAGATAAGATCTCTGAAAGGATGCCTATAAAACTAGAATTTACACATATTTCAATCCATAATCCATTATATTAATTTATCATAACAAGCTAAATTAACATATAACAATGTATAGAAATAAAAACATGCGTGTTATGTGCCCCTAAGGTTCCATCATTTGGTCTTCAGTTCGTGGGATAACTGGCTGCATCATTCTTTCTTTGTCTTACTTATCCCACAATCTTTTCCTTATCCCCATGAGAACGCGTGGGATATGGAAAACACTTTCCTTCACTTCATACTCTTATATTTCTTATCCTGTGCTGCACCTTTAGCATCTTGAAGACGCTGTGGGATAAGCCTTTTGTCCTCTTTCTTCTATTGGATTCTTATTTCCTTATCCCACGACCCTTGGTGATATCCTGTTTATCTCCACGGGATAAGCCCTGGCCTCCATCGACTTTACCTTTCCTTATCCCACGAGATAAGATTTACATTTTTTCAAATATGTCGTGGGATAAGCCTTCCCTTTGTGTAGTGTTCTCACCTTATCCCACATGACTAGGAATTACTATAAATACATTCATGGGATAAACTTTTCTTAACAATTCCTTTAGACTTGCTTATCTTGCATAACTATGATACCGAGGCCACTACTTAAGGGAAATATTTAGAGCACGTGGGGACCTATAATGGGTAAAGTGATCATGTGAGGGGTCTACCTAGGAGAAATTATGAGTAAGCTTTAGTCATCGATCGAAAATATAATCCTTGAGTGACTCTAAAAAGGCAATACTTTCTATTATCTGAAATAGAAATTGAATTTAATTTACTTGCCTCATCAACTATCCAATGTATCCATTTCCTTTATCTTATAACATGTCAAAATTAATGTGAGAGTCTTATTTTCCTAGCTCCGACATGTTTTAATTATTCATTTTCTTTGTTATCCTGGGCTTATCTTTTATCAATAGATTGGGGGTCCGGGATAACTCTTTTCACCTTGATTTCCATGTTACACTTGCCCCAGGCTGCCCTTTTATCACCCCAAAATACCCCTGGGGCAACACATTTTCCTTTTCTCTGTGCTTCAAAGTTATCCAAGGGCTTCAAAAATAACTCTATGTGCACCCTCGGGCAATTCTTAGTCATCTCTGTTTGCACTTCCAAGTTACCTCGGGGACTAAAAAATGGTCTTCTTGGTAGCTCTATGCTTATCCCGGGGGTCAATTTTGCTTTTCATGGAAACCCCAGGATAAAAATTATCCTTGTCACAATGCATTCACATATTTCCCCAGGGACACAAAAATGTGCCTAATGAGCTATTGGCATTATAACAAACAAGGAGAGATTGTTGACATTTCAATAAGGATATTGAGAAGGTTGTTGATGATTATGGATATAACTGATTAAGGATGTTTACTGTCTTAATATTATTATTTTGTCATTGATGTCAAGAAATTGATTTTCTAATTCAGTATGAAGTTGCCATATTTTAAGAAGTATGATTTGATGAGTATAAAGATGTTGGTAAAAGACACAGAAAGAAAGTGATGAATAAGAGGAGGAATAAGTTATTCAATGGGCAACTATTACCGAGTTAGACAATGATGAGATCATGATGTTTAGATTGTTTTGATATCCTACATATTTTGATTGATTGTAAGGTTAATACTATACTATGTTACCGAGCAAAGAACCTAGTCGGTAAACCCTAAGGTTATCGCTATCAGTTAATGAAGGCAGAATGTCTATTGAGTGAAGTTTATAAAAGCATTATTTAATGAAGGAAGCTGATGAGCTAGAATTGATTAAATGATTGGTATGACATGCATGAAGTTTGTTAAAGAATCAATGGTAAAGAAAAATTGGCAGGAAGATCTACAGCTCAGATTGAACCGCAATACCCTAGCACAAGTTCCAAGAAATGTATGCATGTTCCAAGGTAGAGTAAAACATTTTCAAATCAAAGGATACATTGAACCTGGTCAAGTTTGAAGATTTGATGGCTATGATTGATCATGGGATATATGATCAAGGAGATTAAGCGGTTGGCAAATTGTTTATAAATAAGGAATTGTTGATAAACAATGCATGCGGGCAAGTGTATGCACAGGGATGCTACATAGTGATTACCGAGCACTGAAGCTTGAAGACCTATTTGAATAATAGAGTATAGAGCCCAATAGATGGACAAGATAAGTCCTAGATTGTATTGAGCAAATAAGAATATGCTTTAGCATTTTAGATGTGAAGTTGCAGATAGATTTTTATTACTGTTATTTTGTGAAGTGACAGAAAATCTCTTAACCGAGTGGACTTAACAGTCTTATTTGTAAAACCCTCTAGCAAGGTGACATTTTGATTGAGTGTTTGAAATCCTTTAACAAGGTTACTTCTAACAAGGTGAAGATCCTAACAGATTTGATGGAAATCCCTTAACCGGGTCACATCTAGCAATGTGTTTGTAATCTTTAACAGGATTTTCTTTTAGCCGAGCATACTCTAGAAGAGTATATTTCTTAATGGGTCCGAAATCCCACAATGGTTTTTCCCTATTTGGGTTTCCACGTTAAATCTAGTGTTATGAGTTTTATGATGTTTATATGCTTTTGAGTTTGCATGTTTAGCAGTTTTGGTTATATTGCTGAAGTATATGTTATCGAGGTTGAATCTATTATTTTAATGGAAGATTAAGTTTGTATGATTCACCCCCCACCTCTCATCTTATTAGCTTGGCATTTGTACTTAACATTAAGTATCAGAACTATCATGAGCTCCCTAGGGTAAAAGTCAAAACTCACGGGGCCTCTGAAAAGAAAATTTAAATTCCTTATATTTGTCATTGAAATGCCAATAGTTCTTTTGCTTTGAGTCAATTCTGGGTCATCTGCCAGATTTTTTTGTTGTTTATTTGCCAATGTCTTCCTTAAGGGTTTGATTGAGATAAGGAAAATGTTTGATATCAGTATTCCCTTTAATTGACTTGACCTCATTATGATCACAACTCATGTTTGCTAGCCCATCAACCAATTTTTTGCCCTCTTTGAATGTGTGTGAAATGATATATGATTCAAAGGAGTTAAAAATGTCCCAAATTTGTTGGAAAACATAACTAATATGCCAATTCACGGATCTCCTTAATTTGAATGCATTAATGATTGGATGAGTTACCTTCAATGTGTATTCTCTATATCCTCATTTTCTTTGCTAGTGAAACCCCGAGTAGGAGAGCTTGGGCTTCTGCTATATTGTTCATTCCATACAGTAGTGAAGAGGATTTGAAGGCTAGTAGCTTCCTTGAATGATTCCTAATGCTAATTCCTGCTCTTGAATCTCCCGGATTACCCCTCGAGGCTCCATCAAAGTTAAGCTTTACAAAATTAGTTTGAGGGGATTACTAAACTGTATGTAAGATCACAATCCTTGAGTTACCAACAGATAGGTAATTACCCTTGACTGGTAGGCATAGACCCTTCCATGTTTTCATTAATTCCCCATCCCATGAAGTGAATAATGCATCACTTTTTTGGTGTTTCTGAACATACGTGTTTACTAGTTCAGTGACCAATTTTTCCATTTCATGAAAAAATTTCTCTATTGCTAATGTATGCTATCTAAAAATCCTCTTGTTAAGTTCCCACCATATTGACCATAAGACTGTAGCTGGTATAATTGTCCATATGCATGAGAAGGAGGACGATTTGTAGATAATAGGCCAGGTCTAAAAAAGTTCCCAAATTGTAAATGGCAGGGGCATAGAAAGTTCTAATTTTTGCATAACAAAAGACCAACACTAATTTGCAAAAGGGCATTGGATAAATAAGTGGTCCACAATTTCAATATCTTGGTCACACATAACACATTTATATTCTTGTGCTATTTGAAGTTTGGAAATCTTATCACTAGTGAGGTTTCTTTTCTTTAGTGCCAACCAAGAGAAGCACCCCGCCTCAAGCATGGCTGCATTATTCCAACAAAAGAAGAAGGCTTTGTGGTAATGTTGTTGGTTTGTAAAATGTTGGATTGCTGAATATCCATTTTGAACTATGTAGTTTCCATTCACAAATTGGGCCCATATGATTTCATCTTTCTTATTTGTCAAGTAGACTATTTTTTGTGCAAGCATTGAGTGGAGAAGCTTTTTTGGATCCTCTTTTTGGGCAGTGGGCCAGCCTCCCTCACGAAAATTCATGACATGGTTTAACAGATTCCTGTGGATTCTATAAGTATAGTGGTTGTATCGGGCATTGACAAGTTGATCTTTTGGTGCAATGACAACCCTAGCTTGTAACAAGTGGTATCAGAGCTTGGTCACAAGTTCGAATCACGCAGGCCGTGACGAGTGATGCTGGGAGGGGGATTGTTGGCAGTGGGCCAATGTCCCTCATGGAAATTTGTGACATGGTTTAACAACCTCCTATGGATTCTATAAGTCTAGTGGTTGTATCGGGCATTGACAGGTCGATCTTTTGGTGCAATGACAAACCTAGCTTGTAACACTCTTCAATTTCAACTTCATTTATTTCCTTCCAAATGATTTTCCCCAAGTAAAGAGTAGCTCCACTTACATAGTTAATTAAATTGTGTCCCCATTTCCCAGTGAAGATTGGGATTAACTGTTGTAAATGAAAGTTCTGAGCTAGAGGAGGATAGCCATTTCATGAATCATACCAAAAATCAGCTGATTCCCCATCATGAATTTGCCAAGAAATGTACTTTGTCACTAGATCCCTGGAGCATATCATAAAATTACACATTAGAGAACCTTTGGGTGGGTTTGATATGGAGAAAATTCTAAGTGGATTTCTTGAGTCTAAGTATTTTGCTTGTATGATTTGGTACCATTTCAACTCTAGATTTTTATACATACTCCACACTAGTTTTCCCCCAAAAGATTTATTTCATTTAACTAGATCATGCAACAATGTACATGAATATTAGTGTAACAATATGGGCAATACCACGCAAGATATCAACAACAAGTTTATCACTTTGAACCAAACTTTTTAATCCTTCAGTCAATGGTAGAGCCTCACTTTTTGAGTATTGTTGACTCATCCATTGTTGAAGATCTTCAAATTGATTGTCAATCTTTGCCAATTGGTCAACGAAAACCCTAGTTAGTGATTCATCCACATCATGAAAATTATGTAAAGAATAAGGATAAATAGGGTCATGTGAAGGATTGGAAGAACCACCAACATCCTCATGAAACAAAGTTTCCAAATTAGGCTCCATCTCCTCAGTAATTAAACCTTTGGAAGCCTTAATTCTACAACTTCTCATGAGGATATTATAGGTTGGACTAATAGTAGTAAAACTCATGCACTAAGGGAGGGGAATTGGAAATTTGAAACTTAAATCTAATCTGGAAACTTGCAACAAACAATTGAATAATGCAAAATTCTAAGACAATGATTATTCAATTAAATAAGAAAATTTATTGGAAAGCTAGAAATAATTATGAAAAATCATGCAACCCACGAATAAATTTAAATTTAAATATTAGGGGCTTATAAAAATAACCTCTTAATTTTAAAAATTTAAATTAGAATTATCCAAAAGGAATTTAAATTTAAAATTATGGACTTGTAAAAAGAACCTCTTAATTTAAAATTTAAAATTTAAAATTGTGCACAAGAGATTTAAATTTAAAATTATGCACAAGAGATTTTAATTTAAAATCAGGGTCTTGTAAAAAGAACCACCTAATTTTAAAATGCAATGTTGAAATTTGGAAATTAAAATAATTAAATTTAAAAAGTAGGTCTCTTTCAATTAACCACTTAATTTTAAAATTTAAATTTAAAATTGTCCACAAAAAATTTAAATTTAAAATTAGGGTCTTTTAGATCTAAGGTTGAAATTTTGAAAATTGAATTAATGCAAAATTGGGAAATGCACAAGATTAATTTAAATTTAAAAATTAGGGTTATTTTAATTAACCACTTAATTTTAAAATTTAAATTTGAAATAACATCCACAAGAGATCTAAATTTAAAATTAGAGCTTTGTGAAAGAAGACTCTTAATTTTAAAAATTAAATCTAAGGTTGAAATTTTGAAAACAAGATTAATTTAAATTTAAAAATTAGGGTTCTTTTAATTAACCACTTAATTTTAAAATTAAAATTTGAAATTAGATCCAAGATTGCAATCTAAATTTGAATTAAAATTAGCAAGCAATATGCGGTGGGAAACTCAAAATTTAAACAACCCACAAGCTCGATTTTTTAAGATTTTAAAAATTAGGGTTTTGAAAATGAACCACTTAATTTGAAAATTTAAATTTCAAATAAAATTTTGGATCGAGAAATATGAAGGATAGACAAATCTAAAAATGATTAATCAAAACTAAGCCACTCACAAGTTCAAATTTAAGATTAAAAGTTAGGGTTTAAATTCTTAATCACTAATTTTTCATAATTTGAATGAAAATGAAACTTGTAAATGAAAATTTGAATTGTAAATTGCATAAACACTTAGATCTGAAAACAAAAATCAAAAGCAAACATAGGACACGTCGGGTTCACCAAAATGTAAAGGGGAAAAATGATTTCCCTAAGGCTTCCATCCAAGGAATGAAAACCACTAGAGATTTTTTTCACTTGGGGCCTTTACATTCAAAAGGGGATGGAGAAATCACTAGATCTAGTCATGAATCAAATAAAGATTAAATGCTAACTGAATTTGGGATGATGGGGATTTCCTCTTTTGTGAGTTGAAATGCTCATGATACTGAAAAATAGAGGTAACAAGAATGAAAATAGTGAGCTATGGATACAGGATTTTCACACGCACTTGGATCTAAGTAATGTAAGTTGAATCAAATCTTCTCCCCAAAACTGCTAAAAAATTGTTGGGACCATGGCACATCACAATGGTCCTCTGAACTTTTTGCACACCAAAGGGAGATGATTCGTCGTTGTGAATGGAGACTAATCTGAAGAGTAAAAATCTGTACCTATTTTGTATGCACATAAAGAAAGGGAAATGTGTTGGGAATAGGGGTTTTCCTTAGGTTGAACCCCAATTTCGGAATTAACCATTAAATTGAGATAAAAGTAATTGAAATGACTGAAAAGAAAGGATCTCCTTTTTAGGCTGATGCTGAATTATAACTGAAAATTAAATTATGATATCTCCTTATGAAGTTTTTCTTGCCTCCATATAGAATTAGGGTTTATAAAGTTTTGAACAAAATATGATGAATAATGTCTCCCTCAATGCTTGAAACTTGACTTTACTGCTGCTCCTAAGCTAAAAGAAGACTGATTGTTGCTCAATTACTCTTGAATGCTTGATCTCATGTGTGCTTTCTTGATTGTTGTTCAAATGAGAGGGGAAATCCTCTTTATATATTTGTCTATCAATGAAATTAGCTAATTTTCTGACACGAGCTAATACAAAGAGGGAAAACTCTGTTGGGATCCAATAACATTGAGAGGGGGGGTGAATCAACATTCTACCAGAATGGAGAAATTTATCCTTATTAATACAACAACTCAGCAACCGGTAAACATAAAAGCATATAACAATAAGCAACAATGCAACCACAAAGATGAACACCATAACACCACAAATTTATACATGGAAAACCTCAAAGAGGAAAAACCATGGTGGGATTGGAGACCCACAATATTTATCTACTGATCAGATGAATAAATATTACAATAAGGGACCTACACATGCAGGAAGGCCAATAGCCTAGAGCACACTTCTCATCACAAAAGGAGTCTCACTGACTACATAAAACATTGGACAACAATCCGGAATGAAGATTCAACTGCAAGTAGCATCTCCCATGCCTGAGTATAGTCTCAGTTAAGCTCAATAATGGAGGCCTTAAACCTCTTCCACAAACCCAATTTGATCACCTATGATCGACCAGATCCTCTGCATGAATGATTATTACATTATTCGCTTGCATACCATGATCTACAATGAGATCATACACATATATATACAAACCATAGGCCTTAAACAATTAGGTCGGCCACCCAAACAATTAAACCTATTACATAATTATAAAACATGTCATCTTGAGGCCAAACATATATCATCCAAACCATAAGTCATCCCGAAAACACATCGAGAAGTTCCAACAACATGTTACATTAAGCCGGTCCATTACCTATATAGCACTGGACCCAATTTAGGTCCACACATGCTAAATCAATGATCCCAATTAGTCAAGGATCCAACATGATTGCCATCAACATTCTGAATCCCTACTAGAAGCCACACCAACACCACTTATGCATAATATCAAAAGATCTTCAACAAAGCTCTAACAGTGAAAACCCTCATCGAATCAATAAACCAAGCTTACCAACATATAAGATAGTATCCGATCACCAAATCAATACCAACTGACTGATCACATATCTGATTAGCATGAATAGAATATCTAAGTCAATTCCATAAGCCAAAGCATACTAGAGCATACCGGATCAACATGATCTTATCAACCAGAAACCAATCATCCTATCGGGACCAACTGGATACCAGTAAACAGTCAAAGAATCTAGTGCTGACATCAATGAAAAACATCAATGCAACACATAATCAATTCCTCCAAATTTCCAACAATCTCCCCCTTTGGTATTGATGGCAACACTAGATGTGAAAAACATCCAAGTGCCAAGAAATGCCAAACAAGTATTCCCCAATGAAAGACAACCAAGAATCTCCCACAAAATGATATGACAATAAGGTTTTGAACCAAATATCTTTGTACAAATTAACCATCCATAGACCTAAACCAAACTCCCCCAATGGGATACAACCAATTTGAAATTTTGTTCCTCCTCCTTGTGCCAATAATCCCCCTCTTAGATTGATATCTTTGTTAAGCTCTATTTTACACATAAATATCTCTGCCCCTAATGTATATAACTCCTTAATTTTTTTACATGAATATCTCTCCCCCTTTGAAATCAATGCCAGAAATCTGACATAAACATCAAAGAAAAATCACATATCCTCTGAACCATACAAGTGACTACTCCCTATGAGTAGTAGCACCAACACATCAATCCAGAATGATTGATGGCTCTGATAATGCATACCAGACTGATGCCAATCAACATCACTCAGGTTTCTATGGGAGGGGAAGAAAAACTTAACCTATCTCTCAAATGCTCAAATGATTCTTCAAACCAATCAGATTTCATTTGCTTCTACCTACTCCTTCATAAAATTATACTTGATAGAAATACTAGATTCTTTGTTATGTCAATACCACTAGAGTTATTACAATGAATAACTACTGGTACATTATAATCTAGCTTTATATCCTTCAACATATGCTTCATCCATAGAACTTGTGTACAATTAGTAGCAACAACAACATACTCAGGTTCATTAGTAGATAAAGAAGTGCACAAATTATTCTTGTTGATCCATGAAATAAGATTCTTTCCAAGAAGCTTCACCAGATGAGCCTATCTAGTTACCTATATCTCTAGTCCAATCCGCATCTAAACATGCTCAAGGTGTAAAGTCATCATAAAACAAAAACCATACCAAAAAATCCTTGAAACTATTTGACAATCCTAGCTACCAGAGCAAGGATTCAATATAATCAATTCCTTCCTTCTGAGAATATCCATTGCAAACCAATCAATCCTAATTCCAATAACATCCAAGTCCATGTGTTGTCATTTTCTAACTGATCCAATTCCTCTCCATAGCTTTCATCCAGCATTCATCCTTGCAAGATTCAATAACTAATGCTGGTATAATTAAAGAAATTAAGCATACCTCATTAGCTGCCAACCTTCTTCTTGTCCAATGATCTGATCTTCTGAATGATTCAACCTTACATACCTAGGAATCTTCTAACTTTCTGTTCCTCTTCCCTGATCTTTAGTTACTGTTGAATTTTCTGATACTACCAGGGTAACTGGTTCTGCATTCTCTTCTGTTAAAGGTGTTACCGATTTAGTTATGATCATTTCCATTGTTGGTTCTTGCTCATAAATTCTAATTTGACTTCTATTCAGCTCATCCACATTGACATTAGTGCTCTCCAAAATTCTTTGGATTCTCTTGTTATAACATCTATATGCTTTGCTTTCATTAAAATAACCAAGAAATATTCCTTCATCACATTGGGATGAAACTTCCAATGAAATCATCTCTCTTGATATAACATTTACTACCAAAGATTCTAAAATACTAAATTATAGATGTATGAACAAACCATAACTCATAATGTGACTTACCGGTAAATCAAACTAGATCCAAGATCCAAGATCCAAGATCCAACAAATCTTTGCTGGTTAACCTTCAAACTGACTTCCAAAGATACGAAGTAGTCTTTTAGACCACTACTAGGGGTAATGCAAGATCTGTCATCAATTTTGCTCCCCCTATGGTGAATGCCTTAGTTACGGGATGAGTTTCCTGCCAGTGCAGGAACATTCTGCTCTGCCGGGTGAGTAATTGTGGTATATCCTTCAGCAAAATGAACATCTGGGGCAATTGATTTTGTCGGTTGAGCCTCAGAATTCATAACTAGCTTCTTCTCATGCTCCTTCCGAATTTCATCAACATTTTGCTTTCCCTTCTCATTAGATTCATCACTTCCTACTAGTAGGTTCGTGCTTCTGCAAAATTTAGCAATTTGTCCTACTTTGTTGCATGCATAACAAGTGACATTGTTCTTCTAAATTTTTTTACTGTAACCTTGACCATTCCTTGACCTGCATTGATTAGCCATATGTCCAAACTTTCCACATGCATGACATTTCACATTCATTCTACAATCTTCTATCCTATGACCATACTTCTTACAATTTGAACACTAACCGAGAACTGCATTATTATTCTAATTTTCTCTATTTCTACAATGTCTTGCCATATGATCAAATTTATTATAAACAAAGCATCTACCATTAAATTTATGTGCATTGGGTTTCCTTATCGATGACCTCTAATTCTGGTTGACCTTTTGACCGGATGTGTTATCCCGATTTGTAGTACCAGAGCTTTCTCCATGCTCAAATCCAAGACCTCTAGTGTCTTCAGTGTCCCTTTGATCCTTCAATAATTCATCAAGCTTAGCAGAACTAACCTTGAACGTATCTTTTTATTCATTTGCAATAGTCAAATAATCTCTTAGGATTGTTACCATTCTTTCCAATTCTTGCTCATTGATATGTGATTGCACCAATTTAGTTCTCTACATATCATTTTCATGAACCAACCAGATGCATTCCTTAGATCTGTCTTTTAGAGATATAACAAGATTTTCTTCAATCTTCTTCCGATCTTCAATCTCCTTGGACATCCTCATAGTTACGGCTTGCATTTCATTCTTCATGACAATATTCTCTTGACTCAACTTCTGACATTGTACCTTAAGGGCATCCTTCTCTTCATCATCCCGATTTTGTAAAATTTCCTTCCTTTTAGCTTGGGAAGATGACAACCTATCCTATAGAGTAAAAATGAATTCCTTCATAGATCTCAACTCATCTTGCATCTTCATGTTCCTCAATCTTTCACCATCATAGTCTTCAAGTGCTACTTGAAGTTCCTTCCTTAAACTTATCTCCATAGATTCTGGATATAGGATCTTCCTCAAGCTGTTAGACTTACTCTGAGGCACGAAGCTTTGATACCAATTGTTGGGATCCAAGAACACTGAGAGGGGGGGTGGTGAATCAGTCTTCTACCAGAATGGAGAAATTTATCCTTCTTAATACAACAACTCAGCAACTGGTAAACATAAAAGCATATAACAATAAGCAACATTGCAACCACAAAGATGAACACCATAACACCACAGATTTATATGTGGAAAACCTCAAAGAGGAAAAAACATGGTGGGATTGGAGACCCACAATATCTATCCATTGATCAGATGACTAAATATTACAATAATGGGTCTGCACATGCAGGAAGGCCAACAATCTAGAGCACACTTCTCATCACAAAAGGAGTCTCACTAACTACATAAAACATCGAACAATAATCCAGAATGAAGATTGAATTGCAAGTAACATCTCCCATGCCCAAGTATAGTTCTGTTTAACCTCAATATGGGAGGCCTTAAACCTCTTCCACAAACCCAATTCGATCACCTATGACTGACTAAATGCTCTGCATGAATGATTATTACATTATTCGCTTGCATACCATGATCTACAATGAGATCATACACATATATATACAAACCCTAGACCTTAAACAATTAGGTCGGCCACTAAGACAATAAAACCTATTACATAATGATAAAACATGTTGGCCTAAGGCCAAAAAAATATCATCCAACCCATAAGTCATCCCGAAAATACATTAAGAAGTTCCAACAACATGTTACATTAAGCAGTCCATAACCTAGATAGCACCAGACCCAATTTAGGTCCGTACATGCTAAAGCAATTATCCCAATCAGTCAAGGCTCAAACATGATTACCGTTAGCATCTTGGATCCTTACTAGAAGCTGCAACAACACCACTTATGCATAATATCAAAAGATCTTCAACAAAGCTTTGCGGGTAAAACCCTCACCAGATCAATAAACCAGGCTTACCAGCATATAAGATAACATTTGATCACCAAATCAATACCAATTGACTGATTATATATCTTATTAGCATGAATAGGAGATCTAAGCCAATTCCATAAGCCAAAGCATACCAAAGCATATCAGATCATCATGATCCTATCATCCAGAAACCAATCATCCTACCAGGACCAACTAGATACTAGTAAACAACCAAAGTAGCTAGTGTTGACATCAATTACAAACACCAATGCAACACATAATCAATTCCTCCAAATTTCCAACAATCTCACTCAATTTTGAAATAGGACCAAGGAGTCAAATTAGGCCCAATTTAGGGAGGACCATGGTGTGGCACCATGGTCCTGCCCTATTTTAGGGTAGGCACAAGGTGCTAGGTGAGGTGCAATTTGAGTTTAGATGCCATTTGTGATGTGCAAGAGAATAATAGGGTCTTCAATCAGGCCGAGGGGCACAAACACCAAGGTGAAGACTCAAATATGCATTTAGTAAACACTTCCAATTGGAAGAGTTGTGATCCATATCTAAGTTAGCTAGAATGAATCTAGCTAGAACTTATCTTTGACCAAAATTATTTCTTAGTTAGAAATACTTATATTCACTTGTCCTAATAAGTTGGTCTAAAATGCAAAACAATTTTGTACTTTTATCCTAAACTATTCCCTCGTTACTGCACTAGTCAAAATATCATATGTACTAGGTATATCAACAAGTTACATATGTAGATCAATAAGTTTGATATTAATTGATGCAGGAGCATGCCTGGTTCATAACAATCTTGCATCAACCAAAAAAACATTTTCTTTCTATTTTCAGTTTTAGTTTTCCTTTTTGTGTGTCTCGGTTTTGGCTCACTGGATCCAGTGGAGTTGGACTCTACTTGAAGACTTCATCATCTTTCTTGTTTCCTGAGTGCATTGCATTTGGATTATTTTCCAACAAGATATCGCTATCGGTTTTCATGATAGTTTCCTATTACTGGTTAATAGTCCTTTGTTACTGGTTGCCTGGACCTATCTTGGCGATCTACCGGAACCACTTTCGAAGCTTGTAGAGCCTTGGGAGTTGATTTCAATGTTCCTTGGCATGTTGCCGACCTTTTCCCATGATCTACATTTCATCCTTTAGATTTTATAGAGGAATCTCTTAGCAGAGGCCGACCTTGTTGGTTTTGCACATTAGGTCTTGTTCCTAAGGTTTTGATCCCTTTTAGGCCAACTGGATCCCTTGGATCGATATATATATTTGTAATTATGCATTAGAATGGAATGAATCAGAGAATCAAGTAGCTAGACTATACATAGAAGATATGTCTCATGATTCAAGGTCCTGGTTGTGACCTATTCCATATGTTCTACTAGGCCTATGAGCCAACATGTTGTAACCCGGATGTTACCAGTTGGATTTTATCAATTTTCATGAAATAAAAGAAACTGTTCTGCATTGGCTCCATCATATCTTTGTGTTTTCATTGTGTTTACTTTTGCTGACTAGTCTAGATTGATCTCTTTGAGGTCCCTCCTCACTGGTGACTCCTTCAAGTGGCATCAAAGTGAAGTTTCATTTTGGAGGTTACGTGTCTTGAAATTTTGTTGTAGGGTGGCAGATTGCGAATTTGACCTGTAACTGTGAAGGACTGGCATGAACGATGGTGCGAAGAGGAGATAGGAATGGTGGAGCACATGGGAATGCAAACCTTGATGTGATGGAGATGTTGTGAGGCATAGCATTCCAATTATAATTCATGGAGATAGCCTAGAGAAGAGGCCGACATATTGAAGATGTGAGTGAAGATGAAGGAGAAGAAGCCCAGACAAAACAAGAAAACCTACCGACGGTTGATCCAGATGAGGAAAGGTTTTTGAGGGTTTTGAGTAGGGTGAATACTAAACCTCATTTTACCCCATTGGAATATGATGCGAAGTTAAGATTCAGATGAATTGATGGATTGGATCTTGGAGACGGAGAAGTATTTTTATTTTGAAAACCTTGCAAAAGAGAGGAAGGTGAAGTATGCCTGTACCCAGTTGAAAGGTCATGCATCTCTTTGGTGGGAGAATTTGCAAGTTGATAGACATAGAAGAGGTAAAGGGAAGATTAAGACATGGGATCAGATGGTTGCCAAGTTGAAATCAAAGTTTGTGTCGGTGATTTATGAAGTGGATCTGTTCTAGAAGTTGCAGAATTTGAGACAGAAGGAATCTAGTGTGAAGGAGTACACCAAAGCATTTTACAAGTTGAATATCAGATTCGGACATGTTGATAATGAAGTTGAACACGTTGCAAGATATTTGAATGGATTGTAGATGTCTATAAAAGATGAATTAAGTTTGATCAAATTGGAGATTATTGAAGAGGCTTACTAGTATGCCATAAAGGCGAAAGAGAAGTTAAACAAAAGACATGAGCAGATGCAGAGAGGCAAAAGTTGAAGATTTATCAAAGGAATATTTCAAGGAGGAAGAGGATATACCAAAGGAAGAGGAACCAGTGTAGATCAAAACAAGGATAAGGAAGTGAACAAGGAAGGTAATTTATACTGGAAGGATGATAGAAATTTCTATCGAAGGAGAGAACTAGATGGCTACCGGAATGAGGACTTTGGAAGATAGGACAAGAGGACATTTTGAGGAACTTGCTTTAAGTGTGGAGGAGAAGGACATCTTGCATTCAAGTGTAAGAAGACATAGAATACTGGAAGAGAAGCAATGGTGGAAGAAAACCCCACCAGATTAGATAATAAACCAGAAGATGGAGAACTGTTGGCGATGAGGAGAGCTTTGTGTCATACTGGAGGAGATGAAGAGCCCTTGCAGAGGAAGAATCTATTCAAGACTAGATGTAAGGTATCCAATAAGTGTTATAAAGTTGTTATTGATAGTGGTATTCAGATAATCTTATTTTAGAAGAGATGGTGAATAAGTTGAAATTGGAGAGATTGAAACACCCTAAGCCTTATTAGATAGCATGGATTAATGATGAACATAAGTTTCTAGTAAGTGAACAATGTCTGGTGAAATTAAAAATTGGGAATTATCATGATGAAGTTTTGTGTGATATTATGCCTATGGATATTTGTCATCTTTTATTGGGTAGACCTTGGCAGTTTGATAGACAAGTAGTGCATGATGGGAGAAATAATACATACACTATTGTGACCAATGAAATAAAGCAAACCTTGTTGCCTCTGGAGGAACCTGTGAAGAATGAAATCTATACGAATGCTAGAATCTGTTTAGTAGATGGAAGGAAATTCATGGATAGACTAAGACATAAGAATGCGTGTTTTGCCTTAATTCCTAAGAAGACTAAGAAACCAGAACTTGAAGGAGAACACCCAGAAGAGATAAAAGATTTGCTGATAGAATATGAGGACATCATTTTAGATAATGTACATGATGGATTGCCACCTGTGAGAAGTATTATTTATTGCATGGACTTGGTTCCCAAAGTTAGTTTTCCTAACAAAGCTGCACATTGGTTGACACCGATAAAGAATGAAGAACACAATAGACAAGTTCAGGAGTTGTTGAAGAAAGGTTTGATTAGGGAGAGTCTGAGCCCTTATGTAGTACCAACAGTATTAGAACCTAAGAATAATGAAGAGTAGAGAATGTGTACTAGTTCCAGAGCAATAAACAAGATCACAGTGAAAAAACAATTTCCTTTTCCTAGGATGGATGACATAATGGAATGTTGAGTGGAGAAAAATACTTTATAAAGATATATTTGAAGAGTGTATATCATCAGACCAGGATCATAGAAGGTAATGAGTGGAAGACAACATTTAAGACAAATGAAAGACTGTATGAATCGTTGGTGATGCCTTTTGGATTGACTAATGCATTGAGTACTTTCATGAGGCTGATGAATGAGGTATTGAAGAAATTATTGGGTAAGTTTATTATTTTGTATTTGGATGACATTTTGATTTTCAGTAGGACAAAAGAGGAGCATTTGTTGCAGTTAAGACAAGTTTTGTAGAGATTGGCAGAAGAGAAGTTGCTGATCAATATCAAGAAGTGTACTTTCATGAAGGATGAGTTAGTCTATTTGGGATTTGTGATATCCAAGGATGGTTTGAAGATGGACCTTGAGAAAGTGAAAGCTATTGTTGAATGTCCTACACCAAAAAGTATTCGAAAGGTAAGATCATTTCATGGATTGGCTAGTTTTTACCAGAAGTTTATCAGAAATTTCATTTCAGTTTGTAACCCTATGACTAAGACCATGAGGGGAGATCAGAAGGAAATCAGGTGGACCACCAGAGTGAATAAAAGTTTTGAACTATTGAAGTAGAAAGTGATGGAGCAGTCTGTGCTAGATTTACCAGATTTCAATAAAGTATTTCAAGTGGATTGTGATGGAAGTGGAACAACAATAGGAGTAGTCTTGAGTCAGGAAGGGAGAGAAGTAGTCTGTTTCAGTGAGAAATTGAATGATGTCTAGAGGAGATATTCAATGTATGATCAGGAGTTTTATGCCATAGTTCAAGCCTTGAAGAAGTTGAGACATTAATTGTTGCCTAAGGAGTTTGTGTTGTATACAAATCATCAAGATTTGCAATATTGGAACAGCCAAAGTAAGTTGAATCAAAGACATATGAGATGGGTAGAATTATTGTAGAGTTACACCTTTATGTTGAAGCACAGAAGTGGGAAATCTAACAAAGTTGTTGATGCATTGAGTGGGAGAAGAAATTTGCTGACAGAGATGAGAGTGACAACATTAGGATTTGAAGATTTGAAGACCTTGTATGATGAAGACCCAGATTTTGCAGAACCTTGGAAAGCATGTAGAGAACCAGTTATGGTGGAGAAAAGCAAGTGGTTGGATTATTTCATTCAGGATGGGATGTTATTCAGAGGAGTTTAGTTGTGCATACCTAAGAGTTCTATGGGAGAGAATATGATAAAGGAGAAACACAGTGGAGGACTAGCCAGACATTTTGGCATTGACAAAATAGTAGCATTGCTGGGTGAGAATTACTTTTGGCCCTAGATTCATAAGGATGTTAAGAGATATGTGTAGAGTTTTTCAAGTTGCAAAAGGTAGTAGTCAGAATGTGGGATTGTATAAACCTTTGACAATACCAGTAAGACCTTGGGAGGATATAAGAATGGATTTTGTACTTGGATTGCCTAAGACACCAAGAGGGAATGATTCTATATTTGTGGTAGTGGATATATTTTCAAAGATGGCTCATTTCATACCTTGTAAGAAGACATCAGATGCATTGCATGTAGCAGACCTATTTTTCAAGGAAGTGGTGAGATTGCATGGATTACCTAAGAGCATAGTTTCCGACATAGAGACTAAGTTTGTTGGCTATTTTTAAAGAACACCTTGGAAGAAGATGAAGATAGATTTGAAGTTCAGTTCTACTTTTCATCCACAAACTGATGGATAGACAAAACTTGTTAACCAGACTTTGGGAAACTTTTTGAGATGTTTAGTAGGAGATAAAATTGAAAGTTGGGATTTGATCCTTACACAAGAAGAGTTTGCATACAAAAATTTAGTTAATAGAAGTACCAAAAGAACACCTTTTGGGATAGTTAACAAAGTGCATCATAGAGGTATATCACAATTAAGAGACATTAGCAGTGAAGATCAGAGAAGTTCAGAAGTAAAAGACTTTGCAGATCACATGGCAGCATTGCATATTTAGGTTAAACAACATTTGGAAGACATGAACATCAAGTATAAGGAGAAGGAAGATGAGAAGAGGAGACATAGGGAATTTGAAGTTGGCAATGAAGTGATGGTATATCTGAGAAAACAAAGATTCCTAGTTGGAACTTATAACAAGTTGCAAATGAAGAAGTTTGGACCTTGCAGGATTTTGAGGAAGTTCACTTCTGGAAATGCATATGAAGTGGAGTTACCAGATAGTCTGAGTATTTCACCTATATTCAACATTGCAAATCTTCATGAATATCATGAACCAGAATTTAGTGAGGATAGTGTTGCAGACTTGAAGAAATAGTTCCTCTGGAGGGAACCAGATCATATTGAAGAGATTTTGGATAGTAGGATTTGATGAATACTAAGAGGGGGGGGGGTGTGAATTAGTATACCCAAAAACCTTACCAAACACTTAAGAAATTTTACTACAGACCCGTATAGCCCTTTAAAGAATAAACCAGTTTATATGTAAACAAACCAAATAGCAAATAAAGAATTCACCCACAATAACACAAGATATTTTGATGTGAAAACCCGAATGGTAAAAACCACGATGAGTAAAAATCATAAGTCTACTATCTGCAGAAGAGCAACCAGACCAGTTAAGGTCAAACCAATTAAGGCCTTACAATGTTCTTCACTAGAACAGATCTTGTTAGGAATCTAGATCTCTGTTACAAGATAAGTCCTGTTAAAGACTACATTGTTAAAGGATTTCAGATCCACAACTGCGAACCACCTTGTTAGAGGATTTAGAATAGGCTTAACTGAGCCTACTCGGTTAAGGGTTTCTGACTTGTCGAAGAGATTAGTAATAAACAAGTAAGTGATCTACAAAGTAGCACAAAATGCTTAGTTAGATCCTTGATTGCTCTTTGTTAATGCATTGCAGCATTACTTTAGTCTTCTGTCCTTCGCACGTTCAATCTCTGTCGCAAGATACTTTTTGCAAAAACCTAGTCTTCTTACACAACCCTTCTCAAAACCCTAGACATGATGTCCTCATATAGGAATCTAATTTCATGTCGGTCCAATGAGATTAGATTACAATTTCCTAGGTATAATGCATCTAGACATAATTTGTAATACGACACAGAATCACCGCATCAGTGTCAGTGGATGATAACTCATCACACTTTACAAGTTTGTCGGTTAACAAAACAAAGTATACCGATTACCAGTTTACAAACAAAGACTGGTAAACTGGAACATAGTGTTCTGATCTTAAAAAGATTGGCTGCCGCTTGGGGTCCTCGTACTGCTTGAGGTCCTTGGTCATGCTTTGACCGGTAAGCTCCTTCTGCAACACTGATAGTCTTCTACAAACAAAGACTATACATACATTAGCATATATAATACCGGTTTGAACAATACATCACATACTACCGGTTGAGAATAACGCATACAACAAATAAGTGTGTGTCCATCAATGACAATTACAACTGAGTACAAACATCATCAAAATGCCAACAATCTCCCCCTTTAGCATTGATGGCAACACTTAGGAAAATTTGACATCTAAGTTCTTACAAAACAAATATGATGCCATAATCAAAATTACTCCCCCTAAGCATATACACTACTCCCTTTGCCAAAATTACAAGTATGTACTACTTCCATTTGCATAAAATTTTCACAATACCACTCCCCTTTTGCCAACAATGACAAAGTAATGCAAACATTCTGCAAAGATTTACCAAAATCATATTGCATAAAATGAAAACAGAGTATATGTTTATGACAATAATGAGTAAAAATTTTCAAAAATGAATTTAAAGTTTTTCAGAAATTCCTTCATGTCTGTAGACCAAGTATCTAAGAGCGAGGTAGAAATTTCACTTTGAGTCTTCATATGGAATGTTAACTCCTCCATGGCATCCATAGTGCTCATATCCTAAGTGACAATAATGGCTTCAATGTTTAGAAAGCACTTCTGAAGAATCTGCAACTTAGATAACAAAAGCAACTTAAGCTTTTGTAGATCTTGATTCCGCTTGCAAATCTCTAAATCAATCCTAGAAATCTATTTCCTGTGAGTCTGTACAGTTTTCCCATACACTATGAAGGAATCATATGACACTTTGAAGGTCTCCATATATTGCTTTAATTCCAATTGGAGTTGACCTTTCTTCTTTAGAGCATCATCACAAAATAGATTGGGCTGGTAGATTTTGCTCAAAAGTTTGTCCTTCAGCCAATGCTAGACTAATATCATCTCTTTGATGGGTCACCTTGGCTCTGTCTTCGTCAATTTGCTTCACAAATGCAACTTTTAGTGCTTTTTCATTCTTTTTCTTTGTAGTAGCAAGGGCAAAATCTTCCAATGATTCCACTTGATCACCCACTATTGTGCATAGAAGCTTCAACTGGGCCAGTGAGGAATCGGTACTGGAAAGATCAGTATCGGGGACTAAGTTTGAAAGAGTATCAATAGCAAATCGAATAACATATTTTTGTTTCTTCTTTCTTAGTTCCTCCAATCCTTCTTGAGCAAGTTGAATACTTCTAAGTAGCTCATTTTTATGTATGGATTTGGTAAGATAGGCAAGAGTCAATTCGTTGTGATCGGTGGGATCAACCTATTTAAATTGAAATTGATGTTCGGTTGCCTTGGGAATCTCAAAAGTCTATCCTCCTTCCTTTGCTTTGATATCCTCTTGTCTCTTGTTCTCCTGCTCTTCTTTTTCCTCTTTCTCCTTCTCTGCTTTCTCCTTTTCTTCTTTCTCCTTCTCTGATTTCTCCTTCCCTGCTTTCTCTTTCTCTTCTTTCTCCTTCTTTTCTTTCTCTTTCTCTGCCTTTTCCTTCTCCGCTTTCTCTTTCCTTTCTTTCTCTTTCTCATCTTTTTCCTTCTCTGCTTTCTCCTTCTCATATTCCTCCAGTTTAGTACCTTTAGCATCTAATGCATCCAAATCGATAGGATCATTTTGCTCAGCTACTCTTTCTCCTTGATCATCGAAGACTTCTTCCAATTTTGATTTTGATAGGTCAAACACTTGCTTGGCCTGTAGATTTTCTTTAGATACCTTTTGCATCTTGACAACTTTTTGAGCCCGCAGATGAGTGTCCTTTTCTACTTCAGATATTTTCCCATCAAGTAACTAAAGTATTCTCTTTCTCATGAAAAAGATGCCTTTGTACTGATCAAGAATCTCAAATAATTCAGAATTAGAAGCATCTGGGAAGTATTGAGCAAAAAATTGCTCCCTAATTGTTTGCTCCTTTTCAATGACAATGCGCCATTTATTGTGCAAAGAATCATACAAATAATTAGAAACTATAGGTTTAATATCGATTGTAGACTGATCATTATCACATAAATACTTAATGAGTTCTTGCTCCACCTCCTTCTTTTCAGTATCGTTAAGATCATCAAAACAATCTTTTAGATCATCAAGAATTTTCCTTCTAATATTCTTTATAATCCTTTGATAATGTCTCATAGGCTTGTAAGAAGCAATGTGTATATTTACCGGTGCAGAGGTTACATGTACATTACCAATTAGCTTGGTCTTCTTACCCGATTGCCTTATCTTCTTCATTTCAGCTTTTGGTTTAGTGTCTTCTGAATCCTATGCTTCATTCTTGGTTTTCCTCTTCCTCTCAAATACCTTTTGCAAAATAGCCTCCAGTTTTTTCTTGGTTGGTGACCTCTTGGTCACTTTTGGACTGGCAGCAGATGTAATTAGTGCCGATACCAATGGCACAACTTTCTTCTTCCTCTTCTTTAGTACTTTAGTAGGATTAACCCTCTCAAAGTAGGTACTGGTCCTCTTCTTCTTTGGATCAATCGATGAAGCAAGTAGGGTAGAGGCATACCCAGTGAGTATATCGTTCACCACTTCATATCCCATAGGCTCAACTTCATCTTTTCTTTGCTCAACTACTTCCATTATGAAATGATCCACTTTGATCGTGAAACAAATATCATCTTCATACTTCTTAACTAGGTCACCTGATAGGCTTGTTCTCTGGTTCATATTCAATTTGAACTCATCAAAATATCTGTTCAGAGTCTCTGGATAAGTAGATCCCACTGCTTGCAGACTCTCCTTGATTTGTCTTGTAACTGGTAGGTCACTTGACCATTGAACATCACCAACTCCCATAAAATAACCTTGAAAGTAGAAAAACAACCCGACAAGTAGTTGACCAAACTTGAACCTTAGTGCCTTGTCCTCTTTGATGGATTTCAAATTCTCCATGAGTTGTTTTTGCATGTAGGTACACAAGTCATACTCTGCATCTTCCTTGATCATTTGATAAGAGACATGCATCGTAGCTCTATGAACAAAATTCATCTCGCTGGCATAGAATACTCTATACCCGAGCACCATGCACATATACTTCACCAAGTCATCTCTAATGGTGTTGACAGTCATTGCATGCTTGTCACTCACAGAACTGGTGAGCTCTTCCACTTTGGATTTTGTGATCTTACGAAGAACATGGGCTTCTCCAATATTGCAGAAACCAGTCACGACATGGATTGCTTCTGGTGTGATATCATGGGTTCGCTCAAGATACATCTTGTCACCATGAACCCTACTAAGAATAATTCTTATATGATCTTCTGTGAATTCCTCAAGAAAATATGCTGCATTGTGGAAATTCTTCTTCTCGATCATGTTGTACTCTGGTTTAATATTCTTATCTTTTCCACAAAATAAACTCAACTGGGAGTGAATCACTAGAGACCCTAGGTCTTCCAGTCTACAATCAATGTAACCAAAAACAACCCCTTTGACAATGACTCTGATGGGAATTTGAGATAGGGCATTTTAATTCAACCTCTTCCTAAGAGATTTGGATGACTCCTCAGGTGCAAAAGAACTAGAAGCGACTTTAGATGGATAAGCAATGTCTAAATAATTCTGAATGATAAGAGTGATTCGACAAAAAATACCTTTTCACTCTGAACTAGGGTTCACCGATGTCGAGCACAATACACTTCTATAATACACTACTAGGTGTTGCACAAGATTTCTATCTGTATTTCTTCGAATGCAAGATTTATCACTTTTGTTGCATTGCTCAAGTTAGACAAATGCTTCTTCAAAAATAGGTAAGCGAAAATGACTACAAGAGTCATGTTTATACATGCTCCTACCTACCATAATAAATGCATCATCGATAGGGTACAAACCCTAATTTTACCTTTTACCACTTCATTTATTCTATCGATCGACAGGTAACCAATACTGATAAAATCACTTTACCAATATACTCTGGGGGTCCACAACATTGTTACCGATATGTTCCCCCTTAAGCTTTTTGAATCTCAATTTACTGATTCAGGGGTCTCCACACTGGGTGTGGAAACTGGTACATCTTGTGGCTTCTCTTTAGATTTCTTTTTCCAAGTTTTATTCATATCTTCTTGAATGGTTTCAACATCAACCTTTCCATTACCTTTTGGGTTGATCGATCTATCTTGTGATGGGTTCTGTCTCAGTCTGCATGATCTAGAAAGATGTCTTAGTTTGTGACAATGATAGCATACCATATTGGGTGCTCTCCATGGTACGGTGTTCACATTTCCATTCTATCTCCTACATGTTGTAGTAGGGTGACCACTACCACGATAGATCATATAGGTTGCACGCCAACTATTTATTGCTCCATAACAATTTGACTAGTGGTCATAGGTTCTATATGGGTTTGGGTTCTGGTTCATAAGGGGTTCTTGGGCAACTCCTTTTGATCTCTATGCATAACCTCCAGGGTTGTTCATAACTGATCTGCACTCAAAATATCTATGCCCAAACTTGTTGCATGCATAACAATGACCATTAAATCTACCAGTTGTAGCCTTGTGGTTATACACATTGTTTTGCATGTAAGGAAAATTATTATAAGTCTTGCTCCTACATACATTGGCAGTATGTCCTTCCTTATGATAGTTAAAGCATACAGGTTTGAACTTTGACTTACCTTTGCTTTTGCTTCTGTTCTTAGATACCGATTTGTCTTTTGGTACATCAATCTTGGTTCTAGAGGATTCACCTTCCTCATGTGCATAGAAACCAAGTCCAGTGGTATCCCTTGATGGTTTCATTGATTCTAGCTATTGGTCTAGTTTTATAGAGCTCAGGTTGAACTTTGCAAGTATCAACTTCATCTTAGAAAGTTCTTTCAAAAGACCTTCATTGGTCTTCATTAGGGTTTCATTCTGAGAGATGGCTACATTGAGTTCTTCTTGCATTTCTTCTTTCTCTTCCTTACCTTCTTGCAGATAAGCAGTAATGGTACCAATTTATTTATTCAACTTAAAGATCTTGTGCTCCTTGTCCTTCACTAGATGCTCAACTTTTCTTCGGTTTTCCAGTTCCTGACTCATCCTAATGGCTAGTGTTTCCAACTCCCTCCTCAGGTTAGTTTTGGACTCATTTAGTTTCTCCACTTCTTCGACTAGGGCATCCATGTATGCTTCATCAGAAGAGCTATTTTCAGTAATTTCCAACATTTGCTCAACAAGTTCTCTTCTTTTGGCTAAAGAGGCTTTATACTTGACCTTAAGTTCATCATAGGCTCTCTCAAATTTAGCCAGATGGTGAGTGAGTTCCCTCATTGCTGTATTCCCCCATATCTCCTTCAAGTGGTTAAACTTAAAGAAAGGTTCGATTTGATACCAATTGATGAATACTAAGAGTGGGGGTGAATTAGTATACCCAAAAACCCTACCAAACACTTAAGCAATTTTACTGCAGACCCGTATAGCCCTTGAAACAACAAAATAGTTAGTATGCAAACAAACCAAATAGAAAATAAAGCATTCACCCACAATAACACAATCATAATAACACAAGATATTTTAATGTGGAAACCCAAATGGGAAAAACCACGGTGAGTAAAACTCACAAGTCTACTATCTGCAAAATAGCAACCAGACCGGTTAAGGCCTTACAATGTTCCTCACCAAAATAGATCTTGTTAGGAATCTAGATCTCTATTAGGAGATAAGTCCTATTAAAGACTACCCTATTAAAGGATTTCAGATCCACAACTGTGAACCACCTTGTTTGAGGATTTAGAATAGGCTTAACTGAGCCTACCCAGTTAAGGGTTTCTGACTTGTCGAAGAGATTAGTAATCAACAAGTAAGTGATCTACAAAGTAGCACAACATGATTAGTTAGATCCTTGATTTCTCTATGTTAATGCATTGCAACATTACTTCTGTCTTCTATCCTTTGCACGTTCAATCTCTATTGCAAGATACTTTTTGCAAAAACCTAGTCTTCTTACACAACCCTTCTCAAAACCCTAGACATGATGTTGTCATATAGGAATCTGATTTAATGTCGGTCCAATGAGATTAGATTACAATTTTCTAGGTATAGTGCATCTAGAAATTTGTAACACAACACAGAATCACCACATCGGTGTTGGTGGATGATAACTCATCACACTTTACAAGTTTGTTGGTTAACAAAACAAAGTATACCAATTACCAGTTTACAAACAAAGACTGGTAAACTAGAACATAGTGTTCCGATCTTAAAAAGATTGGCTGCCGCTTGGGGTCCTTGTATCGCTTGAGGTCCTTATACCGCTTGAAGTTCTCAGTCATTCTTTGACCAGTAAGCTCCTTCTGCAAACACCGATAGTCTTCTACAAACAAAGACTATGTATACATTGGCATATATAATACCGGTTTGAACAATACATCACATACATACAATAAATAAGTGCGTGTCCATCAATGACAATCATAAATAAGTACAAACATCATCAAAATTCCAACACAATTGGGTGTAGTACCTGGAGCAGTCAGTATAAGGAATATCTTGTAAAGAGGAAGGATGGACCGGTTGAAGATTCATCTTGGAATTCTTAGGCAGAGGCAGACCGCCTTGGTTTCCCTCTAACCCCAACAAAGTGAGAGGCTCACTTTTTCAATAACCCTAAATATTTGATGAAGGAGCATCTTCGGTTCATAGAAATCTTGCATCAACCAAAAAAACATTTTCTTTCTATTTTTCTTTTTGTTTGCAGTTTTAGTTTTCCTTTTTGTGTGTCCTAGTTTTGGCTCACTAGATCCTGTGGTGTTGGATTCTACTTGAACACTTGATCATCTTTCTTGTTTCCTAACTGCATTACATTTGGATCATTTTTTGGCAAGATATCATTACTGGTTTTCAAGACAAATTCCTATTACTGGTTGACAATCCTTTATTAACGGTTGCCTAGACCTATCTTGGCGATCTACCAAAACCCCTTTTAAAGCTTGTGGAGTGTTGGGCATTGATTTTGATGTTCCTTGGCATGTGACCGACCTTTTATCATGATCTACATTTCATCCTTTGGATTTTCTGAAGAAATCTATTGGTGGAGGCCGACCTTGTTGGTTTTTCACGTTAGGTCTTGTTCCTCGGGTTTTGATCCCTTTTGGGCCAAGTGGATCCTTTAGATCTATAGTGTCATAAATTGTGACCCTAGCAATTTTAACCACATTTGAGGTCCTCACCTTGGTGACACCATCTTCCTTCCCAACCAGAGACCCCTTTCTGCGCTTTCACCTTGAACCTCTCCTTGTTTAAGCCCTGATATGGACTCAGGACCCTGTTCAGACCCCAAGATAGGGCAGGACAGGGGCATGATGCCCCTGTACCCCCCTCTTAGGGTGGCCACAAGATAGGTCCCTTCGGTCCTCTTAGGATTTTAGGATTCCAAATCTCCTCGATGTCGGCCTTTGGTGAGATGAATTAATCTTCTGAGGCATGTATAAAAAGGGAGTTAGTCCTCTCATTTGCATATACACAAAATACATGATAGGTGAAATTCAAGTAAAAGGTCTTCATCAAGCATTCAAGTCTTCAAGCATCCATAAAGTCTTCTTCTTCATGTGTCTTCTTCATTCATCCATTGGAGCAACATTACAACATTCATTTGCAAGCATGTGTGTGTGTGTTAGGGTTTTTTCATGTTACATGCCATTTCATGTGACACTTGTGATTACATTCAATAAACAAAGCAACCAACAAAGAAACCAAGGATAAGGCTAGGGCAACCAAGGATGATCCTTTGATCATTAACACTCATATATCTGAGAAATGCAAAGTCTTTGACTTGAATGGGGATCAACCCAGCACCCCTACCCATAAAAAAAAGAAAGTTGAAACAAAGCATGAAGAAAAGGAGGTGCATTGTGATGAAGAAGAGGAAAAGGATAAGGACACTGATACTGAAATGGAGCCAAACAAGGATAAGAACTATGGTGAAGGGGAGGAAGGGGGTAATTCTAAGAACCCTCACTCTAACCCTAAGGGTTTGGAAAGCGAGAATGAGGCTCTGAATCCTAAGGAGTATGACAACCCTAATGCCGAGGAGACTGAACAGAGAAAGGACTCTGTGGATACCATCTTGGACATTGTCTGCAACTGCACTCTTGAATTCTTTAATTTCCAGAAATGGGTTGTTGAAAACATCACTAGTATGCAGGGTAAGCAAAGAGAGCTAGAAGATAAGATCAATAAGCTGATTAAGATGTCTGACTCTGGGAAATAGAATGAGGATACGGAAAATAGTGAAGCGGAGGAGGAAATGGAGATGGAGGACTGGTTGGAGAAAGATCTAATAAAAGGTGACTTGAAACATTTGGAGGATGTTATTCGAACTATGAAAGAATAGGTGGAGGAGGACAAAGACAACGTCAACACCCAAATTGCCCGTAATGAGAAGGCATTGAAAAGCCTTATGAACCACAACCTCCAGGTCCTTAAAGTTTCTTCCTAGAATATGAATGCACTGGTGGATCATTTGGAAAAGAAAAATCAGGAGAAGAACCTGGTAATTATAGAAGATGCTCCAACTTCCAGCCCTACCCACCAGAACCCCAGACACTGAACTAGGCAGACTACTGCTGAGAAGGACACGAAAATGAAAGAGAGTCAAATTGGATAGGAAAACAATGACCTGAGGGAAGTGGCCAAGGTGATGATGCTCTTGGTATAGAATGTTGAGGAAACTATGAAGAGTTTTTAATTTTCTTGTTATGCTGGGCTTGGGGTCAATTTCTTGCTGGCCTCTTACTGTCCTTTTCTCTGCTGCTGGTTTTTGCTGGTCTTTTGCAGCTATCTTGTTTTGTTTCCTTCCTGAATATCTTTTGAATGTAATCAGGTTTCAGGTCCCTTAAAACCTATTTTTACTTAATCAAAAACAAATTTTAGATCTACAAGGTATACATTTCCATTATTTACATTTAAGCATTTGCATTTACTTTCTTTTAGGGTTGATTCCTCAACTGGAGTTTGACTGAGGCAAAACCCTATCCGCAAACCTTCTTCCCTTCTTTTCTCTATTTAGGTTGTAGGTGCGCAATTATAATTGCAGGTTTGGGCTTCATTTGTAAAGACGAGAAAACCCTTTTCATTTTGCAAATTTTTTGAAGGACTGTGTGCACTTTCAAAATGGTCTCGATGAATTTTCTCCAAATTTGCAAGGCACATATGTATCAGTCTAAATATCTCAGATCCAAAGTTACAGCACGATCCCAAACTGGTAGCTCCTCATTTCACCGATTTTATCTCTCTTTTCTGCATAGTCAATAAGTCAACTCTTCTACTTACAAAAGAGGGAAAATTACATTCCAACACTTGCAATCCACTGAGAATTCACATCCTTATTTCCCTTGGATTTTGATCTAGTGGATTCAACCCCTCTTTTGAATGTAAAGTATCTCCCAAGTGAAAATCATCCTAGTGATTTCCTTTCTCTCTCCTAGGGGGGGAATCACTAGGGTTCAACTTTCCACTTTATAGGAATGATATATATATTTGCAATTACACATTAGAATGGAATAACTCAGAGAATCAAGTAGCTAGACAATGCATAGAAGATAGGTCTCACAATTCAAGGTCTCGATTTTGACCTATTCTGGATGTTCTTCTAGGCTTGTGAGCCGACATGTTGTAACCTAGATGTTACTAGTTGGATGTAATAAATTTTTATGAAATAAAACAAACTGTTATGCATTTCCTCCATCATATATTTGTGTTTCTATTGTGTTTACTTTTGCTGACTGGTCTGGATTGATATCTTTGAGGTCCCTCCTCACCGGTGACTACTTCATCAATGATAACAAGAACTCATATTTATAAAAATATCCCCTTTGTCATTTGAAAACACTTGTGCCTCTTTGACATCAAAGACAAAGGGTGTTTCCTCAGCATAAAATAAAACTACAAAACTACAACACAACTTCCCCAATCTACAACAATTCTTCAAAAATGAAATACAACCAAACGATAGTCCAAAACACCATCTACATATCTGCATATATACAAAAGAAAAATTGCCTTCCCAATAGGAACTTAGGCACCTTGCAGAGAAGGAGGAATAATACTCTTATGAATATTCTTAAGCTACAACAATTTATTTTCCCATTCATCTCCCACAAAGGCCAATAATACATATTGACATTCAATCTTCAACAAAAGATCCTCTGCCTCTTTGTAGATAAATAGAAACATAATTGATTTATCTAACTTTTGAGAATATTCAAGTAACTTCACCGTACCGATGAGCTTTATATCCAATACATCTCTTAGAAATGTTAGACTTGTGTGAATATTGTCATTGTTGTCATTGATGTCAAATATGGTTATCCGGTTAGGACTAGATAGTGTATGATGTTGGAGAAGAAATTTTTGTTATTGCTGGAAGATAGGTATATATGAGATGTGAAGTAGTAAGGTATAGATCTACCAGATTTTTTCTAAAATATCCTTACTTCCGAAATCCAGAATTGTGCACATTTTGGTTTGTGTCCCGTTTCAACATTAGTTGTGTGTCCCAACACTGGTTATATTAGCTATATCAGTTGTATTTGTTATGTTTTGTGTTTTGATATCTATATTTTGGAGTTAGGAGTTGTTGTGCTTGGATTTTTGTGCTTATGGTTATGTATCTATGGGTCTAGCTAACCCCTATTCTATTCCAGTAATTAAGGGTATGCATTGGTAAATGAAATATGTGAAGGAAGCATGTAGAGGTCTTGCAGAGGCCAACTTTGTTATCATATTTTTTGGTTAAGGGTTTATTGGATAATGTGTTGATCCGAGCATCATATTATTGTGTAAACCATTTGTTCTTGGTCAACATATTATCCTGGTGTATGAGATTTTCGATATGTATTAGTATGTGAATTTAGTAGTTGTATGAGAGAAGGTGTGAGATGGTAAATGAGAGTGTAGTGTGTGAAGTAAGAGTTGTGGATAGTGGAGCAGTTCTCATAGAGTCAGAGTGTAGACAATGTTGCAGTAATCCTTTATTAGATCTGTTATAGGTGTTTGTGGAAAACATTACAAAGATCCCTTATCAGATCTATTGTAAGTTTTGTGGGTTTTTACCTGATCTTAATCTAGAATTGATTTCATACATTAGGAGATGCAATTTTCCTCAATTCATTAATTGTCTATTGTAGTGAGCATTCTAACAATGAGCCACTTTTGTAATTTGACAGTGAGCCATCCGACAGTGAGCCACCCCTTTTGTAAACATCATATAACTAGTTATATTATCTTGAGAGCTAACAGTCTTCGTGGTTTTTCCCATTTGGGTTTTCCACATTCAAAATTCAGTGTTCTATTTGTGGCTATTTTATTTGTTTACTTTTCATTTTCTATTTCATGTTGATGAGTTTAAGTGATGAAATTAGTATATCTATTGAGGCTTAGAAATTGTGAAAGTTTTAGTTTCTGTGGGAAGGCTGATTCACCCCCACTCTTAGTATTCTGGTCTTTTCAACCAATTCAACAAGAAACCCAAATTGTTTCTTTATCTCCTCCCTTTTATTATTAAGTAGATTCAAATTTAAGTATGAATTTTCTAATTGAGCTTTGCCATTGCTACCAATATCTTTCTTCAAATCTGTCGTACTACAAAGCTGTATAATTTGTGCCTCTACATAATCCATCTAATGTTTAATTTCCTTAGTGGATATTGGCCATTTATGAAAAAATTAATACATGGCCACAAGATCATCCACAATATTCTTGAATATAGTTTTAATATCTCTTAGTTGGGTGTGTGCATATGTACACCTATCTACTATTTCCTTTGTCCTCTTCTCATCTACTCTCTTTTTTACATCATGAAAAATTGTTGCTTATAGGTTAGAAGCATGATATTTATTTCTTTTGTCCTTTTCTTATCTACTCTCTTTTCTACATCATGTGAAATTGTTGCTTCTAGGTTAGAAACATGATCTTTTAGACCTAGAAGTAGAACCTACAACTTCTCCGCATCACTCAAGGATTCATCTAACATCATCTTCAGAAGTTTCTCATGAAGAAACATCAATGTTTCATTAATCAATATTGTACAATCTACCTGAGATCATCTGATTAATTTATTTCATGTTGAATGATGGAGAATGTCACCCAAATGTAGCATATGGAGGGGTGACAACCAATTGTGGCCCATCTAACCTTCGGACATGGGTACCTAAAGTACAGTATAAAAGTTGTGATACAAAATATCCAGAAGGTCTAAAATATTCTCCACCAATCATACTCCTTTTCTATTCTTCTATTCCCTTCTCCTTCTCTAAACTCTCCTTTTCTTTTGTCTTCTCTCTCTCTCCTCTCTCTCCTCTATCTTCTCCTTTTTCTACTCCTCAAATGCTTCTGCCACATTCTCATCTATGTTCATCTAGTCATCTAGACCAATTCCTACTTTGGATCAACATCTTCACTAGTCTACATTTCTATTTTCATCTCCGAATAAAGTTCTGATGCCAATAGCTAACAAGATGAGAAGGGGGGGGTGAATCATACAAACTTAATCTTTCATAAAATCAACAGATTCAACCTCAGTAACTTAAACTTCAACAATATAACCAAAAACTGCCAAAACATGCAAACTCATAAACACATAATTATCATAACACATATAACACTAGATTTAAAGTGGAAAGCCAAATAGGGAAAAACCACTGTGGGATTTCGGACCCACTAAGAAATATACTCTTCTAGAGTATGCTCAGTTAAAAGTAAATCTTGTTAAAGATTACAAACACATTACTAGATGTGACCCAGTTAAGGGATTTCCCTCAGATCTGTTAGGATCTTCACTTTGTTAGAAGTGGCCTTGTCAAAGGATTTCAAACAATAATTTAGAATGTTACCTTGCTATAGGATTTACAAATAAGACTATTAAGTCCACTCGGTTAAGAGATTTTCTGTCACTTACAAAATAATAGTAATAAAAATATATCTGCAACTTCACATCTAAAATGTTAAAGCAGATTCTATTTTCTCAAAACAATCTTATCATAGGACTTATCTTGTCCCTCTGCTGGGCTCCCTACTCTATTATTCAAACAGGTCTTCATGCTTATGTAGCTTCCCTATGCTTACACTTGCCCGCATACATTGTTCATCAATAATTTCTTATTTATAAACAATTTGCTAACCACTGAATCTCCTTGATCACATTTCCCATGATCAATCATAGCCATCAGATCTTCAATCTTGACTAGATTCAATGTATCATTCGATCTCAAAATGTTTTATCCCGCCTTGGAACTTGCATACCTTCCTAGGAACTTGTGCTAGGTTATTACAGTTCAATCTGTGTTGTAGATCTTCCTCTTGATTTTCCATTGCCGTAGATCCTTAACAAACTTCATGCACGACATACCAATCATTTATTCATCTCTAGCTCATCAGCGTCCTTCATTAAATAATGCTTTTATCCATCCAATGTGATCTATTATAACTCGGTTGCAACTCGGTAAATACTAAACTGTACTCGGTAGACATTCTGCCTTCATTAACCGATATCGATAACCTTAGGGTTTACTGACTAGGTTCCTTAGGGTTTACCGACTAGGTTCTTTGCTCGGTGACATAGTATATTATTAACCTTACAATCAACAACATATGTAGGATATCAAAACAATCTAAACAACATGATCTCATCATTGTCTAACTCAATAATGGTTGCCCATTGAATAACTTATTTCTCCCCTTATTCATCACATTCTTTTTGTGTCTTACCGACCTCTTAATACTCATCAATACATACTTCTCAAGATATGGAAACATCATACTGAATCAGAGAATCAATTTCTTGACATCAATGACAAAATAATATTATAAAGACAATAATCATCCTTCTTCAGTTATATCAGCAATCTCCAACAATCTTCTCAATATCCTTAATAAATATCAACAATATCCTTCTATTGAAATTCCAACAATCTCCCCCTTTGGCATTGATGGCAAAACCAACAATTAAATGGCAATAACAACTTGACTTTTTTCCAACTAATTTGGATTCAGATTGCTGTTAGACTTCTCCTGTTATCCTTGAGCTATTAAAATCTTCTAAAGTCTTCTAGGCTTTCTCCCTCTTTCATTAGTCTTCTAAGCTGTCATCTTGCATTTAGTCTTCTCCCTTTTTTAGTAATCTTCTCCCCCTATCATTAGTCTTTAGTTATCTTCTTCATTTAGGGCTTTACCATTTAGTCTACCATTTAGTCTTCTCCCCCTTTGACAACAATGCCAAAAAGTAAAAGAACTAAATCATGAACTCTTCTACTATGAAATGATTGCTTTTGCTGAGTTACACATGTATCATCTCAGTCTCGGTCAGAGCAACTTGTCTCTATTCACTATTTCCTGCACACCTTTAGAAAACCTCCTAAAGTGCACAAATCAACATCAATCCATAAATAATATTTGATAGAGTCATCGAATTGATGCTTTCACCAAACTCTATCAGTGAGTAGAAGATAGGGGTAGGACCCCTAACTTGCTTCTGAGATACTCAAAAGTGTCCCTTGGTAGTGTCTTTGTGAAGATGTCTTCTATTTGCTCCTTTGAACTGATATATTCCAGCACAACTTTCTTCTCTTGAACTTCTTCTCTAAGATAATGATACTTTATAGAGATATGCTTTGTCTTAGAGTGCATTACTGGATTCTTTGAAATGTTAATGGCACTAGTATTATCACATAATATAGTTATTGGCTCGGTAACTTTCTCATTTATTCCTTCCAACAGTTGTTTTATCCATGCTATATTAGTGCAATTCAATGTTTCAATGACATATTCAGCTTCAGTTGTTGACTGTGAAATGCATCCTTGTTTCTTGCTAAGCCAACTTACTAGTATTTCTCCTAAAAAGAAAGCTCCACCACTTGTTCTTTTCCTATCATCAATGTTGCCTGCCCAATTAGCATCAGTATAAACTTTTAAATCAAAATCATTTCTCTTTTCATATACTAAGCCATAATCTTCAGTGCCTCTCAGGTATCTGAAAATTCTCTTAATTGCTGTCATATGGGTTTCTTTGGGATCTGCAGAGAATCTTGCAACAATACCTACTGCATGTGCTATATCTGGTCTACTATGCACAACATATTGCAACTTTCCAATCATAGATCGGTAAAGTGTCTCATCAACAGATACAGATTCATCATTCTTTGATAGTTTACAGTTAGTAGTCATAGGAGTACTTACAGGTTTAGAATCCTCCATTCCAAATTTTTGCAAGATTTCCTTTATGTACTTGGATTGAGTAATGAAAATCCCATCTTTCATTTGCAGTATTTGTAAACCTATAAAATACTTTATCTCACCGATTAATGACATCTCAAATTCTTTGCACATTTTATTTCCAAAGTTCTTGCAAGGAGTCATTACCACAAAAAATAATATCATCAACAAATATGGTTGAGATCAGTATTCCATTGTCCTCATCATTCTTCATGTACATATTGCTGTTTTCACTTGTCCTTATAAAACCAATCTTGATCAAATAAGAGTGTAGTCTTTCATACCATGCTCTAGGTGCTTGTTTCAGACCATATAAAGCTTTGTTTAATTTACATACTTGACCTTTACTCTTGTCTTCAACAAATCCTTCAGGCTATTCAATATCAACTTCTTCTTCTAGTATACCATTCAAAAATGTAGATTTAACATCCATTTGATATACCTTGAAATTTTTGAAAGAAGCATATGCCAACAATGTTCTTACTCCCTCAAGTCTAGGCATAGGTGCGAAAATCTCACCATAATCTATTCCTTCTTCTTGAGCATAACCTTTGCAAACTAGTCTTGCTTTGTTCTGAATGACCTCACCTTTTTCATTTAGCTTGTTTCTAAAAATCCACTTTGTACCGATTACATTTTTGTCCTTCGGTCTTGGGACCAGTGTCCATGTTTCATTCTTCTTGATTTGATCAATCTCTTATGTCATAGCATTTACCCAATCTTCACTGTTAAATGCCTCTTTTACTATTCTCAGTTCAAATTCAGATATCAGACATGTGTTCTGTCTCAGTTTGTTCCTTGTCACCACTGGATCATCCTTATCTCCTATAATTTGACTTGATGCATGATGTCTTCTGACATATTTGGCTAATATAGGCTCGATAGGCTCTGTATGATCTTCTTCATCACTCGGTAACTGGACATTCTCTTCATTTTCTTCAGCAACTTTCTCGGTAGGATTTCTCAGTTGAACATAAACAAATTCTTCATAATCTTCTAGTTCTTTGGAATTTCCTTCATCATTTCTTTTTGCAAATTCATCAATTTTCACATTTTCACTTTCTACTATTTTGTTAGATGATTTGATCAGGCATTTAAAAGCTTTACTTCTAGAAGAATAACCAACAAATGTTCCTTCTTCACTTTTCTGATCAAACTTTCCATTTCTATCATCTTTGTGAACATAACATCTACTTCCAAAGATTTTAAAATAGCTTACATTAGGTTTCTTGTTATACCAGATCTCATATGGTGTCTTCATAGTTCCTTTCTTCAGTTGTAATCGGTTCAGGGTGTAAACTGCAGTGCTGATTTCTTCTCTCCAAAATGTTTGAGGTACCCTCTTTTCTATCATCAGGGTTCTGGCACAATCTACAATTGATCTATTTCTTCTCTCAGCTATCCCATTTTACTGAGGTGTTCTCGGGGCAGACACTTGCCTTTTTATACCATGATCATTGTAGAATAAGTTAAATTCATCAGAAGTGAACTCTCCTCCTCTATCAGATTGAAGACATTTCAGCTATCTTCCTGTTTCATTTTCAACTCTTGCCTTGTACAATTTAAACATTTGAAAAGCTTTTGATTTTTCTTTTAAAAACATAACTGACATCATCCTTGAGTAATCATCTACAAATAATATGAAATATTTATCACCATAATAACTTTGAACTTTCATAGGACCACAAAGATCAGTGTATACTAGATCTAAAATTCCTTTAGAAATGTAGGACTTACTTGTAAAGCTTGATCTTGTCATCTTACCCATCTGGCATCCTTGACACATCACATTCTTAGGTTTTTCTAGACTTGGTAGACCTCTTGCTTGGTGCTTCTTACTTATTTTGATCAGATTATCAAAATTTACATGACAAAACCTTTTATGCCATAACCGGGTATCTTCTATTTTTGCATATAGACATTTGTTTCAAGTTGAGTCAAGATGAAATGTATTACCTTTTGTTTGTGTCTCAGTAGCAGCCAACTTTCCATGTTTGTCATGAACTTTGACAATTCCTTTCTGAAATTATATTCTTTAACTTGTATTGTTTAGCTGTGCTACACTCAACAAATTGTATTTCAAACCTTCAACCCAGTATACATCATCACATTAAGCATTGTCAAGAAGTGTTATGGATCCTTTACCTTTCACCGGACATGGTGCATCATTACCAAATCTTACATAGCCTCCATCATAATCTTCTAATTTAACAAATTTGTGTTTATCACCTGTCATGTGATGTGAGCATCCACTGTCTATGATCCAACAATCATTCTTATTTATGTGAGATATTAGGACTTTTTCTTCATACCTTTCTTCATCTAATCCATCTTTAATAGCCATATAAACAACTTCCTCTGTATCAGTTTCATCAGATTTATCATCGTTGGATTCCTCATAAGCTACTAGACATGTCTTTCTGTCTCTCCTTCTGAAGTCTTGGTGTCCTCTGTATTGGTTGTCTTTTTGCCTGTTATCTTGGTATTCTCTCTTTTCAGTTAGAAGCCATATGTCCTATTTTATCACAATTGAAACATTTTAAAGGTAGCTTTCCTTTATACTTACCTTTTCCTCTCGGTAACCTTCTGGCTAATAATGCTTCAAACTCTTCTTGTTTTTTGATTTCTTCATATAGTTTGTATACCTCTTCTATGTTTTTGTGAAATCTTTCACTTGCTCCTTTGTGATTCCCTTCAGACTACTCACTCATTCTATCATTGTAATCATCAGATTCACCAATATGAAAAGAACTGAATGCAAATTCTACTTTATTTACTGAAGACCCACTGTTATCAAAATTGCTTAACTCAAATGCATGTAGCTTACCAATAGTAGCATCCAAAGAAATTGGCATATTTGGTACAGACCTTAGTTCATTGATTGTAGAGACTCAAATGGCATAAGCAGGTAGAAGTGTTCTAAGCAACTTACTTGTTACATCCTTTTCTTCAATAGTTCCTCCCACTCCTTTGATTTGATTGATAGTCTCCTTTAGCCTTGTACTATATTGGGTTATGTTCTCACCTTCATTCATTCTCATGGATTCAATTTGTCCTCTTAGACTATCTACTTTTTCTCTTTGAACATGTTCATCACCACCATATACAGATATAAGCTTGGTCCACATTGCTTTTGCATCATTACAACCTTCTAGATCATTAAACTCTGAGTCGGTCAATGTTGATGTTATTTCAATCATAGCCCTAATATGTTCTTGCTTTTCCTTTATCTCTTCCAAGGTCATCGGGTTGGTGCTTGGTGGTATGTAATCATTTTCCAGATAATATGTTGTATATTCTCCAATTCCTAATAAATGCAACTTCATCCTTTTCTGCCATGTGGAGAAACTTGACTTGTTCAGCTTTGGTGCATCCCTTTTATACATCTTTAGATCTTTGCCTCAAGTACCTTTAAAATTTTCTTCTAGAGTCCACAACTTTGATATGAATTGTAAAGTTTTGATGCTAATAGATAACAAGATGGGAGGGGGGGGGGTGAATCATACAAACTTAATCTTCCATAAAATCAACAGATTCAACCTTGGTAACTTAAACTTCAACAATATAACCAAAAACTGCCAAAACATGCAAACTCATAAACACATAATCATCATAACACATATAACACCAGATTTAACATGGAAACCCAAACAGGGAAAAACCACTATGGGATTTCAGACCCAATAAGAAATATACTCTTCTAGAGTATGCTCGGTTAAAAACAAATCCTGTTAAAGATTACAAACACATTGCTAGATGTGACCCAGTTAAGGGATTTCCCTCAGATCTGTTAGGATCTTCACTTTGTTAGAAGTGACCTTGTCAAAGGATTTCAAACACTCATTTAGAATGTTACCTTGCTAGAGGATTTACAAATAAGACTGTTAAGTCCACTTAGTTAAGAGATTTTCTGTCACTTACAAAATAACAATAATAAAAATATATCTGTAACTTCACATCTAAAATGCTAAAGCAGATTCTATTTTCTCAAAACAATCTTGTCATAGGACTTATCTTGTCCCTATGTTGGGCTTCGTACTTTATTATTCAAATAGGTCTTCAAGCTTCTATTCTCGGTAATCACTATGTAGCATCCCCATGCTTACACTTGCCCGCATACATTGTTCATCAATAATTTCTTATTTATAAACAATTTGCTAACCGCTGAATCTCCTTGATCACATTTCCCATGATCAATCATAGCCATCAGATCTTCAATCTTGACTAGGTTCAATGTATCCTTTGATCTGAAAATGTTTTACCTCACCTTGGAACTTGCATACCTTCCTAGGAACTTGTGCTAGGTTATTGCGGTTCAATATGTGCTGTAGATCTTCCTCTTGATTTTTCATTGTCGTAGATCCTTAACAAACTTCATGCGCGACATACCAATCATTTATTCATCTCTAGCTCATCAGCATCCTTCATTAAATAATGCTTTTATCCATCCAATGTGATCTATTATAACTTAGTTGCAACTCGATAAATACTAAACTGTACTCGGTAGACATTCTGCCTTCATTATCCGATATTGATAACCTTAGGGTTTACCGACTAGGTTCCTTAGGGTTTACTGACTAGGTTCTTTGCTCGGTGACATAGTATAGTATTAACCGTACAATCAACAACATATGTAGGATATCAAAACAATCTAAACAACATGATCTCATCATTTTCTAACTCGGTAATGGTTGCCCATTGAATAACTTATTTCTCCCCTTATTCATCACATTCTTTCCATGTCTTACCGACCTCTTAATACTCATCAATACATACTTCTCAAGATATGGCAACATCATACTGAATCAGAGAATCAATTTCTTGAACTCAATGACAAAATAATATTATAAAGACAGTAATCATCCTCATTCAATTATATCAACAATCTCCAAAAATCTTCTTAATATCCTTAATAAATATCAACAATCTCCTTCTATTGAAATGCCAACAAAATCCACTACTGCTTGCACCAAGAGAACATTATCCTAGACCAATTCCAATATTTGTCTTCTCCTTCTTTGAAGGAGAAGACAAAGTCCTCTTTAAATCTTCTATAGCCTTAATAGCAACATCCTCAATCTACCTAAGCATCCTTTGAATAACATCTATATTTTCTCCCATTATAAAATTTACTCTTTCCTTTGTCCTAAATCTTGTATTTAGTGCCTACACAATCATTGTTCTATCCCCCTTACATAGAGGGATGCACACCAAGTCCAATGATTTTGTCCTCATATTGGACTCCTTCATTACTACATCTTTTCTCCTTGCTGTCATAGCTTGTAATAGTTCCTTGGGGAACTTGTAAAAAATGTCACGAAGCTCGTCTTATCAAAAGTATCTAGATACTACATTATTGAAATTTCTATCTTCTCCCTATTAGCCTTAGGGGACTCAACATATAAATCTATAGTATCTTCTAATGAATCATGTACACAAATAACATGTATCAAACTATCCAAATCAAGTAGTTGATAATTAGGATCAATTGGAGGTATCCCATCTTCTTCTTCACCATTTCTTTGTTCTTCACTTGCTTCCTCTTCTTGGCTAGGGTCTCTACTGAAGAGACAAAATTTATTTTCCTTTCACCAAGAGGCACCTTAGTGTCTTCACTCTCATCATCTTCAATATTGACTTTTTCTTTGCTGGCCTTTTCCTAATTACAAACTTTACTTTTACAACCTCTTCATCAATATTGATCTCAACTTTCTCAAATGAAAGTTCTAGACCTTTCTTTCCTCTAACTTAACCTTCTTTTTAAGTCTTAGTCCTTCCTTTCCTTTTTTTACCAATCTAGCTGGGTTTTCAAAGGAACTAATATTTACTGGAGGAGAGGCTGCGACTAACCTAGTTGGTGCAGGGCACCTAGTAGTCTAAGAATGAAAGATTTGATTTCTTTTAAGTTTGTGTGTTATTTTGTGATGTAATAATGGGCCAACCATTGAGGACTCAGTAGAGCCATGGTTGAGTTGTCCAAATTTTGGTTTGAGTCAATTATGCTCAGGATGCTATTAGCCTGAGAAGTGAGATGCATAGGTAGTTCACAGGTAAAATACTCCAGATGAATGTATTCATGTATTGTGAGTCAATTGAGTTGTTCTTAGGTCTTCTAGGGTGTTTGAGGACCTTTAAGAGTCTTAGAATGTAAAATTGCATCCTGGAGCAAAAGTTGTTAAAAGTTGCTAAGCAACATTTTACAATTTCTTGCAAACATCGTGCTTTTGGTTATGGGCATTAGGAAGTTGGTTGAATAAAATGAAACAAGTGGATATAAGCCAAATTTCACTTCAATTTATGGGTTGGAGGATTGGAAATGCAAGAGCAAGTTTTTGGTTTGTGAAGCAACCTTGTTTCCATCGGTTTTTTTGACAATTTTGTCTTGATTTTCCTTGCTTGTATGGTCCTGTACGGACTAGATGGTGTAAAATCATTGCCATATTTGTATGTTCATTTTATTTTCTTTCATTAAGGTTGATTTTCATGTTTGATTGTCCCAGGTTGTAGAGATTTCTTGCAATCTTTGCAACTAGGAGCAAAACCCTTGCAAGTAGGGTTTAAGAGCAAGAAATGGCTCTAACCTAGGCATTCTTTGATGGAACCTATTGAAATAACTAAGAATGATAGGTTAGGGTCTATACATATCTTAGGAATAGGGTGTGTGATGTTGCAGGTCTAGGAGGAGGAGAAACAATGAAGCCCTAGGCTCATAGCTGGGAATAGGTGAGTTAGGATAGCAAGAGAAGTGCGATTTGTGAGCACATGAAGATTGGTGCAGGTCCAAGTGGAATATGAATTTAAATTCCTTTGAGTCCCTTTGAAGTTTCCCAAGGTTTTTTGAGTAGGATATTCGACTGGTGAAGAGTTCTAGACCCATCTTGCCAATTCACCGACTAGGCCTAAAACCCTTCAAAATAGTGCAGCATTGGAAACCCCACTTGTATAGATAACCTAGATGAATTTTACTAGTATTATCTATAACTTACAAAAGGGTACTCAAATACATGATTTATTTCTAGGATTTCTTGGGACTTTTTAAAAGTAAACCCAAAAAATTGCCTAGGGAGGGCTAATGCAATTAAGCCTAATTAGGTGCCGGTAGAGACCTAGAAGGGATAAGGAGCCAAGTAGATGGATTTGGTGAGTCTTAAACCTCAAAAAATATTTAAGACACCTTGTTGATGCATTGGGAAACCATAGGAAGAGGTTGTGTGTTAAGATCCTTGCAGGAGTGGTTGGAGCCAAGGAGAGGAGTGTGTGAGTAACTGAGGTGGCAACCTCAAGTGGAGGTGTTGATTATCCAGAAACCATTGGCTATACCTAGGAGGCAAGTCAAGAAGGTTTAGACCTTGGAGGTCTCATTATCATAACCCCTTCCAAGTGCCATAGGAAGGACTTGAGTAGTTGTAGGGTTGAATAGGACAAGTCACTCAAGAAGGTGTATCAAACAAGGCTCCAAGACTCTCTGCATTAATAGTCTTCCTCAAATATTGCTTTCCAAATCCTCTGCAACTGTAGTCAAATTTATTTTTTGATGGATCTTCTCCATTCTCTTTGGATGTCCTTTGTCCACTTTCTACTTGATTATTTTGTTAAAAAAATCTATAGTAGTTCTAATTCTCTTTCATTTGGATCGACCTCCAATTTTAGTAAAGTGTCAATATTCTTCTCAACCTCTTTCAAAGATACCTCATTATGTAACTTAGGAAACCATGCTATCCTCAAATCAATAACCTCTATATAATAATTATCTCTAGTCACCATAGAAGTAATCTCACTCTTGTATTTCATAACTAATTCACTAGGGATCCTCACTCTAGATTGCATTTTTCTTTGAAAACTTTTAAACCAACCCCTATACTGTTTGTTTTACTTATTGATATTATTGTCAAAGCTCCTAATATGAATTTTTATTTTCACTACAATAGGATGGAACATGTCCCACACCTGATTTCATACACTAAAAAATCATTCATAAACATGAAAGCTAAACATATGATTGGAGACCTATACCTGAATGGATACTTTATAGTCTTGGTCTTATCAACACTATTAATCAGTTCCTATCTCAACAGTTAACATCGATCAACATTTTCACCTTGCATCACCATTTGATATGCAACATAAACCATAGTGACAATAGCAGATTCCTCCTAGTTCTAATAGTAAACCTTATATGCCACTCCCTTTGTAACATACTTGACACCCATATTAACTATAACTTGTACTATCATCAAATTCTTATCCAACAATCAACTAGTCAACTATTCTATTATATCATTCTTCACCATCTTCATCACTAGGATAGTGTCAATGGAGCACAATCGAGTCAAGGCCCTAATGGCATCCTTTGTGATTTTGTGAGACTTGTCAAGATATATCACATTTTTCGTGAATCCAACTCAAAATAAACTGTATCCATGCATATTTGTAGCTAAAGTGGGGGAAATATTTCCAAATGTTCAAACCCAGCTCTAGAGTATACTTGTATTGGGGTTTTCATGTGATGCAACCATAATCAGTAAAAACCCTCAAAAGAGTCAACCGACTTATGCAACAAGAGAGACACAAAAAATTTAGTAAGAAAACATAACAAATTCACATAAACATATCAGATTACAGCCTTAGAACTTCTGGCAATCATCCACCAATCTTTATATTATCATCAAAGAACATCCGATAGTTAACTAGTTACATGCAAGCTTCAGGCCAGATACAATCCAATAGGGACTCTAAGAATCTACCAGATCACAACATGTGAATCTCAATCCTTATTCTCTGTTCTAATTCCTCTTCCCTTACAAATGATTACATAACCTCATATTTATACCCACCGGAACATATCCGGGTTGGACTCAAAAGATTACATTCACCAATGTAGGAAAATAAAATGTGTAATTAGGTCAGCCCTAATATTTAAGAAATCTTTTCGAAAAATAACAACCAAGTGATGTAGTTTAGTAGGAAGGTCGACCACACACCAGAGAAAATTGGACAAGACCCAAGATGGATCCACATGCCAAGAATCACATCGGTAATGGAGGAAAACAAACCGATAAGCACATGAATTATTTGAGGAACCCAAAAACAACCAACCTGAAGCGATACCTGACTGGAGAAGAACCCAAATGAACTAGGAATATGGAATCAACCACATGAAACTGCCAGGAAACTTCAAACAAGATCTACCACAAAGAACAAGCAACCACCGGTACATACTCATAAGAATACTAAAAATGCACAAAGAACTAAACTAGAACAAAATTGAAAGGAAATATTTTTGGTTGATGCAAGATTGCTCATCAAGTGGGGATGCTCCTACACCAAACAACCTAGGTAGAAAAATATTCCATGAGAGGCAACTCATGAACATCTAAAAGGATTTAGAATGAAGATCCCATGCTCATTTCTGATCCAAACATCTTCTTTATATGTCAATCTCTGCTCTATCTCTCCCAATGCTTCAACCGGATTCTCTAACCTATGACTCTCTTTATTTCTCTTTCTTTGTTTCAGATCTACACATTGCCTTTGTTTCTGCAATTCTGATTTGGTTCTACCATAAGACCTTATCTGGTTTGTTACCACTAGCTCCCTGTCATTCGGTTCCATCTGTCCATAAGACTCTTATGTTAGATCCTTCTACCAACTCATGTCACCCTCTAGTATAATCTCTGCAACTGGTTCTTTCAAACCTTTTGGTATAACCTCTACCACTGATTCCTTCAAACCTTCCGGTATAACCTCTACCATCGGTTTCCTGCAATTTTTTCTCAGGAGTCAGATTCTTCACCTCCTTCTCTTTCTCCTTCAAAGAAATCAATGTGAAATTCTTCCTATCCTTTTCAATAGTAACTAGGTTTCTTCTATAGTCATGAGTAACTCCTCTATCATATTGCCAAGGTTTTCCCAACAAGACAAGACAAATTTTCATTGACACAATATCATATAATACTACATCTCTGAAAGGCCCAATATTGAAACTCACCCAACACTGCTCCTTTATATCTATCTTTTGATCATCTTGTAACCAACTTACCTCATAATGACAAGGATTATCAAGCCTCTTCAACCCAACCTTCTCAACTATCTCCTCAGATACTAAATTATTAGTACTTCCACTATCTACAATGACCTTGCAATACTTACTACCTGATTTGCATACCGTCTAGAAAAGACTCTTCCTCTAAGTAGATCCGATGTCCTTTCTTCTAAACATAAGGGATTCTCCTTGCTTTGGTGCATAGTCAGATCTGGTACCATCTAGTTCTTCGCTTGCCACACAACTTCTTGCCATTCCTTTCTTACATTCATAAGATCTATGTTTGGTTTCTCCACACTCAAAACATTTGCCAAGAAATTATGTACCAGTGCTGCTGCTACCTTTCCTTGGTGTCTTCTACTCTAGTTCTTTACTCCACTTAGGTTTTGTCTCCTCTTCTTCAACTAGGTTCTTCATACTATCATTCATATTGAATTTATCCTTTCCCTTATTCGGTTGTGTAATGTTCGCAAAATACCCTAGAGAAATACTCTAAAATCTACTAGAAAATGGAGATATTTTTTTTTCTAAAACATTCGGTACACTATATTATCATTAAAATGCATCCATGCAACATTACCCATTGAAAAATCACATAAACCAACATTTACATAATCATAAAACTATATTACGCAAGCAGATTAAATCTTTCTTAATATCAACATATCTTCTAATACACTCTTGCAAACACATTCTTTACCTAGGGTATATTAACATCACTACTACACATTATCTAAACATAACACTTACCTAGAAGATCATAAGATACCATGCATATAGCCAATTACTTTCCATGCAACTAGATTAACATTAATATAGATGCATAACCCTTCACATTGCATTTCCTTAAGTTCTTTTAAAAACACTAATCAAATATGTCTAAGTAGTATCTTGATTCATCAATCACTTAATGCATAATTAATCTAAATATATTTATCATGCTACTTCATATAGGACTTGTTTATTTCCTTAATCGAAACCTGGATACATCTCACCAATAATACTATCCATATTCATATGCAAGGTTATAATAATAAGCACTAATTATTATTCAAGTAGGATACCATACTACTAAATAGTTTCAAGAATCATATTCAATATTATAAACATAATATCCTCATTTAAATATAGTATGTCAATCCTAACATAATGACCATTCCTTCGATATGAATAAAATAACAATACCACATCTTATTACAAGATCATTGTTTCTAATTCATCAAGACTTTATTACATAGGAGTACATAGAATAAGCACATGGTCTCTACTACTACATCACATCCTAATGACTTAATATTACAAGTAACATAAGTACGCATTCTTATATCCTTTTATCATATTGCATCATAGATTTTACTTGACCATTCATTCTTCATAGGTTCTTAACTACTCAAGTAAAGCTTTAGTGCAACTAAACTATTCTTTCATCATCATTCTAAGGCATAATATAACTCAATCCTAATGCATGAATATAATTACAACTCAAAATAATATGACTACTCCATTTCACAATCACATTAAATCCACACATCTACATATTAATCATTCTATACATCAAGGAATCATCAAACATTCTTCCTGACCCTTACATCACATTCCTTCTTCATTTCATTTATATTCCTAACACAAAGATGTTTAATCTTTAGTCAAGTCATCATTGCCTACTATGAAAAGTTCCAAACACATAGTATACCTTATTAGAACATTATGAAAATCATTTAACCTTTAGTGTCAATGATCACCTAGTTACTCAAGCACCAATTAATGATAAACCATTCCATCTTACTATCATTCATTCTATAACATAACATACTACTACTCATCACAAGAATTTAATACATATCAAGTACAAATAATTTAATTCATCCACATGATTACTTTAAACTTGTACAAGTATCTTTTACATCATAAAATAACATAATAGTACAACATAAGATTACATCATTTCTTTTACATAAAAATTACATCATGATACAATGTCTTCTTTTCACAAACATAGGAATCCAATAGCATAAACTCATGAAGAAACCAACCCACACATGCAACACCAAGAAGAGTGTCCCAATGGAAGAAGGCAATCAACCACCCAACCATGTTAAACCAATGAAAGAACCACCCCCCATGCTAGGAGATGAAAAAGGTTCCAACACACACTCATGACCTAAGCTGACACCTATCGACCAAGGGATACAACATGACTCCACGAAACCCAAATATAAGGATACAAAACCAAAGTACAACAAGTGGCTAGATCAATGCAAATATCCTCCAGAGGCAAATCAGTAAAACATGGCATATGGAAAATGGATAAATGTGGGGTGGAGTGTCATCACATTCTAGACTCATGTGGCATCAGTCTCCACCTTGGAGTAACTCAAGGGAGATCGGGTATAGCGCTCCAACGGTCTTCCCAATCTAGGATCCCAAAAATCTCTCCCTGGGTTTGTCCAATTGGGGCATACAATATCATATTATTTATCTTGATTAGGTGTATTCCTAATACCCATCCCTCTAATCAATTATTATTATGTTATCACTTTCAATTATACCATCAACTCTTCATGTGGTTTCCTAGGTTTAGATCCCCTTGCTAGAGGTCTAGTACTCACAACCTAGTACCAACACATGCAAGAGCCCACTCCCCCATCCATGAACCAAGGCCATAGGGTAAAGATACAAATAAAAAAATAAAATAACACCATCATCAAATCTCTAGAAGGTACAACAACCATAACAACAACTGAACACAAACTGAGCACAAGGATGCAAGGGTCAACTCAAGGAAGGAAACCTTCACAAATGCAATATCAACATAAGACAATCATGAATGAAAAACATAAAAGAGATCCAAATAGCATCATATCCTCAAAAGTGAGGCATAACACATCTCACTAGAGTCACATAAACAATCCCTCAACAATGAGGCATTCTCCCTCTCGTCGGAGCGTCAAATTGCATAGGAATACCTCAATAGTAACACATGAACCGTCTTACTAGACCACAAGAAACATCATGGAGAATAAATATACACCAAATTTGACTCAAAGAAGCATAACACAAATAACCCATGCCTCTAGAGAACATACAAACCCCAACAAGACTCTAACATGGCCAAAAACTAACTTTTTAGGACCTCTAGAACAGTTTGGGGCCCCCAAAACATAGCTCAGTGCCCCTAAAATGAAGAGTGGCACCCTTGGTATGTATCATGGAGGTTTTGGTAGGTATGGTGGCATTTTTGGTCCCTATGGTAGCATTTTTGGTCATTTTGCTTGGATCTGCAGTTTTAGGACCTTAACTTTCTTTGTGTGTTTGACAGAGCATATGGTATGAACTGTGGCATTCCTGGCATGTATGGTGGCATTCTTGGCATGTAGGGTGGCATTTTTGGTAGTTTCTATAGCTTTCTTGGTTGTTTCTATAGCGTTTCTGGGAGAAGAGTGCAGAATTAAGCTAGGGAAGGGATACAAAGGGTCTTAGGTACCAAAAATGGCCCTCCTAATGCTATCAAGGGGTCCAAAAACTCAATTGAAATCAAATAAAGACAACACACTCAACTCAAGCTTCCTGGGAAAAACATGCAGAAGAAGATCTCTCTCCCATTGATAAAAAATTGAGAAATGTGAAGCCTAGAGATAGATAGAGAGAGAAAGAGAGAGAGAGAGAGAGAGAGAGAGAGAGAGAGAGAGAGAGAGAGAGAGAGAGAGAGAGAGAGAGAGAGAGAGAGATAAACAACATATTATGAATCAAGCAATTAATGCAAGATCTAAAAACATCCAAACAAGTGAAAGGAAGAGTTCATACTTCCCAAAAAATAGTCACAGTGATAACACAATAAGCACGAAAGGAACATACAGTCAAATCTATATTTTCTACCTATTCCAAACTTGCATATTAGATTGAAAACCAATTAAAGGAGATCATTACCACAACAAATCAATCCCCAAAACAATTTTCAAATTTGTAGACACAGAGAAGACAATCTTTTCTGAAAAGAAAATGCAGAAATAAGAATCCACCAGCCTGCAAATTGCAAAACCAAAATTGAAATAGAAATATGACATTGCCAAGCCCTTCCCAATAAAATTCACAAACCAAGAATCCAAATAAAATCCAAAATCTTTTTGCAATGATCTGCTGAAATTATTGACCTATGCACAGACTAGCAAGCCAAAATAAATAGAAAATTAAATTTAAGACTATAGTTTTATCGACCAATAGAAAAATTCCAAGAAACTGTATATCTTACTTACCTTTACAAAGTTTGAAAAAGGCATAATATAAATATATATTTCTTACCTACTAAATCACGCCAACCAATCAAAAATAAAGGTAGGTAAAGATAAATCAAATTCAATTACTATAGTATAGGAATGATAATTAATTAGGGAATACAAATATTCCTTCATAATTAAATGGTAGGTAAAAATAATATTATTTACAAATAATATTCCATATTTTAATTAAATGATTTCCCACATTATAATTTATAATTAATTATCATTATTAATATCGACACCATTAAATAAATAAAATAAAATAAAATAAATAGAACCCAAATAAAGAATTAAATTAAAAACAATAACTAAATAAAAGTCATCTTCAACAATAAATAAAACAAATTAAATAATTAAACAATAAATAAAGCTAAATTAAATATCAATAAATTAAATTAAATTAATTAATTACTTAATTAAATTCTTAATTAAAAGTGGAATCCACTCATGCAATAAAGCCAATAATCAAGCCACGACTAATCAAAATAAGAAGCCAAAGAGATTTGACCTCATGACCTATGAAACAAGGTGGAAGAGACTTAACCAATATACCACATCTCTAAGTTGACCCTCGAGGAAGATCAACCAAGAAAAGACATCAAGGTAAATTAGCAAGGTATACATCTTAGACCAAGAGTGTACGAGGGAAACCATGTTATCTTTGACAAATTGCCATTGCGATAAAGACATGCTCATACATATGGAGCCAGGTGGAGTCGATGTCTAGTACCTACAAAACTGCATCAAAATCCAACACAACATATACCTCACAATAACAGACAAGTGATAGAGAATCACGGTGGCATATCTCTCTTGCAATGAGTGATATCACATCGTCTCTACTCACAAAGATAGTCACAAATATGATAACAAGACATCACATAGAATCATCATCATGAAGTATCAACATCGATCTCATAATCCATATAAACAATAACTATATGTAAATCCATAAATCATATAAATTCATCCATCTAGGAGATACCAAATCAACATACATAAGAATCAAATATCATATAATAAGTCTCACATCATCAATCATAAAAGTATCCAATCATAAAGAGTCATGACAAATACCATGAGTCCGTATAAGGTCCTAGTATCATAGATACCATCCAATAACAAAAGAGTAATAAATAACCATCATAAGTATAAATAAGTCTATTAGAATGAAAATCAAAATGCAAGAGTAGGAGGGGCACTATAGGTTGTCTTTTTCTCACCTTCTCCTCAGCCTTCAAAGCATACTGGTAAGCTTCTTCAACTATTGGAACCTTCAACATACTCATCTCATCTTGAATGTTAAAAGCAAGTCCATTGATGTACCTCTCCACCTTTTCTCTGTCAATCTCTTTATGTCCAGATCTGATTACCACCCTGTATAATTCGTCAATATATTCCTTCATAGTCATGTTTCTTTGTTTTAGGTTCTGCAACTTCTTGAAAAAATCCAGTTCATAGTCTCCCAGTATGAACTTGGCCTTCAACCTTGCAACCATCTATCTTCACTGGGTGATATTCAATTCACCATTCTCCACTCTATCTTTCTATAACTCTTTCCACCACAAGGCAACATGCCCTTTCAATTTGGTTTGTGTCAACCAGACTCTCTATGGGTCCTTGACATCCTCAAACTCAAAGTATTCCTCCAACTCTCTAATCCAATCGATCAGATCCTCCATGTTCAGCGTTCCAGAAAAGTTAGAAACCTCAACTTTATGCATTTTACTTTCTTGCACCACTACTCTTAGGAATGTTTCCTCTCTCATCTTCCGATACTTTAGCTTCCTCAAGCTCTTCACCAGCTTCCTCATACTTATCCTCAGAGTCAGGATTTCTTCACAAACTGACCAAAGCATTCTGGATTTCATTCCTCACTTCATTCTTGAAGTCTTCCATCATCTGTTCTACCCTTTGGGGGTTTGTTCTCCTCAACGAAATCTCTCCTTCAACTTTGACAAACTGCCTCAACTCGATGATCTGACTACCAGTTTCAATTGCCTCCCCTCGATGATCTATTGAACACACACGCAACCTGCCTCCAATCGACGATCTGTCCACTTCAAGGAATGCCTCAATATTCACAAATAATTATTCCACTAGTCAGTCCATAACCATCTTTGATACCAACTGATGCAGCCATAACTAGTAAAAACCCTCAAAAGAGTCAACCAACTTATGCAGCAAGAGAGACACAATGAAAACACTAAGAAAACATAACAAATTCACATAAATAGATCATATTAGAGCCTTATAACTTCTGACAATCATCCGACAATCTTCATATTATCATCAAAGAACATCTAGTAGTTAACCGGTTACATGCAGGCTTCAAGCCAGATACAATCCAATCGAGACTCTAAGAATCAACTGGATCACAACATGCGAATCTCAATCCTTAATCTCAATTCTACTTCCTCTACCCTTACAAATGATTACATAACATCATATTTATACCCACCAAAATATATCTGGGTCGGCCTCAAAAGATTACATTCACCAATGTAGGAAAATGAAACGTGTAATTAGGTCGGCCCTAAGATTTAAGAAATCTTTCTAGAAAATAACAACCAAGTGATAAGGTTCAGCAGGAAGGTCAGCCACATGCCAAAGAACATTGGGCAAGACCCAATATGGATCCACATGCCAAGAATCACGCGGGTAATGAAGGAAAATCAACTGGTAAGCACCGCAACTGTCTCGAGAACCCAAGAAAAGCCAACTGAAAGTGATAAATGATCGGAGAAGAACCTAAATGAACTAGAAATCTGGAATCAACCACATGAAACTACCAAGAAACTACAAACAAGATTTTCCATGAAGAACAAGCAACTACCAGTACATACCGGTAAGAATACTGAAACTGCACAAAGAACTAAACAAGAACAAAACTAAAAGGAAATGTTTTTGGTTGATGCAAGATTTCTCATCGACCGGGGATGCTCCTGCATTAGTATGCCATAAAATTATCCTCCATTAATTTCTTGCATAAATCACTAACATTTACATGGCTTACCTCCATCAAGGGCACATGAATATATGACCTAACATCTTCAGTGTAAACAACATCTACTAGAACCCTTGAAAAGGCTCCTTCCTTGTCACTCAACATAGACACAAATGGATATTGGTTGAATATTGGTCATGGATTCAAGGATGAATCAACATCAATCAGAGTATCCATTACACACCACACAAATTGAATTAGAAAACCTAGGATTCACAAAAAAACTTGAATCACGCTAGAAAACACTTTTGCATTTAATAGCTCTCAAATTCACAAGATCACAGGTGATCAAAATGAATTCAAAAATCCAATTTATCCATTGCATCCACCTATTTAGGTTTTCTCATCATAAATGCATTTTATCATTACAACTAAATAAGCTAATACTCTATTTTACCCAAAAAAATTGAAACATTTTTTTAGACTGCCACAAGCATTTAGAATGCTCCAAAAATACCCTCATAACCTTTTTCATACTGAAAGAGATTTAGAATCCACACCATACAGGGGTTTAAAATATTTACAATTAGTTCTCCCCCTCAAACAGTGCATATTTTCTAGCTTTTGGAGGAAGCATATGCACCATTAGTTGGTAGAGATCTATCCACTACTTTTTCCTCCACACTATCATTATATTTCTTCACCCATGTCATATTAATATTCTCCTTTTCATCATTGATATCAATGTTTTTTATTCGACCATAAGTTTTCTCTCTCTTTTCTTTGTAGAACCTACAATATGTCTCGATTTATTGTAGTTATAACAAGTCAGACCTTGTTGCAGACCATATCCACTCCTTCTAACATTAGCCTTTCCCTCATTATCCTTGTGCCCATATTTATTACATACATAACAATATCCATTGAATGACTGAATATTTATAGAGTAGTTTGTATATCCATTCCACACCATTCTACTTCTACACTCATTTAATTCATGTCTAAAATTATTGCAAGAGTAGAATTTACCATTGAATGACCAAGATCTACACTGAGTTCTACATTCACTAGCTCTCTGTCCAAACTTTTTGCATAAAAACTAGTTACCATTAAAATATGATGAATACTTGGTTTGAGTAGGAGGGGACTTCTTAAAATTATTCTTGTTCTAGAATGAAATAAAATTCTTTTGATATTCATTAGTTTTTTTATTTTTTTGTTGAGTCTTAAAGTTTTCACCTTTTTCAAAACCAAGTTTGCCTTTATCTTTAGTTTTCTTCTGAGCACTCAACATCACATCAAACATTTTACTGCCACCTTTAAGCTTCAAGCCCTTGTCAATTTGTTCTTTTGCTTATTTCAACTCTTTCCTCAATGTGCTCACTTCTTCTTCAAGTTTGACACATTCTCTAGATTTGATGTGTAACTTTGTTTCAAGATCATCAATGGTTTTCTTTCCATCTCCAACTTACTTTCTCAGATAACCAATGCATTATTCAACTTTCTTGTTCTTCTCTCTACTTTATTCTAGATCAACAAGAGAATATCTCAATTCTCCTTCTATATCCACTACTACTTTAGTATCTCATTGATGTGGTTCCATAACATTTAAATATTTATTATATTCAAACATAGTGTTGAAATCTTGGATCTACCTTACTTGTCATACTGTTTCTTAAGGAACCAAGTTCTAATAACAATTGTCGAACACTTCTAGATGCTGGGAGGGGGGAGGGTCAATCAATATATATTAACATTTAACCAAATTATCCACTCAATTATCATTCATTCCATTTACCACATGTGAAAGAGTAAAGAAATGCAAAAGATAAAAGAAATCACACAAGAACATCAATGTTTTATGTGGAAAACACAATGAGGAAGAAAAAAAGTGAGAAATATCCCACTATATGAAGAACAAGTTACAATGTTTAGGCTCAAGGCCAAGGAGCTCACTTCCCCTGATGTGGACTTGCAAGACTGAGGTGCACAACCTCAGGGTAAGATACAAAAGAGTTGTTGATATTAAAGATCACTTCTCAAGGGAAAGATAAATTACATGTGGAAGAGATACATCAATAAGATTGAATTGAAGGAAACTATATCCACTAATGTATTGATTACACTTCACTGTTAAAACAAATCTGAGACTGCCTTCAATACTGCATTACTGAACTTGTGAACCTTTGCACAATAGCACATAAAACTCAAGCAACACATACAACTCATGCCACTATCTACAAAATGATTTTATTCATGTTATACTATACATAACCAAAACAACATCAATTAGGTTGGCATAATTATATGTAACACGTAGGATAAAAATGGCCAACCCAAAAAATTCTTCAATGCATTGTGAAAGTCAAAGTGAAACATTTGAGGCATTACACCATGTCGACGCACCTTCTTGTCCATCCTAAATCATTGCCTATAGATCCGCATGCTATTGCATAGACCAAAATACTATAGGTCAGCTCCAAATGATAAAGTGGTTAAGACATACCAACACAATTTACTCAAGATTGAATTAGGACCATCAAAAACACTTGTAGATGCTCATCATAGTATCAATTGATATATAAAAATATAAATTAATGAACCACATCATCAAATACCTAAAGGTAGAGGAATGCAACACATTTTTCTACATTTCCACTCTATCACTGTACATGCCTAAACTTAGATCAACACAAACCCAACTGTATATCAAATGAGAGTCTAAAAACTAGAATATATCATGTATTTACATCCACCAACATCATACTTTAACTAGATGAACTGATGAAACATATGTGCCATAATGTGAACCAAAATCTGAATGAACTCAAAGAGACTGTTCACTGGAACAATCATACTTCACCAACACCAACTATGGTCCATTAGGATCATATCTAAAGATCTTAAAAATAGGTATTAGAGCTTGATATACCATTTTAAGTGACTGAATTTAGTCACCAACCATTTGCATGACTATTGAACTATTCCCCTATTACTGCACTACTCCAAATCACATCTGTACTAGGGATATCAACAATTTTAACATCACTAACAAAAAAAACTCATATTTTCAATATCTTTATAAGATAAAAAATTTCTATTCAAATTGTGATTTCTAGTTAACCATCATCTATGGTTGTACCAAAAGTAATTGAATAGAGAGACTTTCCTATAATAGCCACCCAACTATGTTTTTGTGTACTACTATGTTATACAAATACAATGGTCGATAGTTTTTTTAGTTGTTCACAATAATTTTTGAGACCATTCCTATAACCATTAACAATAGTTTTGAGAATGATCCTACAACCATTAACATCAACGTTTGAGATAGTTTCCATAAATGTTGATAGTATTGCCTAAGATAGTTTCTGCAACCAAAGGAAACAAAATGTAGAGTGAATATTTAGACGATGAGGTGACATAATAGATCATAAATATGTAGCCATTTAGGGACTTTCATATGCAATAATTCATGGGCTTGTACATTCAAGCTATACACCATGTTCACAACTTTTCAAAATATCATAGAGGTACATGCATTTATTATTATCCATTTATTAGTGATATTTATCATTTCTTTAGTTGATTACCTACCTAAGGATTGCAATTTTTAATAAATTATCATTATTTTGATTATATGCTTCATAAATGATTTCTATCCATACCTTGTCATTTGAGGACAAATGACCTTTCAGCTGGAGGAAAGTGTGCATGCCTTGTATTGTTTTCCTAGACCATATGTTTCTTTTCTCCTACCTTTTGAAGAAAGATTATCCTCTTCTTAGTATCACCACAATCTTCCTCATCACTTTCATAAACATATACAAGAATAGAAGTGACAATAGATATAATTGTTAGAAGTGTTGATGGTAGATATACTAAATAAGAGTGATAGAGTGAAGGGTAGTCACATGATTCATAAGAGAGGGTTTCCCTTAGAAGACAATGATAATTTCCAAAACATAACATTCAAAAGAACAATGGAAGTCATAGCTCCAAAAAATTCATAATAGTCCTTGTCTCAAATGATATGCCAAATGGATGTATGAAATTGAAATGATATTAGAGAGAAACCTTTAAGGGAGTATCATAAATTAAGAGAACAATTTGCTGTTCAAAATGCATATGATAGTTTAAATAGAAATAATATTCATGAGAAGTGAAGACAACAAAGATGAAAATGAAGGCTAATAGCTAAGAATTATGAAGGGGTAGAAGAATGATATTAGATGACAATAAGATCTTGAGAGTCATGGATGATATGAAGATAAAATACCACAATGATAATATGATAGTCTTGAAGTTCACCAAGATGTATGACAATATGTTTTCTTGTAATTATAATTAGTTTCAGGTTTATACATAGTGAAAGAGGTAGTCATGTTTAAAAAATTCCTTGAGATAAGAACAAATAGAGTGGAGGACAACCCATGGGATAAGGTCAAGGAATGGTGATAACCAACAAAGCATGAAATGCAATTTTTTAGACCCTCTGTAGTAGAAAATGGATAAGGAAAAGGGTTTGCAAGTGTATATATGTTAGTAAAATTCAAATCATAAATAATAATAGGAAAAAAGTACAAATTCAATGAGAATAAAAGGTAAAGATAGTCCTAAAAAAGAAAGGAAATGACAGTCACAAGATTTCAGGTTGGTAGCCTTGGTGATAACCAATGTGTATCCCATGCTTGAGGTGTAATGCCTCGCCAGGAATCCTAAAGGAAAACAACACAACTAGGAAACTAAAGGGTGAAATAATTTTTTTTTTTTTAGACTAAGTGCACTAACTATAACCATTGCACTTTAAATAACATAGCGGAAGTCTAACATGTGATTTCCTAAGGGTTACCAATGAAGATTAATTCATAGATTATATTGACACCACAATTAATCCAATTGTCCATTTAATTAGATAAATTAAATACTTAAGTTTAAAACTACACATACATCTAAATTCCATAATGAAAAAATGAAAGTATTCCAATGTATCCAATTTCCACAAAACACTTTAACATAAGATCAAAGCAACTGAAATAACATACATTCCACTGACATACTATTACAATATCCATAAATACATGGCTTCCAATAATGCCACTAATTACAAAGTTACAATATCAAGGTTACATAAAAGTTGATACAATGACCACAAGGTCTCAACTAAACAATGATCCTGAACATGAGTTGGTACATGAATCACGAACCAAGAAACACCAGCAAAGCCTTTCCTTGCCTGAAGATACAATATAGAACATCCAATGGGAAGCGGCACTACCACCCAACCATGTGATCTTGAAATGAAACTACCCCATCATGCTAGGAGATAGTAGTAAACCCTCAAGCAAGCGAAGTAAGACAAGTATGAAAGGACTACAAGACTTTGCAAACATCCCTATAACTCAACTCACAAAACACTAGTGACTCTAAGGAGAGACTTTCATTGCATAACTTAAGATGGATACCATGGTACAACCTCCATAGGTCCCAGCCCCCATCCTGGGTTATCCTGGTAACCTCTCCCGAGCCTCCAGTTCCAACTAAGTCTCATGCAGACCCTACCAATCCTTTCGTGAAGACAAGGTGGTAAGTTTTCCATTCCAGGCCTTCTCGTAACATTATGAGCCCTGTAGAAGCACTACAACTATGCACGAGGTACATTATCTTAATTAATATTTATTCTACCCACCCCCTAATCAATTATTAGGTTATCACTTTTTATCTGACTTTTGACGGGTTATCCTGTCATCCACTTCGGGCATGACCCCCGCTTGAAAGCCACTCTCTCTCATAGGACACTAATAGGAAAGGTCTCTATATGATAACTCTATGGCAAAACAAACATCATTAACTAATCCAGACAAAGCACAAGTGAAGGATACACAATCACTAACCCAAAATTGACCATTTGGACAAAAACACACAATGGCTCATATCAATAGGGTTATACAACAACACCTGACCAAGGAGATATAGCAACATAGGACACAATGACATCTCAACTAGAATTGCAATGAAATTAAGCTTGACTGAAAACACCATTTACACAAGAACCTAATACAAGCAATCTTTTCTTAAAACAACCAAAAGCATAAATAACTTGCAATTACAGATTTTCTAGATAATAAGAATTATAACTTTATTAAATAAATCAATTTTGTCATTTGTCCAATAAGTCAAATAAAATCACATAAAATTTAATCTCCTAATGTATTTCCCAACATACATATAAAACCTAAAAATATAAGCTTTTATGATAACACCCATACTATAAATTGATTATATATATATCAACTCATAAATTAATTTTCTCAGTATTAAAATCATACTAAAATAATATAACACCCATAAAAAAAAATAACTTATATATAAACATATACATAAATACATATATATAGGTTCATATATATATATATATTATATATGATAAACTAATAAATTACTCAAATTAACCAACCCCGGGTACGAAACCTGAAATTGTCATGTTGCAGTATGCATAGGGAACAAAGGGAAAAAAAACATTTATTGCCTCCACTGCGCATGGTAGCCCATGCTACCGCTAGTAGCACTGCTACCGCACGGTAGTAGGTACTACCATAGGTAGAAGCTGCTACTGCCGGTAGCAGATGCTACTGTAGGTAGCTCCCTATCTATACATATTTTAATTTATATATATATTTTTAAATTTTTTTAAAAAAATTAATTGCTTAACAGTAAATTCTATAACAAAAAAAAACAATACTTTTCCAGTAATTTTAATTTTTTTTTACAGATTTTTTTTTTTTTTTTTTGTTGATAAAAGTGGACAGGCCACTAAACTTATATTTTATTAATTTCTTAATTTGAAAATACAAATGGGTTCAAAGGGCATACCGACAGGAAAGAACCTGCAAGAAAACCTCCGATTGTGGCCCAAAAAAGAAAAAATAAATTTAAAAACCCCATACACCCAATTACATATCTGATTTTGATCACCCTCTCGTTACATAGCTTACCAGTATATACCTATCATTATCCAAAAAAAAACCCATAAACCAATTACATACTTGATATTAAACACCCTCCCATTACATGGCTTTTCAAAGATACATATCAATTATCCATATGACCCAAAAAATTATGAGGAGTAGACTGTGAAGGAGGAACACAGCCACAAGGCTTCCAAGCTTGTCAAATATATATATCAACCGATCAAAACCATAATATCCATAAGGCCTGTAGGAATCCACCCACTATTTTCCCACAAATAACAGTTCTGCTTACCAAAAAGAGGAAGGAGATAGATGGAAACATAGCCCTGCTCAAAAACCCGCGGACAAAAAACCTTCTGCACTCAAACACAGAAGTCCAAGAACATGATGTCAAGGAATTGAGGACCATGAGCTAGGCCCTTCTAATGGTGGAGAGGAAGGAGGCACCATATGTATAGGAGAAACCCAGACTGGCGAAGATCGAACATTGGGCATTGATTCTAAAAGAAAATGGATTCCTACAAAAATATTGACCGTTGCAGCCAAATAGTCTAGTGATACATAATCTAAAAGGGCTACCAAATCAAATAATGTATCATCATATAAGTTATATATCAAACCATTCCTTAAAATTGAAAGGAGTTCCCCATGCCGACCGAAAGATAATAATTGAGAATGAGAAATAAAACCAGCATATTCGAAATCACCAAATTCAAAATGGTAATTAGAGAGAGCATTGTCCAAATCAACTGTAGAGTAGAAATGGGAGTTGAAATATGTATCAAAGATTGCCCTAACCATAGTAGAATCCAGAAGCACATCCATACATACAGTGAGAAACCTAGATGCAATATCAGCAAGGAAACAACCTGAGTTATCCACAAGCCATTGCTTTCCCAAAACTTTGCGAAAAGCCAGAGAAAAATCCACCGAATGAATTTGAAACAAACACCCAAGCTTTTCATCATCCAAGACAAAAGAGTCTTGGAAATCATAATGTTTGTGAGGCATTAGAATGTGGTAACCCACTGATTCCATCAAAAAAGCTAATGCAAAGCCAAGAGAGTAGAGGAGAATAAAAGAGCACAATATCATCATAAGAAAGGAAAGAAACCACGAAAGGTCGGCTCACTCAACAACACAACACAAAGCAAATGCAAGACAGAAACAATGCCACCACCCTAATAAAAAATGATGATAATATCCATGCAAAGCACAGAGCCAACCAGGCTAATTAATAAACCAAGATATCCACACAAACAAGATTACTCAAGAGATCTCAAAAATTTGCCACATAATGGACATGAAGTAAACAAAACCATGCAATCAACAAGGGAGGAACAATAATGAACTTATGAGGAAAGATTTCACTCGTACAAAAAACCTCCCCCCGTACCCCAAAAACCTGCAACCAATACTCTCAATAAAGACAACCTGTGCAGCAAAAAATAGAAATGCAGTCATAACATTGTATTCCTAAAATTAATCGTCCCGCCACCGTACATGAACAAACTTTTTGCCAATGAGTAGAAATAAAAACTCATAAAGTGGCAACAAAGAATAAAACATGATAAGAAACAATTTCCACACACCATAAATCCAATCAGATAGAAGAAACAAAGGCCCGAGCCCTACCTGGGATTACACACAAGCATACAAAAATAATGAAGAAATGTCCCAAAGTAAGACACCACCACTTTAAACTTTATGTCTAAATGTAATCAACATATAAGGCACAAGGGCGTACTTCTGAAATAGAAAAGCATTTACAAATAATAGAACAAGCATCCATAATCTACCAAATAACCCAAAGTGCCCAGGATATACACCCCATCCTTCTGCTTGAACCAATTATACTGACACACCATATGTAAAACAGACCACATGTGTTGATAAAATAATCTGGACCAAGAGAAGGATGACGTATAAATCTCAAACAAATAAGAGATAAAACCAATAATGTAATTCAATTTCAAGCCCATATAATTAAGCCGAATAAGAAGATTGTTACCATATCAAAAATAAACCACCTGAAGAAACCTCTCCAATCCTCAAGAAATACACACATTAACATCTAACCCAATTACAGAGATGTATAAATGCTCCAAATAGAGATAGAAATAAAAGACTCCTATCAACACATAAAGAATAGATACAAGCTGTACTAAGGAGAGGATAATATGTATACTTCAGTAAGAAATGAAGATAATGAGTAAGAGTTTTAAAATGTATTGCAACCTAAAAATTGCCTCCCCATTCCTCAAGAAGTACATACATTACCATCTAACCCAATACAAAACTGTAAAAATACACCATATGCAAATAGAGGTAAAAGCCTCCTATCACCACATGACGCAGAGATACAAACTAATCTGAGAAGAGGATAATATATATACTTCAATAAGAAATGAAGATAAAAACTCAAAACAGATGATCTTAATCTTTGGGATGTGGCATATACCCGAGGAGGACATCTTGAGGACTATCGCTAATTTCTACATTCTTATGAAAAGCAGTCGAGTCAATAGCCAAATTAGCTAGGAAATCTGCCAGTTTATTTAATTATTGAAAACAATGAGATAATATATAGGTATCAAAAAAGGATAATTTCTCCAAGATGTGATCAATTACATACTTCAAATGCCAACAATTACTTTTATAGTTCAATCCACTTTGAATAACAACCATTGAATCCCCCTGAATGGAAAGGTGTTTGATCCCAAGGGAAATAGCCATATCAATCCCAAGTAACAGAGCTTGACATTCAACAAATTTGTTTGAGTGAAACCCAAGGGCATGACATTGAGCAGTTATTAGAACTGCATTATGATCAAGAATGGCCATGCCAGCCCCAGCCAGACCCAGATTCCCCCTAGAAGCACCATCAAAATGGAGTTTAAAATGACCCGGAGGAGGAGGAACCCAGGTGGCCATAATTCTCTTATTTTTAAAAGCCAGATTCTTTGAAACCAACCCATGAGAAGGAATGATAGACAAGGATTTTCATGTCCTTGTGATCATGCCATCCCAATGGGAAATAGATGTCAGATGATCTAAATTCTTATGAATATATGACAAGGCCACCTCCAAGATAGAATTCTCTATCTTGACTAAGATATCAGAGAGTGACGTGGATGATTTTTTAAAGATCCTATTATTTCTCTCTAACCATATGTTCCAAACAATTATCGATGGAGCTATGATCCAAAGACATGAATAAAAAGAAGAGGAAAATAAAAAAGGCCAAGCTCTGAAGTGTGAGAGGAGGTCCCCACTAGTAACAAAAGATAGACCCAACTTCTTGAAGAACCAATTCCAACATCCTAGAGCAAAATCACAATGAAGGAAAAGATGGGATGACGATTCCAATTTCTGATTATAGAGAACACAAGGGAAAACAACGGATAAACCCATCCTATCTAGTCTCATCCCGATAAGAACCCTATCCTGAACAACAAGCCAAGCAAATGCTCTAGCCTTTGGCAGACATGCTGGATGCCAGAATAATTTGTAATGCCAAGAAGAGAGATCCTTGGTCGGCATAAGGGAATTGTATCCATCTTTCACTGAGTATTTTCTAGATGAATTCTTAGTCCAAATCATCTCATCATCAAGCTCAAACAAAATGATAATTCTATCTCTAAGAATAGAGTAAAAATCTGCTATTAGACTAGGGCTAACAGGAAGAAACTCAATTGACTTCCATTGAGCCATCACCATATGTCCATCATGAACTACAGTAAAATAGTCTGATAAATAGACCCCCCATTTATCCAAAAGCATAGATCTCAAGGGGTACCAATCCCTAATAGAAACCATAGGACAATGACAATTCCAAGCATCATCCCAAAATCTAACTTTCGAACCATTATGCACAACCCAAGAAAGATGCAGCAGCAAGACCCTTCTACATTTTCCCATGAAATTCCAAATGGACGACCCCTTAGGTAGAGTCTCAGCCCGAAAAATAGACTCCCTAGCTCCATTAGAAAGATACTTAGCGAACATGATTCTAGCCCAAAGGGAGGTTGGATTATCATACAATTTCCACACTAATTTGGGCCCCAAGGCCAAATTTTGATTTTCCAAGCTACGAATTCCAGACCCCCCAAGTTCTTTAGGAAGATAGACCTTATCCCAAGCTAACAAGGGGATCCTAGATTTCCCATCCCTATTGTTATTTCAAATAAAAGACCTCAGAGTATCCTTTAAATTGACAATAACATCCTTTGGAGCTTTGAGAATTGACATTAAGTAAGTAGGCACTGCATTAGAAACCGACTTAATCAACACAATTTTCCCTGCCATGGTGAGCCATTTGTGGCTCCATGCCAAGATTTTCCTAGACACCCCTGAAACTATTTTATCCCAAAAACTAACCTTAACCTTTTTAGCAAAAAAAGGAACACCTAGATAAGTACAAGGAAGATCCCCAAGCTGGAAACCCCAAAACTTTTGAAGCTTATCCTGGAGCAAGGAGTGAGTATTTAAGAAAAAAATCTTATATTTTTCCTTGTTGACCTTCTGACCTGAAAAAAATACATAATTCATAATCACTTGATCAATAGCCTGAGCCTCCTTCAAGGTTGCACAACCAAATAAGAGGGTGTCACCAACAAAAAGACAATGGGAGATCCTCTGATCAAAATTTTGAATTTTGATACCCTTCCATGAACCACTCTCACATGCTGAGCCAATTGCCTGACTCAGAGCTTCAGCTAGTATGATAAATAAAAAAGGTGAGAGTGGGTCCCCTTGCCTTAATCCCCTAGAAGAGTGGAAGAAACCACAGGGGGACCCATTGATAAGAAGCAAGAATCTTGTCGAGGAAATGACAGCCATAATCCATTTTATCCAAGCTAGGGAGAAGCCCAACCTTGACAGGACAATTTTTAAAGCATTCCATTCAACCCTATCATAGGCTTTCATCATGTCTAACTTAAAAATCATTGCAGGGTATTTCTAGGCAGAGATCAAATGTAAGACCTCATGAGCAACTATAGCCCCTTCAAGAGTTTCCCTTTGAGGAACAAATCCTCCTTGCTCAAGGGAAATTATTCTTGGTAAAAGCTTAGCCAACCTCATAGAAATGGTGTTACATAAAGCTATAGGACAAAAATATACGAAGGTTTTAGGGTCATCCTTTTTAGGTAAAATGACAATTAAGGTAGTGTTCATTTCTTTAAGGATAGACCCATTTCTCGTAGCTTCCTCTAATGCCAAAAGGACATCTTGACCGACAAACTCCCAACATTTTTGGAAAAACAAAGGAGTAAAATCATCAGGTTCGGAAGCCTTATCCGGATTCATAGCAAAAATAGCCCCTCGAACCTCTTCTATTGAGAAAGGAAACATTAACATTCTATTATCCTCAAAAGAGACAAGAGAGGGAATAAGAGACGAGATATTGTTAGAAACAACAATATTCTCAAAAGAAAGAAGATTCTTAAAAAACTTAACCGTTTCCTTAGAGATATCCCCATCCCCAGAAAGAATATTCCCTTGACAATCCTAAATACAAGAGATCCTACTCCTGGCCCTTTTCATTTTAGTACTAGCATGGAAAAATTTTGTATTCTTATCACCATCAGCTAGCCATAACTCCCGAGATTTTTGTCTCCAATAAACCTCCTCTCTAGCCAAGATTTCTTCTAATTCACTCCTAAGAGACCTGAGTTCATCCAATACCTTAGATCCCAAACCATGCTGCAAGATGTGCCTATTGAGGACCTCTAACATATCTAAAACCCTTTGTTTTTCTTCAAATATATTCTTGAAATGAAGGGAGTTCCATCCCCTAATATTTTTTTTTAAGAAAGTAATCTTCTTGATCAACTGGAACATTCTAGAACCCCTATAGAATGGAGCCTCTCCCCACCATTGTCTCAGGAGGGGAAGAAAAGAGGGATCCCTAAACCACATTGGCTCAAACTTAAAAGGAAACTTAAAAGGAAGCTTGTGGCTAGGTCTATCCCATACAATAGTCAGCGAGACCGAGAAATGATCCGACCCAGATAGGGGAAGAATGGAAGAGAAAAACTCAATGTCTGAATCAAACCAATTGGATGAGAGTAAAAATCTATCCAATCTTTCCACAATCTGAGATAAATTTTTCCTCATATTTGTCCATGTGAATAGACCATTATTGGGCTTGCAATAAAAAAGAGACATGTCAACAATGAATGCATTAAAATCATCCATGAACTTCTTGTTTGGGTAAATCCCCCCTGATTTTTCACTAAAATCCAAGATGGCATTGAAATCTCCCCCAAAAATGACAAAAGAATTCCTAAGGGGGGATGACACCCTAAAGAGTTCTTGCTAAAGATTGTATTTAGCCAAAATACCTGACGGTTAAACACCCATACTTTAAAACTAGAAGCTTTGAATGAGACTAATGACAACATCTAGTTAGGCTCAGATGCAACCAATTTTACATCAACTACAAAATCATTCCATAACAGAGCCAAACCTCTTGAAGCCCCAGCAGCTGGACAAGATAAAAACTTCCACTTTTTCCAAGAAGAAAATACAAATTCTGAGTTTTCCAACGAAAGTTTAGTCTCCTGAAGCAAACCTAGATCCCACTTAACCAAATCTAACTTAGACTTGATCAAGCATCTCTTGTTAGGGGCATTTAAGCCCCTAACATTCCATGAAATAATCTTCATTGGACTCGAGGGGAGGATGACCCTCCCCTCTTTTCACTAATGGGAGAAGAACAATTCTCCCCAAAGCTTTTATGTAAGCTTCTCTTGACCATAGCAGACCTAGTAACCGGAGGACTAATAACACACTTTTTTTTTGATTTAAAGGTGTAGACGTATAAAAATGACCACATTCCTAAATGAATATTTTATGTTCATTTTTCTATTTGATTAAATCCAATTTAATTAAATTATCCACATTCTTCTATTTTATTAAATAAATTACTCAATTTATTTAAATAAAATTCACTATATCCATTTAATGAATAAATCATTTTATTCAATTAAATCCCCCTAGCCATTTTTAATTAAATTCAAATTTAATTAAATAGTTATCCTAAATTGAATAAATCAAATTTATTCAATTACAACCAAATTGAATGAAAATCAAATAATTCAATTAAATCCTATTATCCCCCATCCACTTGCAAAATCCCAAACCCCTTCCTAATCCCTTCTAGAATCTTCTAACCAATTCTAATTAACCTAAACCCCCTCTAAACTTTGTCACATCCCTAAGCAAAGGGAGGTCACTTCTCAAATGGCCCAAAGTCTTGGATAACCATTGAAGGTTTTCAACCTTCAACCACCAAAAACCCTAAAGTCTTTGAAAACCATTGAAGGCTTCCAACCTTCAACCACTTAATCCCCAAAGTCTCCAATAACCATTAATGGTTAATTCAAACTCTCCCACATGGTTAAAACATTTGTTTTGACTCAACCTCTATCCAACCCAAGGGTCTCATCAGGCCATTAATGCTTTGACCATGATTATCTCTTAATCATTTGCACAAAGGTTTACCCTTGGATTAACTCTTAATCCAGTGGGTAAACCTAACTTAGACTTAACCCTTAGCCTTTAGATAACCATGAGGTCTCCTCAGGCCTTTAATGCCTCCAACCTCTTCTTTCAACCCAATCCTGTGTGGACATTTGTCACCATTTCATTGGTGCCAATTGTGCACATGGATCCCCAACTTTCAAACTTGGCCTTTGATTAAGCCATTCAATCTTGACCATCCATTGCCCTGTTTGTGCTATAAATAGAGCTCTCATTCCTCCATTCTTAACAATCATCTTTCAAATTTGAAGCATCACACTTATGTTCAAATTCTTTCAAGCTTTCTCATTTTATATATGCTCCTCATTTAGCCTCTTTTAGATCATAAATTAGACTAATATGCATGCTTAGATTACTTATTTACCATTTTAGCTCAATCATAGACTAAATATAGTATGCTAGGATAATCTTCATACTAACCTTGTCATCTTATCATTTAGTTTGTTGCATTTATAGCATCTCATCTAGCTTATAACACATCTCATACTAAGATCAGTTAAAAATCTCTCTCGTTCTCATATTTGCCATCCCTAAACCATTTTGCTCAGTAATCTGAGAGCAAAACATTGGTTTGAGGGACATTGTGAGATAGAGAACCATGGGACCCTCCTTGGGAAGCTGAGTAACGCATCGTTACTCCATAGCTTGCATCAAGAAGTCCTGTGTGTGTGTGTGGATTGGTATTTTACATATTTTTCACATTTTAAATTCTAACAACCCACTTTTTCCACATACATTTCTGGCGCCCACCGTGGGGCACGCACCCCAATAACCTATCATTTTTTGAATTTGAAGAGTTTTGCAGGAACGCGGGAAACTAGAATTAGCGCGTCAAAGACATATTTTAGCGCATCTGCCAAATAGTTTAGCGCTTCTAGCCTACTGTTTAGCGCATGGGCTTTCTGTCTTAGCGCGTTAAACCTGTTCCTTAGCGCATAATACTATTTAACAATTTTTCCTGTAGGTGTCGACGCCGGTGGAACACAGATTAGCGCTTCTACATGACAGACTAGCGCATAGACCCATAGATGTAGCGCTTCACCTGCATATTCTAGCGCGTATAAGCGGACAGTTAGCGCATGAAAATCCACCATTTTTCGAGAAAAACCGAAACACAGATCAGTGCGTTTATTTGATGGATTAGTGCATAGACCCAATATAAAAGCGCATATATAGATTCTTATAGCGCATCTAAACAGAAAGTTAGCGCATTAAAATTGTAAATTTCCCAAAAATAGTCCGCTGAAAACCCAACCATAAATTAGCGCATCAAAGCCACAGAGTAGCGCTTCGGAGAAACAGGATAGCGCATGCAAACGGGACAGTAGCGCATCCACCGAATATTGTAGCGCGTACAGTTTGTTCTGTAGCGCATCAACAACAAAACTAACAAAAAGATTGTGTAACCGAATAAATAATTTTAGACTTGTGGGAGTCCCCCGAAACAAACTAACCGATTTCTTTTGCAGGATTTTTAACAAATTTCTTGCAGGAAAAGCGAGGAGATTTGTTTTACAAGCAAAACGTTTTTCCTTTCGTTGACCTCGAAAATCGAAATTTGCTTTGTTGACGATCTATTTTCCATAGATTAAATAATCATTGCTATAAAGGGTTAAAAAGAACACCATGCTGATTGGAGCAACATCTCCAAATAGAGGTTAGCAAACCATTGTCTTGAAGGCTAAAAAGAACAACTTATCTGTCGTGTATCGAAAGTGGAAGGTATATGCTCTCCCCTTAACTGGGTGACCAAAAAGTCAAACCACTCTTATGCTTTCTTTTATTCAAGCAATAAATCCTTTAGCAGGCCTGCCTTCCTGAGGAGTTGCACTCAACTCTTAAAGCCGTTTATGGCCGGTGTGAAGGAAACGACCTAAGTGGGGAACGGCTTTGACGCCAAGAATTCCAACCCACTATAATCAAATGTGGAAAGTGATGAAAGTCCTTTTCAACGGTTGCGCGTAGCGATTAGCCTTCCCCTAGTATCCTTGAGATACGTAAAGCCTTTGTTCTAAAGGTTGGGAAGCCTCCTGAGGGAGTTTATCACTGACGGCCGAACGGGAAGCCTGATTAAGAACCTTAGCATTAGAAACTTCAAGCTGAGTCAGTATCCAAACATTTGTAACATCATAGTGCAAGGGAGGGGAAGAATCCACCCACAAGATTACTCACCATATATCTCCCAAGATAACTACTCAACTGTGAAGTAATTCACTTTGGGTTAACTTCTGGCAAAAGGCAAAAAAACAGGCGCCCTCTAGGGGGTGACACGGCTGTTTGAGCTGACGGAGTATTGAGACTAGTGAGCTATGATGTTGCTTATGACCCTTGAATAAAGAGTCTTTCTGAAGTGTTTATCTTGTATCCAACCTGTTAAAACATTGGGGATTCGAAAACATCCTCGACAGAACATACACTTTATGTTAGATTAAGTAAAATGATTATACTTTGTATGCCGTGTTTACATTTTGTATTTTAGAAAATCATCCATCCTACTTGATAATTCTCTCAACAAAAATCAAAAACATCACAAAAGCACCAAGAGGAAAAATCAAGGCAGTTAAGCGCGTGAGAACAACATATTAGTGCATCAAACAGTTATTTTAGCGCATCTGAAGAACAAAATAGCGCGTCCAACAAAAACAGTAGCGTTTCAATTCAAAGTAAAACAGAGACCAAATATTTTAGCGTGTATAACGAGCATCTTAGCGCGTAGGATCTTTGTTTTAGCGCATTAACCAAACTAGTTAGCGCGTCCAAATCACAGTGTAGCGCGTCAATTTTCTGAAAACTTCACAGCAAATTTCAAAAAGTCTATTTTAGCGCGTGTAACGAGCATCTTAGCGCGTCGAATCTCTGCTTTAGCGCATCAACCAAACTAGTTAGTGCGTAAAAGTCACAGTGTAGCGTGTAATTATCAGAAAAACTTCACAACAAATTTAAAAAAAAATCTATTTTAGCGCATGTAACGAGCAGCTTAGCGCGTGGAATCTTTGTTTTAGCGCATTAACCAAATTAGTCGGCACGTAGAAAATATAGTTTAGCGCGTGCATATTTCACAGTCAACCACACAAAATTTTCCAGAATCAATTGTTTAGCGCGTAACCAGGGGCAGAGTAGCGCGTAGATAAATAGTTTTAGCGCATTGAGAGAATTTACTAGCGCATCGAACAACTGTTTTAGCGCGTGAGAAAGAGGAGAAAAACAGAGAGTTGGAAAAACCAAAATTTTTGAAAATCTCAAAAATATTTCAAACACAGTTTTTCATCAAAACACATTTTTCATCAAACCAGAGTGACAGAAACAAGCCATAAAACTATTTTTCAAGTCAAATTTGCGTCAAACAAGGTTGTCCAAATCTGAAAACGAATCAAGCATTAGAGGACGTCTTTTCTATCATAATCCGGAAACTTGTCATCATCAGTGTCAATTCAATCCTTTAAATATCTTACGGATCTCATCTCAAAAACACTTGTCTAGAAATTTTCCAAATTGTCAAATTCAGTTTCCAGATTGGGAAACTCTTATCCATATCATTTGACATACTTTATCGTGAAGGAATAGCTAAACCTTCATTCTGATAAAGTAAAATTTGAAATTTTCAAAACAAGAATCAACTGAGTCCAAATCAATCAAAGGAAATCATTGATCACTCATGCATGACTAATCGCCTTATTCTGAGAAAGAAGAACCTCTATCGCAACATCACATTAAAGAAACAGCAACCAAGCTTTTCCAAATTCATCAAGAGAAATAAATTTTTATACATCAATCGTCAACTCTTCAAATCCCATCGGGTATTTCTTTATCACGTCAAACGTTATATCCAAAACAAATCCAACGAATTTGACAAAGAACCCCTGAAAACAAGAGCATACTGTCAAAAGTCTGCTTTTAATCAAAAGATAAACCGCGGAGGAAAAATCAATCCAGCATTCCTGCCCGACGAGTGCATCACATATAACACACCTAGACCAGAACCACCAACACCAGAGCAAAACATCAACGAGGACTTTGTTCCTTTCATCACTGAAAGTTTCTATTGAAATGCCTGTCACTCGTTCTCAACGAAACAAACAAAGCGAGACACCCGCGGAATCAAGTATGAATCGCAGGTTATCAAATCCTTTTGAAGTTCCATCTTCAGAAGATCCTGAAATTACTGATGCAATTCTTCAGGAATGCCAAGAAAATCCTTCATTCCAAAAACTCATTGAAAAACTCATGGAAAATGACAAAGAAAAATATCTGCTTATGCTTACAAGCAAAGGTGTCAAAATTCCTGAAGATTTCGACGCAAATGTCTTTCAAATAGGATCTCAACAATACACATATCAAGAACAACAAAGGGAAGAAGAGACTCGCATACCTGAACAACGTATTCCAGAACAACATATACCAGAAATGCGAGTACCTATGTTCGAAACCCTCGAACAACACATACCATTTGCTACACCTTTTCAAATGAGAACAAATCCAAGGGAAGAACTCTTCCCTCGGTAAGATAATATGCCTTTGGTTGCTCTTACTCAACAGATGCAAATGTTGCAAAGACAAATGCATGATATGCAACAAGGGACAACAGTGCGGTATTCTATAAACGAAATCTGTCCTTATCCATTTGACAGAAGCTTAAACATGATACCTTTTCCTCCAAACTCAGACATTCCTAAATTTGATAAATATGATGGGAAATGTGATCCTCGAGATCATGTTCGAGAATTTTGTACTATGAGTCTTGAATTTGCTCATAATGACACGTATCTGATGAGGTTATTCCCAAGAAGCCTGGGAGGACAAACAATGGAATGGTTATCCAAGATTACACCACCTGTTAGATCATTTGACGAATTAGTCAACAAGTTCATCACCCATTATTCTTACAACATCCAACATGCCATAACCATGTTAGATATCTGCAACACCAAACAAAAGAACAATGAAACATTCATGTTATTCCTTCAACGTTGGCGACGCATGGTATCAAGATATCCTCGCGATATTCCTGAAAGAGAGAAAATGGAAATCTTCATTGATAACTTGAATGGGGAAATGAGTTACAGACTCAAACTTCAATGCATCCCATCTTTTGACAAGTTAATTGAAAATGGCATCCAAGTAGAGGAAGCTTGTGTCAAAAAGGGAACACTCAAATTCTACAAAGAAGGAACGAACTCATCAAACTACAATAACCAAAACAATACCAATCTAGACAAAACTCGATTTTGGACTCGAAACAAAAACGACGGCAACAATGAATCCTATGATTCTAAATCTAAATAGCCAGTGCTTGCTTTATCAGGAAATACTCAGAATACGAAAAATCCTAAAAATGCTACTCCCAATACACCCAACAATACTCAAGGACAACTCAACACCAACAATGCCAACGACAATCAAAACAAAAATCTGAATCCAGGGCCTAACAACAATTCACGCAACAACACCAACAATTTCCATAAGCGTATTTTCACACCATTGGGCCAATCATTAGAGTCCGCATTCAGAGAGCTGTTAGCAAACAAGGTTCTTTCTTTACCTCCAATCAACAATTATGAACCCCCGATCAAACCACCTTGGTGGAATGATTCCCATTATTGTGATTTTCATCGAAACAAAGGTCATAGAACAAACGAGTGCATGAGATTGAAACACATAATCCAAGACATGATTGATCGAGGGGACTTAACAGTGGATGGTCTCAAAACAAATAATGATCACGAAGCCTTCAAAGATCCTTTACCAAATTATAAAGATGGAGCATCAACTTCAAACGATACCCGCGGAGCTCGTATTAATCACATCTACAACAACACAATCAATCACATATCAGCTGAAGACCATCAAGTCAATGTTATAACCATTCGAGATAAACGTGATCATGAATCTGTCAATGTAACAACCCGGACCCAGAAATATGTCTTAAAGGGGCATACTGCACCTCCAACCACCACACCCAAGATCCAATACGACTTAGTTACTCAACTGCGAAAAACTCCGGCTCAGATATCTATCCTGGAATTGTTAAAGCTATCTCCAAGACACAAAGACATATTGGAGCAAGCGCTCTTAGAAACAAATGTACCTCAAAATCTGGATACAGACAAATTCCAAGCTATGGTGGCCCACATGACAGAGTCTCATAACCTCACTTTCTCAGAGCATGATAATACTTCATTGAGTCATCCGCATAATACTCCTCTACATATTGAAGTCATTGTTTGCAAACACCGTGTCAAAAGAGTCTTAATAGATGGAGGAGCCGGACTTAATATATGTACTTTAAAGCTTATCCGTGCACTAGGTTTCTCAGAAGAATCTATTGATCCTTGTAAAAAGATTACCATAAAAGCATATGATGATGAGGAACGGTCCTCTAAAGGAACAGTGATATTACCTATTCAGGTAGGCCCAGTGCAAAAGGATACTATATGTCAAGTTTTAGATATTGATCTCACTTATAATATCTTACTAGGCCGACCCTGGATACATGAAATGCAAGCAGTACCTTCTACATACCACCAGTGTGTCAAATTTCCTTATGATGGACAGGAAATCTCCATATCAGCTGATCACAATCCATTTCAACATTGCAATACAATGGGGGCAGCCCAAGTTAGTTTGGTTCCTTATAACAGAGAAAAGCAACAGTCTTCGACACCTGATCTACCACTAGCAAAATCCAACTCCTTATGGGGAGATTTCAAACAGAAAATGCAAATCAAAGACCAAGGCATGGGCGAATACTCTATGGAGCCTTTGTGTTTAACCAAATTGCCAACATCACCTAGATCACATGGTTTACCTACTCTATCAATACATCAGGCAACTCAGCCCATAACTAAATTTAATGGTACCTTCATCCAATTGGGGACTCTAGCACATGAATCAGAAGATAAAGATGTTCTTAACTGGCTATACAAAGATGAAGAAGAAGCTAATAGAGCGGCCGCTCTAGACATTGTTCTACCAACACACTTGTATGGAAAAGGCTACCTGATCATGAAATAAATGGGATATGGCGGTAAAGGACCTATTGGGAAATGCCAAGAAGGAGTCACTGAACCTATAGATCTTCCTTCACAACCGAGTAGAAATAAAGCAGGATTAGGTTCTACATTCACTTTCCTATTAAAAAGGCCGCCAAATACAAATACAAAACCTCAATGGAAAGAAAAGAAGAAATACAAGGAAGAATCATGGCAGGAAGCTCTCTTTGAATCAGCAGAAACAATCCGTAAGGCAAGAGAACGTCAAGATCAGAAGATACATCAGGGAAAGCTTCTAAATCATAAGAAGGCCATATCTACCGCAGTGGCTCATATTCACACACCAGTGGCTCAAGAACCAATCCTATCATCACAAGCACCCATCATTCCTCCCCGAGGAAGCACAATATATGAACAAATCCAGAATGTAGAAGATGGATCAGATACAGAATCCACACAAAATGTCAAAATAGTATCTATCATCAAGGATTTATTTTCGCCATACAACATACCTGTCTACAACACAGATAGAATTTGGGATGATGCCTATGAGACCGATTCAAATGAATATGAATGGGGTACCTGCTCCAACGCTACTACAAATATCCCCGATGATACTGATTTCATATCCATTTCTCAAGAAGAACATAACGCAGAAGATAGACCTCTTGAATTTGGACCACAACATATCTATGACGTTCAGGAAAGCGAACAGCAATATTACGAACAAGTCTATGTAGAAGATGATACCATCGAAGACCTCGATGAAACCCTAAATTTCTTTAAAAACAAAACCCATCACGATGATAACTCTATTCTAACACTTATAGTAGCTGAACTTGATCCACCCCATGATTCCTTACCACTTGTCTTCCCTGATCTCATCGACTGGACTGAACCTGAGACTCATGATATCCCAATTTTTCCAGATGATGAATCTATTATCCACTACCTATGTACCGTAAATCCCGAAACAGGCTCTACCAGTGAACCGCATAACGATGTCTGTTCTTCAGGGAGTGCCAAGTCTCTCAGTCGCAAAAATGAATCAAATAATGAATCTAATGCTGAAAACCAGTCAATGGCAGCAATAGATCCCAAAAAAGTAAAAATAAAGGACGCATCTGAGGGTGAAAACCTTTTTAAGGCACCTAATGATGGGAGACTTGACACTCTTCCTGAACATTTTCATGAACGATCACCCATATTGATTGAGCCCACTCAATCAATCAACATTGGTACCACTGAAGCAGTCAGAAACATTCACCTTGCAGAATCTCTGACCGAAGAGGAAAGATTGGCATTCATCATCTTCTTTAAAGGACAGCAAATTAACTTTGCCTGGTCATATGCTGATATGCCTGGAGTGGACCCACACCTAATCATGCATCACTTGTCCATCTCTGCAGGGGTCAAGCTAGTCAAGCAGAAACTATGAAAGATGAATCCACAGATAGCACTCATGGTCAAAACGGAATTAAAGAAATTATTAGATGTCGGATTCATCCGACCTATTGATTATGTAGAATGGATTTCTAACATTGTTCCAGTCTCAAAACCAGATGGTAGTATCAGAATATGCACCGACTTCAGAGATGTCAATAAAGCTTGCCCAAAGGATGACTTTCCTCTACCAAGTATTGATATAATTGTAGATCTCACAACAGGCCATGCAATGCTCTCATTAATGGACGGTTTCTCAGGCTATAATCAAATCAAAATAGCTCCTGAAGATCAAGACAAAACAGCATTCACCTGTCCTTGGGGAACATACTGTTGGAATGTAATGCCTTTTGGCTTAAAGAATGCCGGAGCCACTTACCAAAGAGCAATGACAACCATATTCCATGATATGATGCACACATTTATGGAAGACTATGTGGATGATTTACTAGCCAAATCTTTCACCAGAGCTGAACATCTTGGCATCCTAACAAAGATCTTTGATCGATTGCAGAAATTCAAAGTCTGACTCAACCCTAAAAAGTGTGTCTTCGGGCTTACATCAGGCAAGTTACTAGGTTACATCGTCTCAGCTAAAGGTATTGAAGTGGATCCAGCAAAGGTACAAGCCATCATGGATATGCCACCACCGAAGAATATCAGTCAACTTCGATCTCTCCAAGGATGACTTCAATCAATCAGACGATTCATCGCTCAACTAGCAGATAAAAGTCTGCCATTTAACCACTTGTTACACAAAAATGTCCCATTCAAATGGGAGACTAAATGTGCAGAATCCTTTTACCAAATTAAACAGTACCTGATGAATCCACCAGTTTTAGTACCACCAATTATAGGAAAGCCTCTTATATTGTATATATCAACGACAGATGTTTCACTGGGGGCATTATTGGCACAAGAAGATCAACAAGGAAAGGAACGCGCCATATATTACATCAGTAGAACATTGAATGGATATGAGCTCAATTATACATTCATTGAAAAGGCTTGCCTAACAGTTGTTTTTGCATCTCAAAAGTTCCAACATTATATGCTAGCACACACTATCAAGCTAGTAGCCAAAATTGATCCTCTCAAATATTTACTCAGCAAGGCAGCTCTCACAGGCCGATTGGCTAAATGGGTTATGATTCTCAGTGAATTTGACATCCACTACACAGAAAGACGCGCCATCAAGGGACAAGCAATTGCAGATCAACTGGCTGAAGCACCGCTACCAGGAAAACAAATCATGGACATTGAATTTCCAGACAGGGACATTTTTGCTCTTTCCTCCAAACAATGGATCCTATACTTTGATGGATCCTATACCCAACATGGTTCAGGGGCCGGCATTCTATTCATCACCCCTGAAGGACACACTATGCCAAGATCATACAGGCTTATGTTTCCATGTACAAATAATATGGCTGAATATGAAGTATTGGTCATAGGCATCAAAATGGCCGTCGAATGGAAGATCACAGAATTAAAAGTCTATGGAGACTCACAATTGGTCATCAATCAAATCAACAACAACTATCAGACAAAGGATGATAAGCTACTACCCTACAAACGGATGGTGGATGATTTCAAACAGTATTTTGTGCACATCACTTTTGAACAAATACCAAGGTTAAATAACAAAGCAGCCGATGCAATGGCTACGATCGCTTCATTACTACAAATTCCAGAACAACAGAGTCGTTATGAGTTCCTGGTAGAGCAACTGTTCTCTCCCGCCTATGACCATTCTGAATCTCATGTTATATATGCCTTAACCGGTTCAGATTCTCCGTTATATGGACCAATATATGACTACCTCAAGCATAATATATTACCCATTGACCAATCCCGCAACCAAAAACGTAACTTTATCCGACAAGCTGCCCGTTACACCCTTACCGCTGATACCTTATATCGTCGGGGTCTAGATGGTACTCTTCTTCGTTGTCTTGATCGTAATGATTCTGATTCAGCTTTACACGAGCTTCACGAAGGTATTTGTGGTACACATTTGAGTGGCACTACTCTTTCTAAAAAGCTTCTACGAATGGGGTACTACTGGCCTACCATGGAAAAAGACTCATATCATTTCGCCAAGAAATGTCCTAAATGCCAAATCCATGGCAATCTGATACATGCACCAGCATAGGAACTGCAACCATTTACCACATCCTGGCCCTTTTGTCAGTGGGGATTAGATCTGGTAGGCAAAATACATCCTTCATCTTCAAATGGACACAAGTTCATTATAACTGCCACAGAATACTTTACCAAATGGATTGAAGCAGTTCCCATGACCACAGTAACTGGGAAACAAATTGCTTCTTTTATCTTAAATTATCTGATCTGCAGATATGGTATTCCAAGTTCAATTGTCACAGATAATGGACGACCTTTCAAAAACCAAGATGTGCAAGAACTATGTGAAAAATTCAAAATCCAGCATCGATTTTCTACACCATACTATCCACAAGGAAATGGTCAGGCAGAAGCATCTAACAAAACGATCCTAAAAATCCTTAAGAAAACAGTGAATGATGCAGGCAAAGATTGGCATATACAACTCAATCCAGCTCTTTGGGCCTACAGGACTAGCATCCGCACACCTACAGGGGCAACACCATATTCCTTGGTATATGGATCAGAGGCTATTTTACCCTTGGAGGTAGAAATTCCATCTCTTAGAGTCTCTTTGAAAGGTTTGATTCCAGATGAAGAGTATCGGGTCAATCGACTGCAAGAATTGGAACTATTAGATGAAAGACGCCAACATGCTTATACTCATCTCAAAGCATATCAGCAACGCATGTGCCGGAGCTACAATCATAAGGTCATTCCTCGTAACTTCAAGGTTGGTGATCTAGTCTTAAAAGAAAATCCAAGAAACCAGCAAGATAGAGAAAAGAAAGGGAAATTTGAACCTAACTGGTTGGGTCCCTATGTCATCATTTCAGTCTATGGATCAGGTGCCTATCAGCTAACAAATTCTGAAGGAGATGTGCTTGATGATCCAACTAATAGCATTCATCTAAAGAAGTACTATACTTAAAGTAGCCTAGTGCACGAAAAACGCCAAAAACAAACAAAAAAATACAAAACTCCAGAATAAGTTAAAATACAAAGTACAATAAAAACAAATGGTGAAAACCTGGTAAACAGGCGCCTTTGTGAAAGGCCGGCTCCTTTCTCTATATCCATGCCATTTTATCCATCAAAACACTCTCAGCCATCGCCCGACACTTAGCATATATCTATCCAGGACATACTTAGCGTAGTCACTATCCTGGGTTATTCATCTACCACATTTTACCATGGCTTGGAAATCACTGTACATACTCATATCCAGCAGAAACACTCATCTAGGGACATTAGACTGTTCAAAAACTTACAAACATTCAAGACATGCCAACTATTGCAAAACTCAGACATATGACATCCAACAAACACAACTACACTATATCACAACAACCAAACACGAACAATACACCAGAAACTTAAGGATGGATGATTTTCTGAAGTACTCAATGTTGCATTATCGCATTAAAGTCTTGATTATTTTGCATTTTGAACTTTTTAATAAATTGGAATCTTTTCCTTATCTCATCAAAAGCTTCACAGCCAGAGATCATGGGAAACTTCCAACATTTTCTTAGTCTTCTGTTTGGGAGGCGATCGCTTGTATTGTGTGAATATTTGCCTCGAGACGTGATCCATATCACTGAAGGCTTGATCCCATTTCACGCATTATAAATGATCTACTCTTGTTTGTTTACGCAATACGCACTCAGGTCGTCCTGGTTCAATTATACCTTGGCGCTTGTGCTATCTTGCAAAATTAAAAATCATGTAAATTTTACTCAGGTTATTATGGTTCAATTATACCATTATGCTTGTATAAATTTTCAACATTTCCAAAAAATCAAGAAAAGCTCCATGATGATATTTACAAAGAAAGCAAATAAATGGTTATATCGGATGGCAAATACAGAATGAGAGATGATCCAAACACAATTAGTTGCATATCATTTTACAATTAGTTGCATAACATTTTACAATTAGTTGCATCTCATTATTATCTCTTCTATCATTATTACATCATTACACATCATCTTACATAAAGCCGCATATTAACATCATACATCTCATTTTCAAGATACATCTCATAACACACAAAAACATACATATATATCATACATTACATCATGTACATAAGCATTACATCATCATGTAAAAAAGGAAGCAGCACACATAAAACATACATCCATAAACACATCACATCGGTCAAAAATGGTGCTCTATATATATATCTCTCAAAAAATGATCAACATCTACAGAATGTGTCAAAACTGTGTCCGGTACAAAGAATACACTGCTCAAAATACACTAGAGACCATGTCTCTCAAGTATGACTATCCCCTGATGGAGATGGTCTAGCCCCTGAGGCAGCTGCTCCTGGATCTCTAGGAGGATCCTGTCTGGCTCCTGAGACACTCGCACTCGGATCGGCAGGAGGGTCCTGTCCCGCTGGCCCTGTCACTCCACGGCTCTCCGATCGTGTCTTGGCAGTTCGAGATCGACTCGATCTCGACTGCGCAAAGCTCTCTACACGCCGCTCTTTGGGAACCGCCTCCTCATAGTGCCGCCTGTAATATGCAGCCTCCTGCACACTCCGTGTCAGCTCTCTCAGGGTGTCTCTCAAGGGACCACCCGCCGCAGCTCTCTGTACGGTCGCCAAGGCCTCCTCTGCTCGCCCCCGCCGCTCCATCTCGGTATCTCTCTCAGTGATCAACTGAGAGATCTGCCTCTGATAAGTCAAAATCTGTGCCTGCAGCTGCTGCACAGTGATCTGAAGAGTCCGGATCTGGGCGTCCTCTATGTGTCCCGGCACTCGAACCCGTAGCGGTACCTGTGCTGGCGCCACTCCCCCCACTCGGCCTGTCCTGGGTACAGGAGGTGGAAGAATATCTATCCTCCTCCTCTACACTGGTCTCCCCACCTCCTCCTCTCCTCCTCCTACTGCCGCTAATACCTCTGTAACTCTGCCCTCTCTACCAGCCCCAATGGCCAATCCTCCCCTCCCTCTCTCAATCCGACCCTGTCGTACCGCCCTCTGCACACCTCTCCCTCTCCTCCTCCCTCCATCACCCCCATCATCCCCATCATCCCCCTCATCTCCCCCGTCTCCCTCCTCTCCATCCGAATCAAAAACCGGTCTCATCTCCTCTGGATCTGAGATCCTAGCCACAGCCCGAGCAGCAAATAAACGAGCAAACTCGTCAGTCATACCAGCATCCTGTATCTCTGGGGCATAGTCCCAGATCTGCCCAGCCAAACCAGTAAACTCCTCAATCGCAACGGCACTGTCAATAGTCGGCCCCCAATTGGCCACATCCTGCTGCCGCCGTGCATATAGGCACGTCCCCTGGGGAATCCCCTGCTGTCTCCCGAACTGCCTCAAAACTCGGGTAACCAAAAATCGCTCAATGACGAATGGAGTCCTCCCGATCAGATACCTCGTCATGAACACAAAAGGCATCTCCATACCATCCTCGGCCCATACCTCGCAGCCTATGTACGGTCTCCAGGTGACCGTATCTATGTCATCAAAAACCCTCCTCCAGTGCTCTAGTTTGCCAAGCTTATGCTGGACAACTAGGCCTCTATAACCATATGCATAAGCTGCCCCCACGGGCCTATCCCTGTCTGCCAGTGGCCTCGCTGCTGGAATGTGCTCCCAGCACCATACCTGTAAGAGTGTCACCCCTGCTGATAAACTGCTATAACCGAGGTATACTACCTCGTGCAGGCTCCTGTAAAGGTGGGCCAACATCGCTGACCCCCATGCAAATCTCCGGCCCTGTGTGACCATCTGCTCCAGAACCAGCCCCCATCCCACTGAAAATCCCTTTGACCTGCGATCAGGACAAAGGAATCCTCCAATAAATCCTACCAATACAGATGGCAGCAGTGCATAATCCAGATCGAGAAACTCCTACCACGGGATCTCATAACCGCAGACACTCTCATCATGAAAAATCCAGCGTAGTGCCTCTGTGCCGCCCTCCTCTGTCTGCTCATAGGGCAGTATAGCTCCTACCACAGGAATACGCAGGATGCGATAGCAGTCCTCGGGTGTCACGGTCATCTCCCCAGTAGCAAAATGGAAGGTGTTCGTGTCACTATGCCACCTCTCTGCCAGTGCTGTCAAGAGTCCCCGGTTCACAGTGAACCGAGGCATATCTAAAAGTGAGGTCAATCCACACCTCTCAATAATGTCCAGGTCTGCCTGTGACAGACGTGGTATCAGTGTCCATGGTCTCGGGAATCTCTCCCTCGACTGCACAATGCCCAATCGCTCCTGTCAACAAACAAAACATATCCAATATCAGATTCCACATCAACAAAAAGATATGAAAATACAACTTACATCAACAACATGAAACAATTTGCTCATCTACATCAAGTTCAAACTCCTATCATTTCATGTCAACTTGTAAAACAACTCAAGTTCTCAAAAACCATATCAAAACTTGTAAAACAACTCAAGTACCACAATCACAAACTTGTAAAACAACTCAAGTTTCCCACCCATATCAAAACTTGTAAAACAACTCAAGTTTCCAACCCATATCGGCTTGTAAAACAACTCAGGCTTTCATATGCATTTTGAACGTAAAACAGATAACACAAATAAATCATGTTCTGATCCCCACAAATAGCTTGATATCTATACATAACTTGGAAACATTCACATCAAAACAAGTTATACAAATGCTCATATTGGATACATGCATCAAAAACACGACAGACACGCAAAAACACCACATTTTAGATCAACCACAACACAAATTTTTCCTGGATGCACTAAAACAAACATGAAATGCGCTAAAAATGACCCACGCACTAGGCTGTTTGTCCTACGCGCTAACCTATTTGTCTTATGCGCTAGATTCCATCCATGCGCTACGCTGCCTTTCCTAAGCGCTAATCTATTTGCCCTATGCGCTAGACTATGTCTATGCGCTATTATTTTCCTCCATTGCGCTACCTAAACTAACCTATGCGCTAGACTCTATCTACGCGCTAATCTATCCTCCCTAGGCGCTCGCCTTTTCATTCTATGCGCTAGAAACACTCTGCGCGCTAATCTAATCTTCCTAAGCGCTACCTGTTAAACCCTATGCGCTAGGTTATGATCACGCGCTAACCCTCCGGCTTCCTGCGAACTTCTATGCGTCCTATGCGCTAGGTCAAAGTGATACGCTATCCTGTTTCCCTTACGCGCTAACATTGGCTTTACATGCGCTGTTTTCCGTCTACGCGCTAACCTAAAAATCCTATGCGCTACCAAATATTTTCGGACGCGACCCCTAAATTTGACCCCGATGCGCTAGATCACATTGCGTATGCGCTACTGTTTACCTTAGACGCGCTAAACCGCAACGCCCGAACTTAAAAATTCAAAAAACACCTAAAATCGACAAAATCAAAAATCAAAAAAGGGTCAAAAGGGTTGACTTACTGGTGGTCCATGCGCTGCAGGTCTCCGATATCTCCGAACGCGCTCGAAACGGTGTCTGTGGTAAGGAATCGACATTTTCTCTCCAGAGCAAATTCTCTTCTCTTCAAAGTCAACAAGCACAAATGAATTCAAATCAAACCCTTTTCCCTTTTTATAGGAGAAAAATGAAATTAGGGTTACCTAACTGGGCCTGTAATATGGTCGCGGTCTCCCCTATACTAAAACATTTTTAATTTTTCGGGAGATGAATCAATTTACGCACTTCCTACACACATGAAATCCTACACATCATACGAACGTCATCAATTTAAATCAGAAATTTTCCAACCCAAAAAATATTGATTCATCTCCCGAGGGGGCATCACATCAAATATCGAATCTGGGGCATCACATCAAATCTGGGGCACGATTGGCAAATCAAAAAACGACACAACAAAAATTGCATTTGATCATAAAAACACAAAAACACATCATTTTCTTTGAATTAACATGTGCACACACGTCACTTCAAAGAGGGGCAAAATGTAGACATATAAAAATGACCACATTCCTAAATGAATATTTTATGTTCATTTTTCTATTTGATTAAATCCAATTTAATTAAATTATCCACATTCTTCTATTTTATTAAATAAATTACTCAATTTATTTAAATAAAATTCACTATATCCATTTAATGAATAAATCATTTTATTCAATTAAATCCCCCTAGCCATTTTTAATTAAATTCAAATTTAATTAAATAGTTATCCTAAATTGAATAAATCAAATTTATTCAATTACAACCAAATTGAATGAAAATCAAATAATTCAATTAAATCCTATTATCCCCCATCCACTTGCAAAATCCCAAACCCCTTCCTAATCCCTTCTAGAATCTTCTAACCAATTCTAATTAACCTAAACCCCCTCTAAACTTTGTCACATCCCTAAGCAAAGGGAGGTCACTTCTCAAATGGCCCAAAGTCTTGGATAACCATTGAAGGTTTTCAACCTTCAACCACCAAAAACCCTAAAGTCTTTGAAAACCATTGAAGGCTTCCAACCTTCAACCACTTAATCCCCAAAGTCTCCAATAACCATTAATGGTTAATTCAAACTCTCCCACATGGTTAAAACATTTGTTTTGACTCAACCTCTATCCAACCCAAGGGTCTCATCAGGCCATTAATGCTTTGACCATGATTATCTCTTAATCATTTGCACAAAGGTTTATCCTTGGATTAACTCTTAATCCAGTGGGTAAACCTAACTTAGACTTAACCCTTAGCCTTTAGATAACCATGAGGTCTCCTCAGGCCTTTAATGCCTCCAACTTCTTCTTTCAACCCAATCCTGTGTGGACATTTGTCACCATTTCATTGGTGCCAATTGTGCACATGGATCCCCAACTTTCAAACTTGGCCTTTGATTAAGCCATTCAATCTTGACCATCCATTGCCCTGTTTGTGCTATAAATAGAGCTCTCATTCCTCCATTCTTAACAATCATCTTTCAAATTTGAAGCATCACACTTATGTTCAAATTCTTTCAAGCTTTCTCATTTTATATATGCTCCTCATTTAGCCTCTTTTAGATCATAAATTAGACTAATATGCATGCTTAGATTACTTATTTACCATTTTAGCTCAATCATAGACTAAATATAGTATGCTAGGATAATCTTCATACTAACCCTGTCATCTTATCATTTAGTTTGTTGCATTTATAGCATCTCATCTAGCTTATAACACATCTCATACTAAGATCAGTTAAAAATCTCTCTCGTTCTCATATTTGCCATCCCTAAACCATTTTGCTCAGTAATCTGAGAGCAAAACATTGGTTTGAGGGACATTGTGAGATAGAGAACCATGGGACCCTCCTTGGGAAGCTGAGTAACGCATCGTTACTCCATAGCTTGCATCAAGAAGTCCTGTGTGTGTGTGTGGATTGGTATTTTACATATTTTTCACATTTTAAATTCTAACAACCCACTTTTCCCACATACAAAAGGAACCACTACCTTTTCCATTCCCAAAGGTCAAAATGGCAGCGTTCTTGACCCTAGGGGAGGACGAAAAAACTTGTTGAATACCTGCATCAATTTCCAACTGAGTTTTACGACTCTTTGGAGGTCTACCCCTGTCTAGGGACACTATAGTGTTAGGGAAATATTTCAGCCCATAACCAATAATTTGGTTATGATAGAGAAACAAATCAATCCTAAAAGAGAAGCTGATTGGGACTTAAACTATGTTCAAATAGGCACTATTAAGTGTCCATTTCAAGGTCAGATGAAGGGAGGCTAGGTACAGGTGGTGCAACAAACAACAAACCACTATAAAGCAACAAAATCAAATGGGGCAGCAATGCAGTAGTCTAGTCCAAAAATAGGGTCAAATACATTTTCTTTTCATTATAATACTTTTGGAAAAGTGAGTGCAGGTGATGGCAGCAAAAATATTACATTGGGAGACCAACCAATGAGGAGGCATTGGCTAGTTGATGGAGGCAAACTCAAGCCAAACTCTTGGGACAAGAGTTTTTTCCTTTTTGGGGAGCATGGTGCAGGTGCATTTGGCAGACCAAAGGACTCAATGAAGCCATTAAAGACTTTTTAAGGTCATATGAAGACAAGTGCAATAAATTATAATATTTTATGGCCTATTATGGCCTTTAATGATGAAAAATGTAATAAGTTGTAATTTGTCCTGGAGGACCTGGTAAGGACCTTAGGACCAATAAAAAAAAAAAAGATGTAATGGGAATTTATGGCTTAGAGAGTCTAGGAAGGTCTAGAAAATTTTAAATAAAACTTTTCAAGACATTTCATGTCAATAGTTAGAAGTTTTAATCAAACTATGTCATTTTCCCAAAGTTGACAAATTTGAATATTTGAAATAGGTAGTTTTGGGGGGAAATTAGTTTTTAAGAGTTAAATGTTTTAAAAATGAAATGTAACCAATCAAAATTGGTTGACATAGTTAGGGAGAAGTTATAAATGGGAAATGAAATTCTTTGTACGGCAAATCATGCTGGTGTATGGACTGGGAACCAAGAAATTCAATAAAACACTCTATTTTCTGCCATTTTTTATGTTTGGTACATTGTAATTTTGATTTTTATTGGTTGTGTTGATCTCAAATGATTTGAGGACTTGTAGGAACTTTGGATACATTGTTTTATGCACTGAAAATTCATTCTTGGTTTCAGTTTGTAATTCTAGGCTGATTGTTAACACATTTTGACTAGTTTTTTTATCAAGAAAAGTGATTTTCTAACATGAAGAAGGCATTCCATGATTGAACCAGGCCTGTGAATCATGGGATGTCTCCATTTATCATGTAAAATTATTTCCTAACCTGATAATGTGCAGATAAGTTGGAGAAAGGGGTGATCACCATTGGAAAAGAGTGAAAAATGCATTGAAAATGCTTGCTAAGGAGTAGCAGTAGAAAATCCACCTTAAGGAGGGGTAATTTTTATGTTTTAAAGTGTTGAGAAATGTAAAATTAAAGGTGAATCCATCATCATTTGGATGGTATAGTGTTTGTAAGTGGGATATGTGAGAAAACTCACTTTTGAGGGTTTGTGAGAGGCTAAATTCGGGATTTTGCATCTAAGAAGGTTAAACCTTGAAAATAATTGCATTTTCCTCATTTGTTAAACCATATTGGATGAAAATTGAGATTTTGGAAGTCAAGGAGTAAAAACATTATATACTTCCTTTGTAAATTGGCCACTTTTTGGGCCTAAAAATGGTGCACAGTTACAGGACAGCATATACTTTCCAAAAAAACCATATGCAGGCTTTTGATATGTCAAATTAGAGCCAAATGGGTGTTTGAATATATAATTTATTTTTTTAGTTGTTTGGAAAATTTTGGAGAAAAAAATTAATTTTCCTCGCTGCAAGGCTAATTGGGCAACTAGGCCTAGAAGGCTAAAAAGAGGGCTTTGCACTTAAAACAGTTCTTGGAACCACAAAACTAGTTGTAAAACCTTATTTTGAGGTTTTATAAATATTCCATACCTTTGGAATCATTTTGAGAAGTGTTGGTTTGCATTTGACCTATTTGAGCCATTTGGGTGCTTGTAGGCCTAGGGGTTTGGACCTTGTATTTCCCTTGTAAATATTAAAGGTTCATTAATCCCTTTAGTTATAGAGATAATTAACTAATTTCATGAATGAATGTATTTTTTTTGTGATTGAAATTTAACCTTTATTTATATGGGTCTTTAACCCACATATCCTAGGTCGGCTTTAGTCCCTTTTGGCACCAATTTACTTATTGTGGCGTGTTGCTTTTAGTGTAGCATGGAGGATGGGGCCAAACTTATCTTGGGGTAATGCTAACCCTTTAAGATAGGACCTTTTCCTAAATGGGTTCGGATGTTTCCTTAAGGCAATCCAAACCCATCTTCCCTAGTTATAAACAACACTCCCTCTTAACTAGGGAAGAAGAGAATACATAATCTGAACCTTTAGAGTTCCATCTAGCACACAAGCATAGAATTACATCTCTCACCTAGCACACAAGCATAGGATGGTTCTAGCACACAAGCATAGAAAGTGTAATACACAAGTGGGTCTTTACATAATTACAATTTTCCATCTAGCACACAAGCATAGATTAGATACTTTTCATTCTTGCACACAAGCAAAGAATGATCAAAGCACAACAGATAGAGTCACTGAGATTGGAGCTCCCTCTCAATCAGGGTTTCATTTTTCACAATACCAAGTTTGTCTCTGAAGTATTCGAACTTTACCTTGGATAAGGGTTTGGTGAGGATGTTCGCAACCTGTTCATCTATGCTAATGTACTTTAGTTGAATGGCGCCTCTTTGCACCATATCTTGAATGAAGTGATAGTGCATTTCCACATGTTTGGACCGGTCATGGAACACATGATTTATTGACATCTTTATACAACTTTGATTATCACAATGAATGGTGGTAGGACCACTAGCTTGACCAAATAATCCAACAAGGAGTTTGCGAAGCCACACTGCTTCTCTGGATGCAACAGATGCTGCAATGTACTCAACGTTTGCAGTGCTCAATGCTATGGAAGATTGCTTTCTACATGCCCAAGAGATTACTGCAGAGCCCAAGTTGAAGCAGATACCCGAATTACTTTTCCTATCCTTGACACTTCCTGCCCAATCTGAGTCTGAATAGCCTTCCAAGAAGATTGAAGTATTAAGTGAATATTTCAGCCCATAACCAATAGTGCCACGCAGGTATCTTTTTACAAAATTTAATCCTTTACAATATTATTATTTTTTAAATATTTTCCCAAAACGTAAATCACCCAATAAATTTAATTTATAATTAAATTTATTTCTAAAAAAATTAACAATTTTCCTAGTGATACAATTAAAAGATTGTCATAACCAATATCAGAATAAAATAAACAAGAGGGAATGATTTCTCTGATAAACCCCATTCCTCCCAAATCTTGCAATTTCATGCACAATAAAAATCTTGGCAAAATTTGCCATAATAAACTCCCAAATTTCTCAAAATCAAATCCACAAACATTCAGGAGATAATTTCTTTCTAATAACCAAAATTTAACTTCAGGAATGGAATTTAACCAAAATCAAGAAATAATCAGACAGGATTTCAAATTTGACAAACACCTTAATACACACATCATTCAAAGAGATAGAAGAAATAGAAACATTTTCTTAAAAACAACAATCAAAAGAAGCCATCCAACCTGGTATAGTTTTCATGGAAGAATTTTGTAGAAGATCCCTAATCTTTCCAATAAATTTCTTCTCCTAATTTCCTGACATGTTTCCTATGTATCTAAAATAAAGACCTATTCCCCTATTTAAACTAAAATTCTAGCTTCAATATCTTTTTCCCAAAAACCTAAATTTAGTAATAAAAGCAATTTTATTTTCTTTTCCAATTTTCTAACAAAGGGATAATTTAACATGCAATAATTAAAAATCATTATTCATTATTTTCTTTTCTCATGCAAATTAATTAATTTTCTAAATAAAGAAATTAAAGCAATGCTATAATTTTAATGAATTCTTTTATTCATTTATTTATTCTTTTATTCTTTTATTTATTTAAAATTCTAGGAAACAATAAATGAAATTAATGTAATTTATTTTTCACTAAAATTTAAATAAAATATATTTCTAATATCATGCAGCTTGCAACTTAATTTAATAACTTCTTTTAATTAATTAAATTTATAATCTCAATGCATACATAATTCAACTATGAGATAACTCCATAAACTTAATTAATTAATCAAATCCACTAAAACACACACATAGAACAAATATCAAGCAAACACTCATAAAAAGATCAAACAACAAAATACGAAGGCCGAACTAAGTGACTGGACGACCAACTGACGACACTCACGTGAGTTTAATTGTGTAAAAATAGGGTCAACTACTATCTCCTCCACTTTCATCAGAAAATATAAGGCACGCTCAGACTTGTGAAGTCAGGTGGAGATGATACCTCGTACCTACCCGATACTTGTACCTGTAATATCCTGCATCATCGAACCACACATGCATATATATACAATATATAAAACACGACATACACACTGATGAAGGAGAATCACGATGTTCCCTATCTCACCAAAATGAGTGAAGGAAAATCGTCCCCTTGCATTTAATACACTTGCAAACACACAACATATAATTCCACATTGCATAAATAAAGTAAAATGTTAGTACATAGCAATAATCCATAAAATGCCATAAATCACAAGTATTGAAATACAACAAATAAATTATGCATCTCATATCTAGATAAAGCATGAAATAATGTCATATAAGTCTGAAAACCACATCATGGTAATGTATCCACTGAAAACAAACAATAATAAAATATGAGTCTAATGAGTTCCAACGAGTAGGGGTACTACATTCTCCCCCCCAAAACTAGGTTTACTCATGGAAGCCTACAGTAAATAAGAATACAACTCTCTCATCTTCATTGCATCCTCCCAAGTCTCTGAGGTCTCATCATTTGGGTCCCATACGACCTCTACCTGGTCGATGGTGCGACCCTTGAGGATCAAATCCCGACGTTGAAGAATGTGCATGGGCTCCATGGAAAGTTGCCTGTCCTTGACCTGCAAAGAGTTCCAATCAAGAATATGTGTCACATTCAGATGATAAGGTTGAAGAACAGAAACATGAAAGACATCGTGGATGCGGGATAGACTCGGTGGCAAGGCAAGATGGTAGGCAATAGGTCCTATCCTCTCAAGGATCTCAAAAGGCCCAACAAACTGAGGTACCAACTTAGAAACCTTTCCATAATGGATTAGACTCTTCCTCAGATGCATTCTCAATAACACATGGTCACCAATAGAAAATTGATGATCTACCCTATGAGCATCTGCATTCTTCTTCTATCTATCTTGTGCCGCTACTAAATGCTCACGAATCCTATCTACCTGTTGCTCCATCTCCCAAAGAATATCTAGTCCTATAAGCACCCTATCCTCTAACTGATCCCAACTCAAAGGAGTGCGGCAAGGATGAGCATACAATGCCTGAAAGGGGGACATACCTATGGAGCTATGATATCCATTGTTATAAGCAAACTCCACTAGATAGATATAGTCCTCCCAGCATGACTGTTGGTCCATCACATACATGCAAAGCATATCCTCTAACACCTGATTCACTCGCTCTATCTGACCATCTATCTCTAGATGATAAGCTGAACTAAAGTTCAAATGAGTCCCCAAAGCATGCTGAAGTGAGGTCCACAATGCTGAAGTAAAGACATGATCTCTATCAGATATGATCTATCTCGGAATCCCATGTAATCTCACTACATCTTCCAAGAAGACTCGTGCCACCACTGTTGCCGTATAGGAAGCTTGAATAGGAACAAAATGAGAAACCTTAGTCAATCTATAAACAATGACCATGATAGCATCATGATGATGCAAAGAGACAGGCAATCCAACAACGAAATCCATGGAAATGATATCCCATTTCCAATCTAGTACCAAATTAGGCTGTAAAAGCCTTGCTAAGTGCTGATGCTCTACCTTCACTCGCTAACACTCTAAACACTTTGACACAAAATCAACAATGTCACATTTAATACTAGCCCAATGATAAATCTGTCTAAGATCTGCGTGCATATTTTTGACACCTAGATGTGCTGAATAAGGTGCACGATGGGCCTTAGTCATGATTAAAACATGAAGACCCTCCAAAGGAGGTACATAGATCTATCCATGGTCACAAAGAAGTCCATTTGCCTCAAGGTTATATCCAGAAAATCTACCCTCTAAAGGCCTTTCTGGACTCTATCACAACTCTAACATTCTGATACCAAGTATCCTGAGGAAGAACTCCTAGAATTCTCTCTTCCAAATCTACTCCAAGGGACAATACTAAAACTTCATGCCACCTAGGACTCAAAGCATCTGCCACTACGTTCTCTTTCCCCTGAATATAACAAACCTCAAAATCATACTCGCAGAAGAATTCCATCCATCTCTATTGTCGAGCATTCAAGTTCAGCTACGTGAATATATACTACAGACTATGGTGATCACTATGCAACTCAAATCGATGCCCTAATAGGAAACACTGCCATCTAACCAAAGCATGAACTATAGCTACCAAATCTAAATCATGAACTAGATAGTTCAACTCATGGTTCTTGAGTTTACGAGACTCATAAGCAAGCACACGTCCATCCTGCATAAGCACTACACCTATACCTTCCAAAGAGGCATCTGTGCATATCATAAAATCTCTAGATGGATTAGGAACTGCCAAAATTAGAGCACTGACAAGGAGTTCCTTCAAGGTCCTAAAAGATGCTTCACACTATTCTGACCAAACAAACTTCTTCCCTTTTCTTTGAAGAGAAGTAATCGGGTGTCCTATCCAGGAAAAGCCTTCAACAAAGTGATGATAATATCTGACCAAACCCATAAACTCCTAACTTCTGAAACATTGGTTGACGTTGGCCAATCAACAATGGTTTGGATATTTGAAGGATCCATGGATATACCTTCTCCCAAAACCACATGACCAAGATAGTTCACCTTAGTCTGGAAGAAGTCACACTTTGCCAAATTGGCATAAAGTTGATTCTCCCTCAAGCACTACAATACCTGACGTAAGTGACCCTCATGCTCCTCCATAGATCTAGAATAAATCAGAATGTCATCCAAGAATACAATGATGAAATGATCAAGGTAGGTGCGAAAAACCCCATTCATTAAGCTTGTGAAAACTAAAGGCACGTTCGTCAACCGGAATGGCACCACTGTGAACTCATAGTGACCATAACGAGTACAAAACGCTGTCTTATGAATGTCTGCATCTTGAATGCGCAACTGATGGTATCCAGACTTCAAGTCAATCTTAGAGAACACCTTGGCTCCCTTAACCTAATAAAAAAGGTCATCTATACAAGGCAATGGGTATCTATTCTGGATGGTTACCTTATTTAGCTATCGGTAATCAAGTATAACTGAAGAGAACCATCTTTCTTCTTAACAAAGATAATAGGCACACCCCAAGGGGAAACACTAGGATGAATGAATCCCTTGGCCAAAAATTATTCTATCTGTAATTTCAACTCACTCAACTCCTGAATAGTCATCGGATATGGAGCTCTCGAAATAGGTTTTGCACCGGGAACCAAATCGACACGAAAGTCTATGTCTTGCTTCAAAGGCATACTAGGAATATCTAATAGAAACACATCAGCATACTCTCTAAGAATAGGGTGACTATCAAGAGTGATTTCTAGACTCTCAGACTCATCCAATTCCTCAAGAGTAACTGCAAAAAGTTGACATCCTCTACACATGCACCGCTTAAGTTGCATAGCGAAGATCATACGCAGGGATTTCAGCCTCTGAACTCCCACAATCTCGACTTATCTACCAAGGTCATCTAAACACTCCATTGTCTTCTTGTGACAATCTACACAATCACTATGAGATGATAGCCAATCCATCCCCAATACAACTCCATAAGAATCGAAAGGAATAACTGGAAGGTCAACTGCAGTAACTATGGTTCCTAGGTTCAACTCACAACTAGGAACATAGGCATCTACAGAAACACGGACACCTGTAGCCAACTCTACTTGCCACCTATCCACCTACTTAGCAAGAATAAGTCCACACCGCTCCATAATGGATGAAGAAATAAAAGAATCTGAAGCTCCAGAATCAAAAAGTACAGAGATAGGGATTCCATGCAACATACCTGCTACCTCAATGACTGTACCTTGATGATCAACTTGGCGGTCATCTACCAATGCAAACACTCTATGGGATCTTCCTACATCTCCCACTATAGGCTCTGATGCTGCTGGCCTCTGACTACCAATGTTGTGGAAATGCTAAGGGCACTGCACAACTCTGTGACCAAACTTCCCACAAGAGAAGCAAGCTCCTCTATTACCCGTCGGTCCACTAGACTGCTGGAAACTACCCTGGCTAGGGGCGTGAGATTCACTCTATGAGGTCTACCCTATAGGGCCTTGTCTGCCCCTCTGCTAGTTCCTGTTCTTCTTAAATTGAGAATTGCCACTCTTCTGGCCCTAGAACTATTTCGGTTTCAACTATTGCTGCTGCTGCTGTCCACCCTTAGCAGGTGCTTGAGGAGTCCTAAATGGTGCCACTGACTGGGACTGATTCCCATGAGCTCTATTCCCACTGGAAGGTGCACTCCCTATCTACACACCTATCTGACCACTAGGTACACAGCTAAGGTTCAGTTCAACCAATCTAGCTTTCGCCATGACTATCTCAAATGAAGGTGGCTCAAACACCCTCACTCCTCCACTAATGCAGTCATTCAACCCCCTCAAGAAGTGTTGTACAAGCATAGCTTCGTCATTACCGATTCTAGCATACTGTTTGAGCTCATAGAACTTATGCTCATACTGGTCTACTACCATCCCATACTGACGTAAGGCGTAGAACTCATCTGCTCGAGTCTTCCTCCACTAGGGTGAGAGAAATTGTGCCCTGAATCTCTCCAGAAATAGCTCCCATGTAACTGTGTTAATGCATACACTGATCTTCTCCTCCTCTAATCTCCACCAGATTGAAGCAAAATTATTGAGACGCATAATATAGCATATCTCACCTTGGTTTTACTACTATATGGAAACATATCAAAACACCAGTCCAAACTGATGAGCCAGGTCTCTGCCTCAAGACCAGTACCCATACCATCAAAGTAAGAAGGATTGGACCTCGTCAAGTCCTTTATGTGACCCAAGGAAGGTGAATCTTGGATAGTTGGAATCTCCCTCATCCTGGGTGATCTCTCCCTCTCTCTCTCTCTCTCTCTCTCTCTCTCTCTCTCTCTCTCTCCTCTGGAACCTGCTGAAGTGGCTCCTCAACCTGAGCATGAATAGGCTGCTCAAACTTAGGCCTTTGGCCTAACCTAGCCAAAACCTCCTGAAACATCTATCTCAGCTCTTCCCTTTCGGGAACCTGCTCTCCTGCATGCTGAGAATTCTGATAAATAGACTATTCCCACTCCTAATGAACTGACTGTTCCAGCTCAACACTCACATGAGTGGGTGGTGGTGAAGGACCATGATGGTCAAAACCACGGCCCCGTCCTCCACCTCTGCCTCCTTTGTGACTACCCGTATGGCCACCTCCTCTAGCTTTCCTAGCCATGACTTGGTACCATAAAAGAGAAAATGATTCAAATCTATAGCAAGGATAAGACAAGAGAGTTACAACATTATGACCTAAGCAAGATGGTCAACTGAAAGGCACACTACAAACCTAGAGTCCCCAGTGTTGAAACTTGGGCTCTGAAACCAAATGTAATACCCCGCTAGGAACCCTAAAGGAAAACAACACAACTAGGCAACTAAAGGGGGATTTTTTTTTTTTTTAAGACTAAGTGCACTAACTATAACCATTGCACTTTAAATAACACAACGAAAGTCTAACATATGATTTCCTAAGGGTTACCAATGAAGATTAATTCATAGATTATATTAACATCACAGTTAATCCAAATGTCCATTTAATTAGATAAATTAAATGCTTAAGTTTAAAACTACACATACATCTAAATTCCATAATGAAGAAATTAAAGTATTCCAATGTATCCAATTTACACAAAACACTTTAACATAAGATCAAAACAACTGAAATAACATACATTCCACTGACATACTATTACAATATCCATAAATACATGGCTTCCAATAATGCCACTAATTACAAAGTTACAATATCAAGGTTACATAAAAGTTGATACAATGACCATAAGGTCTCAACTAAACAATGATCCCGAACATGAGCTGGTACATGAATCATGAACCAAGAAACACTAGCGAAGCCTTTCCTTGCCTGAAGATACAATCTAGAACATCCGATGGGAAGTGACACTACCACCCGACCATGTGATCCCGAAATGGAACCACCCCACCATGCTAGGAGATAGTAGTAAACCCTCAATCAAGCGAAGTAAGACAAGTACGAAAGTACTACAAGACTTTGCAAACATCCATGTAACTCAACTCACAAAACACTAGTGACTCTAAGGAGAGAGTGTCATTGTATAGCTTAAGATGGATACCATGGTACAACCTCCATAGGTCCCGACCCCCATCCTGGGTTATCCTAGTAACCTCTCCCGAGCCTCCAGTTCCAACTAAGTCTCATGCAGACCCTACCAATCCTTTCATGAAGACAAGGTGGTAAGTTTGCCATTCCAGGCCTTCTCATAACATTATGAGCCCTGTACAAGAACTACACGTATGGACGAGGTACATTATCTTAATTAATATTTATTCTACCCACCCCCTAATCAATTATTAGGTTATCACTTTTTATCTGACTTCCAACGGGTTATCCTATCATCCACTTCAGGCACGGCCCCCGCTCGAAAGCCACTCTCTCTCATAGGACACTAACAGGAAAGGTCTCTCTACGAGAACTCTATGGTGAAACAAACAACCATAACTAATCCTGACAAAGCACAGGTGAAGGCTACATAATCACTAACCCAAAATTGACCATTTGGACAAAAACACACAATGGCTCATATCAATAGGGTTATACAACAACACCTGACCACAGAGATATAGCAACATAGGACACAATGACATCTCAACTAGAATTGCAATGAAATTAAGTTTTATTGAAAACACCATTTACACAAGAACCTAATACAAACAATCTTTTCTTAAAACAACCAAAAGCATAAATAACTTGCAATTACAGATTTTCCAGACAATAAGAATTACAACTTTATTAAATAAATCAATTTTGTCATTTTTCCAATAAGTCAAATAAAATCACATAAAAATTAATCTCCTATCGTATTTCCCAACATACATATAAAATCTAAAAATTATAAGCTTGTATGATAACACCCATACTATAAATTGATTATATATATATCAACTCATAATTTAATTTTCTCAGTATTAAAATCATACTAAAATAATATAACACCCATAAAAAAACAACAACTTATATATAAACATATACATAAATACATATATATATATATAGATTCATATATATATATATATATATATATATATATATATATATATATATATTATATATGATAAACTAATAAATTACTCAAATTATCCAACCCCGGGCACGAAACCCGAAATTGTCATGTTGCAGTATGCACAGGGAACAAAGGGAAAAAAATATTTATTGCCGCCACTGCGCACGATAGCCCATGCTACCGCCGGTAGCATTGCTACCATCGGTAGTACTGCATACTACTGCTAGTAGCAGATGCTATTGTAGGTAGCTCCCTACCTATACATATTTTAATTTATATATTTTTTTTTAATTTTAATTTTTAAAAATTAATTTCTCAACATTAAATTCCATAACAAAAAAAACAAAACTTTTCCAATAATTTCATTTTTTTTTACAGAATTTAATCCTTTACAATATTATTTTTTAAAAAATATTTTCCTAAAACATAAATCACCCAATAAATTTAATTTATTTCTTAAAAAATTAACAATTTTCCCAGTGATACAATTAAAAGACTGTCATAACCAATATCGGAATAAAATAAACAAGAGGGAATGATTTCTCTGATAAACCCCGTTCCTCCCAAATCTTGCAATTTCATGCACAATAAAAATCTTGGCAAAATTTGCCATAATAAACTCCCAAATTTCTCAAAATCAAATCCACAAACACTTAGGAGATAGTTTCTTTCTAATAACCAAAATTTAATTTCAGGAATCGAATTTAACCAAAATCAAGAAATAATCAGACATGATTTCAAATTTGATAAACACCTTAATACACATATCATTCAGAGAGATAGAAGAAATAGAAATATTTTCTTAAAAACAATAATCAAAAGAAGCAATCCAACTTGGTATAGCTTTCCTAGAAGAATTTTGTAGAAGAGCCCTAATCTTTCCAATAAATTTCTTCTCCTAATTTCCTGACCTATTTCCTGTGTATCGAAAATAAAGACCTATTCCCCTATTTAAACTAAAATTTTAGCTTCAATATCTTTTTCCCAAAAACCTAAATTTAGTAATAAAGAAATTTTATTTTCTTTTCCAATTTTCTAACAAAGGGATAAGTTAACATGCAATAATTAAAAATCATTATTCATTCTTTTCTTTTCTTATGCAAATTAATTAATTTTCTAAATAAAGAAATTAAAACAATGCTATAATTTTAATGAATTCTTCTATTCATTTATTTATTCTTTTATTCTATTTATTCTTTTATTTATTTAAAATTCTAGGAAACAATAAATGAAATTAATCCTATTTATTTTTCACTAAAATTTAAATAAAATATATTTCTAATATCATGCAACTTGCAACTTAATTTATACTTCTTTTAATCAATTAAATTTATAATCTCAATGCATACATAATTCAACTGTGAGATAACTCTGTAAACTTAATTAATTAATTAAATCCACTAAAACACACACAAAGAACAAATATCAAGCAAACACTCATAAAAAGATCAAACATCAAAATACGAAGGCCGAACTAACTGACTAGACGACCAATTGAGGACACTCACACGAGTGTAACTGTGTAAAAATAGGGTCAACTACTATCTCCTCCACTTCCATTGGAAAATATAAGGCACACTCAGACCTGTGAAGCTAGGTGGAGACGATACCCCGTACCTACCCGGTACTTGTACTTGCAATATCATGCATCACCGAACCACACATGCATATATATATGTATATATATACATATATATACATATATATATATATACATATACATATACATATATATATATGTATGTATATATATATATACATACATATACATATATATATGTATATGTATATGTATATGTATATATATATATATATATATATACATACATATGTATATGTATATGTATATGTATATGTATATGTATATGTATATGTATATGTATATATATATATATATATATATATATATATATATATATATATATATATATATATATATATATATATATAGAAACCATGGCATACACACCGATGAAGGAGAATCATGATGTTCCCTATCTCACTGAAATGAGTCAAGAAAATCATCCCCTTGCATCCAATACACTCGCAAACACACAACATATAATTCCACATTGCATAAATAAAGTAAAATGTCAAGACATAGCAATTATCCATAAAATGCCATAAATCACAAGTACTAAAATACTGCAAATAAATTATGCATCTCATATCTTGATAAAGCATGAAATAATGTCATATAAGTCTGAAAACCACATCATGGTAATGTATCCACTGAAAACAAACAATAATAAAATATGAGTCTAATGAGTTCCAACGAGTAGGGGTACTACATGAGGACATACATGATTTCAGACAAGGGGAGTGATAAGCCTATAAGTTTTCCTATTTATTCCAATATTATGTTACTTCAATCTATTTTTAGAATTCCATTCCAATACATTTCTATACTAATCTTATTTCCATGAAGCATTGACTATGATAAATGGTGATTAATAAATATTTGTATGTTTAGTTAGTTGATGACTAAATAATGGTAAATTATTATATGAATTGTGATTATTTCATGTAAAGTATTGTGGAAGTATTAATATGTTTCTTGTGAGATATTTGAGTTGTTCATTCAATTGTAAAGAAGAAGAAACATATTGACAGTTGTCACCATGTAGCTATTGACTAGAAGTGTAGAAAAAAGTTAAAACCCAATTTTCAAAATATGGGAATATCTCCCTTTTTTCTTAGTGAAATTTATATTTCAAAATTATTTGGAAACCTAAAGAGGAGGTGCAAAAACCCATTAAATCGTTTGAAGAGATTTATAATAATAAAGGAGCACCATTCACCATAAGTTGACTAAGGCAAAAGTGACAACATGAAAGGTGACAAAATTTGTCAAACTTCTCCCATTTATTGTATTTCGAGTTTGAACTTGAAAAAAAGTTGGATATGAATTATAATATAATTATGTACACCAAAAAATCTCCAATAAATCAAATTTTTCATAAAAAGAGTCCAAAGAAACTCTTTTCCAATTAGTTAGAAGACAAGTTGTAATAGAACTCTACTTCCTAGTCATTGTTTTGTTGTCACTTAGAAGAATTATCCTCTTCCTTGTTTAAAGGAATTAAGGGATAGATATTATATGGTTGTTAAAGAGTCAATAAGCTTATATATTTAAATTTGTAATCAAGCAAAGAGTATTAGAGAGTAATTTTAGGATTAGAGAGTCGTCATTATGTAGCAAAATTAATTTTTAATAAAAATAGTAGTTTGTATTTTAGATGAAGTAAGTTACTTGTGTATGAAATTTTGAGCACTTGGCCAAGAGTGTAAATTATCTATGAAATGTCTACTTAAGGTATTTTGCATATTTGATAGTTATAGTAGCAAAACCCACAACAAACTACTAGATTCTTACATACTTTTCCACAACCATTCCTGCAGAGTTAGATTTATTTTTAGCATTGTTATGTTTTTAGTTTTGTTTATTGATTTAAATTAATTTCATATATAAATTTGATAGAATATCTTAGAGTCTCCCATAGTGCACATAAAGTGCTAAACCATTTCAAGTACACATCCCTAGGTTGATAAGTAAATGTAGCCTCTAGTCCATGAAGGGTTGCTTAGATTAGATAACAATCCTTGAGTTGTGAAAGTGAATCTCAAGTTGATATAGGAGCCTCCTATATCCACTTGAGATTCATTGTTGGTCTAATAACTTTCACAACTTAGGGATTTCTATCCAATCTAAGAAACCCTTCAAGGACTAGAAGCTCTCCTATATCCACTTGAGATTCACTATTGATTTGATAGCTTTCACAATTTATGGATAGTTATCCAATCTAAACAACTCTTCATGGAGTGGAAGCTACATTTACTTGTCAACCCAAGGACATGTACTTGAAATGATTCAACACTTTATGTTCACTATGGCAGACACTAAGCTATCCTATCACTTGTGTATAGGAAATTAATTGAAAGCAATAAAATTGAAAACATAAGTGTTAAAAACAAATCTAAGTGTACAATAATGGCTATAGGAAACTATGTAATAACACAATAGTTTGAAGTTCACTTTATTTAAAATATAATTTGTTCCTTCTATTAAAAATTATTTCTACTATAGATATGTTGTTGTAGAATGACGATTCTCCAATCGTAATTACTCTCTAATACTCTTTTCTTGATTACAAATTTAAATATATAAGCTAATTGACTCTTTAAAAACCATCTAATATGTGTCCCTTAATTCCTTTAAACAAGGAGGATGATCATTCTTCTAAGTGACAACAAAACAATGACTAGGAAGTAGAGTCCTGTTACAACTTGTCTTTTGATTGATTGGAAAAGAGTTTGTTTGAACTCTTTTATGACAAAGCTGATTTGCTAGAGATTTGTTGGTGTAAATAATTAGACAAAAATTCATATCCAAATTCTTTTCAAGGTAAAAGTTGAAATACAATAAATGAAAGGAGTTTGACTAAGTTTGTTGCCTTTCCTGTCACCACTTTTGTCTCAATTAATTTCTAGTGAATGGTGTTCCTTTATTATTATGAATCTCTTCAAATGGTTTAATAGGTTTGTAAGCCTCATTTTTATCTTTCCAAATAATTTTGAAATTCTAATTTCATTAATAAACAAGGGATATATGGCCATTTTGTTGAAAATGGGTTTTGACTTTTTTTGCACTTTCACTCAACAACTACATGGTGACAACTGTCAACTTGTTTCTTCTTCTTTCTAACTACATGAATGAATCAAATATCTCACAATCAAAATTTTAATCATTCCCAAATAATTAAAATAAATAATCACCATTCATATAATAATTTACCATTATTTAGTCATCAACTAACTAAATATATAAATATTTATTAATCTTTTATCACAATTAATGCTTCATATGACAATTAATGCTTTATGGAAATAAGATAAAGTATATAAATGTATTGGAATGACATTACACAAATGGATTGAAGTGACACAAATAATGGAAAAAATAGAATAGTTTATAGGCTCATCATATGTCATTAGGGAAAATGAGCTAAGAGGACAACTCAAATATTATAGTATTGAAAAGAAGGATGCACAATTAATCTTCAACTTGTTGGGAAGGATTCCTTTCAAATATTCATCTTTTGTTTCTAGTTTCCACACCCATTGATTGAATATGGTTAGCACCTACACTACACTATCATTTAATTCATTCCAAAAATGTTGATGCTTGAGCATTAAAAGTTGAACACAATGGGTATTCTTAAGTCATCCAAGTCACATGCTTTGGTGGCTAGTCATGGGAAAGGTTCCAACAAGAAACATAAGCAATCAAAGAAAAACCACAAAAAAATAGAATACAATCTCCCTCTCCTCAACAAAGGGATTTGTGTCCTCTCCTAAGGGAGAATCATGTAAGAAGGTGAATCCTACTTGTGCATGTTGTAAGAAATTAGGGCATGATGAACACTAATGTTATTTAAAATAAATTGATGAGTTGAAACATCTTCTTAAGAAGAATCAAATAAACTTGCCTTTAACAATTTTGGGGGGTTCATATTATTCTTATTCTTCTTCTTCTTCTTCATCATCATCATCCTATCTAGAGAAATATAAGAGGAACACACTTATTGTAGTTGTAGATTCTAATTTAGATGGGTGGATACTTGATTCAGAAGATTCTCATCGTATGTTATCTTCATTCAAGTCTTGTTCATCACCACACATCCTGATGGATAACAACACCTATATAAGTGTTTTTGGGAAAGGATCAATTGACATGGATGATAGAGAATTCTATGATGTTTATGAGTGCCTTTATTATCAACTGATATCCTTTCTATCTATCATATTACACATGGTAGAGTAGGAAAGAATGTTGAGCTTACACCAAATTCTATCATAATTCAAGTTTTATAGAGTAGAGATATTAAATTGTAGTTGGGGAGGTTGATAATAATTCTTGAGTCTACACCTTCTCACATTTTTCTCCTATTGTTGATTAAACTAATGTACACACATTTGCATCTAGTGTGGACACATTTGAGGAGATTCAGTATGGTCATTTGAATCTTGGAGTTCTCTCTATGGGGTTCTTGAGACATGCTAATATCCATCTCCCTCATCAACTACTGTATTTGATGATACTTGTGTTGCTACACTTTGTCCTCTTGATGTGGCTTCTTGGGAACGATTACTTGACATACATTGTTGGTTTCTTTGTGGAGTCCTACATTATAGATTTGTGAGACACAATTGATGACATACATCTTCTCTTTGCTGGAGATGATCCTTCTTCAATTTTTATGAGGGAGCATTTTGATCCTCTTATTCATTCTCTACATGATCATTATTTCAAGTTTGATGTGATTGTGGACACTTATGTACAATATTTGGAGGAGGTTTATTTATCTATAGAGGAGACTCTTGAGTATTTAGGCATGTTCTTCAATCATCTTCACTATATCCTAGATATTCTTTTTTAGCAGTGCGACCTAGTACACCTAGTTTGAAAGGGGGAAATTTAAACATCGACATGGGGAAACTTGAGTAGCTTTCAGAGACTCCAACTTTTTGATATTTCTTCATACATATTTATTCTAGGATTAAGGAAATTTCATACATACACCTTTAGTTTTGTTTCTTCTTAAGGGAAGGAACGTTGTTCAACAATTATGGAGCATCTTCTACATCCAACCTTTAGCATCTTCCATTGGTTCATATTCTATATTTAGGGGGGATTCATGGTATTTCTTCTTCTCTCTTATGGGGGAGACTTTTTCCTCACATAGGGTACTCTCCTTCTCATTCTTCTTGAGAGTTCTTTTGTTTCTAATCTCCTTTTGGGAGGGAGGTCTTTTTTCCCACTAGGTTTTCTCCCTTTCTCCATTTGTCACATATTCCTTTGCATTTGCACATGGGTACCTATACCCTTGCAAATTGTAATCGGGCCAATTCATACCTTATTTTTATGCCCCTACTTAAGTGTGTTCCCATCTCATCTCCTATTGGGGTTCATTCAATGCCTTAGCTCCAATTTTGATTATATTTACACCTACCATTTGATTTCCTGGAGTGCTACCCTTATCCTTGGGGATAAACCAAGGTCCTTGAATAAGGAGTACTAGGGCACTAGCACCTTGGGGCTAGGAACAAAGTGCCTAGTGCCCTGGCCCTATTTTGAAGTGGGAGATGGGTCCTATCTATCTAGTGAGATGAAATTTTTGGCTCTATATGATCATCAAAGGTTAGCCTAATCGATAAATGACCTAGATACCCCTATATAAATACATTTTCTCAACCTAATTTCATCCAAGAATCATAAGTTAAGATGTCCAATGCTCTTGCATACGTGAAACATTCATCATCAGGCATTTTCAGAGATCTTCAAAGTTGGATATTCTTCATTCATCTATTGTGGAGCAAAATTACATCATTCATATGCAAGCATGTGTGTGTGATTAGGGTTTTGTCATGTTCATGCCATTTCATACAATATATGTGATTACATTTAAGAAGAAAAGCATCATTACCAACAATTGCAGATATGAGGTATACCTTTCCATTATTTATTTCAGTATTTCCAATATTTCATTCAAGATTAATTCCTAAACTAAGGTTTGACTTAGGTAAACCACTATTCTCAACCATTTTACTTTCTCTAGTGTGTGTAGGAAAAGGTGCGAAGCTGTGATTTTTAGGATTTCCTTTGGTGACAAAGATAAATTAATTCCCCTTTGGATGACGAACAAAGCAATGGGCATTCTAGTCTTGACAATTCAGGATGACCCTTTAGGAATATGTTCAAATACTCACATATTTCTTAGATCTAGATCTGTAGCTCCATATGATGATCGTAGCTCATTGTTCATGCATATTTACTTCAATTTCAACACATTTACCCTAATTTCAACATTTTCACAATTTAACTTAAAAGAGGGTATCAATTTCCAATCTAGTGAATCTAATAAGAATTCTCATCCTTATCCTTGCTGATTTGAGGTTAGATACATTGGGTCCGCCCCTCTTTAATGTAGTGGTACATAAGTAAAATATTAGTGGTTTTATTACAACATTGGGTGAAACCCTACTATTTTCACCATTACAGTACCTAACATGGCCTAGTAGCCAGGACCCATATTACATTAGTATTTTTTGTGTACATTCTCCCTAATTTTCACTTAATGGAGGGTGTTGGTGTAATTAAGGTGTTGTACCTTGATTTTTCCTCACCTAGGTCCTAATTACACATCACTTAAGATTAATTAAGGATTACATATAAGATTTTAGGACGATCTCCACTTTAGGTGGCATTAACATGTTATCATTTCCACTTTATGTGGTGTCTCTACCTTTAGTGCTTTTATCACGTTATCATATCCACCTTTCATGGTTGCAGTTTTCCACCTTTGGTCAGTGATCTACCTTTTGTGGTGTTATCAAATAGATCACTTTTCCACTTTAGGTGGTATGATATATTTCCACTTTGGTTATCATGTCATAAGATTATGATATTTGTCATAATCTTATGCACTCCTATGTTCTCACCTTAGCTATATAACCAGGGGGTCTCCTATGTAATATTCATTCCAATCTATCATAATTTAATCTAGTTGATTTATTCTATTTGCACTATTAATTGGAATACATTTTATTATTTTCATTTTCTCTTTTGTTATTGTGATTTCCATTAGGTCTCTAGATCTTTGGTGGCTACCTTCATAACCAAATCTTACAACAACCATACCTTCAACTTTGTCTTTGGCATCCAATTTTCCATTCCTAGACTAATAATCACTTTGCAATTGTAAAAATGACATCAATAAGAGATGTAATATCTTCTTAAGAGGGTTCTTCTCTATTATGCCTTTACCTCATTTGTTTCTGGAGTTTCTCAAAATATTTGCTTGGTATTTCATAGGGAACATGATGATTATTATAATTATTTTGAAAGAATTCATCACCCTCATAAGCATCCAAGTGATCTATGTTGGCAACTGTTGGTATTTTGGTATGGTTTTGTCATTGATGTCAACACCTACTTTGGAGATCCAGCAACATTCACCGGCAAGCAAGTAAACTATGCAACATTTACTGGTATATGGTTCACCGACAGGATATATTGTTCACCGATACCCGGAATGATATGGAAGACACTTGGTAATGTCGAAGACATCATGTAGACACTTTGTTTTGAGGAATTGATCATTGGTATATTTATATTTTCATATTTGCTTTTACTGGCAAATAGGTCCAGGTTATCTAGGGTTACACCGGTAGGTTTATCTTTTCCAGATCAGCATGGCATGCTATGGAAATGATTTATTATTGTTGTAAATGCATTAAGATGACATGTTCAATTGATTATTGCATCAAATATTGTATTGTTTGTAAAATGTTTTTATTGTAATATCTTGTAGAGCTGACCTACTAAAATTGGTCTTAGGGTATGGTATAAATGTAAGATCTTATTTGTAAGATCAAGTGTGGAATGTGAAAAAGAATTAAGTGAAGGTATATGAGAGATCAAGCAGGGATATACATGAAGACAATATTACACTGGTACTGAATCCAGCATATGAAGATGGTATTTTGTGCAGTACATTCTTATTGGATTTAACCATCCAACTGTAGTTAGCGTGACTCCCATTTTGTGATTGAGCAGTGAGCTCTAGGCTATTGGCCTTTCTACATGTGTAAACCCCATTTATGTACACTTACTATCTGCAATAGTATCATCTGACTATGGGTAAGGTTTCCCATCGTGGTTTTTCCCCTTACAAGGTTTCCACATATAAATATTGGTGTCATGTGTTGTGGATGACTTTATGTTTATGTTTCATGCATTAATCCTTATCAATATAGCAATTTATTGTTAATACTGTCTATCGACATACTTAACTGGTTTACTAGTATTAAGCATTAAGTTGGTTAATAAGTTTTTGGTTTGAATTTATTTGACAACTGATTCAACCCCCTCTCAGTTGTCTTCGGGACCAAACAATTGGTATCAGAGCTTAGTCCTCTTTTGCAAAAGTTTAACAACTTGAGGAGATCCAATGTCTGCTAATTATTTCAGGAAGGACAGTCCTAAACTTGATGGAACTAACTATGGGATATGGAAGATCAGAATGGAGACACATCTGAATTGCATTGGTAAAGACATCTGGGAAGTTACTAAGAATGGTTATACTGTTGCTGTAGCTAGTTAGACTGCTCCAACTACTTTAGCCAAAGATGAAGAGAATGATTGCAAAGCAAGAGAAGCACTTTTGAGCACATTATCAGATCAACAAATCACAAGATCATCAGATAGGTCTACTGCTAAAGCTATTTGGGATCACTTGGAAACACTGAATGAAGGAGATTCCATAGTCAAAATTGCAAAACTTGAAAGCTTCCGAGTTAGGTATGAACATCTGAAAATGGAAGAAGATGAAAGGATTTCTGTTTTTATGGAAAGAGTAAATGAAATTGTTTTTGGTATTAAATGTTGTGGAGGAACCTTGAGTGAGGATGAAATTGTTTCAAAAATCTTAAGAGGTTTGCCACCGGCATATAAAATGAAGGTTACTACTATAAATGAGTTAAGAACAATGCCTAATACATCAGTAACTAGGGATACATTGATTGGAAAACTTTCAGCCTTTGAAATTGAGGAATTTGGTCCTGTTGCTACTATAAAAACTGATTTGGCCTTTAAAGCGTCAACAGCATCTGCTCCATCATTTGACAAATCAGATTTGAGAGCCTTTTATGCAAGAGAAATTGAAGAATCCAAAAAGGAGAATGAAGAGCTTGAAGAACTTGAAGCACTATTTGCAAGGAAAATGCCAAAAGGTCCAATTGGAAGTAAGTATGAAGGTAAAGCACCCTTTAAATGTTTTAATTTATAACAAGATTGGTCATATGGCTTCAAGATGTCCTGATAGACATGCTAGACTAAGAGAAGAAGCTAGAAGAACATACAAGCCTAATCCTGAATATCAGAGATACAGATTTAAAAAGAACAAAGATAAATCTTGTTACATTGCTGATGAAGGTGTGACTGATGATTCTGATGAGGATCCAATAGACAATGGATGGGCTTTTGTTGCTATAACAGAAGATCAACTAACACCTATTGCTCAACCAGTAGAACAAGCCCTAGTAGCTAAAGTTGAAGCAAAGGATGAATGGATTATTGACTCAGGATGCTCACATCATATGACTGGAGACAAAGGTAAATTTTTGAACTTTCAAGAATACAATGGAGGTTTAGTAAGATTTGGAGATGACAAAGCCTGTTCAATCAAAGGTAAAGGTTCAATATCTCTTGATGGTAAGCATAAAACTGACATTGTCTACTATGTTGAAGGATTAAAGCATAATCTTTTAAGTGTTGGTCAATTGGCTGAGAAGGGATTTCAGTTACAATTTAAAAATGGAAAATGTAAAATCATGAATAGAACTGGTTTGGAAATTGCAACCGGTAACCAGACTAGAGGCAATATCTTTCATTTGAATAAGAGTAAAAAGGCATGCTTAATTGCACATTTAGATGAAAGTTGGTTATGGCATAAGAGACTATGTCATGTAAACTTTGATTGCATGATAAAAATCAGTACTTCTAAGGCATTTAGAGATCTACCTAAAATTGTGAAACCTCAGAATACAATTTGTAAGGAATGCCGATTTGGAAAACAAGTTAGAGCTAGTTTCAAAAGTATTCTAGAAAAATCCAATAACACTCTTGGTTTAATTCACACTAATTTATGTGGTCCAGCTAGAACTAGAAGCTTACAAGGTGATAGATATTTCATGCTAATTATTAATGATTATTCTAGAATGTGTTGGGTTACTTTTCTTAGAGAGAAATCAGAAGCACTTGGAAAGTTCAAACTATTCAAAGCAATGGTTGAAAATGAAACTGGTAAAAAAATAAAATGTTTAAGATCAAATCAAGGAGGATAATTCACATCTAAGGACTTTAATACATTTTGTGAAATGAATGGGATCAGAAGACAGTTATTAGCACCTCAGACACCACAACAGAATGTAGTTGTTGAAAGGAAAAATAAAACTATCTTAGATGCAGCTAGAAGTATGTTATCAGAAGAAAATCTACCACATGTGTATTGGAGAGAGGCAGTTAGCACTACTATCTATACATTCAACAAAGTTCACATCAAAGGTGAAACCGGTAAGGCCCCTCATGAACTATGGTTTGGTAATACTCCTACTCTTAAATATTTCAGAATTTTTGGAAGTAAATGTTATATTAGAAGAGATGAGTATATTGGCAAATTTGATCCTAGAAGTGATGAAGGAATATTTCTTGGTTATTCATCTAAGAGTAAGGCATATAGATGTTTTAATAAAAGATTGCAGAAAATTGTTGAGAGTACAAATGTAAAGATTGATGAACAATTCAGAGGAACGTCAAGGTATATAGACTCTGAACCGGCAACAAAAATTGTGACAAATGAACCTATACTGAATCCACCAGTACAGAATGAAGATCCAGTTACCCCGGTATCATCAGAAGATTCCACAATAATTGAAGAACAACAACAAACTAAGACACCCCAGTATGTAAGATTGAATCATTCTGAAGATCAGATAATTGGAAACAAATTTAAAGGAGTTATGACAAGAGGAAGATTGGCAAATGAAGAGGTATGTCTTATTTCTCAAATTGAACCATCATCTATTAATGAGGCATGTGAAGATAAATTTTGGATTAAAGCTATGGAAGAAGAATTAGGACAAATTGAGAAAAATAATACTTGGACATTAGTTCCTCAGCCTAAAGATAAAAATGTAATTGGAACTAAATGGGTATTTAGAAACAAACTTAATGACGATGGTAAGGTTGTCAAAAATAAAGCAAGACTAGTGTGTAAGGGATATTCTCAGAAAGAAGTAGTTGATTACAATGAAACCTTTGCACCGGTAGCTAGAATTGAGGCAGTTAGATTATTCTTGGCTTTTGCAGCTCACAAGGACTACAAAGTTTATCAAATGGATATTAAAGGTGCATTTTTAAATGGAGATCTTGAAGAAGAAGTATATATTGAACAACCTGATGGATTTTCTTTGATAAATGACAATGATATGGTTTGCAGGTTAAGAAAAGCTCTATATGGATTGAAACAAGCCCCAAGAGCTTGGTATGCAAGGTTGGATAAGTATCTTTTGAAGATTGGTTTTACTAAAGGAAATGCAGATAGCAATTTATATTACAAAATAACTAATGATGACATCTTGATTATTGAAGTATTTATTGATGATATAATCTTTGGAGGAGAAGATGGATTATGTAAGGAATTTTCTCTTGAAATGCAGCAAGAATTTGAAATGTCTATGATTGGAAAAATAAAATTCTTTTTAGGTTTGCATATTTCTTAGACTAATGAAAGTATATTTTTTAGTCAATCCAAGTACTTGAAAGAATTACTAAAGAAATTTGGGATGGAGAACTCTAAACCGGTAAGCACACCTATGACTACAAATGACAAATTATCTCAAAGGAATGAATCTACACCTATTAATCCAACTAGATACAAATCTATGATAGGAGGTTTACTGTATTTGACATAAAATAGGCCTGATATTATGAATACAGTGTGTATTGTTTCTAGATTTTAGAGTAATCCTAGGGAAAATCATGAATCAACAGTAAAAAGGATTTTCTGGTACTTACAAGGCACAACAAATCTTGGATTATGGTATCCTAAAGATGAAAATTTTGATCTATGTGCATACATAGATGCAAATTGGGAAGGAGATGTAGATGATAGAAAGAGAACCACTGGAGGAGCATTCTTTCTTGGAAAGAGATTAGTTTCTTGGTTGAGTAAGAAACAAAGTTGTACATCTTTATCAACATCAGAATTAGAATATGTTGCAACAGCAACTAACTGTACACAGGTATTATGGCTTAAGCAAATGTTGAAAGACATAAAGGTAAAATGCAAGGAACCTATTATACTGTGATAACAATGCAGCAATTGATATATCTAAGAATCCGGTATTACATTCTAAAACAAAACATGTTTCTATCAAACTAAATTTTCTAAGGGAAAAAGTTGAAGAAAAGGAGATAAAACTAGTTTATGTGAATACTAAAGAACAACTTGCAGATATTTTCACAAAACCTTTGCCCAAGGAGACTTTTGAGTATCTCAGAGATCAGCTTGGATTCATACCACCATCGATAGAGACTTAGATAGTTGATGATTGTCATCAACCGACATAATTATTGGACAAATCTTTTATTCTGATATTTGATGAGGAAGCTACTTCTCAGGGGGAGTAGTTGGTATATTGAATTGGTTGGTATTTTGTATGAACATGACTTTTTGTGACTTTGGCATTTGATGTCAAAGGGGGAGAGATATCTATGGAAAAACACATTATCTTTTTGGGGAGAGATTTTGAAAAACACATTTAAGGAGAAATTGGTATGAGAGATTGGTATTAAATCCTTGGATAAACACATGTTACTCCTAGGGGGAGAAATGGAGATTGTTGGTTTTTGTATTTGGCATTTCTATTTTGGCACTTTGATGGTTTTTCCATCTTGTGTTGCCATCAATGCCAAAGGGGGAGATTGTTGGTGTTTGGTATGGTTTTGTCATTGATGTCAACACCTACTTTGGAGATCCAGCAACATTCACCGGCAAGCAAGTAAACTATGCAACCGTTACTGGTATATGGTTCACCGGTAGGATATATTGTTCACCGGTACCCAGAATGATATGGAAGACACTTGGTAATGTCGAAGACATCATGTGGACACTTTGTTTTGAGGAATTGATCATTGGTATATTCATATTTGCATATTTGCTTTTACCGCCAAATAGGTCCAGGTTATCTAGGGTTACACCGACAGGTTTATCTTTTCCAGATTAGCATGGCATGCTATGGAAATGATTTATTATTATAGTAAATGCATTAAGCTGACATGTTCAATCAATTATTGCATCGAATATTATATTGTTTGTAAAATGTTTTTATTGTAATATCTTGTAGAGACGACCTACTAAAATTGGTCTTAGGGTATGGTATAAATGTAAGATCTTATTTGTAAGATCAAGTGTGGAATGCGAAAAAGAATTAAGTGAAGGTATATGTGAGATCAAGTAGGGATATACATGAAGACATCATTTGAAGGTGAAGTTAGGCTTTTGTAGAAGCATATCAACATTACACTAGTACTGAATCCAGCATATGAAGATGGTATTTTGCGTAGTACATTCTTATTGGATATAACCATCCAACTGTAGTCAGTGTGACTCCGATTTTGTGATTGAGTAGTGAGCTCTAGGCTATTGGCCTTTCTACATGTGCAGACCCCAGTTATGTACACTTACTATCTGTAGTAGTATCATCTGATTGTGGGTAAGGTTTCCCACTGTGGTTTTTCCCCTTATAGGGTTTCCACGTACAAATATTGGTGTCATGTGTTTTGGATGACTTTATGTTTATGTTTCATGCATTAATCCTTACCAGTATAGCAATTTACTATTAATACTATCAACTGACAAACTTAACTGGTTTACCAGTATTAAGCATTACGTTGGTTAATAAGTTTTTGGTTTGAATTTATTTGACAACTGATTCACCCCCCCCTCTTAGTTGTCTTTGGGACCTAACAACAACATCATAATACATAGGTGTACCTTCATGCTCTTGGAATCCTTTCTCATTATCAAGTGTAATTGCAATTATATACTTCGAATGATCATGAGGTAGATAATAAGTATCACACCAAAATGAATCTTGTTGAAGATTCACACGATCCTTAAGGAATCAAGGGTGTTGTTCTCTTGGTATTCTTGGTTTGACTTTCTTAATACCACTTGTCTATAATTTTCCCTAGGTTTTTTTAGACAAATAATATTTGTAGATATTATTTTGCAACCTCAGACCTTCATTAAAATGTTTATGGGTACTCGTTAGTAGACATATCTTCTTCTTCTTTTTTTCTTTTTCTTTTTCTATTTGCAACTTTGTATTAGATCTCCTATAAACTTATCCAATTTTTCTTCTCCATTGAGAGGCCTTCTAGGAGTTGTTGCTCTTGTTTTTAGTAATTTTTCTTTCTCCATTTTGACATATTTACCAAATCCTCTCAAATTTATTTTTATATTGATTACCAAGACATAAGAATCTCTTAATATCTAATGGTTTTTATCTCTCAAAAGATATCTCAACTTTGAATTAAATTTCTTGAATATGAAATAAGAACATAGGCTCATTTGGTTTTATTGGGAGAATTAATTTCTTCATTGTCATAATAAACCTATTGTTGAAATTAGCAACCAATTTTTTCATCCCTTTTTTGATGGTGGTCAATTCATTCATTATAAATTTTGGGTTCACTCTGTCCCCATCTTGTAGTCAAAATTCTCTCATAAACTCATCACATGAGTCTATGCTACTATTTAGAAGGTTCGTATACTAGTATTTTGAATTTTTCTCTAGTGATTACATAAAAGTTTCACCATGACATTTTTATTCTCTATTTCATATTCATTAATTAATATTGATGAAAATTTTCAAGTGATCCTTACTAGTGATTGCATTGTTAACTTAAAACTTTTGTACTTTTGCCCTAATCTCTGCTTGAATGGGATTATGATAATTTAGAATACCACAAAATTATAGTTTCCTTTACCTTTCCAATACTAATTATGGTCTCATTAGAGAAAATATTGAGCTTGTCTTCTAGGGTTGACCCTAATGTTTTGCACATTTTTCTATTGTGGGTTCTACTAATTTGAAACAACTTGCAAAATATTTTGTTGGGCTTTTTGAAAAAGGTTATAATTTTGATTTAGTAGTAAGGATTGTTGATTTAATTTATCTTTTTGAGATAAAATTTGTTCTTCTATTTCACAATACCTTTCTCTAAGTTGATTAGTAATATCAACATGTTGATCAAGTTCTCTTTCTTTGTGTAGTCTCCATTTGAAAAGAAGGATTAGGATCTACAATTGAATGATCAATATTAAGTTCATAATTCTATGTGGTATCGTATCTAAATTCCATTTGATTTCATAAAGGTCAAATCACATCATTCACAATTATATTTTGAGTACTAGGATGTATTTCCTTTTTGCATCTATAAAAATCATGCCTAATGGTTGTCCTAGTAGTTTTGATGCTATTATCGATTGAATCATATGAGATATATTGATCATAGCCTCTATATGCAAATCTTTTAATTGAAGTACTTACTCTTTCAAAATTTCTAGAACCATGAAAAGGTGATTTGAATTTTTAGCTCTTCATTTCTCTTGTCTCTTTTTTAGCATCACAAGGGAAGACTTCAACCATATCTCAATATTTGAGTTGCTACTCATTTTTCATATTTGTCTTTCAAGTTTTAATTTTATTGATCTTCCTTGATATATTCACCACTCCTTTAAAGGTTAAAAATATTAGAATCAACAAAATTCTAATTTATTATAACTAAAACTAGTAACTTCTTATATGCATTTTGGTCACTAGGTAACCCAAGTCTTCAAATTTAATTCCTTAGCGAAAAGGCCAATTTGTTTGAGTTTTGAGCCCGAAATTCATAAGACTAGATAATCTCTCAATTTCTACGGGTGTCAAACTTGGGATGATGATCACAAACATGTCTTCAAGATTGGTAACTAAGGACCAATGATTAAGGTTTATAGGACATTCTTTAATTCTAGCTCTACTAGACCAAGGGGACTTCCCTAAGATGTTGTGTTTATGATAAATAGATTATAGACTCCCTTAATGAAAACTATACCTAGAGCACAATGTATCCCAATAGTGATTTCATAATATACCTATGAGCATTTGCTAATGCAAGGGAAATAATCTTATAAATATATATCCTTTCATATGAGCATTTGATAATGCATTTTGTGATAACCCCTTATGTTGTTATGCATACTAAAATATGGCAACAAAACACACTAAAATAATAGAACTAAAAATAAATTTTAATTTGATTTAATTCTTGAGTGTGGTGTGTGTGTGTGTGTGTGTGTGAGAGAGAGAGAGAGAGAGAGAGAGAGAGAGAGAGAGAGAGAGAGAGAGAGAGAGAGAGAGAGAGAGAGAGAGAGAGAGAGAGAGAGAGAGAGAGAGAGAGAGAGAGAGAGAGAGAGAGAGAGAGAGAGAGAGAGAGAGAGAGAGAGAGAGAGAGAGAGAGAGAGAGAGAGAGAGAGAGAGAGTAATTTATTGATGTCTATATCTAGCTTGGAAAACAAAGTCTTTGAAACCATATAAAACATGTAACAACTAAAACTAAGGTGATACCAAGTAATCAAGATATCACAAAATTCTATACCATTCTAAACATCCAAGCAAGACAGGCTCTACTTATACATTTAGGAAAGCAATAGATAGTTGTAGAATATTAAGTGAATCTACTTAGTAATCCTTGAACATTTAAATGAACTCCCTTATTATGTTTAAAAGATGCCATGCAATATCATTACATGTATTTTATACAAACATTTGGCTAATAAACTAAACAACATACATCATAAATGCAATTGTATTTTCAAGGAGAAATTCAACTAAGATTGAATATGCCACTAATAAATTAGAATACTATGGTTACAATATCTCATTATGAATTTTTGGTAAACCTATATTATTATAGTTTTAAAATACCTCTACCCGGAATTGCAAATACTAAGTCATCCTATGAATACTCGTTTTCTCTAGGCTCTATTATTGCTTTCTTCTTCTTTCTTCCTTGTCCTCTGATGGATACAAATGGAACTTTTCTACATATTATCCATCTATAGGTTGTTAGAAATAATTAGGGCATGAAAACAACCAAGAAATATTGACAACTACACCACTCAATCTCCTACAGATATGTGGGAACACAAATTCCAATTTTGGTGATCAAAGAAGGCATGCCAAAAAGCATCTAAAAGCCAATCATGCTTGGAATTGAAGGCGTCTCAGTTTGAGTACACATTAGGATAAATTTCTCACATGATCATGATAGATGGATAATGTATTTGATAAAGAGGTCTTTGTAGATATTGAATGTAACATGGACATCATTTTTATCTTTGGAAGTCCTAGAAAAATCATTTAGATCCTCTCTATAATGTCTTCAATTTGAAGTATAATTTCTAAAGAGGCAAATAGGAAATGATAGTACCCATTTAAGTGGAAAAAACATCAGTTCCATTACAAAATAACAACAATACAAATCAACCTCTCAACAAGATTTGGATCTATCAGGGTGTTGGCAATATGTGTTGTCATTGATGTCTATGTAATGTTTGATAATATGTGTTATCTTTGAGGAAATGATTGGAGTATGTATTGTGGTCATCCATGATGTGTATTGGGAATATTCAAGAGAAGTTTTACCAAATATTTGAAATCTTTTGTGCCATTTCAAATTGATCAGAGACATAGAAGATAGTCTAGAGGTTCATCAAATGGTAGTATATTAGTTCAGATACATGGTATGCAATGATTTATGTTTTGGTCATAATATGTAGTTATTTTGGTTTTTGTTGACATGTTCAAGAATTTAGTTGGATGATGTTTGAGTTCAATTTTATATTTGGTTGATTGAGGAAATTTGTCCAAGTATAAAACAATGTCATTTCTTATGTTTGTGGACTGGCGTTTTGCTTCACATTTTGCTGAATTGCATGCTTTGGGTGTGTGGTTCTAGAGTTAAGATAAGGAGTATGTAAGGTATCCTTATACTAGTTTTCATGATATTCATATTTTCACAAAAAAATTATAAGGGCTTGTACTCCGGATCACAATTTGTGAGGGTAAGGTGTTCTTGTTGGCTCACTAGAATGCTCTGCATTCTATTGTAGTTATTAGTATTCAATCTTGAAGTATTGAAAAGATATTAAGGATGATTTATTGGATCAATGATATGAGTTTTAGGTGTGTGTGTTCTCTATTACATAGTTTTTATTATGTTGATGTCACATAGTCTATCTAGTCTACATAGTGTTTACCAGTTCAACAATGTTGTTCTTCTGCACTAGCATTTGATGATTGATTACTTCAGGAGATGTATGTAAAAATATTTTAGATGGTATTTACTTCCTTTGGCTTGGTCCAAATAATGGTTTGAGTCTCTATCTTATTGTAAGAAGATAAACAATTAACAATTTTGATAGTGGTGTTGATATTTGAGCCAATTGGGTATGCCCCTTCAATTGTGGTTGATCCTGACCCATTTCATTAGATTTGAAGGATGTTTTATGAAATGGTAGAATTTTAGTTTAGTATTAGGTTGATCTGCAGCCTATTTTAATGATGATGAATGCATCTGAGGCTGACCTATGTTGTATTACTCATTTCATTTAATAGGTCCTAATTAAGTTGACATAATTGATGTTTTGGGATGTTATGAACTATCACAACACCAACTACGACATACATGGAATGGTTCCTGGCTCCAACATACATAGAATGACTATGACATACATGGATCATTTGTGAGAGCTTATTTGAAGTGTTATGATTTGTGAAACCATTCGGTGATATATTATATGGCTATGAAGTGTTCAAAATCTATGTGATAGAGTATTTGGCCTACAAAGTGGACTACACTATCAACATTTGTCAGATGATTCTTCCACAACAATTCATATAATTTTTTTAGTGTAATTTCATTGTATCTTGACTTGGAGAAGTATTTTTAGTTTGAAAGTCTATTGCATCTTTCCCTAGGAAAGTGTTTCTTAGCATGCAAGTCCATTCAAGGAGAAGCGAGATTTCTTGGCAGTGAGCCTAAGATAAACATTGCAATACATGTTTCATACATTATGAGCCCATGGGTTTTCCCTCCTTGGGTTTTCCACATAAAAATCTTGGTGTACTTGTGTGGTGTACATTCTATTTCTATTTATTACTTCTCTAGATCTGATTCAACCCCCCTTTCAACATCCAAATATGTTCAACAATTTGTATCAGGGAAATAAACTCCTAACGTAACAGTATAAAAACTAATTTAGATCCTACATTTGAACATAGAGATTTGGAGTGATGTTCAAGAGTGATATTCTTCTAGAAGCAGACTTACAAGAAATGAAACCTAAAGGATGGGACATTGATCCTGCTGATTGTGAGATAGATCTAGAAGGATAACTTTGGTTTTCTCTTGATGATTTAGATGTCACAAGAGAAGAATGTGAATATTACATGAGAAAACTCAATAAGGAAGTGTATGTAGGAAAATCAGGTCGATAGAACTCAATATGTGAAAAATAGAGCTCTATGGAGCTTTGCTCACACACCCACAGGACTTCTTGGTGCAAGCTATGGAGTCATGAAGTATAACTCAGCTTCCCAAGGATGGTTCCATGGTTCTCTATCTTGTACAGTCCCTCAAACCAATGTTTTTGCTCTCAGATCATTGAGCAAAATGGTTTAGGGATGGCAAATGCAAGAACGAGGGATGCTTTTTGTTGATTTAATATGAGATGCATCCTAAACTATGCATGATTATAGAAATGCAATAAACTAGATTATAAGATGACAAGGTTAGTATGAATACTATCCTAACATGATATATTAGTCTACGATTGAGCTAAATGATAAAGAAAGTATTCTAAACATGCATATTTAGACTAATTCCTAGTTAAAGAGAGGCTAAAATGATGAGCATAAAAATGGTATGAAAGCTTGAATGTATTTGAGCATAAGTATGATACTAAAAACTTGGATTATGGTCCAAGGGGTTGAGCTTAACTGGTTAAAACACTGGGTTCTCATTGTGGAGACCTAAGTTCAATTCCCAATAGGGACATCTAAAAGTGAAATTCTAAGTTGTGACTCTTGGCCTTCCAAAAGATGGGGAAGGTCTTGGGGTAAATCTAATCAAACATAATAATAATAATAATAATAATAATAATTCAAAGATATGTAATGGGGATGGGGCCCCCTACTATGGCCCCACTGGTTCATAGCTCCAGTCAAAAGTTATTCAGGCTTCGGCCAATTACCTATCAAAAAAAAAAACTTGGATTATGAAAAATGGAGGAATGAGAGCTCTATATATAGCAAAAATAGGACAATGGAGGGTCAACATTGAAAGAGTTAATCAAGGGTTGAGTTTGAAAGTTGGGAATCCATGTTTGCAATTTGCACCAATGAAATGATGACAAATGTCAACTTAGGGTTAGATTGAGAAAAGGGGTTGGAGGCATTAAATGCTTGAGAAGACCTCATGGTTATCTAGATGGTAAGGGTCAAGCTTAAGTTAGGATTACCCATTGGATTAAGAGTTAATCCAAGGATAAACTCTTGTGCAAATGATTAAGGGATAACCATAGTCAAAGAAATGAATGCTTGATGAGACCCTTGGGTTACATGGAGGTTGAGTTAAAAGAAATTCTTTAATCATGCAAAGGGGGTTGAGTTAACCATTAATGGTTTGGGAGACTTTGGAAAATTAAGTGGTTGAGGACTTGAAGCCTTTAATGGTTATCAAAGACTTTAAGGTTTTGAGAAGTGACCTCCCCTTGCTTAGGGATGTGACAAAGTTTAGAAGATGGGTTAGGTTAATTTAGAAGTGATTAGAAGGGTCTAGAAGAAATTAGGAAGGGGTTTAGGAAGCAAGTGGGAGATGTAGGAAAATGCAAGTGGATGGAGGGATAATAGGATTTAATTGAAATAAAATGAATTTACTTCAATTTGGTTGCAATTTGGGGGAATTAAATAAATTAGATTTATTCAATTTAGGATAACTATTTAATTAAATTTGAATTTAATTAAAAGTGGACTGAAGGGATTTAATTGAATAAAATGATTTATTCATTAAATGGTAAAAAGAAGTCTAGTGAATTTAATTTAAATAAATTGAGTAATTTACTTAATTTAAACAAAAGAATGTGGGTAATTTAATTAAATTAAATTTAATTAAATAGAGAAATGAACATAAAATATTCATTTAGGAATATGGTCATTTTTATACGTCTACAGGAAGAAATGATGATTATCAATATAAAAACTCAAGTTGTAGAAAGTAATGATTACAAAGAAAAACTTAAAATCACAAAGGATGAAATTGTCAAAAATTGTGTTGAAAAAATAAAAAAGGTACAAAATGATATAGTAAAGTGAAAGATTCAAGTTGAACAAGGAAATAAAGTTACTAATTGTTTAGAGACTAAGACTCATGATAAAAATATTGAATGTACCAATCTTGAGGAAGAGATTGTTGCTCTGAGAAAGGAATTAAAGTATGCAAAAGAAAAAATAGAGTAAGGTTTGAAACTCAAAGGTGGTAGTGATTTTCTTGATGAGATACCTAGTTATTAGAAATCACAAAACAACAAGGTTGACCTTGGTTTTGAGAAGGGGGAAAGCTCTAAGTCTCATGACATGAATGCGAAAGATAAAGAAAAGACTCAAGATAAATCCAAAAAGATAAAAGGAGCTATGAACAACTTCATTAAAATCTAGAACAAATTGAAGAATTACAAAAGATCAACTCAAAATCAAACTACTCAAACTAGGTACTCTCAATCATTTAATGGTAATTACTTTTCTTGCAATAAGATTAGACATAAGGCTTTTGAATGTAGGAGTAGATAGAACATAAATTCGTATAGGCTTCCAAGGCCCCAAGTATTTAATGGTCAGTGCTATACCTACAACAAATTTGGTCATGAAGCAACTAAGTGCATAAGTAGAATGATGAGAAATGGTTTAATGAATATGAACAATGATAGGAATGCCAAATATTTCAATAGTTATTGTTACACATGCAACGAATTTGGTCATAAGGCTGCTAACTATAGATCCAATGTGAGGAGGAGTGGAATAATTTGCAACATGGCATTACATGTTATAATTGCAATAAACAAGGACATATTGTTGGAAACTTGAGTTGTTGTGCCTTGTTGTAATTGATGCCAACCCTATCTTGTGTTGTCATTGACGTCAACCTATCTTGTATTATTATAGAAGTAAAAATAGTATTAAAAATATTTCTATATGTAGGAAATTTAGTATTTATGTACAATGTTGAATGTTTTGGTATTGATGAAGATGTTATGGTGTTTCTAGAAGATTGGTATAGTGGAAGTTTCAATATGTAGGAAGCAATATTTAATGTCTTAGTGGAAGAATGTCTTACATTCCTCTAGTTTGTGAAGATAATATGATATGGTTCTACATATGATGTCTATACTCTTTGTACATTGCACCATCTATTTTGTATATAGATGCTCTATGGCCTAGTTGGTTGAGCTGATTTTTATTATTTCTAATAGTAGGGACACCTGTTAAAAAAGGTGCAAAAAAGGTTTGTGGGCTGTGATTTTTGGATTTTTGGAATTAGGTGCTACAATTTGGAGTATTTTTTTGTGTGTTCTATGCAATGTTCTAGTTTAGTTGTCAAGTGGCAACTTGATTTGAAAGTGAGGAAGTCCACCAAATCACATTACATGCAACCCAATGAAAAGGAAGCCCCATGAACCACACACGATGCTCACCTGACCATGGCTAAGGCAAGACAAGAGTTTTATGACCACCAAATCCAAATTCTGAGGATGAAGGAGGTATACTCAACCCTACAAATCCCAAAGGAGATGAACCTCGCCCCAGGCGGTGTTGTACCTGCAATCTCCTGCACCCATGAATTCATGCAAGCATACATATACATATACATACTCAATGAGGGCGTTAGCTTGAGATTTATCACAAGAGTTAGGAAACAATTACTTTTACACAATAATCGATGCAAAAGCACAATAATAGGTATGCACGATTATTTATATTATCTAAACTACACATTGCATCACGGTTAACCTACCATTCAAGAATGCCACATAGGAAGTCAATCAAAGTCAAATGGGTTTTACAAGTCCGACTAGGGTAGGGGCATTACATTCTCCCCCCTAGGCTCTGACTTACTCCTGGAAGTCACAAAGCTAAATGAAAGTCATGCACCACGTATTAGCCCTTAAACTCAATTAACAATTATCAATTTGCACAACCAACTATTTTGTCATCATTTTAGAACATTATTTATAAATCCTCTATGAATGTCATTATCCATTAACAGAATGCTTCTAACATCATTCACATCTTAAAATATTCTAGAATTTACACACAATCATAGTAGAGAAACGAGAATTTTCCCTTTTCATTACACCAAATTTAAGCAATTTAAAATATATAAACACAGTTATCATACTCATTTATCAAACATGACAAGAAAATATGCTCTCAAGGTCAATTTCTTTCACCCATTCATCTCTTTTCATAAAACTTTATCGCATAGAACTAGCTTCAAATATCAATTTCTACAACCAAGTTAACTTTCAACAAATAAGAGCAACGTAAGAACTCAATTGTTTACACTTTTCAGACATACAAGAACCTTTCCAATGACTATGCCCCATAACATAGTGATAAGTTAATACCATTTAATCCATGATTACACATAATATCCATCCACAAGACTGGTTTGCACAACACAAAAGGCCACATGTGAGCATGTCTAATGCTCGGTCAAAGGTAACATATATGATCCACATCTCTATGCTTTCTCTCAGAACAAATACATGATCAACCAATATCCAACATCTCACTCAAGGGCTTGATGGTGCTAGGGTACACCATAGCAGTGCTACCTTCCATACAAGTCCCTCATGAATATCCCTTGTTGCATAAGGTGTTTAGCCCCCAAGAGATAGTCACCACTCATAGGTAGGTAGTGGATCCTAGCTGTCTCACAGCCTCACATACCTCCATCCTCAAGGTTCCCTACATCTACTTCCTGGTATACACTCATCCAAGCCCATCTCCTACGTTCTTGGAGAGGAATTCACATTGCAACACAAGACCAGCATACGAAAACAACAAGGATAAACTGGTTTAGCCACCAAAGTACAAAAGAATAAAGATAATAATTGTCATTTCCAACAATAAGACAAGAAAATAATTTCCGGATTTGCAACATCAAATCAAGTAAGATCAAGATTGCAAGATCGTGGCTAAATTGTCAAGGTCAAAGTAAAATAAATTGCTGGCCCACAAGGAAATAACTAAATAAATAAAAGAAAATCATAAGTGCACATTACATCACTACGTGACTAGTAGCTAGCCACCAACGAGGAAGGAAGGGAAAATCATCTAGCTATCCTAGTAGCTCATCATGTGGTGTGGCCAAGTCACACATCCGCATGGCATGGCAGTGTGCTCCTTGGCATCACCCTGCATCACATCGTCATGTGGCATGGCTCCACCTTATACCTAGCGATAGGCCGCATGGAAATGTCTACTACATCCCGCATCATGTCTCAGCACGGCATGGCAATACTCCAAGCAGACAAGGCACACAATGGATGTATCCCGCATGGCAGTGTACCCCGTGGATAAGGCATGTGCCGGTCACACCCCGCATAGCGATGTTCCTCTCAGGATACTCGCTGTAAGCCAGAGGTATACATGGCTAAGGTCTACCCACAAGTCTACCAACACTAGTCCGTTGGCAACTCATGTAAGATAATAACATGCCTCTCATGAAGACAAGGCAAAAGATGCTCCCATAAAATCCATCCATATGCTCAAGAACTGTCATCTATATGCTCAAAATAAAGGATAGGAATTAGGCTGGCACACATGAACCTCGTAAATCGGTTCATCACAAGGGGAAGTATTGAGTACACCTATGCTATAGTTTCATTACAAAACTATATTTTTCCGCAAAATAGGGAAGCTAAAGTCGCTTCGCATCGACATTACTCGTACGTTGTTCATACTATTCAAGGAATGGTGACTTCTACTACTACCCCTTCACATACTGACTTATCAACAACTCGTGGGTTGGGACTCATTAAGGAAACAAATAAGAAACATCACATAGATAGGTATGGTTTCCCATACTCATAAGCAAACATATTCCCCATGGTTGATTACTTCACCATCCCATGGGCACACAAAACAAGTATGGGTTTTCTCACAACACACATAGAATAGCACCATTACTAGTTTAGTCACATTTATGGGGAGTACTTTACATTATGCTAACATATACTTAAGGGAAGTTTTAATTATGCGTTACACATGAATCACAAAATAAAGTTTACTCTAGATCCACGTACTAAAATTCTCAACAAATCAAATTTACACAAAGAAATAACATCATTCTGACATCTTTCTCATTTCCCCTAAGCATTTTCATTCACATTACTAACTATGCAATTTCCCTTTCCAAGACGAAAAACTTTCCCCTTTCAATTAGAATCCCAAGGCAACATACCATTTCATATGCATTATAAGAATTCCTTTAAATCATTGCATTCTAAATAGTATTTCAAAAACAACAATTCCTATATTTTAGACAAGAGGAGGAAGAGAGTTGGAAAATCAACTATTTCCTATGAATACACAAGAATTTCAAGATCACACCATATTGCTCGGATATAAGTCTATCATTTTAGTTGCACGGTATTCATTTCACTATCTTTTAGGAAGGTACCAAAGCATCCTAACATGACATTTCTAATCATTATTGTTGCACTATAATGTTCCAGTTTTCTGAACAAGAATTCAAGGCAACCGAATTTTCTTTTGTAATACAAGTCTTCTTGAGAACAATCACTATTCGTAATACAATACAATACAATAACACATCAAATTTAACATTAAAATTTCATAATACGACAAGGAGGTAAATGAAGAGCTATCTACTAGATTTTACACATTTAATGCATACAATTCAACGAGTCTTTCATTTACTCTTCCTTAAACACAATAGGACAATTATCCATATGCAAAGCAAGTTAAATGGTGCGTCACTTAATAGGTCCTAAATCACACTAGTTGAATAAGCACATAAATCAATCTTTCGAGGAGCACATTAATACACTCCTGAAGCTACTACAACGTGTCCTCTTTTGGTATTCCTTTCACATCAAGCAATTTCACAAAATCACTATGTGCATTTTAATGCACCTTACTTAAGATGGAATTTAATTATATTACTCCTACCAAGCACTTGGAGAACCCTTTAATGCAAACATACCATTTTATATCATTAACCAAAAATTAACTCCCAAACCAAATCCCTTTCACAATCTAAAACACGAAAAACATTATGAGGCTCACACAAGGGCTCAAGAAATATCATCCTTTCTCTTGCAATAAGAAAACTTAAATAAGAGATAATTACACATATCAATTCCTTTTAATTTACTAGAGAGAGAGAAGAAGAAGAGTCATAATCACTCAATGTACTACATAATAAGCATTAACATTTGCCATACTAGTCTTTCAAGTGGAAAATCATTAAAATCGATCAATACCATAAACAAGCACATACCATACTTTTAGATTCAAGATATTAACAACCAACCCAGATGGATTAGTCAAAAGAGTAAAACAAATAAAGATCAAATCAAGATCGAAGGTACATATGACTCTCTTTCAAGGTAAGAGAAATCGTAGACCAAGACCTCAGTAAGCAAACGAAACACCTATAATTATTCCCAAAACACCCACATCAATAAGGTGAAAACAAAGTGTGAACACACATGTTACACACAAGTAGGGGTTGTTAAATCACACCCTCACATCAAGGTGGACAAGCATACAACATAAAGTAGACACACACACACACCAACTAAGGGCACAAGCGAAACCAGAGATCCCAGTGTTGCAACATGGGCTTTGATACCAAGTGTAATGCCCTGCTAGGAAACCCCTAAGGGTTTAAGTTAAAAACACTCGAATAGAGTGTAAATAATTTTTTTTTTTATAATAATACTAAGAGTTGTTAATAATTAGACACAACATTAAGATACATTAGAGTTATCTAAAACTTAGATAGCACAACGGAAGGCTAAACCAACCTAAGGAGTTTCCCAACGTGATTACGTAACCTTACACCTAACTCAAACTCGCGTCAATTGGTCCAATAAGCTGGATACTTAATTACGAGATAATGCATAAGACATGGACATATATTTATGTTCAATAAATTGATGTCATAGAATTTAAGGAAGCGCTCATTTACTTTGAATGAATAGGAGGCCAAGATGAGGTTATTTACTCAATGCACTTTAAAGCATAATTAAACTAAGAGGCCACCCATAAGGTCCAATATGACTAATATCATGAAGTACATTCATTTAGTATTAAGATAACCACCCACATTTGTTATCATCCTTTATAATTAAAAGTATGGTTAATAAGATGTGATTCATTCATTAAGGATTAAACTACCATTAATAGAGTGAGGTTCCTTCATTTGAATTCATGCATAACCAACTAATGAGCTGTAGTTCTTTTATGGAGGATAAAATGTAATTAGCCATAGGGTTCATTCATTGAAGTTTTAATAATGCTAATAGAAGGACTAAAATTCATTAAGGTGAAAATGTATTATGGACACATGAGTTCATCCTTTAAATTAAATTACAAGTAGCAAGATGATATGCATTATTACAGGATTAAAATATAAGTTCATAGTGACGTTCTTCCATTAGGATTAGAATATAACTATCTTATTGCATGTCACTCCTTTTAGTTAAATGAAGTTAATAAGAAAATATACATTTACCCAGATTAAGATATAAACAACTATACAAATACTTCCCTTTTTAGTTCAATTTTAGCAATCATAAGAGATTCTTTTATTAAGGTTACAATTTTGGGTAAATAGTTGAGTTCACCCAATTTTCAAGTTAATTTTGGTAAGGATTATTTATTGAGATTAAAGCTTGCAATAACTAAACAAATTCATCCAATATAGCGGAACATAATTAACATGGCGTTACTCATTTACTAAGGTAAAAAGGTAAATACCTATATGGTGTTCATCCTTTACATTTCAACTTGGAAATTACTACATTAATTCTAACTTTGTTACCCATTCACATTCATTCGATTTACATGCTTAATAACAAGTTAATCCAATAATGGTAACCTAGCAAGATTCTTTCCACTATTACTTCTTTTAATTAACATAAACCAAATACTTTTCCATAATTATAATTTACAATGTTTTATGAACCTGATTACTACATTTCTCAAGATGTCTAAATTTATGCACTTGATTTAGCTTCATTAAATTCCCATTATACACTTATGAAAAGCAACCATACATGATAACTTAAAGTATGAAATAAAAGAGACAAGGCATCGCATAACACGGATATGATCTCGGAGTTCACCCCTAAAGGGCTACATCTCCGGGTCTGCTCAACTGCAAGACCCCTTTGGTATTAATATTGTTAGGAATACATAATTTATAAGTCTTTTACATCTTTGCCACTTAGGCGAAACAACCAATATACAACAGACACCTCGGTCGGAAATTACATAATGATCCATTTTGAAGGGGATCCAACTGAACACATCAAGCAATTACAAGCTCTATTGACTGACGATTCTCTGACTAGGGACGTGACCAGCTATGACCAACACAAGTAACTAGACGACAGGGTCCAAACAAACCTATCAAGGCCTTGCCAGTACTTAACACAAGCAAAAAACATAAATTAAAACTTGCCATATTTTCCATTATCTATTTCTCGTTATCGGGAAGGAAAGTAACTAAACTATTTATTTTACTAAAGAAGATATCATTAACTTCCAAACTTCCAATCGATACATTATTAAATTTTTGATGATCCTATTAGCATATCATTTGAGCTTTCAAATTTTCTCATGATGAACTTAAAAATACTTATACATTTCAGATTTCCATTTCTAAGTTCTCAGAATGATCGGATCGAATCACAAGGTGTTCCTGAATATCGTAATATTTTAAAAAGAAATCACCAATTGTTAAAAACTATTCAATATATATATATAAATTTCTTTCAAATATATATATATTAATCATATTATTTAATAACGTTCGAATTCCAAATTTATTATTTATTAATATATATATTAACCTCCACATTAAATATATATTAATAAAAATTAATTATTATTTAAAAACTTTATTTAAAAAAAACTATTATTAAAACCAAATTATTTATTTTATTATATCGTATTTTTTTTTAAATAAAAATAAAATAAAATAAAGAAAACAAAAATAACAATTGGGGGGGTGGGTTCCACGTGGTCCCCTTGGTAGCTCACGCTACCATTGGTAGTGCTGCTACCAAATGGTAGCAAGCGGCTACCATGGGCATTGCTGCTACCATTTGGTAGCAGATGCTACACCCCGTGGTGGGGGTTTATCCCTGCCACGAGGGTTCTTGTTGTTATTTTTTTTTGTTTTATTTTTTTTTATAAAATTTATCTATTGTCAAAAAGTCACACAACAAAAAAAAATACAGTCTCCCAGAGACTTTAAAATTTCATTTTCCAGCAACATGGTTTTCTCATATTTAATTTTTTTTTTTCTTCCTTTCTTAAAATCAAACACCATCATGGCCAGGGAGATTGATTTACACAAATCAATAACAAATCAAAACCCCATAAAAGTAAAACAGTAATAAACTAAAAACCCCCAAATTTCCTTTCATTCACAGTCACTAATATATATATATATATATTTTTTTCCCAGAATGTTTAAAACAACAATATGAGAAATTTTATTGCAAGAACATGATTTTCTAAATACCCAAAACAAACTTCCAAATGGATTTATTCAAAACCCATAAACCTTTTAAACATTCATGATCCAAAAACAACCAATATGGATTTTTTTTTTTTAAAACAAACAGAATTTCATGAGGAAGAAACAAACACATTTTTTTTTTGATTCACAAAGAAATAAGGAATAAACAAGAAACCTACCACTTTTAGCTTTCTTGGCAAGAATTTTGAAGAAGAGCCCATCTGTAGATGAATCCATGCTTCCAAAATCTTTCCATCTTCCTTCCCCAAAACCATTTTTTTTTTTCCAAAAACCTCACAAAAGGAAAGAAACCCCCAAAAATGTTTCAAAAACTAGGTTAAATGAGAAACCTCTTTTTTTTTGACCTAATTTTCAATTTCGAATTTAGGCATTTATTTATTATTATTTTTTTTTATAAAAGAAAGTGAAAATGGAAATCATTCCTTTCCACTATTCAATACATCTTATTCGCTTTTCTAATTAAAATTAAAATGCCTCTATTTCTTATTTAATTCTAATTTTAATTTCTCAATATTAATTTAGGCCTACATTATATTTCGAAACTATTGACCAGGGTAAAGCATTTTGATTAATTTAAATTTCCAAAAATCAATCTTTTATACTAAATCAACTTTACAAGTAAAAAAGAATAATTTCCTTTAAATAATAAAATTTACCCCTTTCTCTTCCAAAATGCGAATATGATTAATTTATTTCTATTTCCCAAATGACTTTAAATCTTTCCTTTCTAAAACGCATAACTCATTAAATTCGTTATTATTAAAATTAACTATTAAATTGACTCGCTATAACATAATAAAGCGACCTTTTTAATAAATGACTAATCTCATGAAAGAAATCTATTTATTTTAATTCCTCAACTTTTAATGCATAAATGAACACATTATTTCAATTTAAATGCTTTAAGCTTGCTACAATTATAATTAAAGCGATCTCTTTAAATTAACGATTAATCATATAAAATAAACTATCTATTTTAAATTTTCTACATTACTAATGCATACATCCACACATTAAATTGAATTAAATACTTAGGGTAACAAACTCCACTTACCCCGCACAAGGCATGCAAATCGAGGAAGTCCACCAAATCACATTACACGCAACCCAATGAAAAGGAAGCCCCACGAACCACACACGATTCTCACCTGACCATGGCTAAGGCAAGACGAGAGTTTTATGACCACCAAATCTGAATTCTGAGGATGAAGGAGGTATACTCAACCTTGCAAATCCCAAAGGAGATGAACCTCGCCCTAGGCAGTGTTGTACCTGCAATCTCCTGCACCCATGAATTCATGCAAGCATACATATACATATACATATTCAATGAGGGCGTTAGCTTGAGATTTATCACAAGAGTTAGGAAACAATTACTTTTACACAAGAATCGATGCAAAAGCACAATAATAGGTATGCACGATCATTTATATTATCTAAACTACACATTGCATCATGGTTAACCTACCATTCAAGAATGCCACATAGGAAGTCAATCAAAGTCAAACGGGTTTTACAAGTCCGACTAGGGTAGGGGCATTACAATATATATGTATGCTTGTCTGACTCTTGGTTGCAGGAGATTGCAGGTACAGTACCGCCTAGGTGTAAGGTTCATCTTCACCTGGATTCGCAGGGTTGAGTATACCTCTTTCATCCTTAGAATTTGGGTTAGGTGGTCGTAAAACCTTCAGTTTACCCTAGTCATACTCAAATGAGCATCGCTTGTGTTCTGTCAGTTTTCTTTTCATTTGGGTTTGCAGGTCGGGTAATTGGTTGGCTTACTTGGTTTGCGTGCTTGGCGTGTGGTAAATAGAGTATTTAACCCTAAGTATTTATTTTGATTTAATGTGTTCATTTACGCATTAGTAATTGAGGAATTAAAATAAATAGGTTCCTTTTAGGTGATTAATCATTAATTAAAAAGATCGCTCTATTTATTTTTGTAGCGAGTTTAATTTAATGGTTAATTTTAAATAACGAATTTATTCAGTTTATGCATTTTAAAAAGGAAAGATTTAAATTTATTCGAAATAGAAATAATTTAATCTCTTTTTCTTTTTGGAATAGAAAGATTAATTTTAATTGTTTAAGAAAATCAATTTTGATTAGAAAAGTGAGTTATATTCATATTTATTTTATATAGTGTGTAAGATTGATTTTGAGAATTTAATCTAATTAAAAATATTTTACCCTCATTACTATTGTGAAATGCAACTATTAGCTTTGTTAATTAAAAATTAAATGAGGGAGAAAAGCATTTCTTTTAATTAACTAAATTTATAATCTCAATGCATAAACAATTCAACTATGAGATAATTCCATAAACTTAATTAATTAATTAATTAAATTAAGTTGCAAGCTGCATGATATTAGAAATATATTTTTATTTAAATTTTAGTGGAAAAATAAATTAGATTAATTATATTTATTGTTCCTAGAATTTTAAATAAGTAAATAAAAGAATAAATTAAAAAAAAAAATGAATAAAAGAATTAATTGGAATCAAAGTATTGTTTTAATTCTTTATTTAGAAAATTAATTAATTTGCATGAGAAAAGAAAAGAAAGAATAATGATTTTTAATTATTGCATATTAGCTTGTCTTTTGTTATAAAATTAGAAAATAAAATAAAATTACTTTTATTCTAAATTTAGGTTTTTGAGAAAAGCTATTGAACCTAGAATTTTAGTTTAAATAGGGAATAGGTCTTTATTTTAAATACACAGGAAACAGGTCAAGGATTTAGGTGAAGAAATTTATTGGAAGCTTGTGGAAAAGATTAGGGCTCTTCTACAGAATTCTTCCAAGAAAGCAATACCAGGTTGGGTGGCTTCTTTGATTGTTGATTTTTAGAAAATAATTCTATTTCTTCCATTTCTCTCTGAATGATGTGTGTGTAAATTATTGTCAAACCCAAAACCCTCTTCTGCTGAATTCGAGTTTTGTTTTAAAAATTTATGCCTGATGTGTATTTCTAGTTTATGGGAAGAATGTAATTTTAAGAAAATTAGGAAAATTATTATAGAAAATTTGTCAAGATTTTATGATGCATGGAGAGTTGCAAGATTGGTGAAAAAAAGTATTTATCTGAGAAATTAACTTCTCTTGTTTGATTTTAAGTTATGACAATTTTGTTTATTTATGGAATCTCTATGAAATAATTTTTATTACCTTAAGAAAATAAATTTAATTATACATTAAATTTATTTGGGTTAATTAAATAATAAAAAAATATATATGAAAGATTAAATTTTGTGAAAATGGAATTATTGGAAAAATATTGTTTTTGTTGAAATTAATGTTAAAATTTTTATTTAAAAATACATTAAAAAAAAAAATATAACAAAATTAATTTATTAATTTTTTTGTGGGGAGGCATTGCCTCTACCCACGCGGCACTACCCATGGTAGTGGCTGCTGCCATAGGACAACAGCGCTACCCAAAGGTAGCGGCTGCTGCCTTAGGGTAGCAACACTACCCATAGGTAGCGTGTGCTACCATAGGGTAACAACGCTACCCAAGGGTAATGTTGACTGCCATATGACAGTAACGCTGCCTTAGGGTAGTTGTTTTAGAGTTTATATGTAATTTTTATTTTTTTAAAATTTTATTTATTATTTTATTTGTTGTTTAGTTTTTTTTTAATTAAAAAAAATAAAAAAAATAATAAATAAATAATATTAAAATAATTATAATGTGTTAATATATATATATATATGAATATTTAAATAGATATATATATATATATATATATATATATATATGTATATATATATATATATATGTATATATATATATATATATATGTATATATATATATATATGTATATATATATATATATATATATATATATATGTATATATATATATATATGTATATATATATATATATATATATATATATATATATATATATATATATATATATATATATATATATAGTTGTTTAATTTTTATTTGTCAATTTAAATATTTTTGTTATATGAATAAAGAATTTAGAATTTTGTAATTTTAGAAAAAAAGAAAAAAAGCTTATAATTTTAAATTCGATATTCTTATTGGAAATATATTAGGAGTTTAATTCATATGTGAATTTATTTAACTTTATTGGACAAATGACAAGATGGATTTATTAATATAGTTGTATTTCCTTGTCTTCTGGAAAAATCTATTTAATTATGTTCTTGATTGTTTAAAGAAAAGATTGCCTGTAATAGGATCTTGTGTAGATGGTGTTATAAGTTAAGTTTAATTTTATTGCAATTCTGGTTGAGTTGTCATTGTGTCCTATGTTGATATATTTGTTTGGACCCTGTCGTTGGATGATTTGGGATCCCTATTTATGTCTTCTATTTCTAGTTTGGTTGTTGCCTTGTGATGGTGTTTTGACTGGTCTTGTTTTGTATGTGAATGTCAAGTGTTGACTTGTGGTTGACCATAGCGGGTCAGGTCTCTAGTTAGAGTATTTTCGGACAATGGACCTTATATCAGTTTAAATGTGTTCAATTGGATCCGTTTCTATGTAGGGATCATTGATGTAATTATTGACCGATGTGGTCAGTTGTTTATTGGTATGATTCGCCTCAGTGAAATGAATGCAAATGATGTGGAACTTATGTACCCTTAACTAATTTAAATGAATAGAGGGGTCTTGCAGTTGAGCAGACCCGCAGATGTAGCCCTCTAGGGGTGAACTCCGAGATCACTTTGGTGTTATGTGTTGCTTTTGTACTTATGTTTTCTTTTTCAGTTTTAGCATGCATGAATGACATTATGTTAGAATGTATGAAGTGGATTAGATGAAATTAATTGTAAATGCATGTCTTTTAAATGTACTAAATTGGATCATGAAAGAATGTAGTTTGGAATAATGGAATATATTTAGGAAATTAAGTATGCATGGAAAGATCTCGTTAGTTATGGTGAAATTCAAATGTGTTATTAATTAGATGTGTGACTTAAATTTTAATAAGAAAAATATGAACGAAAGGTATGATTAAATTGTAATTCTAATGGATGAACTTCATTTGGTTTATTTACATTTTCAATCTTGATATTAGCTATATTTTAACCTTAATGGATGTATTCATATGTTACCTATGATTTAGTCTTAATGAAAGAAGTTATTCTTTGTATAAGTATTATCTTGTCTTGAGTTAAGTTAAATTTGGAATAAAGTAACTGCATTGGGAAACTCATTAGGTGTTAGTTGATGTCTTCCGCTGTATAATTTGTTCTTTGATATCTCATTGTATCATTAGGTTGTGTTTAACTTTAAAAAAAATAAAATTATTGCACTCCATTCGTGTGTTTTAGCTTAATCCCTTTGGGGTTTCCTGGCGAGGCATTACATTTGGTATCAGAGCACAAGTTGCAAACACTGGGATCTTTGATTTCATTTGTGCCCTTAGTTGATGTGAGGTGTATTGACCTTATGTGTATGCTTTTCCTCCTTTTTGTATGTATGTGATTGAGCAGACCTTAACTGGTCTGTAACGTATGTGGTCACACCTTGTTTTCACCTTCTTATGTGGGTGCTTTGGAGTGATTGTATGTGCTTTATCTTTTTATTGAGATCTTGGTTTATGATTTCTCTTATTCTAAAGGAGAGTCATATGTACCTTCCTTATTGATTGTTGTACTCTTTTGACTAATCCATTTGGGTTGGTTAGTGTTGTCTTGAGTCTAAAAGTACAAAATATGTGTGTTTAAGAGTATGATCTAGTTTAGTGTTGTCCACTTGAAGGACTTGAATGGTAAATATTGAATGCATATTTTGTAGTAAAATGAATGATTATCATCCTTCCTCCTCTTTCTCTCTCTATAAATTAAATGTTTTTGTTATATGTGTATTTATCTCTTATGTGAGTTTTCTTATTGCAAGAGAAAGGTTGCGATTTCTTGAGCCCTTGTGTGAGCCTTATAACGCTTATGTTTTTTTTTTTTAGATTATAAAAGGGCTTTGGTTTGAAAGTACATATTGGATATTGAAAAAAATAAAAATAAAATAAAATTGTATGTTTACACTAAAGAATTCTCCATGTGTTTCGTAGGAGTAATATAATTAAATTCTATCTTAATTAAGGTGCATTAATATGCAAATAGTTGATTTTGTGAAACTACTTTGGTTGTAAAAGAAGTATCAAAAGGGAACATGTTATAGTAGCTTTGAGAGTGTATTAATGTAATACTACTAAAGAGTGCATTGATTTAAATAGAGTGTTTATAAAACATGTGAAATTGTACTTTTTGCATTTTTGGCTTTTTATGGAAAGAAGAAAGTCTTGAGCTTCATAACAAAATTTTCATAGTTAGTAATGTGGTTGTGGATGCTTAATGGATTTATAAAATATATCAGAATGATGTTATTTCCTTATGTAATAGTGAATTGTTAAGAATTTCAGTACTGGTATCTAGAGTAAACTTTATTTAGTGATTCATGTGGAAAGCATAGGTAAAATATTTCTTGAGTAGATGACAGCGTATCGAAAAGTACTCCTCATAAATGTGACTAAACCAGTAATAGTGCTTTCCTTGTGTATTGTAAGAAACACATGCTTTCTATGTGTGCCCATGGGATGGTGAAGTAATCAACCATGAAGGATATGTTTACTTATGAGTATGGGAAACCATGCTATTTATGTGATGTTGTTTATTTGTTTTCTTACTGACAGCCAACCCATGGGATTGTAGATAAGTCAGTATGTGTAGGGGTATTATTAGAAGTCACCATTCCTTGAATAATATGGAATGACGTACGAGTAATATCGATGTGAAGCGACTTTAGCTTCTCTATTTCAAGGAAAAATATAGTTTTGTAATGAAACTGTATTATAGGTATACTCAATACTTTCCCTTGTGATGAACTAATTTATAAGGTTCATGTGTGCCAACCTATTCCTATCCTTATATTTGAGCATATTGGTGTCAGTTCTTGAGCAGAATGATGGTTTTATTGGAGGATATTTTGCCTTGTCTTCATGAAAGGTATGTTATTTTGCCTTGTCTTCATGAAAGGTATGTTATTTTGCCTTGTTTCCATGAAAGGTATGTATTTTGCCTTGTCTTCATGAAAGGTATGTTATTTTGCCTTGTCTCCATGAAAGATATGTATTTTGCCTTGTCTTCATGAAAGGTATGTTATTTTGCCTTGTCTTCATGAAAGGTATGTTATTTTGCCTTGTCTCCATGAAAGGTATGTTATTTTTCACATGAGCTGCCAATTGTCCAGCATTGGTAAATATGTGGGTGGACCTTAGCCATGTATATCTCTGGCTTACGGCGAGTATCCTGAGAGGTACGTTGCTATGCGGGGTGTGACCTGTGCGTCTCCTTTTTTGTGAGTTACATTTCCATGCGAGATATGTCCATTGCATGTCCTTGCCACTTGGAGTATTGCCATGCCGTGTTGAGACATGATGCGGGGTGTGACCTACGCATGCCCTTTTCTGTGAGGTACATTGCCATGCGGGATACGTCCATTATGTGTCCTTGCCGCTTGGAGTATTGCTATGCCATGTTGAGACATGATGCGGGGTGTGACCTACGCGTGCCCTTTTCCACGAGGTACATTGCCATGCAGGATATGTCCATTGTGTGTCCTTGCTGCTTGGAGTATTACTATGTCGTGCTGAGACATGATGCAGGATGTGTAGACACCTAAAAGTTGCACAATGAATTAAGTGAATTTTATTCATTTAATTATTCTTAATTCTTCCTATTAATTAAATTAATATTTAATTAATATACCCTTTTTCTATCTAAGCCATTTAACTAATACCCTCCCTCTAGCCATTTTAATTAAATTTACATTTAATTAAAGATATCAATTTATCCCCTTTCCCATTTTAATTAAATCTACATTTAATTAAAATCTCATTTGCATTTGAATAAATCTAAATTTATTTATAAATCCCCCCACTTGCAAAATCCTACAAATGCAAGTTGCAACCAAATTCAATTAAATTAATTTTATTTCAATTAAATCCTATTATCCCTCCATCCACTTGCACTTTCCTACATCTCCCACTTGCATTTTTTCTAATTTCTTCTAGACCCTTCTAATCACTTCTAAATTAACCTAACCCATCTTCTAAACTTTGTCACATCCCTAAACAAAGGGAAGTCACTTCTCAAACCCTTAAAGTCTTTGATAACCATTAAAGGCTTCAAGTCTTTAACCACTTAATTTTCCAAAGTCTCCCAAACCATTAATGGTTAATTCAACCCTCTTACATGGTTAGAGACTTTTTACCTAACTTAACCTTCATCCAACCCAAGGGTCTCATCAAGCCTTTAATGCTTTGACCATGATTATCTCTTAATCATTTGCACAAGAGTTTATCCTTGGATTAACTCTTAATCCAATGGGTAATCTTAACTTAAGCTTGACCCTTACCCTCTAGATAACCATGAGGTCTTCTTAGGTATTTAATGTCTCCAACCCCTTTTCTCAACCAATCTTATGTTGACATTTGTCACCATTTCATTGGTGCCAAATGCAAACATGGATTCCCAACTTTCAATCTTGAACCTTGTTAAGATTATCCAATCTTGACCATCCATTGCCCTATTTTCCCTATAAATAGAGCCCATTCCTTCAAAAAAATCAAGTCTTTGTGCATCAAACTTATAGTCTCATAATATTAAGCATATTATCTCTCTTTGATAGAATAGCATGTTAGATCATTTTGATAGCATTCCAATCTTAGATATATCATGTTAACTTCATCTTAGTATCATTTTCATACTAGTTCAAGCTTCATATCAATATATTGCATCCTATCATCATCTAGTTTCATTTCTAAATCATCACTAGGATCTTGGTTGCATTCCATTTAGATCTTAGAATCATTTTAATCTCATTCTTTAGGTTGTCATCTTCAAGAATCAAGTGCTCTTCCAAGCTGAGAGCCACCTTGAATCTTGAAGATCCTTGGAGATAGAGGAGCATGAAACGATATTAAAGAGTTTAGATTCTTTTTAACTTGCTTTGTTTGGATTTCTAACCTCTAATGCAATGTTTCATGTATGTGTTTGAATTGTTTTCTCCTCTTGCAGGTTGATACCACATTTTTGACATACATTTCTGGTGCCCACTGTGGGGCTAGACCCCATATATCAAATCGGTTTTTGAATTTAACCACTTTTGCAGGTCTGTGGGAAACAGGAATCAGCGCGTGGGAAACATTCCCTGGCACATCCAGTTAACAGTATAGCACATCCCGCTTACTGTTTAGCGCGTGTGGTCTATACTCTAGCGCATGAAGTCCTTTTTTTAGCGCATGACCTCCACTAATCTTTTCCTGTAGGTATCAACGTGGGAGAAAAATAGAGTAGCGCATCTGAAAAATAGTTTGGCACATCGGGTCTATTAGATAGCACATCCAACTCACTCTTTAGCGCATCATATTTCTAACAGTTTTTTGTAGGTATCAACGCAAAAGAAAATTAGAATAGCACATCGGGAAAATAGTTTAGTGCATTGGGGGAACATAATAGCACGTAGGGCCTTTTTCTTAGCGCATAGACATCATTTCTTAGTGCATAGAGATGGCAGAGGCAAAATTTTGTAGCAGAGTCAAAAATTAGGCTTGTGGGAGGTATAATATATATGGAATATAACATTTAAGTATAAAAGACTTATACTTTAAGTTATATTCCATATATATTTTCAGGATGTTTGAGAGGGGTTTCAGACCTCTAGGAGTTGTAATGCAAAATCCAGTTTTTGGAAGATTTTCCAAATTTCAGACTTAGTCAAATTTCAGGGCATTTCAGGATCAGTATTGTAAAATTTGTACCCAAGATCAGAATTTAGGCTTGTGTAAGCCCACACTAACATTTGATCACTGACTGTGTGCAGGTTCTAATCTTTTTTGTGCAGGGGAAGGAGCAAGTTTAGAGGCTTTAAGTTTCTTTTTTTACTTTCTATCAACAAAAGTTGGTTAAAAAGAACTCACTCTCCTTTTTGCAAAAGTTAAAATAAACCTCATCATTTCATTTGGATGCATAAAATGAACTTCATGCCTTCCTTTTTGGTGTTTTAAAATAAAACTTCATCTTTTCTTTATTGCAAGGTAAAAAGAACAACAAACTTCATATTTGCTTTCTTACAAGATTAGAGGAAAAACACTTCATTTTGGAAGCTATAAAAAGAACCAACAATCTTTACTTTGGCAAAAGTTTTAAAAAGAACCTCACCATCCTTTGGTGTTTAAAAGGATTCACTTCATTTTGCAAAGTAAAAGAACATCATCTTCATTTTGTACAAAGCAAAGAGGGAAAACTTTCCCCTATCGACTTTAATTTTGTTGACCAAACATCACGATTTACTTTGTTGACCAGGCTTGTTTTACAAAATTTTTGGAAATACACACTTTGCTATGAAAGATTAAAAAGAACATCATGCTTGTTGGAGCAACATCTCCAAATAGAAGTTAGCAAATCATTGTCTTGAAGGCTAAAAAGAACAACTTGATTGCCTTGTCTCGAAAGTGGAAGGTATATGCTCTCCCCATAACTGGGTGACCAAAAATCCAAACCACTCTTAAGCTTTTTGTACTTCAAGCATTTACATCCTTTAGTAGGCCTGCCTTCCCGAGGGGTTGAAAAACTCTTAAAGCCATTCTTTGGCCGGTGTGAAGGGAATGACCTAAGTGGGGAAGGGCTTTGATGCCAAGTATTCCAACCCATTATAATCAAACGTGGAAAGTGACGAAAGTCCTTTTCAACGGTTGTGCACAGTGATTAGCCTTCCCCCAGTATCCTCGAGATATGTAAAGCCTTTGTTTTAAAGGTTGGGAAGCCTCCTGAGGGAGTTTATCACTGACGGCCAAACAAGAAGCCTGATTACGAACCTTAGCATTAGAAACTTTGAGTTGAGTCAGTTGCCAAACATTGGCAATATCATAGTGCAAGGGTGGGGAAGAATCCACCCCCAAGATTACTCACCATATATCTCCCAAGATAACTACTCAATTGTGAAGCAATTCACTTTGAGTTAATTTCTGGCAAAAGGCAAAAAAATGGGTGCCCTCTAAGGGGTGACAAGGCTGTTTGAGCTAACAGAGTATCGAGGCTAGTGGGCTATGATATTGTCAATGACCTTTGAATAAAGAGTCTATCTGATGTGTCTTTTGTTGTAAATCAAACTAGTGATAACATCAGGGATTTGAACACATCCTCAAAAGAACATACACTCAATGTTTAGCATTAGGATGACCATTGTCTTCATGTGTGCTATGTATTCTTGTCACAAATGTTAAAATATCTTGCAAGGTATCCAACAATCAAACTCAAAAGTTAGTTCAAACAAGGAAAAATCATAAAGTTGAGAAGATTTCCAAATCCAACAAAACATCTTTTGAGATGGTTATCAACATTTCAACAATCTTTAGGAAAGACTTTCATCCAACAAGATTAGGGGAATATCAAACCAAGTAATCAAGATTTTATCTATTCGACATAGTAAACTTGAGTATCCAAAAAGAAATCATCCATCAAAATCACAAGTGTTAAAAATTCCAAAAATCACAGAAAAACAACCAAGTCAAAATATATCAGGGCAGTTTAGTGCGTGAGAGAAACTTCTTAGCGCGTGGGGACCATCTTTTAGTGCATTAGACCTTCACCTTAGCGCATTAAGTCTTAACATTAGCGCTTCATAGAAATCCAATTCTATCAGTTTCAAGTAGCACGTTTTGAAAATAGTTTAGCGCGTTGAAGCATCAGCTTAGTGCGTGGAAGCCAAACTTTAGCGCATAGGGTTTAACAGTTAGCGCATTGGTGGCCCATATTGGCACATGAACTTTTTGAACCAAGGCAAAAGCAAAATAAACTAGTTAGCGCATATCAAGGGGTAGCGTAGCGCGTGGAGTCTTTTCTCTAGTGCGTTGAGAATTTTTTTTAGTGCATCTAGTCTCTGGCTTAGCGCATGGTCAAAACTCAGAAAACCAGAGAGCAAAACAAGCCTTTCTAGAAAAAGTTTTCAATCTTCTTAAGTATCCTTTCAGGTCCAATATCAAACGTGATCACAAGAAATCAAATCAAAACACCAGAGAAATCATTTCCAAATCAAACAAGTCAGTCTTAGAACAAAAGTTGTCAAATCCAAATCTAGCTAAAGATAAGACTTTATCCTATCAAAATCAGGTATTATCATCACCTTGATCAAAAGGTCCATCATCTAAAGGATTCTATCAAACAATCATACCTAGTTTAGACTTAAGTCATCAAATCAAGTCTCCATATCGGGAGACTTTATCGATATCATTTGACACACTTTGTCGTGAGGGGGCATCTAAACCTTCATTTGATAAAAGTAGACTTAAGTTTCCGAACAAAGTATCTCAATCCAAACATCGAAGGAAAACATTTGATCATTCGTGTATGACCACTCCTCATATTTTGAGATGAACAAGTCTTTATCAAAAAACTAAGTTAAAGAAGAGACAACCTAGTCCTAAGACCCTTATCAATAGGAGTAAATTTCTCTACATCAAACTATCAAAAACATCAACTTTTATCATTCGTATGACCATTCATCATCAAACTGAGAAAAAGGAAACTCAGTCAAAGGAAATGAGTCCTAACATAAATCAAGATCACAATATCATGACTTCCCAATCTGATCCCATCTTCGATCAAGATCCCACCTGTCAAGAATCTTATGATGATCCCCTAAAATTTTGGTATTCCATCCATGATGACCCTCTTTCATCTCAAGAGCAGAGTCCCATTCAACATCCATCTCTTAAGAAAAATCATGATATTCCTTCCATATCCTCCACTATTCTAATTCAAAATCAAGAGAAAAGCACAAACTCAAATGATCCTACTCCAAGTCAAGATCAAGATCAAGGAATCTCTTCATCCTCCAAATCTATCTTAGGTCCTTTCATTCCAAAGTCAATCTCTTCATCCTCCAAATCTATCTTAGGTCCTTTCATTCCAAAGTCAATCTCTTCATCCTCTAAATCTATCTTACGTCCTTTCATTCCACAATCAAACTCTCCATCCCTTTCATCCATCTTGGGTCCTTACCTCCCTCCATCCACCAATCCATCACCTCAAACGATCCATAAGAAAGATCAACGAGGAGCACATATTTGAACTTCTTTCAACCCTCTATCTAAACATCTTTCCAAACTATTCTTCTATCATTTCCTCTATCTATTTTGGGTCCTTTTGTCCCAAAATTCAATTTTCCTCCATCTCTTCATCACTTCTCAAGTACCAACACTCATCCTGAAAACATTTCTATCTATCCTTGCACAAATCTTCAAACATTCTATCTATTATCCAACACCTCTTTTCTATCCTTCCATCCCTTTCATTCAATCCTTTGCATAAATCCTTCATCTGTGAAATAGGAATTTGTGTCATTTTGTCACATACTTGCCCATGCTCGAATCTCATGTTCAGTCCTTTTCCTAGATATCTATTCATGAAATGCTTCAGAATCCAAGGTTGTTCCTCTTTAACATTTTATTTGGTTGGGATACACACTCAATCTAGAAAAGAAACACTTATCCTATCTTGGTACCGACATCTTTTGATTACTATATCTCATACACTTAATTGATTGCTCTAAATCATTGTGATCTCTTAAATTGAAGACGTGGCTAGTGAAAAATCTAAAATCTTGCTTCAGCGCCACTATAATTATCAGACCCATGTAAGTTTCATCACTTACAAGCCAATGCAAGAAAAATAAAGAGAAAAAAAAGAAATATCAAAAGCATGAGCAAGAAAATGAATATCAAGAAAAGCAAAATGCAATGAAATGCAATATCAAAATGATTGGCTATGGGAACATGCAAGTAACTCCATCGGGGCTATGGACGCCTGGCTAGCAATGGAGCAATATTTGTGAGATTACAACGATAACCTCGTCGGGGCTATGGATGCTCGTAGGCAGCAAGGCTCTATCCAGGGTGCTTTTGAAGTCAAGGTAACTCATGTAGCTAGCCATGCTGGATTCTGAAGATTACAATGATCATATGAGCCAGAATGAACCCACTTGCACACACATGGGTAATCAAAGAACTAAGTACCTTGATCTAATTTGGGATTCTTCTTCCCTTTTGAGTCTACTTCCTAGTTGCTAGAAATGTTCAGTTGAATTTTCCAGAGGTTCCAAGTGTGGGTTGGGTCTCTATCTTTGAAAAGTTCGAGAACACTTATTCAGATGATGCTAAATGTTGTGACAATCTTACATATCACCTCTTTGCAAATGGAAACCTCTATGCTTGGGGGTAAAGTTCATCCGCTCTATTCTTCCTACCATATCTCCCATGTCCTCTAATCCATATCCCTTATCCTATCTATTCATTTCTTCTATCATTCAATTCTTTCTACAATCTTGCTTCACCTCATCCATATCCTCTAATCCATATCCCTTATCCTATCTATTCATTTCTTCTATCATCCAATTCTTTCTACAATCTTGCTTCACCTCATCCATATCCTCTAATCCATATCCCTTATCCTATCTATTCATTTCTTCTATCATCCAATTCTTTCTACAATCTTGCTTCACTCTAATCCATGTCCCTTATCCTATCTATTCATTTCTTCTATCATCCAGTGCTATCTATATCCTATCTCTATCCATATCCCCTTTTTCATCCTTGATCTTGATCAAAACTATGGACAACAAATCTATTTCCACCTCAATAGTTCAGTCATCCATTCATCCATTCCTTGTCTTGATATACATTAGGGCAACCAAATACATCTTTCTTCTAATCCAAAAAATCAAAAAACTCAAAATATCCAAAAAATCAAAAAAATCAAAATATCCAAAAACTCAAAAAAATCAAAATATCCAAAAACTCAAAAAAAATCAAAATATCCAAAAACTCAAAAAAATCAAAATATCCAAAAACTAAAAATCGACAAAATAAAAAAAAATAAAAAATAAAGCATGAACACATGGACCATCCATCAAATCAGATCAACAATAGGAAAACTCTCAAAGTCTGCAATCAAACTTATCACATGTCTTGTTAATCAATTCATTACTCAAAATCAACATCAACATCAAACATGTCTTATACAGGGATAGGTACACTCGAAACCAGACAGATCGGTCTTATACGGGGTACTCACTCTTTGAAACCAGACATTCCTATCAATCATCAAGTCTTGATAATCAATCCATCTATCAACATCAACATTAACATCAACATGTCTTATACAAGGATAGGTACACTCGAAACTAGACAGATCAGTCTTATACGGGGTACTCACTCTTTGAAACCAGACATTCTTATCAATCATCAACCAAATCATAAACAATGACATCAATCAGTATGACTGCTGGGTTTTGTTCTAGTTAGCCTTATCTTTATCAATTGATGGAAATACATGTTTCACAAATCATATTGTCCATATCATATCCACCCATCTAAGACATCACCAGAAATTCACAAATGCTTATCAATCTTAGACATACTTAGTGTAGTCACTGTCCTTGGTTTATCTGAAAGAATTATCCAAATAATATACCACCATGGCTAGGTGATCAGCATACATATCCATATCAAAGTAGTATCAACAGCAAGGGGCAAAATCCTAGCCTCATTGGGGGCATCTCGCCTTCAAGATTTTCAACATCAGACCAAAAACGTAGCAAGACAATAAGAATCAAAACAACTAACAAATGACAAATGACAATGCAAGAAGGCTAAACATCATAGACTTGAATTGATTTCAACTAAACAAAAATCTATTTGCAAGATGTTTTAATTGACAAGAATACATTCCAAATAGCATGCATGCTTACTTATGGTTGTTAATTTTTGCTTATCATATCTCCTAAGTGACTCAAGGATGTCTTACGACTAGAGAAGCAAGGAAGGAATGTGATGTTTTATTTGTCTTCTATCTATGAGTGAAGTCTTTTATCATGCAAATTTGTCCTACGAAGCAATCAGGTGGCATATCGCTGAGGACATTTCGGATTTGTATGAGACAAAGGTTAACTCTTGTCTGTTTATGCAAGCAACACTCAAGTCATCTTGGTTCAATTATACCTCAATGCTTGTGTCATCTTGCAATATCAAAATCCATGTAAGCTATACTTAGGTCATTATGGTTCAATTATACCATGATGCTTGTATCAACTTTCAACAAATCAAGGCTCGATGATGAAAACAAAGGAAGCACTGGCACTTTGATCACAATAGATGGCAACATTGAGAACGAGAATGCATATTAAGCTTTCCATTAGTTGCACATCATTATCATCTTAATCTTGCATTAAGTTCATATCATTTTAATCTTTCATTTACTTTCACATCATTATCATATCATACATCTCATTTTCAAAATATCATTCATCATTCATCATTGCATCCCTCGCATGCATATCTATCACATCATCATGGAATCTTTCTTCACTTTCATATCTTCTATCATTCTTCTAAACTATCTTCATCATTCTTCCAAACTATCCTCTATCATTCTTCCAAACTATCTTCTATCATTCTTCTAAACTATCTTCGTCATTCTTCCAAACTATCTTCTATCATTCTTCTAAACTATCTTCATCATTCTTCCAAACTATCTTCTATCATTCTTCCAAACTATCTTCTATCATGTCTTATACAGGATGTATCTTTCCTGAAACCAGATGTTTTGATAAGCTCTTATATAGGATATATCATTCCTGAAACCAGATGTTTTGATCAGCTCTTATACAGGATATATCATTCCTGAAACTAGATGTTTTGATCAGCTCTTATAGAGGATATATCGTTCCTGAAACTAGATGTTTTGATCAGCTCTTATACAGGATATATCCTTCCTGAAACTAGATGTTTTGATCAGCTCTTATATAGGATATATCATTCCTAAAACCAGATGTTTTGATCAGCTCTTATATAGGATATATCGTTCCTGAAACCAGATATTTTGATCAGCTCTTATACAGGATATATCATTCCTGAAACCAGACATTTTGATCGGTCTTATACAGGATATATCATTCCTGAAACCAGACACTCGATCATTCATGTCTTATACAAGCGGTATCATTCCTGAAACCAGATGCTCAATCATCCATATCTTATACAGGTGGTATCATTCCTGAAACCAGACGCTTAATCATTCATATCTTATATAGGCGATATCATTCCTGAAACTAGATGCTCGATCATCCATGTCTTATACAGGAGGTGTCATACCTGAAACCAGACTTGATCTTAATCTGATCAATCTTAATCTCAATCCAATCAATCTAATCAATCTTATCAAACCCATGCATGCCATCACTATCTACTCTTCTATCTTTCAAACAACATTCTTCTTCTTTCGAGAGATCATTCATGCCTTGTGTGCACGAACGATCTCCCGAGGGGGCATTATCATATCAAATATCAACATCAATTTCATACCAATTTCATATCGATATTGTTCATCAAATCTGAGGCATCATATCGACTTTTCATATCAAATCAATTCTTCATATCTAGAGCATCATCAATATCATTCATCAAATCTGGGGCATCATATCAACTTTTCATATCAAATCAATATTTTCATAACCACAACACCATATCAATCAAATTTTGACATCATATCCAATAGATTTTCTTTGAATCAACATGTGATCACACGTTAACTCAAAGAGGGGCAAAATGTAGACACCTAAAAGTTGCACAATGAATTAAGTGAATTTTATTCATTTAATTATTCTTAATTCTTCCTATTAATTAAATTAAGATTTAATTAATATACCCTTTTTCTATCTAAGCCATTTAACTAAATACCCTCTAGCCATTTTAATTAAATTTACATTTAATTAAAGATATCAATTTATCCCCTTTCCCATTTTAATTAAATCTACATTTAATTAAAATCTCATTTGCATTTAAATAAATCTAAATTTATTTATAAATCCCCCCACTTGCAAAATCCTACAAATGCAAGTTGCAACCAAATTCAATTAAATTAATTTTATTTCAATTAAATCCTATTATCCCTCCATCCACTTGCACTTTCCTACATCTCCCACTTGCATTTTTTCTAATTTCTTCTAGACCCTTCTAATCACTTCTAAATTAACCTAACCCATCTTCTAAACTTTGTCACATCCCTAAACAAAGGGAAGTCACTTCTCAAACCCTTAAAGTCTTTGATAACCATTAAAGGCTTCAAGTCTTCAACCACTTAATTTTCCAAATTCTCCCAAACCATCAATGGTTAATTCAACCCTCTTACATGGTTAGAGACTTTTTACCTAACTTAACCTTCATCCAACCCAAGGGTCTCATCAAGCCTTTAATGCTTTGACCATGATTATCTCTTAATCATTTGCCCAAGAGTTTATCCTTGGATTAACTCTTAATCCAATGGGTAATCTTAACTTAAGCTTGACCCTTACCCTCTAGATAACCATGAGGTCTTCTCAGGCATTTAATGTCTCCAACCCCTTTTCTCAACCAATCTTATGTTGACATTTGTCACCATTTCATTGGTGCCAAATGCAAACATGGATTCCCAACTTTCAATTTTGGCCCTTGTTAAGATTATCCAATCTTGACCATCCATTGCCCTATTTTCCCTATAAATAGAGCCCATTCCTTCTTCAAAAAAATCAATTCTTTGTGCATCAAACTTATAGTCTCATAATATTAAGCATATTATCTCTCTTTGATAGAATAGCATGTTAGATCATTTTGATAGCATTCCAATCTTAGATATATCATGTTAACTTCATCTTAGTATCATTTTCATACTAGTTCAAGCTTCATATCAATATCTTGCATCCTATCATCATCTAGTTTCATATCTAAATCATCACTAGGATCTTGGTTGCATTCCATTTAGATCTTAGAATCATTTTAATCTCGTTCTTTAGGTTGTCATCTTAAAGAATCAAGTGCTCTTCCAAGCTGAGAGCCACCTTGAATCTTGAAGATCCTTGGAGATAGAGGAGCATGGAATGATATTAAAGAGTTTAGATTCTTTTTAACTTGCTTTGTTTGGATTTCTAACCTCTAATGCAATGTTTCATGTATGTGTTTGAATTGTTTTCTCCTCTTGCAGGTTGATACCACATTTTTGACATACAGGATGTAGTAGACATTTCCATGTGACCTAGCGATAGTTTTTAGGGTAGAGCCATGCTGCGTGATGATGTGATGCAGGTTGATGTCGAGGTGCACACTGCCATGCCATGTGGGTAGTGTGACTATGTCGCACCACATGATGAGCTACTACGCTAGCTAGACGATTGTTCCTTCCTTCCTCATTGGTGGTTAGATTCTAGTCACATAGTGATGTTATGTGCAATTGTGATATTTTTTCTTTTAATTTTATTTCTTTGTGGGCCAGCAATTTATTTTATTTTGACTTTGAAGGTTAAGCCACAATCTTGTGATCTTTTACATACTTGATTTGGTGTTGCAAATTCTAGATTATTTTATTGTCTTACTGTTGGAATTGGTAATTTATTATCTTTATTCTTTTGTACTTTGGTGGCTAAACTAATTTGTCCTTATTGTTTTTGTATGCTAGTCTTGTGTTTAAATGTGAAATTTCTCTCCAAGGACGTATGAGACGGTCTTGGTTGAGTGTGTACGAGGAAGTAGACGTAAGGAACCTTGAGGATGGGGGTGTGTGAGGCTATGATGCAGCTAGTATCCACTACCTACCTATGTGTGGTGACTATCTCTTGGAGGCTAACCACCTAACTCAACAAGGGATGTTCACGAAGGTCTTGTATGGAAGGTAGCACCACTATGGTGTGTCCTAGCACCATCAAGCCTTTGAGTGAGATGTTGGATATTTATGAACATATTATTATTCTGAGATCAGACATAGAGATGCTAATCGTGCATGTTATCTTTGACCGAGCATTAGACATGGTCACATGTGGCCTTTTGTGTTGTGCATTCTAGTTATGTGGATGATTATTATGTGTAATCATGGAGTAAATTGTGTTAACTTGTCACTATGTTATGAGACATAGTCTTTGGAAAGGTTTTTATATGCCTGACAAGTGTAAACAATTGAGTTATTTATGTTTCTCTTATTTCATGAAAGTTAACTTGGTTGTAGAATTTGATATTTGAAACTAGTTCTATGTGATAAAGTTTTATGAAAAAAGATGTATTGGTTAAAGAAATTGATCATGATGGCATGTTTTTCTTGTCATGTTTGATAGATGAGTATATTAATTGTTTCTTACCTCTTTTAATGCTTTAATTTGGTGTAATGAAAGGAAGAAAATTCTTGTTTCTCTGCTATGATTGTGGATAATTCCTAGAATATTTTAAGCAGTGTATGGTTTTAGATATATCTTGAGAAAGGATAATGACATTCGTAGAGGAATTAGAAATAATGTTCAATTGTTGAGAAAATATTTATATGTGCAAATTAATAGTTGTGAAATGAGTTTCAGGGCTAATACGTGTTGCATGATTTTTGCTTAGCCTTATGACTTTCGGGAGTAAGTCAGAGCTTTGGGGGGGAGGATGTAGTACCCCTACCCTAGACAGCTTTGTAAAATTGGTTTGACCTTGGTTGACTTTTTATGTGGCAATCTTGAATGGTTGAATTACCATTAGGTAATGTTTAGTCAGATATTATGATTATTGTGAGTATCTGTTAATGTGCTTTCACATTGATTCTTATGTAAGTTTAAACTGTTTTCCTGATTCTTGTTATTAATCTCGAGCTAACTTCTTCATTAAATATATATATATATATATATATACTTGTCTGACTCTTAGTTGCAGGAGATTGCAGGTACAGTACTGCCTAGGTGTAAGGTTCGTCTTCACCTGGATTCGCAGGGTTGAGTATACCTCTTTCATCCTTAGAATTTGGGTTAGGTGGTCGTAAAACCTTCAGTTTACCCTAGTCATACTCAAATGAGCATCGCTTGTGTTCCATTAGTTTTCTTTTCATTTGGGTTTGCGGGTTGGGTAATTGGTTGGCTTACTTGGTTTGCATGCTTGGCATGTGGTAAATAGAGTATTTAACCCTAAGTATTTATTTTGATTTAATGTGTTCATTTACCTATTAGTAATTGAGGAATTAAAATAAATAGGTTCCTTTTAGGTGATTAATCATTAATTAAAAAGATCGCTCTATTTATTTTTGTAGCGAGTTTAATTTAATGGTTAATTTTAAATAACGAATTTATTTAGTTTATGCATTTTAAAAAGGAAAGATTTAAATTTATTTGAAATAGAAATAATTTAATCTCTTTTGCTTTTTGGAATAGAAAGATTAATTTTAATTGTTTAAGAAAATCAATTTTGATTAGAAAAGTGAGTTTTATTCATACTTATTTTACATAGTGTGTAAGATTGATTTTGATAATTTAATCTAATTACAAATATTTTACCCTCATTAATATTGTGAAATGCAAATATTAGCTTTGTTAATTAAAAATTAAATGAGGGAGAAAAGCATTTCTTTTAATTAACTAAATTTATAATCTCAATGCATAAACAATTCAACTATGAGATAATTCCATAAACTTAATTAATTAATTAATTAAATTAAGTTGCACGCTGCATGATATTAGAAATATATTTTTATTTAAATTTTAGTGGAAAAATAAATTAGATTAATCATATTTATTGTTCCTAGAATTTTAAATAAATAAATAAAAGAATAAATTTAAAAAAAAAATGAATAAAAGAATTAATTGGAATTAAAGTATTGTTTTAATTCTTTATTTAGAAAATTAATTAATTTGCATGAGAAAAGAAAAGAAAGAATAATGATTTTTAATTATTGCATGTTAGCTTGTCTTTTGTTATAAAATTAGAAAATCAAATCAAATTACTTTTATTCTAAAGTTAGGTTTTTGAGAAAAGCTATTGAACCTAGAATTTTAGTTTAAATAGGGAATAGGTCTTTATTTTAGATACATAGGAAATAGGTCAAGGATTTAGGTGAAGAAATTTATTGGAAGCTTGTGGAAAAGATTAGGCCTCTTCTACAGAATTCTTCCAGGAAAGCAATACCAGGTGGGGTGGCTTCTTTGATTGTTGATTTTTAGAAAATAATTCTATTTTTTCCCATTTCTCTCTGAATGATGTGTGTGTAAATTATTGTCAAACCCAAAACCCTCTTCTGGTGAATTTGAGTTTTGTTTTAAAAATTCATGCTTGATGTGTATTTCTAGTTTATGGGAAGAATGTAATTTTAGGAAAATTAGGAAAATTATTATAGAAAATTTGTCAAGATTTTATGATGCATGGAGAGTTGCAAGATTGGTGAAAAAGGGTATTTATCTAAGAAATTAACTTCTCTCGTTTGATTTTTAGTTACGATAGTTTTGTTTATTTAAGGAATCTCTATGAAATGGTTTTTATTACCTTAAGAAAATAAATTTAATTATACATTAAATTTATTTCGGTTAATTAAATAAATAAATAAATATATATATGAAAGATTAAATTATGTGAAAATGGAATTATTGGAAGAATATTGTTTTTGTTGAAATTAATGTTAAAATTTTTATTTAAAAATACATTAAAATATATATATATATATATATATAAAAATTAATTTATTAATTTTTTTGTGGGGAGGCATTGCCTCTACCCACGCGGCACTACCCATGGTAGTGGCTACTACCATAGGGCAACAACGCTACCCAAAGGTAGCGGCTGCTGCCTTAGGGCAATAACACTACCCATAGGTAGCGTGTGCTACCATAGGGCAGCAACGCTACCCAAGGGTAGCGTTGACTACCATATGGTAGCAACACTACCTTAGGGTAGTTATTTTAGAGTTTAAATGTAATTTTTAATTTTTCTAAATTTTATTTATTATTTTATTTGTTATTTAGTTTTTTTTAATAAAAATAAATTAAAAAAATAATAAATAAATAATATTAAAATAATTATAATGTGTTAATATATATATATGTGTATTTAAATAGATATATATGTATATATATATATAGTTGTTTAATTTTTATTTGTCAATTTAAAGATTTTTGTTATATGAATAAAGAATTTAGAATTTTGTAATTTTAGAAAAAAAGAAAAAAAGCTTATAATTTTAAATTCGATATTCTTATTGGAAATATATTAGGAGTTTAATTCATATGTAAATTTATTTATCTTTTTTGGACAAATGACAAGATGGATTTATTAATATAGTTGTATTTCCTTGTCTTCTGGAAAAATCTATTTAATTATGTTCTTGATTGTTTAAAGAAAAGTTTGCCTATAATAGGATCTTGTGTAGATGGTGTTATCAGTCAAGTTTAATTTTATTGCAATTATGGTTGAGTTGTTATTGTGTCCTATGTTGATATATTTGTTTGGACCCTGTTGTTGGATGATTTGGGGTACCTGTTTATGTCTTCTGTTTCTAGTTTGGTTGTTGCCTTGTGATGGTGTTTTGACTGGTCTTGTTTTGTATGTGAATGTCAAGTGTTGACTTGTGGTTGACCATAGCGGGTCAGGTCTCTAGTTAGAGTATTTTTGGGCAGTGGACCTTGTATCAGTTTAAATGTGTTCAATTGGATCCGTTTGTATGTAGGGATTATTGATGTAATTATTGACCGATATGGTCGGTTGTTTAATGGTATGATTCACCTCAGTGGAAGGAATGTAAATGATGTGGAACTTATGTACCCTTAACTAATTTAAATGAACAGAGGGGTCTTGCAGTTGAGCAGACCCAGAGATGTAGCCCTCTAGGGGTGAACTCCGAGATCACTTTGGTGTTATGTGTTGCTTTTGTACTTATGTTTTCTTTTTCAGTTTTAGCATGCATGAATGACATTATGTTAGAATGTATGAAGTGGATTAGATGAAATTAATTGTAAATGCATGTCTTTTAAATGTACTAAATTGGATCATGAAAGAATGTAGTTTGGAATAATGGAATATATTTAGGAAATTAAGTATGCATGGAAAGATCTCATTAGTTATGGTGAAATTCAAGTGTGTTATTAATTAGATGTGTGACTTAAATTTTAATAAGAAAAATATGAACGAAAGGTATGATTAAATTGTAATTCTAATGGATGAACTTCATTTGGGTTATTTACATTTTCAATCTTGATACTAGCTATATTTTAACCTTAATGGATGTATTCATATGTTACCTATGATTTAGTCTTAATGAAAGAAATTATTCTTTGTATAAGTATTATCTTGTCTTGAGTTAAGTTAAATTTGGAATAAAGTAACCGCGTTGGGAAACTCTTTAGGTGTTAGTTGATGTCTTCCGCTGTATAATTTGTTATTTGATATCTCGTTGTATCATTAGGTTGTGTTTAACTTTAAAAAAAAAAAAATTATTGCACTCCATTCGTGTGTTTTAGCTTAATCCCTTCGGGGTTTCCTGGTAGGGCATTACACTCCGACTCTGCTAATCATCCTTTCCTTATCATAGCTCAAACTTCTGATCTTATCAAGTAGAGATATAACCTAATTTTCATGAATTTTAAATGAATTTTGCAAAGGATCAACTAGCCGAGTGATGCTTTCCAACTCATCCTTGAATTCCTGGGACTTATTTTCAATATCATAAGTAAATTTGCTTCGAGATAAACATGATTTATATAAATTACCACCTTCAATTATTACATCCTTCATGCTTCTTATACAGTCTTCTAATGTGGCTCTATCATTGAAAATCATCTTTCACAAAGTGTCATGTCTTTTGGTACTAATATCATTTTTTGTTTTCACCTCTACAACCTTCTCAAAAGATTCAAAATGGGAACCAACATAATTAATCAAACTCTTCAGATTGCTGGATAGGGAAATAGATGGATCTTTCTAAAATGATGGCATAATGTTCTCCAAAATGACCGATGCCATTCTCAATAAAAAACTATCCTTGGTGTGAGACTTCAATAGATCCTCACAAGACTTTGCCTGTGCAAAAGATGCAAGTTGAAGATTTTGAATGGGAGACAAGGAGGCAAGATTTATTGGTCCTTGAATGAATTCAAGATCATCTATTGTTTTTCCCTTTATTTCTTCAGTAGTGTCTCTTCCTTCAGGCTTAACTTAAAATTTACCTTTGGCTTGCACCTTATCTGATTCAACATTCTCCATATGTGCTTTCAGATAATCTACTGGAGGAATATCAGACATATCTCCTATATCAACTCTTGTACTCTCTGATTTATCTGCAACTTCTTCAACCTTATCCTCTCCTAGTTCGACAAATTGCACATCCAAAACTTCAATCTATACTTCTGAAATGGAAGTATTTATTGGAATCTAAGAACACTAAGAGGGGGGGGGGGTTAAATCAGTGTTCTACCAGAATGATCAATTTTAACCTTATTGAAACATGCATTCACCAATCAGTATATCAATACATATAAGATTGAAAGAAGTAAAGAAAATAATAAGCCAAAATCACAAATAAATACCATAACACAAAGAATTATACGTGGAAAACCTCAAAGAGGAAAAACCATGGTGGGATCTGTGACCCACAATATCAATTCATTGGCCATATGAAGAGATATTACAAAATATAGGAGCCTGCACTTGCAAGAAGGCTTACAGCCTAGAGAACACTGCTCAATCACAAAAGGATCCTCACTGACTACATACAAATCCAGACTACAATCCAAAGAAATGAGTGAACTATAAAGATAACATCTCCTATGCCTGAATATAGTTTCGATTAAGCTCTGTTTGAAACCCTAAACCCTTACTGGAATACCCCTTACATAAATGTCCTCACATACATGATCTCTCTCATATATCTCACATCTCTATTACATTCCATAACCTTACATATTATAAAATGATCTAATCAACTGACCTATATACCCTTACAAACTTTCATGCCTTATGTTGACTTACAAAGATAATTACAATATTAATATTTATGTTAGTTCAATAACATATATACATAAATATAAAAAATCAATTGCCAATGCCGAATCTCCCAAAATGATGTCGGCCTCCAATACCAATAACTTGTATGTAAACCATGTCGGCTTGCAATGTCAGTACCCAAAGAATTCCTTCCAATTGGTGAAGATACCTGCCAGTGCTGATAATCAATCAAACCAAAATATGAAGCCAAAACATGTTGCCATCAATGACAACATATTGAAACCAATCAAATGAGTGTCAATTGCAAATAATCTCCTCCTTTGGCATTGATGGCAACACTCATGTGAAAAATGATCATGGTTTCCATCTATCGGTTTCATCCTGAGCCTGCTCCCCCTAAGCTAAATATCCATCTGAGATCATGAACAATACAAAATACTCCATACCTCCATATCTCCTAAATATTTTTAACCTATACTCCCCCTTTGACATCAATGCCAAAAATAACAAAAACTAGGACGAAGAATGAAAGACTGTACAAAGAATATCCCAAATTACCTTACCAGAGCTGAATATATTTGAAAATTTCCAGATAAGCCTTCTCCAAAATCTCTAGATAGGTATCCCAACCTAATTTGAGTGTGCCAGAAATAGATATAAGTCCATTAAGAATATGGGCATATGACTCTTTCTCATTATGCTCTGTCGGTGTGGGCTTACCAGCCATATCAATACACTCCTTATGTACACTTAATGAATCCAACCAAAGACTCACCAATCCTCTAAGACCTCTAGCTCTCCTTATGATTTTATGTTTTTCCCTCACAAGAGATGAAACCTAGGCTTCCAAAACCAAAATCTGACCATCAATAGATGTAGTCAAAGAATGTGCACCATCAAAAGAATTGACTATACCTACAATCTTCTCCCAAATATCCTCGATCCCTTTATTTGTCTCAACTGTAAGTAAACCTTTGTTACAAAATACTCTATAAATATTAGTACATTGCCTTAATGCATTATCAATAAAATTCAACTTATCATTAATATCCTTCTTCTCCGACATAATCATCTGATCAAATGTTGCTCTCTTAGCCTATGTAAACCTCTCTAGTGCCTATCGGTTTGATATCTGCTGTAAAGATTGGAAGTCCTTTGAAATGTGCTCTATGAATATCTTAAGCTTGCCGGATAGGCTTGCTTCTTTGTCAAATTTGCACTTCGGGATAAGTCTATGCAAAATTGGGATAGACTGATCAATAACTCCTTTGACCATAGATCCTTCCTTCATCATCTTCTATGCAACCATCATCATGAGCTCAGTAGAACTCATCTCAGTTATGCTTTTCTTTTCAACCTATGAGGTGTTAATTGACAATAATAATGGGCTCACTATCTGTTCCCTGCCGGATTCCTCTTTCTTCTCCTTTGATGGTTTATCAATTTTTATAGCTTCCTCTCTTATACCAGCGACTTCACCACTTGGTGCAGTATCAGTTAATGTCAGTTTCTCCTTAGGAGCTGTATCCTCAACTTGTACATTCTGATCCAGAGGACTAATATCCTCAACATTAGTAACCTATACACTTGCAACCTTTACACTCTCTAATTCTACTAGTATCTCAACATTTTCTTGTACATTAGTTTCTACCAGGGACTCTATATCCAATATTTTAATATTTTTCAAAATTGTAGATGTGGTTCCCATTATACCTTTACCTTTCCCTTCAACTGAGATGTCTGTAGTATCAGTTTTAGTTTTTGATGAAGTATAAAAACCAAGATTTGCTACAAAGAATTGAACCCATGCCTTGTGGGTCTCCTTGAAAATCTCATTAACCCTACCTAACATAATACTTAATATCGTGTTCTTGCTGTGAAAGATTTTTCTGTTTGGAACCTCAAGTGTCTAGTCCAACTCCTCGAGAGTAATAGAAGCACAAATAGAGAACAACCCCTGAATCTTTATATGCTTGTCCTCCTCCATTGCTGATAATATTCTAGCATCTAATTTTTCATATAACTATGCCGATATTTGATTTTCAGTTTCTAACAAGGCTTTCTTATATATATCCAAATATAGTAAAACTACTCCATCAACTTCTCTATGTTCATCATCATCCAAATGCTCATAATGAAATTGCACATTCTTCAACATACCATCCTTAGTTATTTCATCAACCAATTCTGCACAAGTCTTGGTTGGAATAATAGGTACATTACTAGATACAAGTGCAAGATCAATGTCATCCATCTTCTTTCTTCTTCCAATACTGGATGGGGCAGAAGGTGTTTCTTTAGGAGCTTTCTTCTATGTCGATACCTTGATAGTAACTTTCCTAACTAGTTTCTTCTTTTCTTCCACCTTAGTCTCTTTAGTTTCTTCCTTAATACCCTCTTGAATGCTAAGGGTGTGTCATCATCAGATCCAACTACTGATGGAATAGACTCAATAAAAATCTTTGGTTCTTTCCTCTTCCTTCCTTTTTCTGGAACAACATCAATTAATACTTTTATATCCTATGAAACCTATTCCACAAACTTTCTTGCCTTGACCTGTTGCTTCTCCCTCTTCTTCCAGTTATACTCAGTTTCAACCTCTTTCTTTTTTTGCTTAGCAGTACCAAAGGATTTCTCAGCTTCATCAATAGGTGCATCAATTAACAACTATGCATAAGCATCTAGAATCTGTGAATCAACTTCATAACCCATTTCCTCAATCCAAATATTCTGGGGTGTGACAACTTCCATTAGAGTTTCATCTTTCTTAACCATGAAGCATATCTCAGTTAAGTATTTCTCAACAATTTTCTTTGGAATCCTCTCCCTAGAATTCATAGCCTTCTAGAATGCCTTAAAGTAACCGCATAATTTGTCATCTCTCTAACTAACCAAACTGGCAATGGATTGTTTTAGTTGCCTTCATACCAAAATATCAAATGCCCATTGTCTCTTCCCAAAACTGAGAGTTTCATTAATGAAAAACAACATCAAACAGACAATAAGATTTCCATACCGGAATCTTCCCTTCTTCTCTCCTTTGATCTTCCCTAGGTTAATTAACAGTTCATCTAACATCCATCCACAGAGATCTAACTTTGTATTCTCCCTCATCATCTTATGTGCTACATAAATGTAGGAGCTAGAAATAGAATTTAGATGGTTTGATTGATTACCTTGTAACCAATAATCATACTTTCGAATATGATATCTCTACTAGTGATAGTGCTAACCCTCATTGATCACTTTTCTGATGTTGCGCCGATGATTTTGTTGACCTAATCATTTAAAACCTTCTTCTATGGACGTTGTCCAACCTGCAGTAAATTGGTGATTTCCATGATGGCCTCCTTTGAGATTTTATATGGTCTATCCAACTAGATGAATTCTCCATGTACTCTGCTCAAAATATATCTAACAATCCCATCTTCAAATTTCAGAATATCCAGAATGCCGGTAAACCCTAGATCCCCAGTATGTTGATATTCAGGCTTAATGTTTTGAGAATCTTCCATTAACTCACTCATATACATGCTCTTAACATCACTCATTCCCAAATCCTCAATATGATAGTGAATGTAAGCTCTGACATCTTCAACATATATGACTCCTTCCAGGACATGGGAAAATATGCCAACTAAATCATCCAAAGTGGCTAAATGCGGACATCATTTGAAAATCGGCCTAGGAAGGTCCTTGACCTCAACAATAGTAGGATTTGCAATAAAAGTAGGTACATAGGATGATCCCACTTCCATGATGAAAGATAAATACCTATGAAGTAGTTGTTGGTGAAAAACCCTAAATAACTCTTCCAATCGCTGGTGAAATCATTCAAGAAGATATCACTCACATTGAATTGCCTTAGATTTGCTCTGAATCACTTTGAATGTAAAATGATTAGAAGTGAAGTGAATGCAACCTTTTAAACCTCCAAGAAACCCTAATCCATCATTGATATGAATGACTTCCAGTGAAAGATATCAGATCTTGATCAAACATCTCCATGCCGAATAAGCATCTCCAATGTCTAGAACATCTTCTAGAACCTCTTCCCAGGGCATAAGAAGTATTGACATGAATTTTACCTACCCCTAAGGCATCTACCTTAGTTACCAAATGAGCTTCCTACTGATGCAGGAGCAACCTCCTCTGTTGGTTGAGTAACCAAAGCATTTCCATCTGCTGATTGATCTTTTGACTTCTTGACCCATTTCTTGATATGTTCTTTTCGGATTTCATTAACCTTCTCTTTTCATTTCTCATTTGATCCTTCATTGTTAATTGGTGGATTTATGCTTCTATAGAACCTAGCTATGTGTCCAACCTCATTGCATGCATAACATGTAACATTTTTCTTTTGAAATGCTTTTCTAAAACTGGTATAATTGCTTGACCCACACTGATTAGCCATATGTCCAAATTTTCCACATGCATGACATTTAATATTCATTCTGTAATCTTCTATCTTAAGACAATACTTATTGCATTTAGAATATTGACTAGGAGCAGAGTTACAGTTCTGATTTGCTCTATTTCTACATTGCCTAGCCATGTGACCAAATTTATTACAAACAAAGCATCTACCATTAAATTTATAAGCATTAAACTGCCTTAACGGTGCCTTATGGTTTTGATCGTCATTTTCAGTACTGGAACTCTGTCCTTGTTCAAATCCAAGTTCATTGGATTCTCCATTTTGTCTTTGACTTTTCAATAACTCATCAAGTTGTGCTGAATTAACCTTGAATTTTCTTTATACTCACTTGCAATAGTCAGATCATCTCTCAAAATTATCATTTGTCTCTCAATTTCTTGTTCATTACTCAAGGATTGTACTAAATCAGTTCTCAAAATCTCATTCTCATGAACTAATTGGGAGCATTCTTCAAATTTGTCTTTTAGAGATATAGAAAGATTTTCTTCCTTCTTCTTCCGATCCTCAATCTCCTTTGACATCCTCATAGTTAAGGCTTGCATTTCAACACTCATGACCACGTTCTCCTGACTCAGCTTTTGACATCTCTCATTAAGGGCATCCTTCTCTTCATTATCCTTATTGTGCAAAAGTTTCCTTCCTCCTAGCTTGAACAAATGACAGCCTCTCCTATAGGACAAGAATGAATTTGTGAGAGAATTCAATTCATCTTGTAACTTCAAGTTCTTCATCCTTTCAGCATCATAATCTTTAAGTGCTACCTCAATTTGCTTCTCCAAACTCATATCCATGGATTCTGGATTCAGGATCTTCCTCAAGCTATTAAACTTCCTCCAAGGCACAAGGCTCTGATACCAATGGTTGGTCCAAGAGCACTGAGAGGGGGGTGAATCAGTGTTCTATCAGAATGATCAATTTTAACCTTATTGAAACATGCATTCACCAATCAGTATACTGGTACATCTAAGATTGAAAGAAGTAAAGAAAATAATAAGCCAATCACACAAATGAATACCATAACACAGAGAATTATTCATGGAAAACTTCAAAGAGGAAAAACCATGGTGGGATTTGTGACCCACAATATCAATTCCCTTTCCATATGAAGAGATATTACAAAATATAGGGGCCTGCACTTGCAGGAAGGCTTATAGCCTAGAGCACACTGCTCAGTCAAAAAAGGAGCCTCACTGACTACATACAAATCTAGACTACAATCTAGAGAAATGAGTGAACTACAAAGATAAAATCTCCTATGCCTAAATACAGTTCCAGTTAAGCTTTGTCTGATCCGGTCTGAAACCCTAAACCCTTACCAGAATACCCCTTACATAAATGTCCTCACATACATCATCTCTCTCATATATCTCGCATCTCTATTACATTCCATAACCTTACATATTTTAAAATGATCTAATCAACTGACCTATATAACCTTACAAACTTTCATGCTTTATGTCGGCTTACATAGATAATTACAATATGAATATTCATGTTGGCTCAATAACATATATACATAAATATCAAAATCAATTGCCGATGTTGGATCTCCCAAAATGATGTCGGCCTCCAATACAAAGGCATAATGGAGATTCCAGTGGACTTGGATTTGAACAAGGATAGAGTTTTGGTACTGCAAATGAAGATCAAAACCATAAGGCACCAGTAAGGTAGTTTAATGCTTATAGATTTAATGGTATATGTTTTTCTTGTAATAAATTTGGTCACATGGCCAGGGAATGTAGAAATAGAGAAAATCAGAATAATAATTTTGTTGCCGGTCAATGTTCTAAATGCAATAAGTATCCAGTCATAAGACAAAAGATTGCAGAATGAATGTAAAATGTTATGCATGTGGAAAATTTGGACATATGGCTAATCAATGCAGGTCAATAAATTATACCAGTTTTAAGAAAGTAATTCAAAAGAACAGTGTTACACGTTATGCATGTAATGAGGTTGGACATATTGCTAAATTATGTAGAAGCAAAAATTCACCAGTTGGTAATGGAGGATCAAATGAGAAAGGGAAAGAAAAGGTTAATGAAATCTGGCAAGATCATACCCAGAGATGGGTCAGGAAGTTAGAAGAACAACCAATAGATGGTAATGCACTGGTTACTTATCCGACAGAGGAAGTTGCTCCTACACTAATAGGAAGCTCATCTGGTAACTAAGATAGATGCCTTAGGGGTAGGTAAAATTCATGACGATATTGCATAAGCCTTGGGAAGAGGTTCTGGAAGATGTTCCACACTTTGGAGATGCTTATCCGGTACAGTGATGTTGTATCGAGAACTGAGATCTTCCACCAAAAGACATTGATGTCAATGAAAGATTAGGGTTTTTTCTTTTTTCTTGGAGGATAAAAGGTTGAATCTATTTCATTTTTTATCACCTTGCATTAAGAGAGATTGGGAGTGATTCAGAGAGATTAAAGGTGATTTAGTGTGATTAGATATCTTCTTGAGCAATTTCACCAATGATTGGAAGAGGTCTTTAGGGTTTTTTCACCGGCAGTGATTCATAGGTATTTATCTTTAATCATGGAAGCGGGATCATCATCTATACCTGTTGGTCCCTACTGGTGACTGAGAGGGGGGGTGAATCAGTTACCTACTGATTATATAAAATTAAAAACCTTTTACTCAAGTCTGCACTAACTTAATATTCATCAATACAAACAATTAATGTAGGAGAACATGCATGCATGAAAAGATACACAATAACACAAAGAATTGTCTCGTAGAAACCCAAATGGGAGAAAACCATGGTGTGAGTTGATGCTCACAAAATTTGTACTCTTTTGGAGCACGCCCTATAAGGAGCCATCCTTGTTAGGAGATTATAAAGACACTGTTAGGTACCACCTAGTTAAGGGATTTTCTTTAAGGCCTATTAGAGCCTTTACCCTATTAGAGGTAGACTTATTAAAGGACTTAGGATCATCAATTAAGATGTCACCCAGTTAAGGAATTTTATAAAGGGACCAGTTAAAGTCCACTCGGTTAAGGGATTTTGAGTTGAAATGGTTAGAAAGCAACAATAAGTTGATCTTCTAGGATAACTATTGATATCTTGATCAGATCACAATGAATCTCATACTCTGTTTACACTGATTGTGTCTGCTCTACACTACACTGGTTCTCTGCTCATACCCTCGGCTCTGCACTTTATCGGTTCCTTGCCCATACCCTTGACTCTGCACTCTGCTGGTCTAATTCACACATACTTTTCTCTGCTAAATCACTTAGCACTTCCTCACTCTTTACTCTACACTTTGGATCGCCTCTCACAAGATTTGCACTTTGCAAATTTTTTAGATCAAAATGTTTTGTATGAACTCAAAACACTTTATACTCTTTCTGTCATCACCTTTAGGGGTTTCCTTAATTAATGTAATCATAGATCTTGATAGATTTCAAATTCAAATCTTCCCGCTCTTTCTCTATGTACCTTGCAACAATTCCACCAACTACTCATCCAAATCTGCCACTGCATCCCCCAAAAATAGCGACTTCTAGGTCGAGTTCAGTCTTTTAAATGTGAACTAGAAAATCAACAAGTAATGATGGCTTAACTGCATGATGACTGAGGTTGACTTCACCAACCTTTAGTTTGGCATTAGCACAAACTCACCAACTCACCTTTTTCCATCGTAATTGTGTAACCGATCACCGCTCTGAGATTTACGGTGACCACCTATCTTCCTTTTGCTTCATCAGTCTACTTGTATATCATTGGGCTCTTCACTACCAGTTCATCCTTTGATACTGGTTCATAGTACTTCCATCAAGCCTCTTTTCCTATTTTCCAATGAGGTATTGGTTTGCATAGTGTTAGACAGTTCAGATAACCGGAAGACAACTGAGAGGGGGGGTGAATTAGTTGTCACAGATGACAGGAACATTTAAAAATAAAAAAATTTAATACTGGAACCCAAAAAAATGATACCAGAATAGCAGTTAATCCAATTAAGCATAAACAGTAATCACAGAATAAAAGCCATCCACACAACACCAATATTTGTACATGGAAAATCTGGTAAAGGGAAAAACCATGGTGGGGAGCCTACCCACAATTAGATAATACTTCTATAGTATGTGAATTACAATGAAGGGGCCTACACTTGCAAGAATGCTAATAGCCTAGAGCATATTTATCATCACAAAAGGAGCCTCACTGACTACATAGAAATCCAGACAACAATCCAAAGAAGTGTTGAACTGCAAAATATAACATATCCTATGCCAGAGTATAGTTCCGATTAATCTCAATACTGGAGGACTAAATCCTCTTACATAAACCCAATTTGATCTCTAATGATCGATCAAATCCTCTGCCTGAATGATATTACATTATTCACACATTACATTCCTTGACCATGACCTCTTACATTAACCATGATGATATAGAATGAGATCTTATATCTATTTATACAAACCCTCAACCATAAATAATCAGGTTGGCCACCAGACAATAAATGAATTACATAATTACAAACCATGTCGGCCTTAGACCAAGAAAGTAATATCAACACATAAGACATCTTGAAAATACATCAATAGGTCCTATCCACACATTACATTAAAGTTGTTCCATAACCTAGATCAACTAGGACCATGTATAGGTCCACATACTTCAACAATGATCTCCAAATGCCAAGTCTCGAATATGATCACCAACATCATCCTAAAACTCCATCAGAAGCTGCACCAACACCACTTATATAATTCATCAAATATCTCCACTAAAAGCTCTGCTGGTGAAACCCTTGCCAAAACTAGAAACCAATCTTCTAAGCAAGCAGGATAGAATCCAATCACCAGACCAAAACCAACTAACCAAATATGAGTATGAGTATCATGAATAAGACAATTTCATCACTAGACTATACCAAAGCCTATGGGATCATGTCGGATCCAAGTTAACTAGAAACCACTCATCTTACCGGGACCAGAAGGGTGCCAGTAAAGCATCCAAACAACTAGTGTTGACATCAATGACAAAAAAACAATGCAACACATAATCAATTCCACCAAATGGCCAAAAATCTCCCCCTTTGGCATTGATGGCAACACTAGATGTGAAAAACATCTAAGTATCAAGAAATACCAAACAAGTCTCCCCCTATGGAAGACAACCAAAAATCACCTGCATATAGCTTTGAATATCAATATCTCTCCCCCTTTGACATTTGCTTTCTCACATTACTATCAGTCCCCCTTTGACATCAATGCCAGAATTCTGATAGAAATATCAAAGAAAAAATATAAGACTCTGAATCTAAAAGCTGACTACTCCCCCTGAGTAGTAGCATCCCACATCAGTGTCAGAATGAATAGTATCTCAGATAATGCATGGCGTACTGATGCCAAACCGCATCAATCAAGTCTCTACGAGAGGGGCAGAAACTCCCAATCTGTCTCTCAAGTACTCAAATGATTCCTTGGATAATGGTTTAGTGAAAATATCTGCAATTTGTTCTTTAGTGTTCATATAAATTAGTCTAACTTTGTTTGCTTCCACCTTCTCCTTCAAAAAGTTATACTTGATAGATATGTGCTTTATCTTAGAATGAAATACCAAATTATATGATATATCAATAGCAGCACAATTATCACAATGAATAACTACTAGTGCATCACAATCCACCTTTATATCCTTCAACATTTTCTTCATCCATAAAACTTGTATAAAATTAGTAGCAACAACAACATACTCAACTTCAATAGTAGATAGAGAAGTACATGACTGTTTCTTGCTAACCCATGAAACCAACTTCTTTCCAAGAAAGAAAACTCCATCGGAAGTACTTTTTCGGTCATCAACATCTCTATCCCAATCAACATCTGTATATGCACGTAAAGTAAAGTTATCATCCTTAGGGTACCATAAGCCATATTTTGATGTACCTTGCAAGTATCTAAAAATACTTTTCACCTCCATCTCATGATTTTCTCTAGGATCACTCTGAAATCTTGAAATAATACAAACACATTCATAATATCAGGCCTAGTCTGAGTTAAATAGAGCAGACCTCCAATCAAAGATTTGTATCTTGTAGGATTTACCGGTGTAGAAACATCTTTTCTTGTCAATTTCTCACTTGTAACCATAGGTGTACTTACCGGTTTAGAATCTCCCATACCAAATTTCTTCAACAATTCCTTAGCACATTTAGTTTGACAGATAAAAATACCTTTGTCATTCTGAGTAATCTACAAACCTAAGAAAAATTTCATCTCACCAATCATAGATATCTCAAATTCTTTCTCCATAATCTTAGAAAATTCTATGCATAACTTATCTTCACCTCCAAAAGTAATGTCATCAACAAATACTTCAACAATCAGTATATCATCATTAGTGATTTTATAATATAAATTACTATTAGCACTACCCTTAGTAAAACCAAGCTTCAAAAGGTATTTATCCAATCTTGCATACCAAGCTCTAGGTGCTTGTTTTAATCCATATAAAGCTTTCCTTAACCTGGAAACAATATCTATATCATTTGATAGTTAAAAACCATTAGGTTATTCAATATAAACTTCCTAATCAAGATCCCCATTCAAAAATGCACATTTAACATCCATCTAATAAACCTTGTAGTTTTTATAAGCAACATAGGCAAGAAATAATCTTACAATGTCAATCCTAGCTATAGGTGCAAAAGTCTCTCCATAATCAATTCCTTCCTTATGAAAATATCCTCTACAAACCAATCTATCCTAATTCCTTATAACTTCACCATTCAATTTATTCCTAGAAACCCATTTAGTTCCAATAACATTTTTATTTTTAAGCTGAGGAACCAAAGTCCATGTGTTATTTTTCTCAATCTGATCTAATTCTTCTTCTATATCTTTTAACCGGTGTTCATTTTTACATACCCCAATTACTGATATTGGTTTAACTTGGGAAATTAAACATACCTCATTAGTTTCCAGTCTTCTTCTTTTCATTTTTCCATTGCTCTTATCCCCAATGATTTGATCTTCAGAATGATTCAGTCTCACATACCTAGCAGTCTTCTAACTCTTTGTTCCTCTTAGTTGTTCTCCATTTACTGTAGAATTATCTGATGTTTCCCAAGTAACTAGTTCAACTCTCTGTTTCAGTAAAAGTGCTACCGATTCAGATATAATTATTTTCACTACTGGTTCCTTCTCATAAACTCTGATTTGACTTCTGTTCATCTCATCTACTTTGACATTAGCACTCTCCATAATTCTCTGTAATCTCTTGTTATAACATCTATATGCTTTTCTTTCATTAGAATAACCAAGAAATATGCCTTCATCACATCTAGGATCAAATTTCCCAATAGTATCATCTCTCTTGATATAACTGTCATGCTCTATGAAGTGTACCTATATCTGCAAACACAATGCACTCAATAAATCATTACAAGCATGGTTAGAAGATTTAAATCAAAGAAAGACAAAACCATAGCTAATCGACTTATTGCCTCCTAGTAAATGCGAGTATGAAAAATGCTCTCAGATCTGATTATGCATACTCTAGTGACTTGACTACACTTAGATGGAGGATTTGAATGATGCAAATGCATGATCTAGCAAGAATAACATGATTAAGCTACATGAATGATTGATCTAGCATGATTAAGCTAAGCTTTAAGCTAAAATTGAGCATGATAACATTTCTAAAAATGATAAATCGATATGCAAAGTGATATGAAATTGGGACCCTTTGAGCTCCAAAATGAGTTCTATTTATAGGATTTTCCAAGGCTAGGGGTGATGTGGCAAGAATCAACGGTTGATATTGATCTGAAGATATCAATGGTTAAATTGCAGGAGGTTGGCAAAGGGGGTTGGATTAAAGGGAACACTTAGTGACAAGTGTCACAAAGGTTCTAGAAGATGTTGGATGAAAGGGGAGATGGGGGTAGGTAGAATGGGTTAAGTTTAGGAATGGTTAGGTTTAGGAGTGGTAGAAGTTAGGAGAATTTGAATTTAGAAATTCAAATAAAAGGAAAAGGCTAATTAATTTCAACAACTCATAAATTTGATTTGTTTTAATTAATTAAGGTATTAGAATAAATAAATTTGGACGGAGGGAATTAATTAAATTGAATTAATTAATTAAAGGGGATGAAATGAACCTATTTAATAAATCCTTAGATTTATTAATCAATATTTGAATGAGAGATTTAATCAAATTTCTTAGTGAATTCAACTAAATTGGGAGGGAGAGATTAATTAAATAATTGCTTATTTAATTAATTATCTTCAGACCATTTTTAGGTGTATACATTTTGACCCTCTTTGAGGTGTGATGACGCGTTGATTCAAAGAATAATCTCATTTTGATGATGGTATTGATTTGATAGGATGCCCCAGCACTTGATTTCTAAATTCTGGTATGATGATGCCCCCTCGGGAGATCAATTGAGATAATTGATCTTTGGAGTTTTGCGAGATTGATATCCCGATAGATTTGATTTGATTTCTGCAACTGTGGTTTGATGAAAATGCAAGTTCTTTGATTAGCTTGATTGCTTAGATGGATAAGATTGAAAAATCTTAATTGATTAGATTCAATCTGGTTTCAGGAAGGATTCATTTTGTATAAGACAATGATGATCAAAGTGTTTGGTTTCAAGAAGGATTCATCCTATATAAGACATGATCAAAACGTCTAGTTTCAGAAAGGATACATCCTGTATAAGACATGAATCAGAATTAGATTGTCTCATTTTAGGAATGATTCATCCTATATAAGACGTGATAGAATTGATTAGGTTTGATTGATTGATTTGATTTGATAAGGTTGATAGATAAAGAACTGACAGTTTGTTGATATCAAGTTGCAGAAATATTTGGATATGTTGATTGTTGATTCTTTTGAGAGAGATAGAATAAGATTTGAGCTAGGTCGATAATATCATGAGAGAAATATGAGTCATCATTCTGATTGCATATACACTTGTGATGATACTTTGATGATTCTTGCGATAGATTTAGCCTTGGATAAAAGGAGATTTGTTGGATCCCATGCAAGAATGAAATGCAAGCTAAAATGCAAATAAAAATGCAACGAAATGCAAAGCTATGACCAAACCATTCACTGGATTATTTTGTGTTTTTGTCATCATTGAGCTTTTGAAATGTGGGAAGTGAGTGCAAACATCGATGGTATAATTAAACCATGATGACCTGAGCACTATTTTCCTGGATTTTGATATAGCAAGTTAACACAAGCATCCAGGTATAATTGAACCGAGATGACCTGAGTTTTGTTTGCATAAAATAGGTAGTATTAATCATTTCAATATGCAAATCGGAAATGTCTTCAATGATATTCTGATGATCATGTCCCAAGACAAATTTGCACATATTAATGATTGATTTTCAGATAGCAGAGAAGAAAAATATCATGTTTCTTCCTTGTTCCTCTAGTCAGTGACATCCTGGAGTCACTCAGAAATCATGATAGCGAAAAGCAATATAGAAAATTTGAACAATCATATTACAATCATTATTCAAAAAGATATTATCCACTGAAAAGTGTGTGATGTGCTTAGATTGATTTCGTGATAGTTTGATCTTGTTTTCGACATTGAATGTGTCTCAGTTTTCGCTCGATAAGAGTTGTCTAGCTGTTTGTTCTACCTATTTGATTAAGCTCAAAATTGATCCAAAGTTTTGCCCCTAGATAAGTGTAGGATTTTTCCCCACGCCTAGAAACAAAGTCATTATGATATATCCAGTGATCCAAACCATGGTAAGAAGCCACCTGGGATGTCTGCGTATGTACATATAAAGGCTTTATGGTGGTCATGTATAGCACTAATGGAAGAATGAATGCAAGAGGAAAAAATGCATGAACTAATAGATGGAAGAGCCAGGCAATAGATAGCGCCTGTTTGCCAGGTTTTCACCATCTGTTTTTATTGCATTTTTTTTGATATTTGATTTTTTTTGGATTTTTTTCTGCTTTTTCACTTTTTAGGATTTTCTGATTTTTCCCTGTTTTTGATTTTTTTCTGATTTTTCACTGTTTGTGATTTTTTTTTTTTCACATTTTTTTATTTATTTTTATTTTTCACTGTTTTTGATTTTTTCTGATTTTTCAGACATAGAACTTCTTCAGGTGCATGCTATTGATTGGTTCCTCGAGCTAGTCTCCATCCTATGTTGATAGCTAATATGCTCCTGACCCAAATACTACTGTGACCACAAATGGACCTAACCAGTTTGGTTCAAATTTTTCTTTCTTTTCCCAATCTGCCTGGTTGCACGGATTTTCTTTTAGCACTGGTTCTCCCACTTGAAAGATTCATGGTTTGACCTTATGATTATAGATCCAACACATTCTTTGTTGATATACCTTTAGATGATCAAAGACAATTTGTCTTCATTCATGGATTAGTTCTAACTCTTGCAGTCTAGATACTCTTTATTCTTCATCTGAGATGAGACCTTTTAGTGATACACGTAGAGAGGGTATCTCTACTTCGATTGGCAATATGGCTTCTGATCCATATACAAGAGAGAAAGGTGTGGCACCTATCCGTGTGCGTATACTGGTGCGGTAGGCCCATAGAGTAGGGTTTAGTTGAATATGCCAATCTTTCTCAGCATCATTCACTATCTTTTTAAGGATTTTCAGAATAGTTTTGTTAGATGCTTCTGCCTGCCCATTTCCCTGTGGATAATATAGTGTGGAGAATCTGTGCTGGATTTTGAACTTCTCGCATAGCTCTTGTAAATCTTGATTCTTGAATGGTCGCCCATTATCAGTGATAATGGTCATTGGTATTCCATAGCGACAGATGATATAGTTCAAGATAAATGCAGCAATTTGTTTTCCTGTGATGTTGATGAGAGGTATCGCTTCAATCCATTTTGTAAAATATTCAGTAGCAACAAGGATGAATTTGTGTCCATTAGATGAGGAAGGATTTATCTTTCCTACTAGATCAGGTCCCCATTGACAAAAAGGCCAAGATGTTGCTAAAGCATGTAGTTCTTGTGCTGGTGCATGAATAAAGTTCCCATAGATTTGACATTGTTTGCATGTTTTTTCTATCTTGAAAGAATCTCGTTCCATAGTTGACCAATAGTAGCCCAAGCGTATGAGTTTTTTTGAAAGGGTAAGACCACTTGAATGAGTGCCACAAATGCCATTATGGACTTCATGTAAGGCCTTCTCAGATTCTTCTTGTTCGAGACATCGTAAGAGAGTACCATCTAGACCTTGTTTATACAGGGTATCCACAACGAGAGTAAAATGAGAGGATTGGCGAATAAAGTTTCTCTTTTGGTTCTTCGATAAGTCAAGAGGTAGGATATTATATTTCAAGTATGTGGAAGTTTGGCCATAGTGATAGGAATTGTGTCCAATAAGTTGACATATGGTTTGGGAATCAGGACAATTATAGGCGGGATGAAACAACTCTTCAACCAGGAATTCATAACGCTCTTGATTTTCCTATGTCTGCAATAGAGAAGCAAGTGTAGCCATGGCATCTACTACTTTGTTATCATTTCTTGGATTTTGTTCAAAATTTATTTCTACAAAGTATTTCTTGATGTCATCCACTATCTTTTTGTAAGGTATGAGATTGTCATCTTTGGCTTGATAGTCATCATTGATTTGATTAATGACAAGATGAGAGTCTCCAAAGACTTGAAGTTGTGTTATATTCCATGTGATAGCCATTTTGATACATAGAATGCCTACTTCTAATTTATGTTGTGTTCCTTTATTGATGTTTTCTCTTGATCCATGTTGTGTTCCATTATTGATGCTTGCTCTTGGACTGATATTCGGGTGTTGTATTGTAAGATATGGATCAAACCCTGGAACGTATGTATATGACCAGGTAAAGTTGATTTGCCATCTTTTGAAGGATTCAAAATATTTCTACCTTGCTAGTTCTGATAGAGAGATTGCTGGATGTAGATCAATTGTGCTAATGATAGTTGCCTTTGTTGGTGCTATTATGATAGATAGCTTCTCTTGATAAAATTGTGAAATGTATTGTAATGTAATATTATATTTTCATAGCTGACATGATGTATTGTAAAGACTCGTATATGTATGAGATCTTGTAGGTCATTTGAAGTGTGTGAGAGTTTGTATGTAGGTATGTATGTAAGAGGTATATGAAAGAGAATAATTGTATATGCATTTTGATGTATTTATCTTAAGAGCAAATAAGAAGTAGAGCAGATCAAAGCAAGGTTTTGGCAAAGGTATCAGAGATAGCTTAAACTGGTAATATATCTAGCATTGCAGATGCTATTTTGAGTAGTATATTGTTATTGGATTTAACCATCCAATTGTGTAGTCAGTGAGACTCCATTTTTGTTGTTGAGCAGTGATCTCTAGGTAATTGGCCTTCCTGCATGTGCAAGCCCCTATTGTACTGAGTAATATTTATTCATATTGGCCAATGAGTAAATATTTTGGGTCACAAATCCCATCGAGGTTTTTCCCTTACCGGGTTTCCTTGCCTAAAATATTTGTGTTATGGTATGCATTGATGCTTATTCTTTTGTTTCTCTTTACTACATTATTACTTTCTTACCAGTATATTAATTTGGGTTGTAAAGTTGCAAATATTTTTAAATCTTTCATTTACCGGTTAGACATTGATTCACCCTCCCCTCTCAGTGTCTTTGGGACTAACCAAGTATCTAACAATTGGTATTAGAGCCTAGTCCTCTATTTGTAGAAGACTAATAGCTTGAGGAAGATTCTAAAACTGGTACTGATGGAAAGAGTGAGACAATAATTGGAAAGAGCTCTTGAAGATTTTGATGTAGAAAAATTGAAGAATATCAAACTGGAAGATGAACTCAGAAGTGCTCGGGAATTCATCAAAGCACCTCAAGATAACTTGGTCATAGAAAAGAATAAGAGAAAATATTACATGTGCAATTGTAAAACCAAGATCATGAAGAAAAGGAAACTCTCAGAGATATTGTAGAGAAACTGAGATAAGAGAATAGTAACATGAGAAATGAGATGCAAGATTTAACCATGAGACTATGTAAGGATATTGAAGATAGAAAGAGGAATGAAGAAGATTTGGCTAGAAGACTTAATGAAAGATCAGATGAATCTCTAAGGCTTAGTTATGAAAATGATATGCTTAAAATAGATTTGATTCACATGCAACATGACAAAGATGAACTTATGAGACAAGTTAGCACTTTGGAAAGTGAGTTGGTCGCTGCAAATGAATACAAAGGCAAATTCAAGAATAGTTTAGACAAGCTTTATGATATGTTGAAAAGTGAAAAACCTGATGGAGAAATAGTTGGACTTGGATTTGAACATGGAGAAAGTTATGGAACTGCAAACAATCATGATCACAGCAAACCGGCAAGACAACCTAATGCTTATAAATTCAATGGAAAATGTTTTAATTGCAACAAATTTAGTCATAGAGCAAATCAGTGCAGACTTAGGAATAATCAGAATACAAACTCATCCACCGGTCAATGTTCCAAATGCAATAAAAATGGTCATAACTCAGACAATTGTAGAATGAATGTGAATTTCTATGTTTGTGGTAGATTTGGACATCTATCTAACCAATGCATAACTCAAACCAGTCAAGGTTATGGAAAAGCTATTCAAAGAAACAATGTAACCTATTATGCATGTAACAAGATTGGGCATATTGTAAGATTTTGCAGAAGTAAGAATGTACCAACAAACAACAAAGGATCTAATGACAATGGCAAGGAAAAGGTGAATGAAATCAAGCAAGAATTCACTAAACAATGGAACAGGAAGAGTGATAAGAGGAATGATGAATCTATCTCTGCACCGGCATAACAGAGTAATCTTGCACTAGCAGGAGATTCTTCATATAACGAAGGAATAATCCTTAGGGGTAAGGAAACTAATTGAAGATCATGCATTTACCCTAATTTGGTGGTAAGAAATCATATTTCTTCTTTATCGACACATATGTTGAGTATTCACTTCACCGACGAAGCATTTAATGCAGTTGTAAGTTAACTTTTTGGTTATAAAGCACTCGAATTTCTCATTTCAACTTACCAAAGCATTCAAGCATTCGAAGAGCGCGAAAGTTGAGCATCAACATTCAGGAAGTGAAGCAACAAATGTTTCTCAGAGCATCCAAGGTTTTCGCTTGCATTTGACAGTCAAAGGTATTTATCTTACAAAATGGCTTCTTCATCCTCCGTTCCTGAATTCATTGCAAACCCTACTATTGTGGAAAATATCAAGCATCCTAGACTAGTCTTTAAAATCATCCCTAAGATAGAAAAGTTGAATGACTCCATTGGTGCATTTTTGAAAATTTCAAAAGGAGTTGCATTTGCTGAAGACCCTAGGGTATACATTCACTGTAACATCAAAGATTTAGGGTTCGAGGATTTAAGGAACATGTTCATGAATGTTATCATTAACAATCAAGGTATAATTAAACTAGAACACAAGGTTGTTGAAGAGTTAGAGTTCACTAACATCCTTCACATGCCTGAATTCTTAGATGAGATTGTTCGTTATGTTCTTAGCAGAGTTCATGGTGAATTTTTGTGGTTAGATTTAGTTTTGAAGATCACTAAGGAAGCAATTAAGGCTGTTGCTGGTTTACTTTCTATTGACACTAGCCCTAAGAATAAAAAGAATATTCCAAACAAGAGGTTATGAACTTAACTAGTGCTACATTTGATAACAGATCACTTAGGGTTAGTGATATAACCAACAACAATGTTAAATATGCTAGCATGGTTATTGGATACAAAGTTTCTCATACTAATAGGCTAAATTCTGTTTCAGGTTTATGCATTCATAGTGCCTATGAGATGATTATGAATAATGCAAAAATTGACATCTGTGAATGGTTGAAAGATGAACTATTAGAAAATTTAGGAAAGATCAAAGGTGACAAGAAGGGAAGTTTCAAGTTTGGGAATTTGATTGTATGATTAATTCTATATTTCTCAAAGGAGATTCCTGGTATTGGGCACAAGGACTTTTCTTATGTCATTTCTATTGGAAAATAGATTAAAGAGGCAATTATTGACATAGGATTTGATGGTGACAAACAAGTAAAAGATTATTTTAAAGTTTTTCAAGCAAAAATGAGGCAAAGGGAAAGAATCCCTTGAAGCATTATTGATAAATATGACAAACATATATGCTTTGTTGTTAAAAGAGATGAAGTGTGGATGGAGGCAGTTAGACCTAGAACTGTTTGGATAACAAAGATGGGTTGTGAAGTGGACTCACACATCTTGGAATCTTATGCCAAGATACTCCTAGATGCTCCACCGGAACCCATTGAGAAGATCTTTGGTAATGCTAAAACTATAGAGTGATGTTACTATGCAGAAGAAAAGGAAGAAAATAGACAAAGTTATAAAAGATGCTTCAAAGTTTATAGAAGTTGTTAAGAAGGGATTGTTGAAACTAGATCCGATGAGAGTGTTGCTGAACAAGAAATAAAATCAAAACAACAACCGGTAGCACATATTTCTCCTGTGGGTACCTCATCTGACTCTGACAATGACAAGGCTACAAAATTCAAAAGGGTGGAAAGGAAGAAAAGAAAACCCTCATTGACACCTACTCCATCTCCTAAGAAATCTATAACACTCAGATAGAAACAACATACTATGAGAGAGCCCAATGGTCAAAAGAAGAAGGTCACACCAAAGAAGCAACTAGAACAAAAGGAACCAAACAATCTTTCACCGAATGAACTGATAAATGAAATAAATCAAAAAGGAAATCCTAGTAATGTTAATAAATTCTATCATTCTTTTAAGGATTCATATAAGGATACTATTGAGGAAAGTATAATTTTGAAAGGTTCTTATTGAGGTTGTAGATGTTCTTTCTAATGATTTATACTTGAGAATTGAAGCAAAAAGTGTTGGCTTGATGATGATTGTAATGTATTCATCACTTGTTGTCATTGATGAAACACTCACACACATATATGATAACATTGACTACCTATATAACTTTAGTTGGTTTATACTACCAACTGGTATGTTTAAGGTCTATCTCTAACCAGTACTTTGTGTCAATCGGTATGTGCCTAAGAGATAACATGTGATAACACTAAGATGACATCAATGTAAAGATGAAGTTGAAGGTGAAGATCAAGTGGAAGATTCTTGGACAATGATTCACTAGTTTTACTCCAACCGGTATTGACTGCTCTAACCGGTATATCTATTTTTCATATGAGTTACCAGGACCATTTGTTTGGCAGTCATTTTTGTGATGAGTTATGAATAAACGTGTAGATACACCGCACCTAGGAAATTGTGTTCCTATGGCAACATAAGGTCTGAATGCCTATTTAAAGACATCTGAGTGAAGCATTTTGCGTGAGAAAAAAAAGAAAAGGAGAGAACATATATAGTAGAGGTAATCTATGCGAATAAATTTGCTAAAGAGCGATAAGTGTTTAAATGGAGAGTAGTGCTAAATGAACTTAGAATGATCTGATCAAGCAAGTTTGTGCTACTCAGAACAGATCAAATCTTTCTTGTTGTTTTCTAATCATTACAATAGAACTAAATCCCCTAACCAGGTAAGCTCTAACAAGCTTCATTGTACAAATCCTCTGACAAGGTGATCCATTAGTTTGAATTCTCAAATCCTCCAGTGAGGTTACTCTTAACAGGGTAGTACTCTTGATAGGGTATAAGCTTCTAATCAAGCTTGGAATCTCTAACAAGATTCGCTCCTAGCAGAGCTCTTTGTAAGACCTTAACTAGTCATTTTTCTATTACTGCAGATAGTTAACTTATGAGTTCCATCTAACCATGGTTTTTACCTATTTGGGTTTTCCATGTATAAACACTTGTGTTGTGGTGGATGTTCTACTTTATGTGGATGCTGCTATTTCATTTTGGATAACATGCATTTTGTTTAACTGCTTGGTTAAATTCATCTATCAGTTAGTGTTTAAAGTAGTGTTTGTTTTGGAGTCACTGATTCACCCCCCTTCTCAGTGCTTTTCAAGTCCATCAATTGGTATTAGATCCGAACTTCTTTGAAGCCTAACCGCTTAGAAGGGAATCTTGAAACTACCATGGGGGACAAAAGCTACTTTGAGATGGTTAGAGAGTTATAAGCCAACATAAATGAAGTTGAAACCCTTAGGGGCAAACTGAAAGCTTCTCAAGTCAAGAGGAGAGAGCTATCTGAAAAAATGTTAGAAATATCTGACAATAGTTCTTCAAATGAAGCTAATATTGATGCTTTATCAGAAGAAGTTGAAAAGTTGTAGGGTGAGAAACTGAATCTAAGAAGAGAACTCGAAGGTCTCACTATCCGCATGAGTCAGGAGCTAGAAGCAAGAAGAGTTGTTGAAGATCTTATCAAGGTAAGAGATCAGGAAATCATAAAGATCAAATGGGAAAAATATACTATGCATGAGGACTTAATAGCTGAAATAGAAGAAAAGGAAAACCTAAAGATAGATCTTGAGTTGGCATCATCTCTAAAAGAGAATCTATCTAAGCACAATGAGAATCTTGTCAATAAGCATACTGAATCCAATGAGAAACTAGAAAAGTTTTTCAAAAGTTCTACCATGCTGGAAGAACAAATTCAATCACAGAGAATGAAGGGTGATATCTCTAGACTTGGTTTTCATACAACTAAAAAAGGTGAATCCTTTGGGACAAAGAGAAACTATCCAAAGAATAAAAATGCTTCTAAAGTCAATAAGACTACTGGTAAGAAGGCCTTTAAACCTGTCTGCTTTGTTTGTCATAAGCCTGGTCATACTGCAAATGTATGTAGGAACAAATATAACATGAATGTGAGTTACAATATTAGTGCTAGGTATGTGTCTAGAAAGTTTGAAGGACATTGCTACACTTGTGGAATGTATGGGCATAAACATATTGAGTGCAGATATGGATCAAACAATCCTGTACCACACATGCATCCTAGACCATATGGTGACCAGACAAGGAATTTTGATAACCAGGTAAATAGGAACTGGCAAAGATCCTATGGCAACCGGTTTAGTCTATTCGAAATGGAAAAGGGAACAAACGTTGTTTGTACCTTTTGTAATAACCTTGGCCATGTGGCTATGAACTGCAAAAAAAGAATAGGAAGAGGGAATGCAGGACCCTAGAGATCATCTGGTATGGTCTGTTACCACTACAACAAACTGGGGCACTTGGCAAAGTTTTGTAGAACGAGAAACAACAAACCGGTCAGCTCTACTAAGGATAAAAAAGGCAAGCAAAAAATTGATGTTGAGGAAACAAGAGAAGATATGAACTAGACTTGGAAGAAGAAAAGCGAAGAATTGCCTGTAGAAGAAATCACTCCTTCACCCAATAAAGAGAGTCCAGCACCAGTGACTTAAGCCTGTCTAAAATGGCTAAGGGGAGCGTAATGGTAAAACATATTTCAGACCCCTTTTTTGTAGAATAAGCGAGAAATAATTTCTTTTTAATTTTGAATTTTGGTGACTTTTTGTGCTGATGTGTTAATCAACCAATATTTCACTTAAGCAACAAAATTAGGGTTTGAAACCTAAAAGTATGAGCATTTATTACTGTCGGTAAAAAGGAAAAAAACAAGTTTTACCTTATCATTTTTATCCTAACCCTTTTGAAAAAGGAATTGAAGTGATTGCAGAGCAGAGCAAGATAGTCTTGGTGTGAATTAGCAAATTGATCCATGATTAAGAGAAATCAAGTTGAATTGAAAGCTGTAGAGAAGCGAATGGGAGTGCATTTGATTGGTCCAACCAGGAATCAAAGTGATGTACGAAATTCTAGGCATTTCCTTGAATACTGCCTTGAAACTTGTTTATCTAGAATGACATCTACTTCTAAATTTGTAGGGAGGTTGATGCTCACTACTGAGCCTGAGGAAGCTCTAAAAGAAGATGAAATTATGTCTTACAATGCATTGTCACAAGTCCCAAGTGGAGTCATAGTAAAAGGTGATTTGTCCAGCTATATAGATTGCAAAATTGAAGATTTGGGAACTCTTCATATCTTTACTCAGCTGAAATCACTTTGTAATAAGGATGGAAAGATTGAAGCTGAATATGTTAGGGTTTATGAAAAAGGATTTCATAATGTTGCCTACTTTCTTGAAGACTTTGAGGATGAACACATATGAATAATTTTGAGTTGAGTCCACGACAAAAATATGTATCTGGAGAGGACTCAAACAATAACCAAGGAGGCTATTAGGGCAGTAACAGGTTATTGCTCAACCAATAAAGTCCCTAAGTTGAGGAGAATTACAAAAGACATTGTCTTCAAGCTAACTGGTTCTACCTCTGATGGGCGTGCTTTCTCTATTAACAATATTAGAGATTCTACAGTGAAACTTGTAGCAATGGTGATAGGCTACAAAGTATTTTACTCCAGTATACATAATAGTGTTTCATTCGTAGAAATTCATACAACACATAGTATGATTGTTGGAAATAAAGACTATGATATTTGTGAAGCTATTAGACTCCAACTATTTCAAAATTTGAAATCCATTTAGAAGGACAATACTCAGAAGTTCAAATTTGGTCAATTGTTGGCTGGATTATTTTTCTACTTTCAAAATTTTCTACCTAGTATAGGTGACATTGAATAGTCCAAAGAACAACCAGTTAATGAATAGATCAAGAACATCATTAAGGCTATAAAGAATACCTTTTTAGCTGCCAAAAATAGGTACTTTAATGAATTTCAGAAAAAGATGAGCTTGAGAATGAGGTTACCTAAAGATGTGGTAAAACACTTTGAGAAAAAACATAATCTTCAGGGTTACCACTGACTTTTGCTTGATGCAAGCAATTGAACCAAGGGAGGAAGAGATGGAAGATATGAGCCATAAGGTCAATCATGACTTATTGGTTGGCTATGCTAATACCTTGTTAGCATCACCTATAGACAAATAGAAGGCAAAATTGGACATTCTAGCAATCCAAGATGCACCCACTGAATCCGGTACCGCATCTGTAGCTAAAGCTAAAGGAAAGCAAAAGAAAAGTGAAGAAAAATCTCTTGTGAAGAAAACTACAAGGGTGACTCAAAGTGTCCTAAGAAAGAAGGAACCAGCACCTAAAACAATTGAGAAAAAAGAGAGTGTACCAAAGAAGAGGAACATGAAACTGATTTTACAACCAGAGTTTGAGGGTACAAAATCTGAAGAAGAACCTAAAAAGGAAAAGGCAACTGACAGAACACCTAAGAAGGTAAAGGTAGTGCCAAAGGAAACTACATCTATAGACATCACCACCTACAAACCTGCAACAACATTTGAAATAACAATGAAGTCATTGGGAAGAAATAGGTTTGACAATGTCAAAGAACATTATGATTATTTTACTGAAGATGAGCAGAAACAAGTACTTCAATAGGTACTAACCTATTTGGGTCATTATAGTAGATCTCCACATGAATTGGGGAATGATATTTTAGTCTCTTTACATAATACTTTGTCAAATAAAGGGGAAGAAGCTACTCAAATAGAAAATAAGATTTTTGATGAAGTATTTATGCAGTACTTCTCCAATCTATCATCAAATGGAATTAGTGCTTTAACTGAGAAATACAAAGCATATTTTGATTTCACAGTAAGAAGACTAAAGCTTTTAAATGGAAAAAGGTTAGTTATTGAGTCTGAGACACATAAGGTAGCCTGTATAATCAAACATAGGGAAGATGTCATCCACTCATGCAGTAAGGATGATACCACAGAAGATGTTCCTTGACCAGAAATGGATGAAGAGGAAATTGTTCCAACTGATATAGTCTATTCAACCAAGAAGAAGGATGACTTAATTACTCATGTTGATCAGGATATTGAGGATACAGTGGACCTATCTGAAGATACTACTACACCAGATATGGATCCTCCTTCAATCATAGAAGTACAGGATACAATAGGTGATCAACCAGGTACTCAACTAAAGAAGGTCAGTATACCGACAATTGAGCAACCAAAGAAACCCCAATCTCCACCGGTCACTGAGATCACTCAAAAGGAATCCACTAAGGAAGTTGCTACTCAACAAGTAGAAGATGCAACATAGAAGAATATAGAAAGAGCCATCATTAAGCGTACACCCCCTAAACCAGCAAAGCCAGAACTACTTGATGATGATGATGAAGAATCTTTAAGTATTGTAGGACCTATTGACATGAATACCTTGATGCATCTGAAATGATGAAGATTTCTAATGTTATGTAATCTCATGCACACAAGAAGAGGTTGAAAGAACAAAGATTTGAGGCAAAGACAATCTAGAATGCAATAGATATTTTGTCTGGATTACTACCAGAAACCCCTATCGCACATCTTCCCATTCCTATCAGCAAACTTGGTCAGTTAGTTGCAAAGGCATCTGATCAAATTAAACCACTTGAAGATGTTGCTCAAATATCTACTGAGAAGAGCCACAAGAAGGCATATGAAGACAAGTTGGCTAAGCACATTGAGAATGGCAAAATGAATTTATCTCATAATAGCAGTCTATTGAAGAAAGCTATTGAATCTGGAGGAAAGTATCTTGCCTCTACATCCAATGTTACTTCTTATATTTCTAAAAAATCAAGTTGAGACTGAGCAAGAAATAGAAAGGTTATGCAAGGCATATGTCCCACTCTAGGACTCCATTCATGTCTTTAACCAGTCTATAGATGAACTGCATGACAGATTGATCAGGAATGATAATGAGAGAGCTAAGAGATTTCAATCTCTAAGAGAGCTCAAGAGTCATCTCACCTCACAGATTGACATTCTTTAGAGAGTCTACTCCAGTGCAGAACCTATTCTTGCTACACCTACGATGTGCTCGCTTGATTTAATGGAAGAATTCTATTCTCAACTGCTGTCTACTTTAGAGTATACAAATCAAATACTGAAATCATGGAAGCATGCTCTATCCCAGATGAAGCAGAATTTCAATAATATTTTCATGAGAATGGCATGAATTTGTTTTAATTTGTTTTATATGCTGAACTCTTTGATACAAATTTTCTATATATATGTATATATTTTACTTTATCATTTTGGCATTGTTGTCAAAGGGGGAGTAATAATATGTATGTGTGTTTTTTGAAATTTTTATATTTATGCATGCATTAAGGGGGAGTTTTATAGAATTCAGGAGGAGCATTACATTCAAAGGGAGTATGTGTATATATATGTAGATATGTTGTGTATGCACACTTAGCTGTATTGTAAATTACCCAAAAATTTCTAAGTGTTGCCATCAATGACAAAGGGGGAGATTGTTGTCTTGATGATGATTGTAATGTATTCATCACTTATTGTCATTGATGAAACACTCACACACATATATGATAACATTGACTACTGGTATAACTTAATTTGGTTTACACTACCAACCGGTATGTTTAAGGTCTATCTCTAACTAGTATGTGCCTAAGAGATAACCTGTGGTAACACTAAGACGACATCAATGTGAAGATGAAGTTGAAGGTGAAGATCAACTGGAAGATTCCTAGACAATGATTCACTAGTTTTATTCCAATCGGTATTGACTGCTCTAACTGGTATATCTATTTTTGTGATGAGTTACCAGCACCATTTGTTTGGCGGTCATTTTTGTGATGAGTTATAACTAAATGTCTAGATACACTGCACCTAGGAAATTATGTTCCTATGGCTGACATAAGGTCTGAATGCCTATTTAAAGACATCTCAATAAAGTATTTTGCGCGAGAAAAAAAAGAAAAGGAGAGAATAGATATAGTAGAGGTAATATATGCAAATATGTTTGCTGAAGAGTGATAAGTGTTTAAATGGAGAGTAATGTTGAATGAAATTAGAATGATCTGATCAAGCAAGTTTGTGCTACTCGAAACAGATCAAATCTTTCTTGTTGTTTTCTAATCATTACAACAGAACTAAATCCCCTAACCAGGTAAGCTCTAACAAGCTTCATTGTACAAATCCTCTGACAAGGTGATCCATTAGTTTGGATTCTCAAATCCTCCAACGAGGTTACTCTTAACAAGGTAGTACTCTTAACAGGGTATAAGATTCTAATCTAGCTTGGAATCTCTAACAAGATTTGCTCCTAGCAAAGCTCTTTGTAAGACCTTAATCGACCAGTTTTCTATTACTACAGATAGTTAACTTGTGAGTTCCATCTCATCGTGGTTTTTACCTATTTGGGTTTTCCACGTATAAACACTTGTGTAATGGTGGATGTTCTACTTTATGTGGATGTTGTTATTTCATTTTGGATAGAATGTATTTTGTTTAACTGCTTGGTTAAATTCATCTATCGGTCAGTGTTTAAAGTAGTGTTTGTTTTGGAGTCACTGATTCACCTCCCCTCTTAGTGCTTTTTCAAGTCCATCAAAAAGAATGCCCGTTATGGAGTTAGATAAGAAATTGAAGGTTGAGGTACTGTTATCCATTCATCTTGTTAATTCTAAGAAAGAAATAGATGACTTAATATCTAAAGCTAAGAGGTCTATTTTTGTGAGTGGTCACCGACAAGTTAGTCTTATGGCCGATAGAGTAAAAGAGATTGTAGATGAAACAATTGATAAATGGGATATATTCTTTGTTGAGAAGGATAAGAGAGAAGAGAGAAGAGAAAGATAGACAGAAAATTGATAAATCATTTACTAAAGTATATCAAAAAATAGATAAGGGAAAAAGTAAGGTTGGCAGTGTACTTGACATCATAGTTAAGGACAACTTACCACCACTAGCACAAGACACCCCACCGATAGTAGCAGAGGCACCAACAAAAATGCAAAATGATTCTGAAAAGATATCAGAGGAAGTGAAAACAAATAATGTTGATTCTGAGTTAGACATTCTATTCACAATGAATGTTGACACTTTGGACATCAATATTGTATTGGACAAGGAAACTGCAGAAGAAAAAAAATCTGAAGCTATAAATGTTGAGAAACCTGACTCACCGGTCAAGATTGTTGACACTCAATAGAACATTGAGATACCGACTGAAGTAGAAAAGGAACAAGAACAGACATAATCAAAACCGACTGTAAATAAGAATGAGGATAAGAGTGAAAATAAAGAAGAAAAAGTAGATAAAGAAGAGGTTAAGGTAACTCTAGAGGTAGCTGGAGAAGACAAGAAAGTTATTGTAGAACCTAGCACTCCTCCCAGTACTTCTACTATGGATTAAAGATCAACAAATGTAACTGATGTATTGTTAGATTCCATCAAGAAGATAACAAAATGCAATGCCTTAGTATTTAAGGCTATTGATGATTCTTTACCAATTTTGTAGATGATTGCACTGACGTGCAAGGTGGATCACATTGTTGGGTCTATAGGTAAATTGGACACATTGTCCAAATTCATTTCTTCTAACATTTAGACTGTAGATAAGATAAATGAGGAGACCATTAAGGAAAGAGTTAATAAGGACAAGGATGAATTCTTTAACAAAACAATAAAGGATTGTAAAGGACAAATTGATTCATTATTACCGACACTAAATTCCACCATTCTAGAATACAAGGAATTGTATAGTGAAGCATGTAAACCTCACCACCTAACAAAAGATATTGATGAGCAAATAAAGAAAACACATAAAGAAATTGATGACATTACTGACAATATGATTGGTTCTTTGGAACTAACATCAGTTTTGGATCAAGAGATGGCTACTTATGAAGAGAAGATTGAGAAATTAGAAAGAGAGAAAGTAAGGTTAAAGATGAAAACCTGGGAGTTAAAGAACAAACTTGGTCCTAGATTGGATAATTTGTTAACATGATGAATACTAAGAGGGGGGGTGAATTAGTATGCCAAAAATCTATGTACTTAAACACTTTTCCAGACTAACAGTAAACTGGTAAAATAGTTTAGCAGACAAACCGGTTAGCACACATGCAAACCAAATAGCAAATAATGCATTCACCCACAGAAGCACAAACACCATAACATAGGAGATTTTGATGTGGAAACCCAAATGGGAAAAACCACGATGAGATGGAACTCACAAGTAACTATCTATAGAATAGGAACCAGACCGGTTAAGGTCATACAATGTTCTTTACCAGAATAGATCCTGTTAGGAATCTCAATCTTTGTTAGGAGATAAGTCCAATTAAAGACTACCTTGCAAGAGAATTTTAGATCCATGGATGTGAACCACCTTGTTAGAGGATTTACAAAAGGCTTTTGGGCCTACCTAGTTAAGGGCTTCAGACTTGTCGAAGATGTGAGTAATCAGCAAGTGAGTGATCTAGCTAATAGTACAGATTACTTGGTTAGATCCTTGATAGCTCGTTCCTAATGCATTTCAACATTACTTCAGTCTTCTACACATTCATACTCTCTCTAACTCATCAACCACCTTCAACCCTAGCAACAACCTAAAACCCTAGACATGATGTCCTCTTAAAGGAATCTGATTTCATGTCGGTCCAATAGGATTACAATACAATTTCCTAGGTTCAATGCATCTAGACATATTCTATAACATGACACAAAAAGAACCATTGAAGTGTCGGCACCATCAAACAATTGGTGGATGGTAACTCATCACAAAATGTTAGTTGGTAACTCATCACAGAGTATTACCGGTTCATACAAAATACCAGTTTAAGCAAAATATCGGTTGTCGGTTTGACAAAATGAAGACTAGAAAATATGTGTTCTGCCACTTTGATCCTTCATACTGTTTGAGATCCTTGAACCGCTTGGGGTCTACATACCACTTTAGATCAGTAATCACTTTTTGTAAAACACCAATAGTCTAAGGACTATAATGCATCATACCGGTTGGAACAAGTACTAGTTGAGCTTTAACTTATACATACAAAAGTGATCTCAATGCAAGTGTGTGTCCATCAATGACAATTACAACATAATCATCAAAGATGCCAACAATCTCCCCCTTTGGTATTGATGGCAACACTTACGAAATTTTGACATCTAAGTGTTTTACAACAAAAATATGCCATAATCAAAATTACTCCCCCTAAGCATATACACTATCCCTTTTGCAGAAAATACAATGTATACTACTTCTTAATAGAAATAACATGAAAGTATACATCAAAAAATTCAAAATTTATACTTCTCCCCCTTTGCCAACAATGACAAAAATAATATTGCAGACCAACTCCTGTTTCATTAGTATTAAAAGAATAAGAGTTTATGACAATAAAGAATAAAACTTTTCAAAAACTGATTTGAAGTCCTACAAAAATTGTTTCATAGATAAGGACCAGGACTCAAGTAGGGAGGTAGCCACTTCTTTCTCTGTCTGCATCTAGGAGACCTGCTATTCCATCGCATCAATTGTGCTCATCTCTTGAGTCACCGTTAAGGCATTCAGATTGAGATAACATTTTTGAAGTATCTATAGGCATGGGAGTAGAACTAGTTGGAGTTCCTGCAAATCTTGAGTCCAATTGCTAATTTCCAACTCTATTTTGGTAGACTGGATATGAAACCGGTGAACGGTTTGCCCATAAGTTGTAAAAGAGTCATACAGCGGCTTGAAGGTGCTCATATATATCTGCAAATCAGTTTGTAGCTTTTTCTTCTGTACAATCACATCATCACAGAAGAGATGGGGTTGACAAATCTTACTTAGTAGTAGATTCCCCTCATCCAAAGCATTCCTTATGTCTTTTTGTGCTTTTTGCAGATCTGACCGGAGCTCATTTAGCTTCTTCACCAGGGTAATGTTGAGAGATTTTTGATGCTCTTTCTTGGTATTTGCCTCTACTACCTCTTCTAGGCTCTGCACCTGATCATCCACTATGGTACATAGGAGCTTCAATTGTGACAAAGATGAATCAGTATTGGGGAGGTTTGTGTTGAGTAATAGATTGGTAAGAGTGTCCACCACAGCTTGGATCACATATTGCTCCTTCTTCCTCCTTAACACTTCAAGGCATTCTTGAGCAACCTTAATTCTCTATAGCAGCTCCATTTCATTTGCAGACTAGAGGTCAATAGGACTGGTGAGGTCAACTGGTTTGGCTTGACTGCCGATTGCCTTTGGAGTCTCCATCTGATTGCTTTTTGCTGCTTCTGCTTTCTCTGTAGCTCTTAATTTTTCTTCTTCTGTCTTTTTCTTTTCTTCCTCTTTCCTCTGCTTCTCTTCTTCTTCATCCTTTTTCTTCTACTCCTCTTCCTGCTGCTTCTTCTCCTTTTCCTTCTTCCTCTTCTACTCTTCATCCTTCTTCTTTACCTTTTCTTTCTTTCTCTTCTCTTTTTCATCCTTCTTCTTCTTCTTCTCCTCTTCCTTTTTCCTCTTCTCCTCTTCATCCTTCTTCTTCTTCTCCTCTTCCTTTTTCTTCTTCTCCTCTTCATCCTTCTTCTTCTTCTTCTCCTCTTCCTTTTTCTTCTTCTCCTCTTCATCCTTCTTCTTCTTCTCCTCTTCCTTTTTCTTCTTCTCCTCTTCATCCTTCTTTTTCTCCTTCTCTACTTCCTTTCTCTTCTCCTCTTCTTTATCCTCCTCTACTTTCTTCTTTTTCACTTGCTTCTTTGCTTCCTCCTTTTTGTCCTCTACTTCCTTTTGCTTATCTACCTATTCTTCCTACTTCTCCTATTTTGTTGCTTATGATGGTGTACCCTGAGCAACATCCTCTACATCCAGAGCATTGACATCAATAGTGTCTATGGGTTCAGTAACCGAGTTTCTTTCATTATCAAACACTTCATCTGATTTTGTTATTGCCAGTTCTTGCTCAGCCTTCTTGTTGGCTTCAACCACTTGATGCATCTTAAGAGCTTCTAGAAAAAGATTTTGTGTATTCTTGAGCACTTCTTGACCCTTTCCTTCAAGTAACAGGAGTCTGCTTCTTCTCATGAAGAAGAGGCCTTTGTATTTATTCATAACTTCAAATAGTTCTGAATTTGATACATCAGGAAAATGTTGAGCAAAAATTTTCTCTCTCATTTCCTATTTCTTTTCTATGGCAATGCACCATTTATTGTCTAAGGAAATATACAAAGAATCCAGTATCTTAGATCTAATTTCTAAAGGCGACCGGTCATTAACACATAAATACTTAATGATTTCTTGTTCAACTACTTCTTTTTCATCATCATTGAAATCATCAAAACAGTCAATCAAATCATTCGACACTTTTCTCCTAATATTTTTGATAGTTCTTTGACAATGTGTCCAAGGTTTGTAGGAAGAAATGTCTATATTTATCGGTGTCGATGATGTCGGTTCATTCTTTGTCTTTTTCTTTTCTTGTCTAGTCTTCTTGGGTTTTTCCTCAGACATAGTTTCTTCTAAGTTCGGTGAGTTATTCCTTGTCTTCCTCTTCCTCTCGAAGACTTTGGCAGGTGCTGCTTCTAGTTTCTTCTTTGTAGGTGACTGCTTGGTCACTTTGGGACTGGCTACAGTAACCAGTGTCGATGCCAAAGGCACTACATTTCCTTTCTTTTCAGGAGGTTCTACAACCGGTGCAAGCCTTTCCAGATAGGTGTTGGTTCTCTTTGCCTTGGGATCTAGGGGTGAGGCAATTAGGGTAGAAGCATACCCGTCTAGCATATCATACATTACCTCGTAGCCCATAGGCTCTACTTCTTCCTGTCTGGGCTCAACGACCTCCATTATGCATTCATCCACATTGATGATAAAGCAGATATCCTCTTCATATTTCTTGACAATGTCACCGGATATCCTTATCCTTTGGCTCATCTTGCGCCTGAACTCATCAAAGTACTTGTTCATAACTTCAAGGTAACCGGTTCCAAATACTTGTAGGCTCTCTTTGATCTACTTGGTGTAGCGTCCTAAAATTGCGACACTTGCAATTTCGACTGCATTTGGGTCTTCACGATGGCGACGCAACACACAACCTGAATGGAGACCCTGAAACCTGATTATGACACTGAAAACTGCATTTTCTTGCACCCTGGCCTGAACCTCCTTTGCACCCTGCTGTCCTGGGAGGTGGGACCAGAGTGCCCAGCACCCTGGTCCTTCAGGACCAGGGCACCCAGCACCCTGGTCCCCCAGGACCAGGGCGCCCAGTGCCTTGGTCCCTGGGCCTATTTTGGGCCCGGTCTCCTAAGGGGTCTCAGGTCTTTATGTTTGCAAATTGGAAAATTATCTTTCCTGGTCGGCCTAAGGTCGGGAAAATCAGTCTATCAGCCCTAATTGGCAAGTATATAAACTACATTTTTCTCTCTCATTTGGGAGATGAAGAGGATATGATGGAAAAGGCATGGAAACTATACTCAAGCATTCAAGCATTCCTTCAAGCAATTGATCATTTCAAGTCTCCATTCAAGGCTAAGTGTTGCATTCAAGACAAGGATTCAACCATTGAAGAGGAGATCACTTACAACATACTACTACAACATACAACAAACAACAACATCTATACCTTCACACATAAGGATACAAACATCCTTACAACAAGGTATTAGTACTTGTTTTACATTACAGACATTTACATTTACAGCATTGCTCATTACTTGGTTAATTCCAAAACTGGGGTTTGACCTAAAGGCAAACCCCTAATCCCTAACCCCCCAATCGTCTTCGCTTTTCTGTGTGTAGGTTGCAGGTACGCGGCTGAAATTAAAGATCTGGAATCCTTGTGCAGAGACGAACAGATCCCCCTTCGTTTCGCGGATTTTTCGGAGGACCGTGGCGCTCGGGTGCCATCGTCCCGACAAATTTTGCTCAAATTTGCAGGACAGTGCCGTATCGACATTTTACTGCTAATTCCAGGTCCGCAGCTTCATCCTATATCCCTAACTCAGTTTATAAGCGAATCTTTGTCACTTTCTATGCATTCCTAGCTTAATTCTTCTATGCACATTCTTTACAAAAGAGGGTAGCCTTGCTGTCATAAGCCTTGAAACACATTTAGCATCCAATCTTGCATTGCGTGGGATTGGATCTTGTGGGTTTCAACCCCTCTTTTGAATGTAAAGTCTCTCCCCTAAGTGAAAACCATCAACCCTAGTGAATCTCCCTTCTCTCTCCTTGGAGTTGGAAGAGGGGAGAGCAACTAGGGTTCGATCGCGATTTTCCACTTTACATTTTGGTGAACCCAACGTGAACATCCTTTCTGATTATTCATGGTTAGATCTGAAAATTGGATTCCTTGATTACATTTCCATGTTTGATCTTTTGCAAAATTTTAGAGGTGATTGCATAAAAAACCCTAAATTTTCTTTTTGGAAATTGAACTTGTGATATATTTAATTGTTAATGCTTGTTTCAGATGTGCCCTTCTATTACAAATTATCAGTTCATATCTATGCTTTAATTTTGAAAATTAAGTGGTTAAGTGTCAAAACCCTAATTTTTGAAACCCTCTTGATTCAACCTTTGTCCGACAATTTCACTGATCAAAACATCTCCAAATCAGCTGTAACTTTGGATTCCGCAATAAAATCACAATATCTTTCATCCCTGAAAATTTGGAAAAAAGTTGCGAGGACCGTGTGCACCCCGAGCGCCATCGTCCCCGACATTTTTTCCGAAATTTCAGGAGCTAGATCTTACTGTATTTTTCAGCTAAAATCCAGAATTTTGGCTGATTTTATCAATTTTAACACTTTCAAAATTAAAGTCAAAGTTGGTCTTGTGATTGCTTGGATTAAGGCTTCTAAACATTCAGAAATCATCGAAATTGAAATTTTGTGTCAAAATTGTGTTCTTACTGTCCTAAATCTGAAAAGTGTATTTGCATTCATTCGAAATTTCAGTGCTTTATTCAAATTCTTGCAATTTGTGACGTTTGAAATTAAGTGCTTAATTACAACAACTTTAATTTCCGCTTTCAAAATTGAATTTCGCGTGAAATTGAGTCAATTTTTAAATTTCAAAATTTGCATTGCTCTTGACATTCCCTCTAAAATCATAAAATTCAAAATTTCAGTTTCCCTCTCTTTTTCAAAATTCAAATTTTTGCATTTTTCGACAATCTTGGTAGGGTTCAAATTCGAGATTGCAACTTTAATTTGGCCTATCTACAGATCGTAAAATCACTCAATTTTTTCAGATTAGCTTTAAAATCATCATACCTTTCATCCCTGCAAATTTCAAAAAAAGTTGCAAGGACCGTGTTGCACTCCGAGCGCCACGGTCCCAGACATTTTTTCTGAAATTTCGGGAGACTGTCGTGATTGCATTTAACAGCTTAAATCCAGAAGATTGGCTGATTTTACTGAAAATTGCTACCTCTAAATTCAAAATCATCTCTCCCTTTCTAGTGCATGAGTTTTACAACAATAAGCCCTACTTACACTATTCCCGTTAGACAAAGTCGTAGAATTAAGTCTTTCCGAGGTTTAATTACCGAGGAGATGGAACCTAATTTGAATAGCCTTTTTAACGAGGACATGGGTAATTCCTCTAATCCTCCTAATGATGAAGAAGCTCTCCATGAGGTTTCTGTAGAACAACTTTCGAAATTGGATAACCAATTTGATGATTTTCACCAATGGATGTCTCATGAGTATCCCGATAGTCAAGCTCTTCCTTTAATTGAGGGTCTAAAACGTATGCTTCAAAGTGATAAGAATGGAATTGATATTTTGCGTGGTATTGCACACATTGTGGATTCAAATGTGATGCCTATGAAGAGCTGTGCTGAAAATTTGGGTTATACACAACCTCCTACTCAAGTCAATCATTCTATTCCTTTGATGACTTCTATTGCTAGCATACCTACCTTTACATCAAACATAATGGCTACTTCTACACAAGACATTCCTCTTGTGATCGCCATTCATGGGGGCAATCCTTCTTCTTCAATCAACCCTCTTCCTTCATTCAATCCGATTTCTTCATTCATTCCTTCAATGAGTGTCCCTATTACATCTCCACAAATGAACATGACGCAAGGGGGCAATTCATTTAACCATTCCATTCCTCCTTGTAGTGTTCCTCCTGTCCAATCATCTCCTATGACTAATTATCATAGAGTCCCACCACCTTATTCTCTACCTTCTTTCAATAACATAACACCTCCATCACAATCTAATACGTCTAATATGAATTCTTTGACTGAAGCGACCATTAACAATCTTGCACAAATTGTCTCTTCTTTACAGCAACAAATTGCCTCTATGAATCAATCTAAGTTTAGTGTGCCCACATTTGATGTTGCGAGCCCACTTTCTCTTGACATTGTTCGAGCTATCCCTCCTAAACATGTTGAAATCCCGCATTTGGAGCTTTATCATGGTAAGGGTGATCCTCTAACACATGTTAAGACTTTTCAAACAATATGTACCGATTTTGCTTATGACCAAAGGTTGCTTGCAAAATTGTTTACTAGAACATTAAGAGACAAAGCCCTACAATGGTATTGCTCGTTGCCTTCTTATTCTATTACTTCTTTCGAACAACTTGCAAATGCTTTCATTCAACAATTTCAAAACAATATAAGTCCTAAAGTTACTTTGATTGATTTAATGCATTGTAAACAAGGTGTTAAAGAAAAAGTGACTGATTTCATTGGTAGATATAAGCATTTGTATGCTCAAATTTCTTTTCCAGTGCCTGACAATGATATTCAAAGAATATTTATTTCTAATTTACAAAAAGATATTCGAGACAAACTTCTGTTTTCTGAGTTTACTTCTTTCCAACAGTTGTGTGCAACTCTTCACAATTATCAACTGACTCTGAGTCAAATGGAACAATCACATCCTATGGCTCCGAGTGATAAGGGTGATAGCAGTCAACAACCATTTGGGAAGTTTAAACCGAATAGAGATTCCATCAAATTCAATGAAAACATCATCAACAACAATGTGAATGCAGCATCAGGTGTGCCTCCTATTTCTAAATTTTTCAAGAAAGAAAGAAAGTATACTCCTTTGAATGAATCATTGCATAGTATTATGAATAAGTTATTGGAACAAAATGTGCTTACTCTTCCTCCTATAAGACAAATTGATCCTGCAAAGATTACCTCACCTTATTTTGATAACAAAGCTTTTTGTCACTTTCATCGTCAGCCTGGGCATGATACTGAAAAATGTTTTTCTTTAAAGGGTAAGATTCAAGATTTGATTGATAATAATACTATTTCTGTTTCTGGAGTGAATGATAAAGGCAATACATCTATAGCTCCTCCTAATCAAAATGTTCAGATTTTTACTGATCCATTACCTTCTCATACCTCTAATGCGATTGAGGCTAATAATTCCTCTCTCTCATCTGCTGGTCTTGTGTCTATGGCTCCGAATGTGATTAACTTTGTAGAGCAGCAAAAAATCCCTAAAGAACCTTCCATCACATTTGATTCTAGTGAAACCATTAGGGCACCTGATGGTCCTTTATACATAGTTGCAAAAGTCAAGAATACACCTTGCCGTGGAGTGCTTATTGATCCTTCGTGCATGGTTAATGTTATTACTGAAGAATTCCTTTTTACTTTGCAATTGAATCAAGTGATTTATGACAAAACAGATGTGATTGTGAAACTATTTGATGCATTTTCTTCTCCTGCAATTGGTTCTATTACATTGCCTATTGAGGTCCATAATAAATCCCTTGATGTGAACTTTGCTATTATTCCTTCATCCGAACAATTTCGTGTGAAGCTTGGCTATTCTTGGCTATCTTCCATGAAAGCTATTGCTTCTCCTATTCACAAGTGTTTGAAATTTCCCCATAATGGTGAAGTTGTTACTGTCAATCATAGTCTCTTTAAACCAGCTGAAAGAACTTCTAGCGTTCCTATTGATTACTTTTGGCCTAAACAATTCCAATCTCTTCCTCTGCGAAGTGATCATCTTTTCAAATCTTATCAAAAGTGGAAAACAGATATGATCCTATCTTTAAGCGAACCTAGAACACCTAAACTTGATATTCCTATCGTTCTTGAGAAGGAAGTTCTTCCTTTGAAAGATAAAACTAATGTCTTTCCTCAAGAAGATTCCCAACCCATTCCCATGGATGTGACTATGTCTATGCCTAATAAACCTTCTAAAAGTAGACCTATACCTCCTCGTCATGATGGACTTGGTCTTCTTCCTAAACCAAATATTCCTCCCTTATATGGAGCAGTTCCTCCTCCTTCTTTTTATAGAGAGAAGAGACCTTCTTCTTCTCCTATTATCCAGCCTAAGAGACCACAACCTAAACACCCAAGTGATAAGGATGAGAACATTCCTCCTCCTCAATCTTCTCAACTTCCTACTAAGACTAGATGAAATTGTTATGCACGTGAACACCGACAAAAGCGTCGTCTTAGAGCTCAAGCAGCTGCTTCTCAAACTTTGCAATCTCCAAAAACACCTTCAACAAGCATTATTCCATTTTCTCCAAAATTTCCTAAACATAAGATGCATGATGGTCTTGATCCTGTGCGAGTTAAAGATCCTATTTTTATAAATCTTGATGATGCTATAGATGAAAATGTTATTCATGATGAAAATGTTACTCCTCTTGCTTCTGATAGTGAATATGAACTTGTTGATATTGATAACCATTTATCTAATGAATTTTCTAAAGCACTTATCCTAGCTCCTAGACAAGAACAACGTGGCTTGGAACATGAACATAGCCCTTGTTTGGATCTTGTGATAGCTCCATCTACTGTGTTGGATGTTCCTCCTCTAGCGTGTTCCCTGCCTTCCCGAAATATTGATCAGCAAGATCGGGGGGTAGATGACGTGCTAGACTAGTTACATTAGCATAGCAGATTCTCTCCTCCTCTCTTGTGTTACTTCTTCTATACATTATTCTCATTCTTCTATTTGTTGTCCTTGGTGTTGTCTACTTGAGGACGATGCAAAGCATTGAGATCTCTTTTGGTCTCTCTCATGTTGACTCAAAAGACACATGTGTTCCCTTCTTCTAGGTGACCTTCCTTGATTGGGGAATGAAGAACAATTATGCATACATACATATGATATACATGAATAATCATATAGCATACTGACCCCAAGGAAAGCGAAGTCACCTCGTGCTTTGTGTTTTGTGTCTATTATCCTTGGGTTTATCTCACACTTGGGGGCTAAATCCTTGTGATAACGTGCTCCTTTCCTTTCTCATGTCTTATGTGTATCACTACGTTAAAACAATCACCCCCGTTGAGGCATGTGCGATCGCTTAAACATAGGGGGGCATACACCCTGTCTATCCCTTCATGATACATGAAAATTTCTTGGAGAACTCAGCTTTGCCTTGAAAATTTTTGGTATTTCTCTTGCATGACTCATAGTGAGGGAACCTTACTACTGACAGTCATGGTTCTCCCTCGTGATCTTCCCTTTTACTTTGTCAATCGAAGTCGTAAGATCCTTAGTCCACTGGGGGCTTGGTGTGTCTTGCCTCCTTGACGTGGTGAAAGTCTTTCAATATTGTTTCCTTGTACTTTACCGGAAGTATGAGCATATATACTCCCGCTAAAGTGGGGGCTAAATGTAGCATCCTAAAATTGCGACACTTGCAATTTCGACTGCATTTGGGTCTTCACAATGGCGACGCAACACGCAACCTGAATGGAGACCCCGAAACCTGATTATGACATTGAAAACTGCATTTTCTTGCACCCTGGCTTGAACCTCCTTTGCACCCTGCTGTCCTGGGAGGTGGGACCAGAGCGCCTAGCGCCCTGGTCCTTCAGGACCAGGGCGCCCTACGCCCTGGTCCCCCAGGACCATGGCGCCTAGCACCCTGGTCCCTGGGCCTATTTTGGGCTCGGTCTCCTAAGGGGTCTCGGGTCTTTATGTTTGCAAATTGGAAAATTATCTTTCCTGGTCGGCCTAAGGTCGGGAAAATCAGTCTATCAGCCCTAATTGGCAAGTATATAAACTACATTTTTCTCTCTCATTTGGGAGATGAAGAGGATATGATGGAAAAGGCGTGGAAACTATACTCAAGCATTCAAGCATTCAAGCATTCCTTCAAGCAATTGATCATTTCAAGTCTCCATTCAAGGCTAAGTGTTGCATTCAAGACAAGGATTCAACCATTGAAGAGGAGATCACTTAAAACATACTACTACAACATACAACAAACAACAACATCTATACCTTCACACATAAGGATACAAACATCCTTACAACAAGGTATTAGTACTTGTTTTACATTACAGACATTTACATTTACAGCATTGCTCATTACTTGGTTAATTCCAAAATTGGGGTTTGACCTAAAGGCAAACCCCTAATCCCTAACCCCCCAATCGTCTTCGCTTTTCTATGTGTAGGTTGCAGGTACGCGGCTGAAATTGAAGATTTGGAATCCTTGTGCAGAGATGAACAGATCCCCCTTCGTTTCGTGGATTTTTCGAAGGACCGTGGCGCTCGGGTGCCATCGTCCTGACAACTTTTGCTCAAATTTGCAGGATAGCGCCATATCGACATTTTACTGCTAATTCCAGGTCTGCAGCTTCATCCTACATCCCTAACTCAGTTTATAAGCGAATCTTTGTCACTTTCTATGCATTCCTAGCTTAATTCTTCTATGCACATTCTTTACAAAAGAGGGTAGCCTTACTGTCATAACCCTTGAAACACATTTAGCATCCAATCTTGCATTGCGTGGGATTAAATCTTGTGGGTTTCAACCCCTCTTTTGAATGTAAAGTCTCTCCCCTAAGTGAAAACCATCAACCCTAGTGAATCTCCCTTCTCTCTCCTTGGAGTTGGAAGAGGGGAGAGCAACTAGGGTTCGATCGCGATTTTCCGCTTTACACTTGGTAACCGGTTGGTTGGCAGACCACTGAATATCTCCAACTCCTGGGAAATAACCTTGGAAGTAGAAGAATAACCCTACCAGTAGTTGTCCGAACTTGAATCTTAGTGCATTATCCTATTTGATTGACTTAAGATTCAACATAAGTTGTCTTTGCATACAGGTGCACAGATCAAATGATGCATCTTCTTTGATCATCCAGTAAGTAGCATTTACTGCTGCAGTAGATACAGAGTTAATTCTACTGGTAGAGAATGTCCGGTAGCCTATCACCATGCAGGCATACTTGAACAGATCATCCTTGATTGAGTTGACGGTCATGCCAGATGAGTCACTCACTGAACCGGTGAGCTTGGACATTTCAGTCTTGCTGACCTTCCTTAGGGCTAGAACTTCCCCTATATTGTAGAAATTGGTGAAAACATGAATAGCTTGCGGTGTGATATCATGCGTATGCTCTAGGTACATCTTGTCACCATGAACTCTGCTTAGAATTATTCTAATGTGTTCATCTATGAAATCCTCTAGGAAGTAAACCGCATTGTGAAGCTTTTTCTTCTCCAAGATGCTATACTCTGGTTTGATCTTTTTATCCTTCCCATAGAATAGACCTAGCTGAGAATGGATCACAAGAGACCCTAGGTCTTCGATCTTGCAGTCTATGTAATCTGAAATCCTTTCTTCTACTATAACCCCAGCTGGTACTTGAGACAAGGCATTATATTTTGATTTTCTTTGAATGAAATCCATAGATTTGACAGTTGCACTAGAACTATCATGAGATGTGGAAGCCATGACAAAACAAAAAAACTCGAGAAGTACCTTTCGAAAATCGAGAATTTAGGGGTTGCAAATTCCACTTTGCCTTCCACTTCGTCGGTTGCTGAGTCACCGCTTTGAGTTCTTCTTTTGACCATTTGGAATTTGCTTTTGAATCTTCTTCAGGGTTTTGAGATTTCTTTGAATCACAACACAAATCACTTTTTCTTTGCTCTACACTTGAAAAACTTCTTCACTCGAAAAATGATAGTGAGAAATGATTTGAAAATTCCTTTTAAACATATTCCTCACTTACCGTAATAAATGCTCCACTATTAGGGCATAAACCCTAATTTTCTTGTTACCATTTTTGGTCTTCTGCAAAATGACAGGTATCACATACCAGTCAAGGTCTTTTACTGGTGTAAACTAGGGGTTCGTAGTGTTTCACCGTTTGCTCCCCCTAAGCTTTTCTGATGCTTAGTTTCTTGGTTTCGATATTTCCACACTAGGTGTAGAAACTAGTTCTTGTTGCAACACTTCTAGTTTCTTCTTCCAAGTTTTGTTCATATCCACTTGAATAGTGTCAATATCAATCTTTCCTTCTAGAGTGACTGGTATGTCATTTGATATGTTCTTTCTTGATCTACAAAATTTGGCAATGTGACCTAGTTTGTTGCAATGATAGTAGACCATTCCAGGTGCTCTCCAAGGTCCATTATTCATGTTGTCATTCTTCCTCCTGCATGTTGTAGCAGTGTGACCATGGTCATGAAAGATCAAATAGTTTTCTCTCCATCCAGTTGCTGCTTGATAGCCACCACTTCTTGACTGATGATTGAAGGCATTAAACTGGTTGTGATTTTAGTTCACAAAGGGTTCAAGACCAACTCCTTGAGTCCTCTAAGGATATCTACCAGTGTTGTTCATATCAAACCTACATTCAGATACTCTATGCCCAAACTTGTTGCATGCATAATAGTTACCATTGAATTTATAGGATCTAGGCTTTTCATTTAGAAAATACAGAAAATTATTGTAAGCCTTACTCCTACACACATTGGCAGTATGTCCTTCTTTAAGAGAGTTAAAGAAAATAGGTTTAAACTTTTGCTTACCTTTATCCTTTGATGTCAGTTGTTTCTTTGATGCTCTAGCATTTGTACTAGAGGTCTCACCTTCCTCATGACTGGAATAACCAAGTCCATTAGTATTCTTGACAGGTTTGGCAGATTCAATCTTTTTCTCTAGCTTGACAGTACTCTTGTTGAACTTAGCAAGTATTTCCTTTGACTCAGAGAGTTCTTTGGAAATAGTAGCATTTGTTTCCATCAGGTTTTCATTTTCATAGATGGCAATGTTTAGTTCTCCTTGCATGTCTTCCTTTTCCACTTTTTTCACATGGATTTGAGCAGTTAGGGCACTGATCTCTTGCTTTAACTTGGAGTTTTCATGATCTTTGTCTTTGACCAGATCTTCAGCTTTCCTCCAGTTCTCAAGCTCTTGACACATTCAAATAGTTAGTCCTTCCAATTCTTTTTTTAGGTTGGAATTGGATTCATTCAGCTTTTCTACTTCTTGAATCAGGGCTTCCATGTCCGCTTCATCAAAGGAACTATTTTCAGATAGCTCCATCAGCTTTTCAGCATGTTCTCTCATTTTTGCTTGAGATGCCTTATATTTGACCATAAGATCATCATAGGCTTGCTTAGACTGAGTGAGCCGATGAGTAAGTTCCCTCAATGTGTATTCCCCCATATCTCTTTCTAGGTGGTTAAACTTATAGAAAGTTTGGCTCTGATACCAATTGATGAATACTAAGAGGGGGGGGTGAAATAGTATGCCAAAAATCTATGTACTTAAACACTTTGCTAGACTAACAGTAAATCGGTAAAACAGTTTAGCAGACAAACCAGTTAGCACACATGCAAACCAAATAGAAAATAATGCATTCAACCATAGAAGCACAAACACCATAACATAGGAGATTTTGACGTGGAAACCCAAATGGGAAAAACCACGGTGAGATGGAACTCACAAGTAACTATCTGCATAATAGGAACCAGACCAGTTAAGGTCATACAATATTCTTTACCAGAACAGATCCTGTTAGTAATCTCAATCTTTGTTAGGAGATAAGTCTGATTAAAGACTACCTTGCTAGAGGATTTTAGATCCACAGATGTGAACCACCTTGTTAGAGGATTTACAAAAGGCTTTTGGGCCTACCCAGTTAAGGGCTTCAGACTTGTCGAAGATGTGAGTAATCAGCAAGTGAGTGATCTAGCTAATAACATAGATTGTTTGGTTAGATCATTGATAGCTCATTCGTAATGCATTTCAGCATTACTTTAGTCTTCTACACATTCATACTCTCTCTAACTCATCAACCACCTTCAACCCTAGCAACAACCTAAAACGGTAGACATGATGTCCTTTTAAGGGAATCTGATTTCATGTCGGTCCAATAAGATTACAATACAATTTCCTAGGTTCAATGCATCTAGACATATTCTATAACATGACACAAAAAGCACCATTGAAGTGTTGGCACCGTCAAACAATTGATGGATGGTAACTCATCACAAAATGTCGGTTGGTAACTCATCACAGAGTATTACCGGTTCATACAAAATAACGATTTAAGCAAAATACCGGTTGACAGTTTGACAAAATGAAGACTGGGAAATATGTGTTCTGCCGCTTTGATCCTTCATACCGCTTGAGATCCTTGAACCACTTGGGGTCTACATATCGCTCGAGATAGGTAATCACTTTTTGCAAAAAACCAATAGTCTAAGGACTATAATGCATCATACCAGTTGGAACAAGTACCAGTTGAGCTTTAACTTATACATACAAAAGTGATCTCAATGCAAGCGTGTGTCCATCAATGACAATCACAACATTATCATCAAAGATGCCAACATAACACACCGGAATGAGCTATCTAAGGCAACTATTCAAGGGGGAAGATCACCGGAGCAATAGATGCATTATCTCACCAAGATGATCCTGTAGACAAAGACACTAATTTATGATAGCACAAAGTTTTTGCAAGGTCTTAACTTGGTTTTCGTAGACATTTTTCAGATTGTACATAATCGACTACAAGTTTCTAGGTAAATTTTGAATTTTTGATACTTTTGACATCCTTTGTCATTGATGTCAAAGGGGGAGTGGTGTAATGAGAAAAATATATAGAAGGAGATCACTTGCTCAGGGGGAGCACTCTCAATTTTTGGACTTCAAATTTTGGATATCAGTTTTGGATTTTTCTCATGAGTGTTGCCATCAATGCCAAATGGGGAGATTGTTAGCATTATACACTCATATGAGAATGGTTGATGTTGTCATTGATGGCAACCAATTGGTAACAGGGTTCAAAAGTTCTACCGGCAACAAACTTCACCTACCGACATCAATAGTCACTACAAAGGTTTATTCACACTGGCAGTAGATTAGACTGACAGTCCAAGCTGACTTGGAAATAATATTGTTTATGCAAAATGTATTGTAATGTAATATTATATTTGCATAGCCGACATGATGTATTGTAAAGACTCGTATCTGTATGAGATCTTGTAGGTTATTTGAAGTGTGTGAGAGTATGTATGTAAGCAATATATGAAAGTGAATAATTGTATATGCATTTTGTTGTATTCATCTTAAGAGTGAATAAGAAGAAGAGCAGAGCAAAGAAATGTTTTGGTAAAGGTATCAAACAAAGCTTAAACTGATATTGAATCCAACATTGCAAATGTTATTTTGAGTAGTACATTGTTATTGGATTTAACCATCCAATTGTGTAGTCAGTGAGACTCCATTTTTGTTGTTGAGTAGTGAGCTCTAGGCAGTTGGCCTTCCTACATGTGCAGGCCCCTATTGTACTTAGTAATATTTATTCATATTTGCCACTGAGTAAATATTGTGGGTCACAAATACCACTGAGGTTTTTCCATTACCGGGTTTCCTCGCCAAAAATATCTATGTTATGGTGTGCATTCATGCTTATTCTTTTGTTTCTCTTTACTGCATTATTACTTGCTTACTAGTATATTAATTTGGGTTGTAAAGTTGTAAATAAGTTTAAATTCTTTCATTTACCAATTAGACACTGATTCACCCTCCCCTCTCAGTGTCTTTGGGACTAACCAAGTATCTAACAATTGGTATTAGATCCTAGTCCTCTATTTGTAGAAGCCTAATAGCTTGAGGAAGATTATGAAACTGGTACCGATGGAAAGATTGAGACAATAATTGGAAGGATCTCTTGAAGATTTTGATGTAGAAAAATTGAAGAATATCAAACTAGAAGATGAACTCAGAACTGCTTGGGAATTCATCAAAGGAATTCAAGATAGCTTGGTCATAGCAAATAATAAGAGAAAATAATTACATGTGCAACTATAAAACCAAGTATCTAACATATCTCTAACTGCCTTAGTTGAACTAATCTTCACAATGCAATCAAAATTCACATGACACAACCTTTTATGCCATAGCCAACTCTCATGAATCTGTGTAATCAAACATGTCTTCTCACCGGAGTTCAAATGAAATATGTTAGCTTTTGTCTATGTACCAGTTGCAATCTCCAAGTCAGATTTGTTAATAATTTTTTATTTTCCATCCTTGAACTATAATTGAAATCCCTTGTCTACCAATTGTCCTACACTCAAAAGATTATGCTTCAAACCTTCAACATAATAAACATTGTCAGCATTGTTCTTACCCTCCAATGATATAGTTCTTTTTCCTTTGATCATACATGCCTTGTCATCTCCAAATCTAACTAGTCCAACATTAAATTCTTGCAAAGACAAAAACTTCCCTTTATCTCTAGTCATATGATGTGAAAAAACACTGTCAATTACCCATTCATCCTTGTCATTAGTTTTAGCAGCAAGTGCCTTCTCTTCAAGTACATTCTCTTCCAATCCTGGATCATCTTCCTTGATATCTAGGAATACCCATTCCTTCCCATTGTCAAATCCACTAGCAGAGTCTTCTACAGGTTCATCATCTGAATCAGTAATGCCTTCCTCATCTGCTATGTAGCATGGTTTGTCTTTGTTTTTCTTTTATTTGTACTTGTTCTGATATCCAGGGTTAGGCTTAAATGATCTTTTAACTCTTTCTTCAAATCTTGAATTCCTTTAAGGACATCTAGATGCAAAATGATCAATCTTACTACATGCAAAACATTTAAAAGGTGCTTTTCCTTCATACTTACTTCCTACCGGTCCTTTAGGTACTCTTATAGCAAATAGTGCTTCAAGTTTCTCAAACTCATCATCTTCTCTCTTCATATCTTCTAACTCCTTTGCATATAAAGATTTCCAGTCTTTCTTACTCGTTGTAGATGTAGATGCATGAAAAGTAGGTTCAGTCTTCATAGCTCTAGAAGGTCCAAATTCCTCAAGCTCAAAAGAAGATAGTTTCCCAACCAAAGTATCTTTGTTGATAGATGTATTATCCATTATTCTCAACTCATTAATAGAAGTAGCCTTCATTTTGTAAGCTGATGGTAGGGCTCTCGGGACTTTAGAAACAATTTCATCTTCGCTCAGAGTTCCACCACAACATTGAATTCCCATAACAATCTTATTTACCCTTTCCATGAATGTAGTAATCCTTTCATCTTCTTCCATCTTCAGGTTTTCATATCTCACCCAGTAACCATCAAGTTTAACAATCTTCACTATAGGGTCACCTTCATTAAGAGTCTCCAACTTATCCCATATAGCCTTTCCAGATGATTTGTTTGTTAATCCCATTATTTGTTGATCATAAAGTGCACACAAGAGGGCTTCTCTTGCTCTATAATCATTCTCAAGCTCCTTGTCTAGGTTTTTTGGAGGAGGATTTCCTGATCCTAGATTATAGGGTGTGATACCATTCTGTGTGATCTCCCAAATCTCCTTTCCAAGACATCTTAGATGAGTCTCCATCTGAATCTTTCATACTGTGTAATTTGTTCCATCAAGTCTCAGAATATCCCTTTGAAAGATAGATCCAAAAGAACTAGATGAACTTGAATTGTTAGTCGCCATAGGATCTTCCTCAAGTAGTTAAGATTTTAACAGAGAGGACCAAAGCTCTGATACCAATTGTTAGACAGTTTAGATAATCAGAAGACAATTGAGAGGGGGTGAATGAGTTGTCACAGATTATAGGAATATTTAGCAATTAAAACTCTAATACTGGAACCCAAAATAATGATACCGAAATCGAAGTTAATCCAATTAAGAATAAACAATAATCACATAATAAAAGTCATCCACACAATACCAATATGTGTACGTGGAAAGATCGGTAAAGGGAAAAACCATGGTGGGAAGCCTACCCACAATTAGATAATACTTTTGTAGTAAGTATATGAATTACAATGATGGGGCCTACACTTGCAGGAAGGCCAACAACCTAGAGCACACTACACATCACAAAAGGAGCCTCACTAAATACATAGAAATCCAGACAAGAATTTGGAGAAGTGTTGAACTGCAAAAGATAGCATCTCCTATGCCAGAGTACAGTTCTAGTTAAGGTCAATACCGAAGGACTAAATCCTATTACATAAACCCAATTCGATCTCCAATGATCGAACAACTCCTCTTCCTAAATGATATTACATTATTTGCACATTACATTCCTTGACCATGACCTCTTACATTAACCATGATGATCTACAATGAGATCTTACATCTATTTATACAAACCCTTGACCATAAACAATCAGGTCGGCCACCAGACAATAAAAAAATTACATAATTACAAACCATGTCATCCTTAGACCAAGAAGTAATATCAACACATAAGACATCCCAGAAATAGATCAATAGGTCCTATCTAGACATTACATTAAAGCCAACCCATAACCTAGATCAACCGGGACCAAGTATAGGTCCACATGCTTCAACAATGATCTCCAAATGCCAAGTGTCAAACATGATCACCAACACCATCTTGAAACTCCATCAGAAGCTGCACCAACACCACTTATGCAATTCATCAAAGATCTCCACTAAAAGCTCTGCCGGTGAAACCCTCACTGCAACCAGAATCCAATATTCTAAGCAAGCAGGATAGCATCTGTAGACACCTAAAATTGTCATGTCTAATTAAATAAATATTTAATTTATTTAATTATTTTAGCCTAATTCTTCTATTAATCAAATAAATCTTTATTTATTTAATTAATTCATTTATCCTCTTCTAGTTTTATTTCTCATTTAAATAAATACATTTATTTATTTAAATTATCCTTTTCCTAAATTGAATAAATATTTTATTTATTTAATTGATCCTACTTCCTCTATTAATTAAATAAATCTTTATTTATTTAATTAATTCATTAACCTTTTCTACCCATGACACATGTCATTCATTTCTTAATTCATACACTACCTACCCTCTTATTATTTTCTTATTTTCTTTACCTACCCTTTAATCAGAGCCGAACATTTATCTTTAACACCTCTCAATCTTATCCCTTCATTTCTTATAGTATCTTCTATATAAGGAGATGCTTCCTTCATTATCAACCCTAATCAATCTATGCATCCTAATCAATTGATTACACTCACTATGCATTTAGCCCCGACTACGCTTTACACTTTCATATGCGATCCTACTTGCAACCACATTTTCGTTCTTTGTTGAGCTCTTGTGCACACATAAAATCTGAGAGCAAATATATCAAGCAAGATCAATGGAGAAAGGAAGAATGGAGATCCGAAACCCTATTGGACATGTGATGGTATAATATTTGTGATTTCATTTCATTTGCATTGTCTTAGGTAATCTTCATATGTTATGGTGGATCTTTGTTGTTGTTAGGATAGGGTTTTGTGGTTGAATCTATTTAGTCTTTCAATATTGTTGTTTCCACTTTCACTCCGTGGGACATGGATTTTTGTTAGATCTGTGGTTTTTGTAGATTTTTCTAACCCTACATTGTTGTTTTGTAAAACAATTTGGAGAATAACCTTGTGCAACTAGGGTTTTGGACACAAAATCAAGATCTTGGAGAGATTTGATCATATCTCACAAACGGCTTGGAAATTTTGCACCAAATTTTTTTTTCTGGTTGAAGACAGCATCAGGAACTCGAAAAAAAAATTCAGATCTATTAGAGCATATTTTAATTTTCTATGAATTTTTTATGAATTTTCATAAAAAATTAATTTTGAGAGCAAATGAGCGAATTTTTTGGATTTTCTTACATTTTTGGAAATCTCTCATAATTATACATAGGATCTGTTCTTTGTAATTTTAATTTTGATGCAAAATATTTCCCTAAAAATTGGATCTTTGAAAATTAGGGTTTTTCCTTATTTTGATCAGACTCCCAAACAACTTCGACTTTTGGCATAAATTGTTTTTGCAGGTCAAGAAAATTATCAGAAATGTTCAGTAAAAATTTCAGATTTTTAAGATTAAAGGTTCATTTTATATGAATTTTTTATGATTTTTCATAAAAAATTTATTTTGAGAACAAATTAGCAATTTTTTCGGATTTTCTTACATTTTTGAAAATCTCTTAGAATTATACATAGGATCTATTCTTTGAAATTTTAAATTTGATACAAAATCATTCCTAAAAAATTGGATCTTTGAAAATTAAGGTTTTGCATTATTTTACTCATATCTCACAAACTGCTTGGATTTGTTGTAGAAAGTTTTTTATGTAGGTTTGGAAGACTATCAGGACTCTCCAATAAAAATTTCAGATTTTTTGGATCAATTTTGCATTTTGTATGAATTTTTTATGATTTTTCATAAAAAATTAATTTTTGGAGCAAATTAGCAAATGTTTTGGATTTTCTTACATATTTGGAAATCTCTTGAAATTTTACAGGTGGTCTTTTCTTTATGATGAAGCAGATCTTTGAATTGGTCAACAAAATGCATTGTTGAAGGCCCCTATTTCACAAAGTCTTTTGGATCTAAAATTTACTTAACTTGTGTGCTTGCAGGAAGGGGTGATCATTTGAAACAATCCAAACTACTAACAAATCTTTGTTGTAGGACCTTGGCAAGGTTTTTTGATCTTTATTGTGTGCCTTGTTTTCATAGATTATCAAACACTTCAATTGGTGCACTAAAATTGAACTAGTGTCCTTTGTGTCTTAGGCAATAGGCTCTTTTTGTTTAATCTTTAGAGGGCCTATCTCCCTATGTGGTGATTAGGACTACTAGTGAGGAGAGAATGACCCAAGTGGTAGCAAAAGAAAAGCTATCTTCTTCCAAACTACTATAAACAACTATATTCATGGTGAAAACTATGGATAACATGTGCTGATTAGTTCATACCGACACTATGTCTCCCCATAAACCCGTTTGATTAAATTTATTTGATTAGTTGTAGGGCGTAACCCCTACCGACTGAGAGCCTTTTGTATTTACAGATCTAAAAGTGCTGCATGTATGGCCACATGAGCGGATGCCCTTACTAGCACCTTTTTATTTTAGAAGCCAAAATCCTTCTAGTTGTTGGGGCAGGAGGTCAGACCTTTGGTAGCAGCCCACACACATATGGTTCTTAGTAGAGATGCAAAGTTCACCACGGGGAGTTTTTGTGGGGACTGATGCTTGGCTACCCTGAGAAGTGAGTGTCGAGGCTAGAGCCAGTGGGGTCAAGCATCTAAGTATCCACTCTGAATAGCGTAGCCTTGGGGGAAACTCCATGTGGGATCAACAACTATTGTCCTGGCCAACCATAAGAATTGTGCTTGACTTATTTTGAACAATCAAATATTGAAGACCAAACAACAAAACATTGTGTCTTTTGTGTCTTCAAGTGTATGCAAATTTTTTTTACATCAAACAACACATTTTTCTTTGAGTCATTTTGAGTCTAGACACTTGCAAATATTGAGTCTTCATCAACATTGTGTCCTCTTGTCATGGAAATATAGTCAAAATTTCAGATTTGGTCACAACAAACAACTTCACAAATTGGAAAAATTTATAATCCAACAAACAAGAGCAATCAGTTTCAGAATTCTTGAGCTTCTTAAGCTATCTCTTCAGGTTTTCATCTAGCATTCAACCTATCTTTGGGTCTCACAAAGTCCATCATTGCTTTACACCTTACATTACATTCACATTTGTCTAAACCTGAGTCAAAAGGTCACTTGCTTGTCCTCATCATACTTTGTCAACACACTACATACAAAAACAGTTTGCTAAGTGGTCCCTCATCAAGGTCTATCACCTTTGGGTCTCATTTGGTCTTACTTAGAGTCAAAGTCAACTTACCTCATCAAGAGAAACTATCATCTCTTTGGAAGCCACACCTACTCTACTACATACATACTTGGTCTTACATTTTGGACATTGCAAGTAAACCTCAAATTCATTTACATTCCATCCAACTCTTGGTCTTCCATACTCTTTTCCATTTTCATCTAGTCTCACACATCTTGGTCAATACCTAGTTCATGGTTGAAACCCATTCCCAAAAATTTAGGAGAGAAACTAAAGAGGCTCAAGAGTCCACAAACATGAGCTCCTATGAGTATGACAATGATATCTTTTTCAATTCTGATCATACTACATTACCTGATAGGGATGCTTATATAAACATTCCAAATGTTGAGCACATGGACACTACAAACAATAATGATACACACAATGACAATATGGACAACTTTTTCGTACATTCAGCAGAAGTGGAAGACACCATTATGAATCCTCATTTTGATAGATTTGTTGAGGAAATAATGAGGAGAGATAGACAATATTTTCTACAAGTGATGGCACAAAGTGGAACCAAGATCCCTCATGATTTTGACATGTCTCAAATAATAGAAAATCGACCTGTGCAACAACCTCACTCCAACATGGATCAAAGGAGGCCTAATAGTGGAGGCAATAGAGGGCCACATCTTGTGCCTGAATCACCATCATCTCTATTTCAAAAACCAGAGGTCCCATACACACATGGTCAAGCATATGATACTCATCTTCGCAGACCATTATGGAAGTCTTATGTAAAAAAATACACTCAAGCACATGCTAATGCTAAAGACCTACCACCAAAGCAATTGGATATCCAAAGGCATGCTCAAAATTTGGACACAAGGAAACCCTGCATCAAATTTGGGGGCAACACACTAGAACAAACTCATGACATTCCTATAGAGTATGGTATACATGGACAAAGCAGATATTCCATTCCTCACCATGACTCTATACCAAGTGGTCCATATGCGCAACATCATTATATACCTCCTCCATATGAACATGTGTATGATCAATATCATCCATATATGCAACATGCTCCTCCTCCAATTGGTGCCTCAAGCATGGGGTTTGGTCCAAGAAGTCGGTGTCCACCTAAGAGCAATTTGGAACAACAAATCAGGGACTTACAAAAGAAAATGGAGGACATAAATACATCGAAGCCAACTTACACAATGAGAGACATATGTCCCTATCCATTCGACAAGAGAATTCCAATGCCTCCTTTTCCTACACATTTCATGACACCTAAGTTTGATAAGTACAGAGGAAAAGGGGATCCTAAGGCACATATAAGACAATTTTTCACAGCTTGCTTTGAGGTAGCAACAGAAGAGACATATTTGATGAGATTATTCCCACAAAACTTAGGTGATCAAGCTATGGAATGGTTCTCCCAACTTCCACCTGGTATTAAGTCATGGGGTGACTTAGCAGAGGCATCCATTCAACATTTCTCATACAACATAGAGATAGACATACCAATCACTACTTTGTGCAACACCAAACAAAAGGATAGAGAATCTTTTTCATCATTTTTACAAAGATGGAGGAATCTAGCTAGCAGATGCTCTTGTGAAATTCCACAAAAACAAATGGTAGAGATGTTCACCCAAAATGTTAACAAAGACATTGGCTATGACTTAAGGAAAGCTTGTTTGTCCACCTTCAAGGACATCATTGAAAAAGGCTTAGCGACAGAAAAGGTCCTAATTGAACAAGGATTCATTAAGATATTCAAGGAAAACAAAGATGACTTTAAAGGAAAAGATAAGCCAAGATTTTGGAATAAAAACAAGAACACAGTCAATGATGGTGTTGTTGATGCCAATACAGTGCGACCCAAAATCATTTTTTCGGGATCAAGCTCTACAAACAATCAAGTGAATACTCAGACAACTTCTAGATCATGAAGGAAGTACACCCCATTGGGAGAACCACTTGAGTCAGTTTTCAAGAAGCTAGTGGCAAACAAAGTAATCACAGTTCCAGATTTTCATCCATATGAGCCAAAGGTTAAACCAAATTGGTGGAATGATGATGAATATTGTGAATTTCATAAGAGCAAAGGACATAAAATAGGAAATTGCCATCGACTAAAGAACATCATACAAGATCTCATTGATAGAGGTGACATTGAGATTGAAGGAAACTCATCCAATCAAGAACATGAGATGTTTAAGGAACCATTCCCAAAACATGACAAGGGAAAAGCTAAAGCCACAGATGACCAAACCAACTATACCAGAGCATCTTATAACTATGATTTGATTGTCAATCACATTTTGATGGATAATTATGTCTCTACCATTATCATCAAGGACAAAACACCCGAGAATTCTACCCAAAGACCCAAGATTGTCCTAAAAGGCATTGGATCTTCTTCTGAACCTACCTCTGAATGTAATGTTACAACTCATCGAGGTAAATTCATTTTGCAAGGTGCTCCAGCCAAAAATACCACTTCCTCATCACCTAAGCCTGAGTATGATCTTGTAGAACAGTTAGGGAAAACACCCACACTGATCTCAATCCTCGAGCTCTTATGCATATCCCCCACACATAAAGCTATTCTTGACAAAATCTTGAGAGACACTATTGTCCCCACTGATTTGAATGTGGACTAGTTTCAAGCCGTGGTGGGATACCTTTCCATTCCACACTCACTTACATTCACAGAAGCCAATGACACCTCCGTAAGTCAGCCACATAATGCACCTTTACACATTGAAGCCTTCATACACAAACATCGAATAAAACAAGTCCTCATAGATGGAGGAGAAGGTCTAAACATTTGTACATTGAGCACTATTAAACAATTGGGATATTCTGATAAAGCTGTGAATTCTACGAACAAAATTACCATCAAGGAATATGATGATGAAGAGCATTCATCCAAGGGCACAGTCACCTTACCTCTTAGAGTTGGGCCAATTACAAAGGATGTGGTTTGTCAAGTCCTAGACCTAGATCTCACATACAACATATTGCTAGGACACCCATAGATTCATGAGATGAGTGCAGTCCCATCTACATATCATCGATGTATTAAGTTTCCATACAATGGAGTTGAAGTGAACATCAAAGCGGATCCAAATCCATTCATATATTACAACAATCTATGACCTCGATCAGAAATAACAATACCAGTCAATTGAGAGGCTATTCCATCTTCAGCATATGTGGATCTAGAATCCTTGAAACCTTCGACATCAAAACAAGCAGAGATCAAAGAAAAATTAAAGATTAAAGACCTGGGATGTGGTGAGTATATCTTTCATGTTGATCAACTCCCATTATCTCCTAAGGTATTCAATCAACAAGAACAACCTATAAACAATTTGCAATATCAAGGAATTGGGTGTGAACCACCTAGTGTTGTGGCTACTAAGTCTAAATGCAAATCTCCTCTAGTGGTGCAAGCATCTTTTGATGTCAATAGTCCTAAGAGTGGTTCCAATGAAGAATATATTGGGTGTATCGCCATCCCTCTTGAGAACTCACATAGCTCTACCATTTTATCCACTCATTCCATTTCCACTCCTCTCCCAGACTTGGATCAACAAGAATCACAAAATCCCTTACTCATTGGGATAAAAAATCAAGCTTTGAAAAGAAAAATCTAAAAGTCAAAAATAGAGAGAAGTCCTTTAGTTCAAATCAAAATGAAAAGCTATTGGACTCTACAAAAATCAAAGTCAAGGATAAAAATCCTATGAAAGAAAAGGAACAAGAGTTGATCTCCCCTAATATCAAAATAACTAGGGGCAAAAGTTCTACAATTTCAAGTAAAAAAGAACACTTGTTGATCCTAAGTCTCCATCATGCTATCCTACTTTCACTTCTTTTCACAGTCATAAGCCTTCATAACTCATCCACTTGTTCCACACATCCATCCCCTTTTGGTGATACATCATGGACCTTTAATGGAGCTTCTTTGAGGGACTTTGTTATCAAGGATGCCCAAACTTCTTTAGGTGACACGCATATGGGAAAACGTAGTCCACAAACTAGTAATTATATCTCAATTCCTTTATCAAGGAAGACAATCACTCAAGATACACATCATTCAGTCAAGGAACAATGGAGCTACAATCATAAAGTAAAGCCTCACACATTTGAGGTGGGTGACTTAGTTCTCAGAAAAAATCCCAAAAATCAGCAAGACAGAGAGAAGAAGGGAAAGTTTGAACCAAACTGGCTTGGTCCTTACATCATTACAACACTCTATGGATCTGGTACATATCAAATCTCAACCATAGTGGGTGAACTTTTGGAGGATCCTATCAACAACATGCACCTTCGCAGGTTTTACACATAGCTCTTCAGAGTATCCTAATTTAAAAATACAAAAAAAATTTTAAAAAAAAAATACAAAAAAAAAAATCATAAAAACATAAAAAATCATTACTTGTTGAAAACCTAGCAAACAGGTGCCTTGTGACACACAAAAAATAAAAAAATAAAAAAAAATAAAATTGAAAAACAAAAAAAAAAAACATTTCGTCCAACAGTGAAAACCACTTCGGTGGTGCCTTAGGCAAGTACCATGGTGAAAACTGGGTCACCAGTGCCATGTGTAGAGACATTGCTCCTCCCTCCTTCAGGATTCTCTTTCATCACTTCACTTTGCACACACTCACGACCTATTCATTCATAATAAACTTACACATTCCCATCATGGCTTGTTATTGATCTACCCAAGATTGGTTAGCCATTCATAATATCCCTCTTTTTCACCCCTTTCCATCCATAATAAATTAGATCCTATCTGTGGCTAAGGCAAATCCTACGTCTAGTGATGGGTGTGGAATTGAGAGTATCACATGTTTTGAGGAGTACAATTTGTTCCAGTTTTCTTCAGTCTATCCGCTCACAATCCACAATAAAGCAACATCTACATTGTCAATCAACAATAAAGTATCATTTTCATGGAGTCAGTCAATTTTAGATGAGATACAACAGCAATGGGCTTCAACAAATCAAATCTTTCAACAGACTCAGACAACATTATGGTTTAGTGCTATCTATCCTTTTTGTGAAAGTAAACATTGTGACCACAATCAAATAAGACTTATACAAGTGACAAGAGAGACTAAACTTAAGGACTATAGTGGATGTTGGTGTCGAGTCTTAGTTTTCTTTTGATTTTATCTTTTGGTGACATGTCTTTTAGCTTTTCCGGGATGTCTTTGACTAGAGATTCTATCTCCAGGATGTCTTTGACTAGAAAGGCGAGGATGGGGTATCGTCACCTATTTTTCTTTTGCTGTCTACAGATTGTCTCTTAGTAATGCTATGACTTGTCTAAGGATATGAGGACACTGAGAGTCTAATGTCAATTGGGGCATTCCTTGGTTGTGACTGTCTTATCTCCATGCAAACAGGTACAATGACTTTTTGTGTCGAACATATGCCTCGATTGTCATAACCTATTTTGCCATAATAAAGCTCAATGATGATAATGCACAAGAAGCTCTTTCACTTTCATATATTTTGTCTTTCATCCCCCTTTCTTGATTGACTTCCATCATCCTTCTTGAGTCCGTGTAGCCTAATATCACATGACTAAGTATAATGACATGCCAAAAACATTTGCATTTCATGTAGTTGCACCTGCATTACCACATATTAAGCATTTCATACATACATATAGATATCACAATTGCATCACATCCTGCACACAACACATGTTAGTACATTTTATATTCTCATCATGTAAATAATTATTTGCATTATCATATTCATTGGCATTTCACACATTCACATTTGCATTTGCATAAACATATAAAACATAAAAGAACAAAAATATTGCATTTCGTCATATACATATTTGCATCCATATCATGCATTAACATAGAAACATACATCATGAAACATCTCATCACATAGGTACACATGCATATAGCTACCGCAAGGATGAATCATCTCATATATATATCAAAATCATAAGTGTCATGATACAATGATGTCAAAATACATCTGGCTACAACCAACCCTCGTGTCACCCTGTCCGGACAGAGGAACCCACTGATCACTCCTACTAGCACCGCTGCTAGTGCCAATCCTATCTGTGTCATCATGTCCCATGCCACGTGTCCAGCCCTTATCTCTAGTCCTAGATCCTAAAATAATCATCTCAAGGCATCCTTGTCTCTACCTTGATCATAAGGTATCAACTCCCCATCGATCGGTATCCTCAAAATCCTATATACATCCTCTAAGGTGACTGTCATCTCACCCATTGACAAATGGAACATGCATGTCTCTAAGTGCAATATCTCAGCCAACACAATCAGCAATCCCATATTTGCTCGAAACTCAGGCACATACAAAATATGTCGCAGGCCCATAACCGTAATCGCGGCTCTGTCCTCAAATATCAGCTCTGGTTGTAACCTTTGAGTCAAGCAAATCAATCATGTCAGTCATAGTGGCATTCCCTGTTCATCACAAAATGCTTCTCTTTATCCTAGTGCTTATATTTATCATATGATGCTCTATACTAGTGACACTCACTATTCATCACAAAGTGTTGCTTCTAGCCTAGTGGTACTCCCTGTTCATCACAAAGTACTACTTTTTTTGCACTCCCTGTTCATCACAAAGTGTTGCTTATCTATTAGTACTCCTTGTTCATCACAAAGTACTACGTGTTTTGCACTCCCTGTTCATCACAAAGTGCTGCTCATATATTAGTAATCCCTGTTCATCACAAAGTGTTGCTCATATATTAGTAATCCCTGTTCATCACAAAGTACTATGTCTTGGTACTCACTGTTCATCACAAAGTGCTTCGATCTATCCTAGTCTTCCCTAGAGGACCTGCTTGAGTGTATCCTCTCAGCAACTTATCCAATCGACAATGTATGTTCATCACAAAACTGCCGATTTGACCTAGAAGACATAAACGCGCCTAGCCAAACAGAGCTGTGCCTAAGCATTTTTTGACCTTGTTTGACATATCCTAAAAGTGCATTTATTGCACTACCTAGAATGCATTAATGACAACAATTATTGTGACAAAGTACAAGGAGGTTTTGTGGTACTTACCGGCTCTCCTGCATCTACTGGCCTCTGAAATTGGCAAATGTGATCAAATCTATGAACCAAAGCCATCGCTGTTGACTGTTGCTGCTCTATTCTCTCTCTACACTCTGATCTCTTGGATGTGTGGATGACAATGAGGATGTTTTCCCCTCATGGTCTATCTTATAGACTACCCTAGCCCTAGCCCTAGTCTCCCATGTCAGTCTTCGTTATCCTGTGACTTTGTCACTCTATCCTATCTAGTCAGTCCATTGTAGCCTTTCTTTCTTATCGAGAGATTGTCTGCGATCTTTCTAGACATATTCATCCAATCTCTCAAGGGGGCATATTATTCCCATCTTGGGGCAACTTTGTATTAGTTCATATTATCTTCTTTGAAACAACGCGACAAGTTGCATTGTTTCAAAGAGGGGCAAAATGTAGACACCTAAAATTGTCATGTCTAATTAAATAAATATTTTATTTATTTAATTATTTTAGCCTAATTCTTCTATTAATTAAATAAATCTTTATTTATTTAATTAATTCATTTATCCTCTTCTAGCCTTATTTCTCATTTAAATAAATACATTTATTTATTTAAATTATCCTTTTCCTAAATTGAATAAATATTTTATTTATTTAATTGATCCTACTTCCTCTATTAATTAAATAAATCTTTATTTATTTAATTAATTCATTAACCTTTTCTACCCATGACACATGTCATTCATCTCTTAATTCATACACTACCTACCCTCTTATTATTTTCTTATTTTCTTTACCTACCCTTTAATCATAGCCGACCATTTATCTTTTACACCTCTCAATCTTATCCCTTCATTTCTTATAGTATCTTCTATATAAGGAGATACTTCCTTCATTATCAACCCTAATCAATCTATGCATCCTAATCAATTGATTACACTCACTATGCATTCAGCCCCGACTACGCTTTGCACTTTCATATGCGATCCTACTTGCAACCACATTTCCATTCTTTGTTGAGCTCTTGTGCACACATAAAATCTGAGAGCAAATATATCAAGCAAGATCAATGGAGATAGGAAGAATGGAGATCTGAAACCCTATTGGACATGTGATGGTATAATCTTTGTGATTTCATTTGATTTGCATTGTCTTAGGTAATCTTCATATGTTATGGTGGATCTTTGTTGTTGTTAGGCTAGGGTTTTGTGGTTGAATCTATTTAGTCTTTCATTATTGTTGTTTCCACTTTCACCATATACAAAATCCAATCACCAAACCAAAACCAACTGACCAAATATGAGTATGAGTATCATGAACAAGCTAATTCCATCACCAGACTATATCGGATGTAAGTTAACCAGAAACCACTCGTCCTACTTGGACCAGAAGGGTGCCTGTAAAGCATCAAACAACTAGTGTTGACATCAATAACAAAACATCAATGGAACACATAACCAATTCCACCAAATAACCAACACATAGGACCTCAAGCCTTCTTGCATAAGTCACCTTCTGTGACTTCATCATCATCAAAATAGCCAACTTGAAGATCTAACCTTAACATCGATCTTCTTGAATGACAGACTGGTTATCTTAGTCTATCTTCCCTTGAGCCGATTGAATGTTGATCATATATCTCTGATGTTGCTTCCATGTTGTTTTCAAGCCATCACCTTTTCTACTAAGATACACCACTCCACTAGTCAGTGTTAGTCATCAATGACAAATCTAAGCTAATATATCGGTTCACTAGATTAACCGGTTTACTCAATATTAGTGATGCCAACAATCTCCCCCTTCGACATTGATGGAAACACTTTCGAATCTATCATATCAGTTGCTCTTGTAGGAACTTTCTTCATTTCTTTCTTCATTTCTTTATTGGTCATTATTTCTGCTCTGAGTAACGAGTATCTCCCCCTAACACTGGAAATACTCTTAACCACTTCTATCAACCCTCTGCACTACTTCTAGCAACCCTTTGATCAACACTAGTGCACCTGCAAAAAATTTATGCTCAACACTACTGCATACAATTTGCCCACTTCTCAACAATACTCAAACACTATAATAATCTCCCCCTTTGACAACAATGCCAAAGGTGTAGTCTAGACACCCTATTTCACAAATTGCACTGACACCCCCCCCTAACATGATGTTACTGCGTCATTTATTCCTCATGGCAAGAGTGGGGCATCTTTTCCTTTTTATGTTGGAGTCCTAATTCATGCCATATTACCTTGGTTCAAGTCTTTAATGCATCCTCAAATCCTTTTTCTAGTCATTTAAGTCAGGTTCAGACAATTGATTGAACTCCTCAAACACATCGAACCCTTCTGAAATGGGTTCAACAGGTTCATTTAGGTTCAATGGGATCCAAGGTAATCAGAAAAAAGTTTTTTTACTAAAGTTTTCTCTAAGTGTTTTGCAGCAGCTCTTCCAAAAGTTTTTCTTGTTCGGTGACATAGCATTTGTGTTCAACTTATTGAACTGAGTTCAAAGGGTTCAAATATGTTCAACACAGCAAGTGGTTAACAGTTTGACACGACATACATCTTGAACTACTTGAACACTGAAGAAGTCGGTTCAAGATGTTCATATGGGTTCAATGTTGGTGGGTCCCATGGTTTTTAATGTTCTGGGAAGTGCATTCGTGGCTAAATATGAAGAGGCAGAACCATATCTTAAGCTAATTTCATTCTTTGTCTTTTTTGAAGTAAGTGAACATTTTGGGAACTGGTAGTTTCTTAAAGAACGCCGCCATGCATTCAATGCATGCGTGCAAAGGTCTAATCTACCAACTTGCCGCATCTAGACTAAAATTGTGAAATCATTGCATTTAATGTATATGTATCATTACCTTTCTCAATAAGGTATGAAAATTATTTGTGTTCTACATTCGTTACTTTTGTTTATGTTATCCCTAGATAGGAGTCTTTCTTGCTGCTAGCCATCGTCCGATTATACAACTATGAAGGTGAGTCTTTCCTTATTTTCTTCAGTGTTTTCCCTTGCATTTTCTCTCATATAGAAGGTTTCACTGCAATCAAATTTAGGTTTCTTGTTTTGAAGTTATGAAGTCCACTCTGCATTTGTTTGGAAATGTCTTTAGCTTGGCATCCACAAAAGCCATAGTTAGTGATACTGACCTAAAAGGAGAGAACCTTGAAGATTTGAAAGAACGGGTGTTCAGGGTATTGATAAGTCTTTTTGTATAGAGATTTTGAGTAGTGGACTTTTAGAAGCCGTAGCCTTTCCTCCAGCAATTCCTTGTCCAGAGTTGGTTCGGGAGTGTATTGCTAGATATGACCTAGTATCTGAAACTATTAAGAGAGATAATGGCAAACCCCTTTTTGCCATTAATCGTGAGGTGATTGCTTCAATTTTCAAGATAATGGATTACCAGTTTTCTAATTTCTCTCCAACCTAGTCAATCAGTGAGTTCAATGCAGACAGAGCCAGACATTGAAATAATGTGGCGAAATTCTTGTTGAAGGTCTCTCAGAGAGGTGGTTTTAGGTAACCCAAAAATCCTAACAAGAACCACATGTTGCCACATATGTATGATGTGATGCTTTTGTTTCACCGAGCCAAAGGTTATGCCGAAGCTTATAGCTTTGATGAGTGGATTTATTGCTATGTGCAATTAGTTTTGGAAGGAAAATAATATTTGGATTGGGCAGAGTTAATTGTTGATTCAATGAGAGAGCAATTGAGTCTAGCCAAGCAGTTTCAACAAAACTTCTTCATGTCCTCATATCTCTTGTATTGTCTAGCTTGTGTTAAAGAGTTAACGGGTATACCAAAGTAGCCCACTAAGGAGGATGTTCCTGTGTATGAGTTCTATCCTATGCTACAAAAAGACAATGCCCTACAAGATTTCAAAAGGATACACAATGTATTCCTAGGTGATATGTGTCATGAACTGAAGAGTACAAAGGCTAAATAGATTTTAGATGATGCACAAACCTTGATTAAGAAGTTCGGTAGTTTTTACATCCAATTCCCATGCTTTTACTATATACGAGTAGGAGGCTTTGAAGAGGAACCCTTCAAGCTCCCTCATTTCTATTCTGATTGTTTTGTTCTAGCAGAAATATGTAGGTAACTGACCTCAGTGATAAAAAAGGCACAGCCTAAGGACAAGTGGGAAGGTCATTTTCCCATACAATTGGGAGTGTTGTCTTATAATTCAATGTCTGATGCACTAAGTATAGCAGCAGACCTTAGGAATTTTAATTTCTCTCTGTATTCTAAAAGGAAAGCGTTTGACAATAAGGGATTTTCTTGGAGCCTTGGCCTAATGCCTTATCTTCCCACGCCATAGTTAGAAGATTTATGGGAGGATTGTACAGATGAACTTGAAGTTTTCAAGAGGGAAAACATGAGATTGGTGCTAGAACAGGTTGTCTCTTTGCGAATAAAGTTAGACATTAAAGGGCTTGAAGAGGATTATCTTGAATTGTTTGAACTAGGATATTTAGCTCATGTAGAGACTAAGATGCTCCCAATTAATTGGAATGAGGAGGAAAATGATGACATACAATTGAGGACCGAACGAGTTCTAGAAAGAACAGTGGCATGGGTGGCTAAAAAGAAAGCAATAAAGTCAGACACCAAGTCCCTTTCTGCAAGAAATAATAAAGATCCTCTATCTTCACCAAAACATCCTTCTAACAGTGCTCCTATTCATGTAGGTAAGGATACCAAGTCGTCTCAGCCTAGACATAGGTCTAGTCCAACTCTTGATTTTAGTACCCCTCAGCATACTTGATCACGTAGTGTCACCTAGAGGAAGATGGACTAGGTCAAGGATATGGGAGCAAAGGATGCTGTGCTTGAGGCTCAGATTTTTGAAATTGAAGATTTGGATGGTGAAGTCGCTAGTGCTTTGGACTCCCAAACAGTGACTGTGGCTATGACACCGCTACCAAAGATGATTGAAGGAGCTACTCATTCCGTTGTGACCCCTAAATGGTTAACAACCTCAGTGAACAAGAAAAGGAGTTTTCTTCCTGTGACCATTCCGATTTAGGAAATGGTTGCTAAGTACTCAGAGAAGAATCCAAAGCCAAAAAGGTTCAAGACCACTGCTCACCTAAACAATGACAAAGAAACTAGAAAATGGATGGCCGAAATTGCCTCATACAAACTAAAAGATGAAAACAAAGAGGCTGGTCCTGATGATTTTGAGATCACAAAAGTAGAGTTGGGAAAAATGAGTAGAGATACAAATAACCATTTTTTCCAAGTGTCAGCAAAGAAAATTCTTACCCGATCAGAGAAGGATGTACGGGTGAAAACAAACTTAAATGACACATAAGTGTTTTGGCTCAGTCCATCAATAGTATTGGTTTCCTTGGAGCAATTCCAATATCCCATGCCACTAAGAATTTTGACCCAAAATCTTCGAAAAACAAGAAGTTGATGAACCAAGTTCAACAGGCTAAGAGCATTGCTGAAGCAGTTGAGAAGTGGATTGAACAAATAATAAAAGATGGTGAAAAGTACATTACTGACTCCCAAAAATTGTGTGATGAAATACAGAGCCTTATTTCTGAAATTCAAAACCAGCTTGTGTCGTGGGAGAAAGAGGAGCACAAATGGCAGAATGTCCTTCCTTTGTTTGCCAAAATCAAAGAATATGGGACTACCAGGTTTCTGATAGAACATTCAATTAAGCTGGTGGCTGATGAATGTCATCTTTTCATGCTGAAGAAAAATATCATGTGGTGAGTGCTTACCTTCCAATCGGTAATTACAGATGCAAGGACCTCTGTTTAGGAACTCTAGGATCTGCAAAGTAGTATAGTCAAAGATAATAAGGTGGTTAATCTAGATCATGACTGGGAGTTTGGAATCTACGGCTCCAGCACACAGGAAGCAATCAAATCTTTCTAGTTGAACATGGAGAAGATCAGAGTCAAGAGTAGCTTCACACCGGAGGATATAACCAAGGTGGCTAGGATCAAATCTATGATTTTGAAACACTCAGAGAAGATGGTGCAACATAAGTGGAATAAAGAGGTGGCAAAGGTGAAACTCAATGCAATGAAAGTCTCGAGCCAATCCATGGTTTAAGAACTTACAATTGCTCATGACATCCGCAAAGACGGAGAAGATGACAATGATGGATTATGACATAATGCATCAATTTAGGACTAGTTTCCTTTATTTTTAAAACATTTCTCATAGTTATGCAGAAACTTCGGGTCATCTATCCCAAAATACTTCTTATTGGTTTCATAACTGTTTTACTAGGGAGTGGTCGAGTTTTTAGGGAGACCTCCCCCGTTTAGACTATAAATCAAGTAAAACAGATGGTAGAAGGGTTAGATTTTAGTAACTAATTTTGTGAGCTTTGACTCAAGTTTTTTTTTGTTTTGGCATTTTGTGTTTTTAATCAGAGGAAGAATCAGATGGTTGGGATATGTTATGGAAAAGATTGGCAGATGTATTTTTTGTGTCTTTGTTGCATAAGGATATATATTTGAAATCTGATCATTTTATTTTTGGGAGAAGGAAGATCTGTGTATTTTGAATCTGAATAGATAACATTTCTTTGCATACGTTCATCTGATCAAGTAACAATAATTGATCATTTCATTACAGTATTTCATTATTCCTCTAATGTTCTTTCCTTTGAATGCATTGTTTACTTTAGAAAAGATTCATGATTGAGAGAGGATTTATTTTCCCTAAATCTGTTCATCTTTTATAATTTTACGTGGAAAAAGTATACTAAACTTTGTTTCAGTTGCTATAGTTACATGCATTGGAAATTAAAGAAAATAGCTTTCATTGTTTATGAGACATGAGAAAAGTTGTAGCCTTTCATTCAAGAATGAAATACGTGGCCTTACACACTTTCTGGTTAAAAGCTTTCATTCATATATAAATAAAAATAAAACACATTTCATGAAAAACCAAGATAGGGAGCTGTACCTATGCAAAAATTCAGAGGGAAGTGATTTGAACAACACTTACCCAACTGTTCAGTGAATCATTTGTTCTTAGAATAAGGTAACAGAGTTTAAGATTAATCATTTAAAAACAAAGACCAAATCTATTCACTAATAGATTTTTGGTGACTTTGCTGGGGAGCGAAACAAAGAGAAAACCAATTTTTCAGTAGACTGGTATGCCGGAGATGTAACAAAAGTGAATTCAAATTGGCAAAATTGCTTTGAGTTTAGGAAGACTTTTGAGATTGAGTCTTGTTTGAAGTAGTTTATTTTTCCTACAAGTAATCACCCTGGATTCTTGTCCATATACTAAAGCACAAAGAAGAGAAGGAGTAGTTGATAATTGTTTTGAAGAATTGCAAAATCTGTCATTTGTCCCAAGTTTTACCCCTAAAAGGAAGGCCAAAAGTAGACCTTCTTCTCTTGTCAGAGGTACCCCTATATCTTCTTCTTCCCCTTGGCAAGCACTAACACTCACTAGAATTCAAGCCCCTCCTCTTGTGACCATTCATCTAGTGTTCATTATGGCTCAACCCTGGGGTGCGGTTGTTGGGCCTCTTGATCTCGTAGCCCATAATCCCTACCAAAAGGAGCAAAGGATGTTTTACCCAAATATAAAGGTGACGGGAAAGTTTTAGTTGAAGAGAACTTGAACTCATTTAATGTAGCAACTGGAATCCTAGCAGTTTAATATGAGGACATGGCTATTAGGCTTTTTGTTCAAACTCTCACCGAAGGGGCAGTAGAATGGTTTAGCCAGCTACAAGCAAGATCCATAACTGACTGGCAAACGATGAAAACCGCTTTTGAAAAAAGATTCCAAAGCATTGATGATGAACACATGTTACTGGCTCAACTCACATAGATGAAGAAGGAAATTCATGAGTCGATGAGGGATTATGTTGCAAGATATAATAAGATTATTCACAAAATTCCTCAAGCCAAAAGACCAACTGTAGATAATCAGTGATGTTTCTTCGTAAATTCCATGCCACCTAACATAGGATTTCACCTTAGAAGAAGTAGGCCGATGGATCTAGAGACTACACAAAATGAGGCTATACAGCTTGAAGATGATCTGATAACAACTGGCAAATGGAGGAAAGATGTACAAACTCCTCAGGGACAATCTTAGGATTCTACGTCATCTACTGATCCAGTTGTTCAGTGGCTTGTCAATGATATGATTTCTTTAAAGAGGCATATACCTAAGCCTAGAAAATCTTATCCACAACCTTATCAGGATATAAGAAGGAGAAATTCAAATCAGTATAACTATGGATGACCGTTGCAACTTCCTGCAGTTCCATAAAGATTACAGATAGAGGCACCTCCTGACAAAGGTGTCATGTGTTCATTTCATCTTACCACTAATCATGATGGGGTTTCATGTCCTGATATGATAAGGCACGTTTAGATGCAAAACACAAAGGATGAATTAGGAGAGTTCACTGAAGGAGAAAGAATTCAAGAGGTACCTGGTGACTCTAGAACATTCTACCTCGAGTATGAGTCAGATTTAGAAAAAGGTAGTAACATTTTGGTGACTCTTGAAGGTTCTTCATGTGCGATTATAACAAGGAATCAATGAACCTCTCAGCATTCTTCCTTTGTGAACCCTTCTGGAAGCAATTTCAAAGGCAAAGATCTCCCAGGTAATAGATTTTCAAAGGTTCTTGAGGTTAAGATTTTGCAAAGGAACCATGAAGATCATAAGAGTCCTTCCTCTTCTTCCTCCTTTGATATCATTGAGTTCTGTAAGGCCTCTACCATTCAACTTCCTACCACTGAGTATTTAAAGCTTAACCCAAAAGAGTTGGATAAATTGGTCAAATACGTTAAAGGAGATTCCTTTTTGGAGTCCCAAGTACATGGGTGTATGGAAAGTAATGATTTAGCTACTGCAGAAGGGTCTTCATCAATCCTGTGCTCATTAGCTAACCTAACGGATCCCTGTGATTTTCATGATACAAAGTTTGGGCTTGAGGTTGAGATTCCAAAACCTGAACCTTTCTATATTTCCCTTCTCCTAAATGGCCAGAAGTTAAGTAATTGCATAATTGATTAAGGGGCTTCAGACAATATAATGCCTTCTCCTGTGGCTAAATCTTTAGGTTTGACCCTCCCTAAAATGTTTGGGAGATGTTTTTCAATGGATGGAAAACAAGTTCCTCTTATTGGTTAAGTAAAGGACATCTAGGCAGTGCTGGCAATGTGCCCAAACAAAAGAGTAAGATTAACTAAATTGGTTGCTAATATTCCGGCAAGTTATGGAATGCTTCTGAGTAGGATGTTTTGCAAAGACCTTGGAGGTGAAATCAAAATGGACTGGTCTGAAGCTGTCATTCCCCTTGGAAATCAGAAAATTAAGCTTGAACCTGAGCCCAAAAATAAGTACACTATTTTTCCCTCAGATAACCCCAAAGCCCAGATTTTGTTTCAGGAGTGTGAGTTTGGAAACTATCTTGTTCTTGCACCTAGTGAAAAGAAAATGGATGAGGTAGTTGATGAACTTGATGGGCTATGGTAGATGGAGTTTGATGGAAGCTGTGCTAACTCCGATTCCAGAGCAAGGGTGGTTTTGCTGTCACCAATTGGTAATATTTTCCCCTTTTCCTTCAAGTTGGATTTTAAGGACACTAATAATACTGCTAAATATGAGGCACTATTATTGGGATTAAGTGAGGCTAAATGTAAAGGAATTAAGTTGCTTAAAGTCAAAGGTGATGCAGAGTTAATCATTAGGCAGGTGAGAAACATCCATATGGTTAAGAATGACAGGTTGCGGCATTACAAGAATAGAGTTTGGGATGAGTTAGAATTCTTTGATGCCTTCTCGATTGAAGCAATTCCAAGGGAGCAAAATAGTAGGGTAGATTCATTGGCTGTGTCAACTTCACTTTTATTACCACATCCGGATTTTAAAGATAACTCATATAGGATTGAAATGATCTATAGGCCTAGTGTTCCTGATAATGTAGATCATTGGTAGATTTTTGATGCAGATGCACAGATCAAAGATTTCCTAGAATGTGCTCAGTCATTTTCTCAGTCATATTTTGAAGGCTCTAAGAATGTTTGCAAAGAGTTTAGTCTAGACCCAGAGGTAGATCCTACAAATAGCTTTATTCAACTCAAGGTAACAAAATTCCAAAGGGGTTAGTGACACTGGAGAGACTTTTCACCAGAGATGCATTCATAGGTAACAAAGTTCCCAAGAATGACAGGAAAGGAAATTGTGAGAAAATAAATTTGGGAGATGAATCTGATCCAAAAGAAGTGACAATCGGCAGGTGTTGTTTTGTGGAGGAAAAGAGAGCACTTGGCACACTACTTAAGGAATATATTGATGTTTTTGCTTGGTCTTATGACAACCTAAAGGAGTTTAGAAATGGACATTTTCAACATCAGATTCCGTTGAAGCCAAGCGCCTCTCCTTTTAGGCAAAAATTGAGGAATTTTAACCCCATCATGGCGGATGCAATTTCTAAGGAAGTTGAAAAAATGCTTAAGGCCTGAATCATATATCTGATCCACCATTCCACTTGGGTAGCTAACATTGTGCTCGTAAGAAAGAAAAATGGGGAAATTCGTATCTGTGTTGATTTTCAAAATTTGAATCAAGCGAGCCTGAAGGATAACTACACCTTACCAAATATGGATCACATTTTGCAGACTGTGTCTGGGTCAGAGATGATGTTGATGTTGGATGGTTTTTTTGGTTACAACCAAATTTCTGTAGCAAAGCATGAGTAGCACAAGACAACGTTCATCACTCCATGGGGAACATTCACATACAACTGCATGCCTTTTGGTTTAATAAATGCCGGAGCCACTTTTCAAAGGGCTATGGATTCCTCTTTCAAGGATTTCTAAGATAGAATAATTGTAGTTAATTTGGATGACCTCACGGTGTTTTAAAAAAAAAGGACAGATCATTTTTGGGATTTGAGTGCAGTATTGCAGCGTTGTTGTGAGCACGAGATTTCTTTGAATCCTAAGAAATCAGTTTTTTATGTCATGGAGGGAAAATTGTTAGGACATATTGTCTCAAAAGAGGGATTCAAGATTGACCCTGAGAGAGTTAATGCAATTCAAGGTCTCAGTTTACCCTCAAGCCAGACTAGAGTAAGATCATTCTTTGGTCAAGTGAATTTCTTAAGAAGACTTGTTCCAGAATTTGCTAAGACCACCAAACACATTGTCGACTTGCTAAGTGAGCAACATCCTTTCAAGTGGACCGAAGAGGCCGGAAATGCTTTTGAAAGAATTAAGGGATCGGTTGCAAATGCACCCACTCTTGTTAATCTAGATTTCATGAAGAATTTCATTTTATATTGTTATGCATCAGACCATACTATGTCTAGGATTCTGTTATAGTTGGATGAAAATGGGGCTGAATTGCCCATTGCGTTCATGAGTACTCCGCTCAAGAAGCATGAGCTTAAGTATTCACCTATGGAGAAGCATGCATATTCTATTGTAAAAGCCGTGAAATAGTTTTGATACTATATTCTGCATTCTCACTTTGTAGTTTTTGTCCCAGATTCAGCCATAAAAAGCATTTTGACTCAGTAGGAGGTTGGACTAAATAAGAGAGAGACTTGGGTAATGAAAATCCAGAAGTATGACTTAGACATTCACCCTACGAAGATAATTAAAGGACAAGGCTTATGCAAGTTGATAGCGGAAAATGAGGTGGAAACTGAAGTGAAGTTACCATTAATTCTTTTTGTTGGATTGTAGGATACTTGGTTCTCTAATGTGGCCTACTATTTAACTTATGGTAGCTACCCAAATCATCTGTCGACTAAAGAACAAAGGAATTTAAAATTAAAAGCTGCAAAGTATGTAATTTGGCAGGATGTTTTATACAAAAAGGGTTTAGATGGAACATATCTAAGGTGTGTAGATAAACCTCAATAGCAAAAGCTCCTGGAGGCCTATCATGGAGAGGTTTGTGGGGGACACTTCTCATCATCTGTTACTACTTTCAAAATTTTGAGGAATTGTTTTTATTGGCTTGACATGTTATGGGATTCCTATATTCATGTGAAAGAATGTGAGAAATGTCAATTGTTTTCTGGAAAGCCACATTTGGCAGCTCTGCCTCTAAAGCTTGTAGTGATGGATGAACCTTTCAAATAATGGGGCATTGATTTCATAGGCCCAATAAACCTACATTCCAGTGTGGGTCACATGTATATTTTGACAGCAACCGACTACTTTACTAAATGGGTAGAAGCCATTCCCACCAAAAAGGCGAACTCAGAGATTGTGTGTAGTTTTCTCAAGGATTATATCCTAGTTCATTTTGGGGTACCCTAGAAAATTGTGACAGATAATGCATCATATTTCTCCTCTGAAGAGTTGACTTTGTTTTGCTATGATCATCATATTTCCCTCTCACATTCTTCTATTATTTCCCACAGGGCAATGGTTTGGCAGAATCTAGCAATAAGAATTTGATAGCCATCATGAAGAAGTTAGTTGACGAGAGTGCTTGGAATTGGCATAAGAAGATGTATGAGGCTTTGTGGGTGGATAGATCCACACCCAAGAGAGCCATTGGAATGGCACCTTTTGAACTTGTGTATGGCGTAGGAGTGAAACTTTCTTTACCATTGGAGTTATCAGCAACCAAGCTGCAAACAGTAGTGGAAGATTCCTTCTTTCAAAATGCTTTGGAGAAAAGAATCATGTATCTATCAAAGTTAGAAGAAGAGAGAGAATTTGTTGGTGGATAGGATTTTAGAACATCAGAGCTGAGTACAAAGGAATTTTGACATGCAAGCTCGACCAAGAGGTTTCCTAGTAGGAGATGAGGTGCTGCTATGGGACAAAAGGAGAGAGTCCAAAGGTGCTCACGGTAAGTTTGATTCATTGTGGAAAGGCCCTTTTAGAATTTGCGAAGTAGTAGGAAAAAATGCATTCAGACTCAGCTATGCTGATGGAATGATCATGCCTTATACCTACAATGGGCAAGATCTCAAGCTCTATAAATTGTAAATCCTATGTTTGAGATGTTTGTACATAGTAGTCTAGGTAATTTTGGTTGTGCCCCTAATCCTTTCCCCTTTGTTTTATGTTCTATGAAACCAGAGTCTGTGAGTTCTTTGCATTTTCCTTTGAAAAATACAATCCCCAGCCAGAGCCAATGTTACTGCATCATTTATTCCTCATGGCAAGAGTGGGTCATCTTTTCCTTTTTATGTTGGAGTGCTAATTCATGCCATATTACCTTGGTTCAAGTCTTTAATGCGTCCTCAAATCCTTTTTCTAGTCATTTAAGTCAGGTTTAGACAATTGATTGAACTCCTTGAACACGTCGAACCCTTCTGAAATGGGTTCAACAAGTTCATTTAGGTTCAATAGGTTCCAAGGTGTTCAAAAAAAAGTTTTTGTGCTAACATTTTCTCTCAGTGTTTTGCAGCAGCTCTTCCAAAAGTTTTTCCTGTTCAGTGACATAGAATTTGTGTTGAACTTATTGAACTAAGTTCAAAGGGTTCAAATATGTTCAACATGTTCAACATAGCAAGTGGTTAACAGTTTGACGTGGCGTACATCTTGAACTACTTGAACACTCAAGAAGTTAGTTCAAGATGTTCATATGGGTTCAATGTTGGTGGGTCCCATGGTTTCTAATGTTTTGGGAAGTGCATTCATTGCTAAATATGGAGAGGAAAAACCATATCTTAAGGTGATGTCATTCTTTGGCTTTTTCGAAGTAAGTGAACATTTCGAGAACTAGCAGTTTCTTAAAGCACGCTGCCATGCATTCAATGCATGCGTGCGAAGGTCTAATCTACCAACTTGCCACATCCAGACTGAAATTGTGAAATCATTGTATTTAATGTATCTATATCATTACCTTTCTCAATAAGGTATGAAAATTATTTGTGTTCTACATTCGTTACTTGCTGCTAGACTTTTGTTTATGTTATCCCTGGATAGGAGTCTTTCTTGCTGCTAGCCGTCATCTGATTATACAACTATGAAGGTGAGTCTTTCCTTATTTTCTTCAGTGTTTTCCCTTTCATTTTCTCTCATATAGAATGTTTCACTACAATCAAATTTAGGTTTCTTGTTTTGAAGTTATGAAGTCCACTCTGCATTTGTTTGGAAATGTCTTTAGCTTGGCATCCATAGAAGCCATAGTTAGTGATACTGACCTAAAAGGAGAGAACCTTGAAGATTTGAAAGAACAGGTGTTCAAGGGTGTTGATAAGTCTTTTTGTATAGAGATTTTGAGTAGTGGAATTTTAGAAGCCATAGCCTTTCCTCCAGCAATTCCTTGTCTAGAGTTGGTTCGGGAGTGTATTGCTAGATATGACCCAGTATCTAAAACTATTAAGAGAGATAATGGTGAAACCCTTTTTTCCATTAACCATGAGGTGATTGCTTTAGTTTTCAAGATACCAGATTAACAGTTTTCTAATTTCTCTCCCACCCAGTCAATCAGTGAGTTCAATGTAGATAGAGCCAGACACCGAAACAATGTGGCAAAATTCTGGTTGAAGGTCCCTCAGAGAGGTGGTTCTAGGTTACCCAAAAATCCTAACAAGAACCACATGTTACCACATATCCATGATGTGATGCTTCTGTTGCACTAAGCTAGAGGCTCTGTCGAAGCTTATAGCTTTGATGAGTGGATTTATTGCTATGTGCAATTAGTTCTAGAAGGAAAACAATATTTGGATTGGGTAGAGTTAATTGCTGATTCAATGAGAGAGCAACTAAGTCTAGCCAAGTAGTTTCAACAAAACTTCTTCATGTCCTCATATCTCTTGTATTGTCTAGCTTGTGTTAAAGAGTTAACAAGTATACCAAAGTAGCCCACCGAGGAGGATGTTCCCGTGTATGAGTTCTATCCTATGCTACAAAAAGACAATGCCCTACAAGATTTTAGAAGGATACATAATGCATTGTTGGGTGATATGTGTCATGAACTGAAGAGTACAAAGGCTAAATGGATTTCAGATGATGCACAAACCTTGATAAGAAGTTTGATAGTTTTTACATCCAGTTCCCACGCTTTTGTTATATACGAGTAGGAGGCTTTGAAGAGGAACCCTTCAAGCTCCCTCATTTCTGTTCTGATTGTTTTGTTCTAGCAGAAATATGCAGGTGATTGATCTCTATGATAAAAAAGGCACAGCCTAAGGGCAAGTGGGAAGGTTATTTTCCCATACAATTGGGAGTGTTGTCTTGTAATTCAATGTCTGATGCACTAAGTATAGGAGCAGACCTTAGGAATTTTAATCTCTTTGTATTCTAAAAAGAAAGGGTTTGACAATAAGGGATTTTCTCGGAGCCTTGGCCTAATGCCTTATCTTCCCATGCCACAGTTAGAAGATTTCTAGGAGGACTGTACAGATGAACTTGAAGTTTTCAAGAGGGAAAACATGAGATTGGTGCTAGAATAGGTTGTCTCTTTGCAAATAAAGTTAGACATTAAAGGGCTTGAAGAGGATTATCTTGAATTGTTTGAACTAGGATATTTAGCTCATGCAGAGACTGAGATGCTCCTAATTAATTGGGATGAGGAGGAAAATGATGACATACAATTGAGGACTGAACAAGTTCTAGAAAGAACAGTGGCATGGGTGGCTAAAAAGAAAGCAATAAAGTTAGGCGCCAAGTCCCTTTCTGCAAGAAATAATAAAGATCCTCTATCTTCACCAAAACATCCTTCTAACAGTGCTCCTATTCATGTAGGTAAGGATACCAAGTCGTCTCAGCCTAGACACAGGTCTATTCCAACTCTAGATTTTAGTACCCCTCGACATACTCGATCACGTAGTGTCACCCAGAGGAAGATGGACCAGGTCAAGGATATGAGAGAAAAGGATGATGTGCTTGAGGCTCAAATTTTTGAAATTGAAGATTTGGATGGTGAAGTCGCTAGTGCTTTGGACTCCCAAACAATGACTATGGCTATGATGCCGCCACCAAAGATGATTGAAGGAGCTACTCATTCCGCTGCGACCCGTAAATGGTTAACAACCTCAGTGAACAAGAAAAGGAGTTTTCTTCCTGTGACCATTCCGATTCAGGAAATGGTTGCTAAGTACTTAGAGAAGAATCCAAAGCCAAAAAGGTTCAAGACCACCACTCACCTAAACAATGATGAAGAAACTGGAAAATGGATGGCCAAAATTGCCTCATACAAACTGAAAGATGAAAACAGAGAGGCTGGTCCTGATGATTTTGAGATCACAAAAGTAGAGTTGGGAAAAATGTGCAGGGATACAGATAACCATTTTTTCCAAGTGTCAGTAAAGAAAATTCTTACTCGATCAGAGAGGGATGGATGAGAGAAAAGAGAACTTAAAAGACACATAAGTGTTTTAGCTCAGTTCATAGATAGTATCGGTTGCCTTGGAGAAATTCCAATATCCCATGCCACTGAGAATTTCGACCCAACTTCTCCAGAAAACAAGAAGTTGATGAACCAAGTTCAACGGGTTAAGAGCATCGCTAAAGCGGTTGAGAAGTGGATTGAACAAATAATCAAAGATTGTGAAAAGTACATTACCGACTCTCAAAAATTGTGTGATGAAATATAGAGCCTTATTTTTGAAATTCAAAACCAGCTTGTACCGTGGGAGAAAAAAGAGCACAAATGGTAGAATGTCCTACCTTTGTTTGCCAAAATCAAAGAATATGGGACTACCAAGTTTCTGACAGAACATTCAATTAAGCTGGTGGCTGATGAATGTCAGCTTTTCATGCTAAAGAAAACTATCATGTGGCGAGTGCTTACCTTCCAATCGATAATTACATATGCAAGGACCTCTATTTATGAACTCCAGGATCTGCAAAGTAGTATAGTCAAAGATAATAAGGTGGTTAATCCTGATCATGATTGGGAGTTAGGAATCTACGGCTCAAGCACACAGGAAGCAATCAAATCTTTCTAGTTGAACATGGAGAAGATCAGAGTCAAGAGTAGCTTCACACTGGAGGATATAACCAAGGTGGGTAGGATCAAATCTATGATTTTCATTGGGAATGATCAGCTATCAAAACACTCAGAGAAGATGGTGCAACATAAGTGGAATAAAGAGGTGGCAAAGGTGAAACTCAATGCAATGAAAGTGTCGAGCCAATCCATGATTCAAGAACTTACAATTGCTCATGACACACGCGAAGACAAAGAAGATGACAATGATGGAATATGGCATAATGCATCAATTTAGGACTAGTTTCCTTTATTTTTAAAAAATTTCTCATAGTTATGCAGAAACTTCGGGACATCTATCCCAAAATACTTCTTGTTGGTTTCGTAACTGTTTTATCGGGGAGTGGTTGATTTTTCAGTGAGACCTCCCTCGTTTAGACTATAAATTAAGTAAAATAGATGGTAGAAGGGTTAGATTTTAGTAACTAATTTTGTGAGCTTCGACTCAAGTTTTTTTTTGTTTTGACATTTTCTATTTTTAATCAGAGGAAGAATCAGATGGTTGGGATCTGTTATGGAAAAGATTGGCAGATGTATTTTTAATGTCTTTGTTGCATAAGGATATATATTTGAAATCTGATCATTTTGTTTTTGGGAGAAGGAAGATCTATGTATTTTGAATCCGAATAGATAACATGTCTTTGCATATGTTCATCTGATCAAGTAACAATAATTGATCATTTCATTATTCCTTTGATGTTCTTTCCTTTGAATGCGTTGTTTACTTTAGAAAAGATTCATGATTGAGAGCAGATTTATTTTCCTTGAATCTGTTCATCTTTTATAAGTTTACGTGGAAAAAGTATACTGAACTTTGTTTCAGTTGATGTAGTTACATGCATTGGAAATTAAAGAAAATAGCTTTCATTCTTTATGAGACATGAGAAAAGTTGCAGCCTTTCATCCAAGAATGAAATACACAGCCTTACACACTTTCTGGTTAAAAGCTTTCATTCAGATATAGATAAAAATAAAACACATTTCATGAAAAACCAAGATAGGGAGCTGTACCTATGCAAAAATTCAGAGGGAAGTGATTTGAACAACACTTACCCAACTGTTTAGTGAATCATTTGTTCTTAGAATAAGGTAACAAAGTTTAAGATTAATCATTTAAAAACAAATTGCAAATTTGTTCACTAACACATGAGTAGTCCATAATCATCAATCCAAATACATACATTTTCTAGGAAAATCATACTGGATTGATGTTGTTCCGATCTTTACTCACCTTAGAGTATGAAGGGGAATTACCCCTAGCTTACCTCTGAGATATTCAAAGGTGTCCTTCTATAGTGGCTTGGTGAAGATATCTTCCACCTATTCTTTTGTGGGTATATTCTCCAACCTTACTTCCTTGTCTTGAACCTGTTGCTTGAGGTAGTGGTATTTGATAGCTATATGATTTTCCTTGGAATGTATCACCAGATTCTTGGATATGTTGATAGCACTGGTGCTATCATAGTGAATCACCATAGGTTCAATCACCTTTTCTTGGATACCTTCCAATAATTGCTTGATCCATACTACATGTGTATAGTTGATTGCAGCAACAACATACTCTGCCTCAGCTCTGGATTGAGAGATGAAGTTCTATTTATTGCTTGTCCATGACACAATCCCATCTCCAAGAAAGAATGCACCTCCACTATTACTCTTTATGTCATCAATGTTCCCTACCCAATCTGCATCGATGAAGACACTTAAGTTGAAATCTCCTTTATGTGGATACTAGAGACCATACTCATCAATCCCCATAAGGTATCTAAATATTCTCTTAACCGCTACCATATGAGTCTCTTTTGGATTTGTGGAAAATCTAGCAACCAAGCCAATTGCTTATGCTATATTTGGTCTACTATGTGCTACATACTGCAACTTACTGATCATGGATCAGTAAAGTGTCTCATTCAATTCATTAGCCTCATCATTTTTTGAGAGCTTGCAAGCTGTAACCATTGGAGTTCCAGTAGGTTTGGAATCTTCCATTCCAAAAGTCTTCAAGATTTCCCTTATCTACTTGGTCTGGCTAATGAATATACCATTATTTAGCTAAGATACTTGTAGACCGATGAATAATTTTATTTCACCGATCATGGACATTTCAAATTCACGCTTCATTTCATCTGCAAAACCTTTGCTCATCTCATCATCTCCCCCAAAGATGATGTCATCTACATAAATCTCTACAATCAGATTTTTTTCCTTTTCTCGGGTTTTCAAATACATTTTGTTGTTGTCACTAGTTCTCATGAACCCTATGCTTAATAGATATGAGTGCAACCTCTCATACCAAGCTCTTGATGCTTGTTTTATCCCATATAGAGCTTTCTTCAACTTGCATACCATATCTCTTCTATATTTTGATACAAACCCTTCCGGTTGCTCTATGTATGCTTGTTCCTCTAAAACACCATTCAAGAATGTTGATTTGACATCCATTTAGTAAACTTTGAATTTCTTGTAAGAAGCATAAGCAAGCAAGATTCTGACCCCTTCCAATTTGGCCACTAGTGCAAAGGTCTCTCCATAGTCCAAACCTTCTTCCTGTGCATACCCTTTGCAGACTAAACTTGTTTTGTTTCTTACTACTTGACCGGTTTCATCCATTTTGTTTCTAAACACCCATTTGGTGCCTATCACATTTTTGTTCTCCGGTCTGGGCACAAGAGTTCAAGTTTCATTTTTCTCAATCTGCTCTAGTTCTTCCTTCATGGCTTTAATCCATTCTTCATCTTTTAGACCCTCCTTTTCTATTTTGGGCTCAATTTTGGAAAGCAGACATGTATTCTCTCTTTCTCTTCTTCTAGTCAAAACTCCGGCATCTTTGTCACCAAAGATATTGCTAGTAGAGTGATTGTTTCTTACATACCTTGCTAGTACTGGTTCATTTCTTGGAGCTTCTTCTACTAGTTGTACAGGTTCTACTTCACATGCTTCCTCATTTGCCACCACAAACAAGATTCTCTTCAGCAGGTTCGACCGGTATAGTGTAGTCAAATCCTTGATAATCTTCAGGTTCACTCTTGCTATCATGTTCATTTTTCTCAAAGAACTCATCCACTCTGACATTGGCACTCTCCACAATCTTACCGATCTTTTTGTTCAAACACCAATATGCTTTACTCTTTGTGGAGTAACCTAAGAAGGTTCCTTCATCACTCTTGGGATCGAACTTTCCAGAGTACTCATCCCTCTTGATATATCACCTACTTGCAAATAATTTGAAATAGCTCACATTGGGTGAGTATCCACACCATAATTCATAGGGACTTTTATTCATCCCTTTCTTCACCTATATTCGGTTCAAGGTATACACAATAGTGCTTACTTCTTCTCTCCAAAAGATATGTGGAATATCCTTCTGTATCATCAGAGTCATTGCACAATCAATCATAGTTTTGTTCATTCTTTCAACAACCCCATTCTGCTGAGGTGTTATGGGTGTAGACACCTATCTCATAATCCCCTGTTATTCATAGTAATTCATGAGATCTTGAGAAGTGAACTCTCCCCCTCTATCTAATCTCAAACATTTCAAAATCTTACCAGTTCCTCTCTCCACTCGAGCCTTGAAGACCTTAAACATGTGAAAGGATTTAGATTTTCTTTCAAGAACACAACCCACATTATTCTTGAGAAATCATATACAAACAAGATGAAATACCAATCCCCATAGAAAATATTGGTCATCATAGGACCACACAAAGTCTATACGAACTAAGTTCAGCACATTCTCAGATGAATAAGATTTGCTGCTGAAACTAGACTTGATCAACTTTCCTAGTTGGCATTATTTGCACATAGCATTTTTAGGTTTCATAATATCAGGCATACCTCTGACAGACTTCATTTTACTGACTTTTTCTATGCTATCAAAGTTAACATGACACAATCTTTTGTGCCACAGCTAATTGTCTTCTACCTTTTCCATTAGACAACTCCCTACAGTGGTGTCTAGATGAAACAAATTACCTCTAGATTGTTTATCGGTAGCAATCAAACTTCTTGATTTATCATTTATTTTACATATTCCTTCATTGAATTCTAGCCAGTAACCCTTTTTGTTAAGTTGTGCAACATTTAACAGACTATATTTTAGCCCTTCTACCAAATAAACATCTTCACAATTTGTTTTATCATTTAGGGCTATAGATCCCTTGCCTTTTACTTCACAAGGAGCATCATTACTGAATCTCACCATTCCTCCATTACAGTCCTCCATACTGAGAAATTTGTTTTTGTCACTAGTCATGTGGTGAGTGCAACCACTATCAATTACCCAGTCTCCACACTAGTTTGAACTATAGATTAGTGCCATATCACTTTCCTCTGTGTCATCTTCCTTTACCACTACAAATGCAATTCCATCTCCATCAGATCCTTTTGATGCTTCATCGATAACTCCTTCTTTTGCAAGATAACAATCCTTCTTGCTCTTGTCTTTATAGCTTCTAAAATTATCCTTCCTATCATTGTCAGGACATTTGGATGCAATATGACCTATTCTATTGCAAGAGAAACACTTCAAGGGAAGTTTACCTTTATACTTTCTTTTTCCTCTTGGCAACCTTCTTGCTAATAGAGCTTCAATCTCATCTTGTTCCTGTTCTTCAGATAACAGGTTTTCACATTCATGAGAATGATCGATTCTTGTAGTAGTACTATTTCTGATTCCTTTTCTTCTCCTTCTTGGTGCAGGTATCATGGAAGCTTTGAAGGAAACATCAATCTTTGGTACACTGTTTTCATAGTTGCTCAGTTTAAAGGCAGTCAACTTACCGATCAGTGATTTAAGTGAAATACTAACTATTCCCAAGGATCTGAGTTCTTGAATTGTAGAAACCCTTATGGCATATTGTGGTAGCAAGGTTCTCAAGATTTTGCTGACCACATCATCTTCTTCAAGATTTCCTCTAGCACTTCTGATGGAATTAACTACATCCTTTATTCTTTTGCTATATTGTTCTATATTTTCTTGTTCTTGCATCCTCGTCTTATCAAATTTGCCTCTTAAGCTATCCACCTTAGCCTTTTGAACATGAGGATCTCCTCCAGAAACAATCTTTAACTTATTCCACATTTCATAAGCTGTTTTCAGATCTTGAATCTCAGCATACTCATTATCAAATAGAGTGCTAGCAATCAGATCCATAGTTGCAATGTTGTCTTGTCTTTCTTTGATTTGATCTACAATGAGAACTCCTTTAGGTTCATTGTACTCTATGATTACATGATTCCAGTATTGATCTCCTAGGGTTCTTAGGTAGAGCTTCATTCTACCACACCATAAGGTGTAATTATCCTTAGAGAACTTAGGGCCCTCCTTTCACATCATCTTGGACATTTCCTTATGTTGTTAAGATCTTCTGAATCTTAGGACCAAGGATTTGATACCAATTGTTGGTCCCTACCGGTGATTGAGAGGGGGGGAGGGGGGTGAATTAGTTACCTACCAATTATACAGAATTGAAAACCTTTTACTAAGGTTTGCACTAACTTAATATTCATCAATACAAATAGTTATTGCAGGAGAACATGCATGCATGAAAAGATACATAATAACACCAAGAATTATCTCATAGAAACCCAAATGGGAGAAAACCACGGTGTAAGTTGATGCTCACAAAATTTGTAGTCTTTTGGAGAATGCCCTGTTAGGAGATTACAAAGACACTATTAGGTGCCACCCAATTAAGGGATTTTCTTTAAAGCTTGTTAGAGGTAGCCTTATTAATGGACTTAGGATCATCAATTAATATGTCACCTGGTTAAAGGATTTTACAAAGGGACCTATTAAAGTCCACCTGGTTAAGGGATTTGAGATGCAATAGTTAGAAAGCAACATGAAGTTGATCTATTGGGATAGCTACTAATAGCTTGATTAGATCACAATGAATCTCATACTCTGTCTGCACCAGTTGTATCTACTTTGTACTACACTAGTTCTCTACTCATACCCTCAGCTCTATACTCTATCGGTTCTCTTCTCATACCCTTGGCTCTACACTATGCCGGTATACTTCACACATACTCTACTATGCTAAATCACTTAGCACTTCCTCACTCTTCACTCTACACTTTGGATCCCCTCTCATAGGATTTGCACTTTACAAATTTTTTCGATCAATTTTTTTTGTATGAACTCAAAACACTTTATAATCTCTTTGTCATCACCTTCAGGTGTTTCCTTAATCAATGCAATCATAGATCCTGGTAGATTTGAAATTCAAATCTTCTCACTCTTTCTCTACATGCCCTGCAACAATTCCACCAACTACTCATCCAAATCTTCCACTGCATCCCCCCAAAATAGTGATTTCTGGATCGAGTTCAGTATTTTAAATGTGAACTAAAAAATCCACAAGTAATCATGGCTTAACTATGTGATGACTAAGGTTGACTTCACCAACCTTTAGTTTGGCCTTGGCACAAACTCACCAACTCGCCTTTTTCCATCTCAGCTGTGTAACCGATCACCACTCTGATATTTATGGTGATCACCTATCTTCCTTATGCTTCACCTGTCTACTAGTATACCACTGGGCTCTTCACTACCAGTTCATTCTTTAATATCAATTTGTAGTACTTCCATCAAGCCTATTTTCTTGTTTTCCAATGAGGTTCTAGTTTGCATAGGACCTCAAGACTTCTTGCATAAGTCACCTTCTGTGACTTCATCGTCATTAGAATAGCCAACTTGAAGATCTGAATTTAACACCAATCTTCTTGAATGATAGACCGATTAGCTTAGTTTGTCTTCCCTTGAGCCGATTGAACCTTGATCATCTATCTCTAATGTCGCTTCCATGTTGTTTGTAAGCCATCACCTTTTCTAATGAGATATACCACTCCACTGGTCAATTTTAGTCATCAATGACCAATCTTAGCTAATATAATGGTTCACTGGATTAACCAGTTTACTCAATATTAGTGATGCCAATAGTACTTATCTTTGTTGCAAATCCAACTGTTGTTGAGGTCAAGGACCATCCTAGGCCGACTTTCAAGTGATATCCGCATGTGGCTACCTTGGATGATTTAGTTGGAGCTCTTTCCCATGTCCCAAAAGGAGTTGTGTATGTTGAAGATGTAAGAGCCTACATCCATTGTCATATTCAGGATTTGGGAACATCTGATATCAAGAGCATGTACATGAGTGAGATAATGTGAGATTCTGGTAAGATTAAGCTTGAATACAAACACATTGAGGATTTAGGTTTTACCGACATTCTGGACATTCCAAAATTCAAAGATGAAATCATTAGGTATGTTTTGAGCAGAGTGCATGGAGAGTTTATCTGGTTAGATAGAACATATAAGATTCCAAAGGAGGCCATCACGACGATCACTGGTTTACCATAGGTTGGGCAGCGTCCGAATAAGAAGGTTTCTAATGATCATGTCAACAATATTACCAACACAACATTTGGCAGGCGATCTATGAGAATCAGTACTAACACCGACACAGACATTTGATTTAGAAGCATGATTATTTGGTATAAGGTAACATAATTAAACCCATTGAATTTTGTTTCTAGCTCCTGCATTTTTGCAGCTTACAAGATGATTAGAGAAAATGAGAAATTGGATCTATGTGGTTGGATGTTGGATGAACTGTTGATAAACCTAGGAAAGATTAAAGGAGAAAAGAAAGGGACTTACCAATATGGTAACCTAATTATGTTTAATTCTATTTTTCATGAATGAGACTCCCAGTTTTGGGAAGAGACAATGGGCATTTAATATCCCGGTAGGGAGGCAACTGAAATAGTCAAAGAGATGACAAAGTATGGGGATATTTTAAGGCATTCCAGAAGGCTATGAAATATAGCGAGAGTGTTCCTAAGCACATTGTTAAAAAATACTCAACCAACATATGCTTCATGGTGAAGAAAGATGAAACACTCATGGAAGCGGTCAAACCCCAGAATATCTGGATTGAGGAGATGGGCTATGAAGTTGATGCATAGATCCTTGATGCTTATGCAAAGATGTTTATCAATGCACCTATTGATGAAGCTGAGAATCCCTATGGTACTGCTAAGCAAAAGACTCAAGGGGTTGAAACTAAGTTCAACCAGAAGAAGAGAGAGAGTAAGGAAGGAAAGACAAGTAAATTTGTAGAAAAGGTTTCACAGGACATGAAAGCATTGATTGATGCTATCCTAGAGAAAGGTAGGAAGAGAAAAGAACCATAATTATTCATTGAGCCTATTGCAACTGAATCTAAATCTAAGGGTGAGACACCCCTAGCTTTCAAAAGGGTTATAAGGAATAAAATAGAAGAAGCCAAGGTAGAGGCTAAAAAGAAACTGGTTAGGAAAGTTACATTCAAGTTACCGGCATAAAAGAAAGTACCAAAAGTAAGACCTCTAGCTCCATCCGGTACTAGAAGAAGGAAGAAGGAGGATGACATTGATCTAGCAATTGAATCTAGTAATGTAACTATCATTCCACCAAAAAAATATGCAGAATTAGTTGATGAGATTACTAAAGATGGTATGTTAAAGAATGTACAATTTTATTATGAAAATTTAGATGATGATGAACAAAGAGAGATAGAGGAAGCAACATTGTTATATTTGGATATTTATAAGAAAGCCTTGATAAAAATTGAAAACCAAATACCAACAGAATTGTATGATATGTTAGATGCTAGGAGACTATCAACAATGCAAAAAGACAAGCATATAAAGATACAAGAGTTGTTATCTATTTGTGTTTCTATTGCACTAGAGGAGATGGATAGGACACTTGAGGTTGCAGATAAGAAAGTCTTTAACAACAAAAATAGAATAATTAGTCTTATGTTAGGAAGAGTGAATGAGATAATCAAGGAGACCTGCAAGGCATGGGTTAAGTTATTTGAAGAGAATCATGGTTTTTATACTTCACAAGAATAAAAAAAATAGACACTATAGACATCCCGATTGAAGGAAAAGGAAAGGGTATTATGAGTACTTCACCCTCAATTTTGAAAAAAATTAAGATAGTGGAAATTAAGCCCCCAATAGATACAAATGTAAAGACAAATGTTGAGATACTGACAAATATAGAGAGTGTAAAGGTTGATAATGTATAGGATACTAATGTTGAGGACAATAGTCCTTCGGATACAGATGTACAAGATGAGGCTACAATTCCTAGGGAGGAACCGATAGTTATTGAGACTGCAACAAGTGGCGAAACCACTGCTTGAAGCAAGGAAACTATAAAGGTTAAATCATCAGAGGAGAAGAAAGAGGAATCCCATAGGGAACTAGTAGTGAGTCCATCATTGTTGTCAATTGACACCTTGTAGGTTGAAAATAAAAGTATAACCGAGATGAGCACTACTGAACTCATGATGATGGCTGCACAAAAAATGATGAAGGAGGGATCTATGGATAAAGGGATTATTGATCAGTCTATCACTTTTTTTCATAGACTAGTCCTAGAGTGCAAGTTTGACAAAGAAGCGAGCCCTTCCGGCAAGCTTAAGACAATTACAAAGCACATTTCAAAGGATTTCCAATCCTTGTAGAAAATTTTAAACTAACAAGCACTAGAGAGGTTCACACAGGCAAAAAGAGCTAAATTTGATCAAGTGATTGAGTCTGAGAGGAAGAAGATTAATGAAAGGTTGAAATTAATAGACAATTCATTAAAGAAATGTACAAATATTTACAGAGTATGTTGTAACATAGATGTTCTTACATTTAATTTGGATAAGAAGATTAAGGAATCTCATGAGAAAACTGTAAGTATAGCTAATTCTCTTAATGGATTGAATTCATTGAATACATCCATTGATGGTTATATTTTGGTTTTGGAAACCCAAATATCTATTCTTGAGAAAGAAAAAGACAAAATCATAAGAAGAGCCAAAAGTCTTAGAGGTTTGGTGAGTCCCTGGTTGGATTCACTCAATGTACATAAGGAGTGTATAGATCTAGTTAGTAAGCCCACACCGACAAAGTTAAATAAGAAATAGTCATTTGCACATATGTTAAATGGACTTGTATCTATTTCTGACACTTTCAAATTTGGTTGGGATACTTATCTTGAGCTATTGGAGAAGGCATATCAGGATATTTTCAAATATATTAAGCTTCGGTAGGGTATTTTTGGGATATTCATTGTACAGTCTTTTCATTCTTCATCCCAGTTTTGGATTTTTGGTATTCTTTTGGGAAATTTTGATGGTATTGATGTCAAAGGGGGAGTGATATAGATGTGAAAAAAAGGGAGTTGTATACATTATAGGGAGATATGGAAAAATATGGAAGTATGGAGTATTTTGTATTGATGGATATTTAGCTCAGGGGAAGCAGGTTCAGGATGAAATCGACAGATGAAGCCATGATCATTTTTCACATGAGTGTTTCCATCAATGCCAAAGGGGCAGATTTTTGGCAATTGACACTCAATTAGTTTGTTTCACTATGTTGTCATTGATGGTAACATGATATCTTGTTTCGGCTTCATGTTTTGGGTTAGTTGTGTACTGATAGGCACTTCACTGGCACTGACACCGACAGCAGTACTGACAAGATGGAAGGATTTTTTTTTATCAGCAATGCAGGCCAACATGGTTTAGAATAAGTTTATTGGTATTGAAGGCCGACATCTTTTGGATCCAACATCGACAATTATTTTTTATATTCATGTGTTTATGTTATCTAGCCGACATGTATATTGACATTGTAATTATCTTTGTAAGCCAACATAAGGCATGATAAATTGTATAGGGTATATAGGTCAGTTGGATAGATCATTTTGTGATGTAGCTATATGGATGCGAATATGGATGTTAAGTAATGCGAAATGTATCAGAGAGATCATGTATGTGAGGATATTTTTGTAAAGGGTTATTCTGGTAAAGGGTTAAGGGTTTTAGACCAGAATAGATAGAGCTTAACCAGAACTATATTCAGGCATAGAAGATTCTATCTTTGTAGTTCATTCATTTCTTCCAATTGTACTTTGGATTTATATGTAGTCAATGAGGCTCCTTTTATGATTGAGCAGTATGCTCTAGGCTATAAGCCTTCCTGCAAGTGCAGGCCCCTATATTTTGTAATATCTCTTCATATGGCTAGTGGATTGATATTGTGGGTCACAAATCCCACCGTACTTTTTCCTCTTTGAGGTTTTCCATGTATAATTCTATGTGTCATGGTGTTCATTTATGCGATTGGCTTATTAGTTGCTTTACTTCTTTTAATTATGTATGTACTAGTATACCGATTGGTGTATGCATGCTTTAATAAGGCTAAAATTAATATTTTTGGTATAACATTGATTCACACCCCCCTCTCAGTGTTATTGGATTCCAAAAATTTCTTATTCTAGATCTAGTAGATTGCTTCTCAAAAACCTTAAGACCCCTTGCTTTAACTATCTCATCAAATTTTGTCTCCTCATCATCAATAACTACAAATCTGATTGATTTCTTCTTCTCAACACCATATGGCTTAGCTGATGATCTTAGTACTGACTTAGGAGGGAAAGAAATAGGAGCAGTGCTTCTGGTTCTAGCTTTAGGCTTAGAAACTGTTGATAGTTCCTTCCTAGATTTATTCTACATAACTAGTTTTTGCACAAGAAATTTTAGGCTCTTCTCCTTATATGTTCCTACCCTTTCTTCATTGGGATACACCAGTTGAGACAATAGATTATGGACATAAAGTTCAAAAACTTGACCATCAACCTTATAATCCATCAGTAATATCCATGATGTCTAAGGTTCTACAAATTCCATTTGGCACTAGTCAGTGTCAATCATGAAGCAAATTGTATCAACATACTCCTCAACAATAGATTTAGGAATTATTTCCCTGCCATGCATCTCTTTCTAAAAGTTCCTAAAATATCTCCATAAGTTTGCATTTTGGGTTTTGGAATCACCAGAGCTATAGAGATACTCCCAGATCTGAACTCCAACTGGTCTACCAAATCCCCACTGAACAAAACCAACTCTCAAAATCTCCTTCTTAAAGTAGAAGACCATAGAAAAGAGTAGATATCCATACTTGAATGAATTATTCTTGTTTTCTTTGATTTTCTTTAGATTCTTAATGAGTTCACTCTACAACAACTTGCAAAGATCATACTTCTTATCTTCTCTCAACATTTCATATGCAACATAAATGGCAGTACCAGAGACAGAGGTCATTTATCTTGAGTAGTAAATTTTGTATTCAATTACCATTGATGAAAATTGGATGTCATACTGCAAGATATCATCAATTATCATCACTCTTCTATCAAACTACAATTCAGTTGTGTTTGCTACAATATCACTCTTCACAAATTTCAAGGAGGGTAGCTGACCGGATGCACATAACCCTATGATGACCTGAATCAATCCCTTCATGATCTTTTGCAGCTTATCCAACCACATGAATTTACCATGAATATGGCTCAAGATGTACCTGATCCATTCCAACTCATATGTCATTGGAAATTTTGCAAATTGTGAAAAACCCTTTCTTTCCAAATCAAGAAATTTAGGTTTCAACTTTGATCTTCCATCAGATAACTTGTTATTGTATAGATTCATCATCTAGGAACTCCTCAATTCTTCAATCGGATACTGAACATAAGCTTTGATGTCTTCCTTGTATAACACTCTGTGGGGTACAAATAGAAAAGCTCTCTTTGGATCATCATCCATAGAGATAAATGTATAATCTTTGAGATTTGGATGGGGGCACTCGGTGATACTTACAACAAGAGGGATTGTAGTATTAGACACAACCATTTTGTAGATTAAATTCCAAATATCAACCAAAAAGGGGTTTGCACTGATAAATACCTTTGATGTCAGATTAAGTTTGCTTACTTGGTTTCATTGATCACCTTCTTTATATAACACTCTAAGCTTCTTCTCTTCAATTTATAATGTGAAATGAAAAAAAATCACCTTATATCCATCACAAACCTACCTTTTCACTATAATAAATGCACTTTTCCCTAACTCTTATGGATATCCTCTACCTGATAGAAATTCTTTATTTGATCTTTAGATCAGCTCAAGTATTTCAGAGATTCACCAAAACCATCTGAAATCACCATACACACCTCTTCAACTTGCCAAAAATAAGCATAGATCCTCAATCAGGGGGTTTGAAAGATTTTCTTTATTACCCCCCAAGGCCGAATGCCTAGTTTCAGTTACCAGATGATGTTCCAACATCAAAAGCAGGTGCAGATCCACTTCTAACCTTTGAATCAATATTTTTAACCCATGTCTTCTTCATTTGATCTCTAATTTCTTCAACTTTGGCTTTGCCTTTCTCATATGACTTGTTTTAATCTTCTAGACCTCTCCTTTTCATGTTTCTACTTATGTAATACTTAGCAATATGACCATATTTGTTGCATGCATAGCAAACAACATTTCCTTGCATAGGCCTGATGGTAATTTGATTTTCTCTTATTCTGCATTGGTTAGCAATGTGTCCAAACATACCACATGCATAACATCTGAAATTTATCCTATTCTGAAAATTATCCATCATAGTTCTGCATACAATTGACTTATGACCATGTTTTTATACACTTGAAACATTGACCAGTAAAAGTAGGACCCTTATTGATCATCCTATTTATGCATTGACTAGTCGTATGACCAAATTTATTGCAAACAAAGCAATTACCATTGAATCTGTGAGTATTAGGTTGCCTTACCATAGACCTTCTTGAATTGTTCTTTTGTTTTGCTAACTTGGAGATTTCACCTTTCTCAAATCTGAGACCTTGAGTGTTATTAGGATTCTTTGTTGGAGTTGAGAAAATACAACACCATAGGAGCCCAAATGATCTCTACAAGCTGAAAAACCTATTACAAGGAGAAGCAAGGAAGCAAATCACAGAAGAAAGAAATATACAAAAAATATGCTCAAAAAGAGAGAGCTCAATATTCACAAAATGTGTAATGTAAAAAATCTTCTTCTTCTGAGAGCTCAATACTCTAATCCTCTCAACTCCTTTCTCAAATCCGAGACCTTGAGTGTCATTAGGATTAGAGCTCAATACTCTAATCCTTTCTCAAATCTGAGACCTTGAGTGTCATTAAGATTCTTTTGACTCACAAGCATCTCATTAAGTCTGGTTGAATTATTCCAAAATTTCTTCTTGTATTCATTTGCAACATCAAGATCCACTTTGAGAAGTTGAACCTACTTTCCAAGATCTTCCGCATGATCTCTAGCATCTTAAAGTTCATCTTTCAATTATCCAATCTCATATTCAAGTTTGCAACATTCATCTGATTTGTCTTTCAGGGTCTGAGCAAGCTTTCATCGAGTATTCTTCTGGACTATGTTATCTCTAGAAAGTCTTTCACATTCTTCATATTTCTGCTTCAGGGCTTCTTCATCAATGCTTTGAATTTATTTATCCTTTAACTTATCAACAAGCTCCTTTCTCTTATCCCTTGACTTGTTCAACTGATCCTTCAATGTCTCAATGTATTCTTTATCATCTTTAAGATTTTCCTTCACTTGCCGATTCTCATCTTGTGCATGATCAAATTCTTCAAGAGCAACAACCAACTGTTATTTCAGACTACTAAAATCCATTGATTCACCTTCCTAGATCATTCTCCAACTATTAGGCTTCTTTCGAGGAACCAGGCTCTGATACCAATTGTTGGAATCAATGAACACAAAGAGGGGGTGAATTAGTATTCTACAATTTTTAACCTTATCAATATGATCTTTGAACCACTTAAAGCATATGAAAGAAAGTAAAGTGCAGAAACACAAAGCAAAGAACAATAACACCATAACACCAAGATTTTTATATTGAAACCCAGTCAAGGGATAAAACACGGTGGGATCAAACCCACAATATTAATAATCTCTGTTAGAAGTATAACATTATTGCATGAGAGAAATGCAAATGCATTCAGGCACACTACCTAGAGCTCACGACTCATATTAAAAATGAGGGCAACAACCCTAGAAGGCTCACTTCCTTACAAATTATTGTAAGACATTACAATGAGAAATGAACTATCAAATAGAATCTACAAATTCTTGGATAAAGTTTTGGTTAAGTACAAAACACATGCTCTTACTCAATTTTGCAACTCTGCTATGTTCTGAAACTCTACTTGTTACACCACATTTTGACATTACTATTTACTTTTACCTATTTTGGTTAAAATACTATAAGCACATGAATATGCTTTTAATATATTTGAAAATTGGATAAATTAATGTGCAATCATTCTTATATTTTAAATATTTAAAGATGGAATATATGTTTTTTTAAAAATAATTGTCTACTGTTGTAATGTGTTGTTTTGGATGCAAGAAATGAATGATCCTCCAGAGGGGAGGAAGAGTATCACTCAGTAGAGGAATTTGGTTCAATGATCTTAATATATGTATCTTATTGAGCTATCACACACTCAAAACCTAGTTGGCCAACTTGAGTTGGATTAGTTGGGTAGAGATATGATGCCTTTTGTCAAGTTGGTTATGATTAAGGGAAGTGTTGATATGTCTTGGTTTGTATATCCTTGTTTGAAGTGTTGGATTGAATTTCTATGATAGGTTTTAATATTTGTTCCTTCATGTTGATGAATGTATGCATATATGTATTGACTCAATAGTATTGATACTGTCAGATTATGGTTTATATAATTATGTTATTTAATTATTTAAGATTTCAATATCATATACATACATATCAATATATGTATATGTATACTATAATATATATATATATATACTAATATGTATGTATGTATATATATAATTATTGAGCTACTTGTTAATATAATGATATCATATCAAATACACCATGTAGTGGTCATGACTTTCTTACCACAACACCGATGTGGAAGGAAGTATGGGAGGGGGGTGATAATATGATGAAATAATAAGGATCCGGTCACTACTGAGAGGGGGGCTGAATCAGTAGATAGAAAACAAACTAAAATTTCACCAAACTTAATCCCAACTCATAAACAACTTGAAAAACTTAACCGATTTAGTTTATTGTTATCAAAAACTGTAACTGCACTGGCAAACTTTACTAGTTGATCAAAATATCAAAGATACAATGTAACAAATCTGCAACTCACATACCATTTAACCAAAAAATTAAATCACTTGACTATCATCAGTAATAGCTCATTTCAGATTACTTCTGGTCATCTAAACATATCTAAGTGGTTTTACCTATTAATTATATCAAAACATAACCATAAAATCATTCACCACTTGACACAATGATTTTTCACATGGAAACCCAAATGGGAAAAAGCATGGTGGGGATGAATATCCACAAGTATTCAGACCCTATTAGGAGCCAAGCCTTGTTAGAAGCTTATATAATAATGTCTTGTTAAGAGCAGATCTGGTGAGGGACCACCCGGTTAAGGGATTGACTACAATACCCTGTCAGGAGTAACCTCAGTAGAGAATTTCAAATCCAAACTAATGGATCACCTGGTAAGAGGATTTAAATAACACTAAGCCTCTTAGAGCTTACCCTATTAGGGGATTTGACTATTGTAATGGTTAGAGAATAATAGGGTCTTTTTTGATCTAGTAATAGCACTATATTTCTTAGTTAGATCCTTTTCTGCTCCTATTTGCCTTCAAAACATTCTGCAGACACTCCTTTTGGTTTAGCAACAATCACACTACCACACTTAACCAAATTGCCAACACAATTACAAAACAACTCATTGACCTTATAAGCAAATACAATAGGTCGGTAACACATCACAAAACCTACAAATCTTATAGAGATTACAAACATATCAGTTCAATCATGACTGTTAGATTATATATCAATCAACAACACATTATTCTAGACAACATCAACCACTTGTAGTACCCCTACCGTAATCGATCTCTAACCTGGGTTTAATCATGATTAGTTATCTTGATATAATGATTACAGTTAGATGTTGATTTTACGCATCGCTGTTGATGTGATTTTCTCACTAGTTGTATGCAAGTTGTTCGGTGTTCCTACTTCGTGGTATTAACATCGAGCTAACGCTTTCAGTAAATTTTATAAATGTATGCATGTATGATCTTTTGTTGCAGGAGATTTCAGGTACGAAGTCACATGAGTGCGAGGTTCGTCGTCACCTGGTTTTGCAGGTTTGAGCATACTTTTTAATCCCTAGAGTCGGATTAGGTGGTCGTAAGACCTTAGTCGGCCTTAGGCGTGCTCTAGTGAGCATCGCCAGTCGTCGTCGGTAATCCCTGTTGTTTGGGTTTGCGAGTCGTCTGTTTGGTTGACCTTCTCGGTTTGCGTGTCTGGTGTGTTTGGTTAATTGATTAATTAGCCTTTAGTAATTTGTTGAGTATTTATGCGTTTGTGCATTGATGATTAATGGATTAAATTAATCTAGTTTCCGTTATGTGATTTTCGTTGATATGAATTGCCTGTTTTTAGATTGGAAGTAAATTTGAATTTAATGGCTGATTTCGATTATTTAATGCATTCTATATATGCTGTTGAAAAAGGAAAGCCGTGTATTTAATCGCAATGGATTAATTGTATTCTGTGGCTTCTGATATTGAAAGGTTAAATTTAATTGAATTGAAGAAGTCGATTTTTTTAATTGGAAAAGCAAGTTATATTGTTGATATTGTTGAAAAGAATTAAATTTTATGAATTATTTTGTAAATAAAAGATTTTATTCCAAAAATAGAATTTGGGAGTCAACTCTTCCATATAACCCAATTTGGGAAATTTGGAGAGGATGGACAATTTTGGAGAGAAATTTTGGAAGGAATTTGGGGATTTTGGATGGAGAAAGATGGTTTTGGATAGCTGGAGATGGGGACTCCTCAGCAGATCTTGCCAGGAACGCGAGATCAAGTAGGTTTCAATTCCCAATTTTAGTTATTGGTTAAATGGATATGGGAGTTGGATTTCATGTTTTTGATTGGTTTTGTGGATTAACCAGCTTGGCTGGAAGTGCTTTTGAGATGTTGTTTTCCTCTTATCGTTTGGGTGTTAAAACCTGTTTGTGTTTGGGAAAGAAACGGTTATCATCATATATCTTGTTTCCCAATACACAGTTTGTTTAAAATGAACTTGTTAATGCTGAACCTGTGTGTTTCATTAAAGAAAAATACATATTACTTTCGATCTATGGTTATATTGTTCTAGCGCTGGGCGTTTTGGTTCGGATCCGAGCTGGGCTTCGTCCTTGGTTATTATTTCGAACTGTGTTTAAAATAAAATTTATTTGTTTTTACTGTTTTGTGCTGGGCGTGTCTTTGTTTTAAGAAACCCGTGGGGTTGGGGTTTGGAGGCGGGGAGCGGAGCTCCCCCGCACCTCCTCCCCCTTCCCCCGCGCGCAGCCGTTCTCCTCGCTTTCCCCTCCCGTCGTGCTTCCTCCCTATCGCCCGCTCATCCTCCGTTTCTTTCCCGTCGCTGGTGCTTATGACCCGGCCGCGGCACACTGCGGTGGCCGCAGGGCCGCGGTGGCCGCAGGGCACCGCGGACCTGCGGGCACCGCAGCGGCGCCGCCGTTGGGGAATGCCCAGCGGCTAGGGTTAGGGTTACACCCGCCCTAGCCGCGTTTTTTTTTAACGCGTTACGTTTTGTTTAAAGCGTAGTTATAACATCGTTTTTTTTAATGTATTTTTTTTAGTTTTCAAAAAAAAAAAAATGCATGTGGTTATAATATGTTGAAAACTATTCTATTGACTAAGGTTATTTTAGTTCTTAATTGTGATTAAGGAGGCATAATAGTGGCTAATGCTAGTTGAAATTGACTAATGTTATTATGGAGTTTAAGGCCAATTGTCACTCAACCTTATTTCGAGACTTTGCCCCTCCTAATTAAGTTCTTCAACTGTGATTTTGCAATTTAATATTGTCGAATATATTTGTATTGATCTTGGATTAATGAAGCTAGATCTTATCTGCTAGCTGATTAGGGAAGTTGGCTAATTGAGGTAGCAATGTTTAAAAAAATGAAATAGAATATTATGTCATTGGAAATGATTATCTCCAGTTAGGTTCTCCTTCTGCATTTTTACTTTCGTAACCCGTATAATGTATCTGGAGATTGAAAGTAAGAAACTGTAGAGGTCGGTTTAGGACCAGTATGTTTATGACGTGTTGATGGGAGATTAAATATCTTATTTTAATTGTTAATGGTTGTCTGAACTTGATTAATATGAATTGGTTAAAACTCTTCATGGCTTAAATTGCCTGTTCAATGCGTGAACCTTAGGAGTTAGAAAACCAAGAACAACTTATCCCCAGTTGAGGTAGATAACTGTAACCTGTTTTTAGATCTTGTAGAAAACTTGATTGATTTTAATGATTAAATCAATTTAAGGAATATTGTCTTTTCTGATTATTGCCTTGCGAGTTTAATTACTGTATTCGCTTTAATTATGAAATGGCATGTTTTGCCTTGTCTGGTAGGACCCTGTCGTATGAAATGATTTGGTGTTCCTGTTTTAGTCCTCGAATTCCGAGTTGACTGTTGTATTGTGGTAGTGTCGTTTGGGTCATATCCTCCTTGAGTGTGAGTCGAATGATGATTCGTGGTTAACCTTAGTTGTCAGGTCTCTAGTTAGAGTACCGTCAGTAAGTGATTACCCTTGAGTCAGGTTTGACCAAATGATTGTTTCTCTCTTCTTGAACTCCGTTCGTCTGACCATGTGTATTCCTTGGTTCGAGTTCATCTGAGTTAGTCTAGTGTCGTATGGGAAAGTGGCTTTCGATTGGGGGCCGCACCCAAAGTGGCTGCTGGGTAACCCGTCGAAAGTGAGTCTAATAAGTGATAACCTAAGTAGATTAGAAAATAATCTCTAAATAAGATAATGTGCCTCACACATGGGACAAGTGCTAGCATAGACTCGACATGCTGTGAGAAGGCCTGAAATGGCAAACTACCTTCCTTGTCTTCACGAGAGGATGTGTGGGTCCACATGAGGCTTGGATGGGCCGGAAGTTCGGATTAGGTTGCCAGGGTTACCAGTGTATGGGCCGGGACCTATGAAGACTTGCCATGGTATCCATACCAGGTTGTGTGATGACACTTGTCCCTACGTCCGCTAGTGTGTTGTCGTCTTGTCCTATTTTGAGTACCTTTGTGAGTCGTCCTTTGTCGCTGCCCTTGTGAGTGTCGGTTTCATGTTAGACCCCTGGGTGGTGATAGTTCAGTTTTATGGATGCTCTCATGGACTCTTATGTTATTAGCTTTGATTATGTTCAGCTGGATCCTGTTCCTTGTAAGGATCGTTTATGTATTATTGACCGATGTGGTCGTTTGTATATTGCTTATGTATCGCCTTGACGGCTGGATAGTACTTGGTGTAACCTCTTGTACTCTTAACCTTATTATTTATCAGAGGGGGTCTTGCAGTTGCGCAGACCCGGAGATGTAGCCCTTTAAGGGTGAACTCCGAGATCATTATGGTGTTATGTGGTGTATTCTCTTATGTTCCTTTATTCAGCTTTATCATGTATGATTAATTTATGTTAGAATGGTTAAGTGGATAATGGAATTAACTTTAAATGTTTATATTCAGTTCTATCTTGAATGCCATGTGGATCGAATGCGTAATTGCTTGAGATGCGATTTATCGTAATGCATGTGTGAAATCGTCCTTTTAATGCAATAAGCTAGAATATGAATGAATGTAACTTAGAGTAACGAATTATACTCAGTTGTTGTTAGGAATTTAAATATGCTTGGAAAGATCTCTTATGCTTTGATGAAATCCTAGTGTATTAGAATGTTATATGTATGGTTTGTAATTTTAAATGAAAAGATTGAATGAAGTTTATGAATGGATCTTAAATGATGAATCTTGCTTGTGATTTATATTTCCATCCTTTGAAAGAAATTATCCTGATTGTGAATTATCTCGTTATTAAGATATTTAGCTTTTGGATTAATTGTGTGAGTAAAGTGTATTGTGAAAATTTAAGTAATCTCGTTGGGAAACTCTTTAGGAGTTAGTTGAAGTCTTCCGCTTTGTAATCTGAATCTTTGTTATCGTGTTGCATCTTATGTGTTGTACCTTTAAAAAAAAAAATTTGCACTCTATTCTTGTAATTTTGGCTTATCCCTTCGGGGTTTCCTGGCGGGGCATTACACCACTCCTGGATCACCGCTCATCAAATCCTATAACTCATCATGCGGTTATCACTTCATGCTATGTAATTGCTCATTTCCAAGATAAATAGTTATCTTCACTTTGAAACCTTTCAAGTGTATCATGCATACATGACATCTTCATCACCGATCACCATTTGATCATAGATCTTCATAACCAATTCACCAAGCTCCATCGGTTAGGGTTACTGATTTATCACTCTGCTTGAAATACCAATACTAGTTTCCATCACTTCTTTACTACCGGTTGCAATAATGCATCACTACTAGTTGCAATATAACTCTATTACCGGTTACTATTGACATCAATGATAATACTATACATCATTAATGCAATCTTCATGCAATGCCAACAATCTCTCCCTTTGGCATTGATGGAAATACAAATATCAATACCCTTTGATTGTGATGATTGAGAGTAATGCACATGCACAGGTATAGGAATCCTGGTTTACATTTTCCATATACTCTCCTTCAACTATATCTCCATGTCATCAGCTAGTAACTGGCTATCAATCATTTACAGTTCTTCTCCTCATCAATCATTCAACTCTTCTCCCCCATTGACAACAATGCGAAAGTGAATACCAATAATAACTGGTTAACCATTCCATGCTTCACTACTCTGCAACAACAATCTGCAACTTGTTGCTCCCCCTATGGAATAGCTCCAATCTACATCAATCCTGCTTCAAGATTTTCAATAAGCTCTAGGATTGATGTCTTCCACATCTTCTTAATTGACCTCATGTAGGGGTACAACCCCTACCTTACCTCTATGATACTCAAAAGTAGCCTTAGGAAGAGGTTTAGTAAAGATATCCGCTAGTTGTTCCTTAGTAGATACATGCTCCAGTGACACATCTTTACTTTGCACTTTCTCTCTCAAGAAATGATACTTCAGCTCAATATGCTTTGTCCTAGCATGCAACACCAGGTTCTTAGAAATATTTATTGCACTAGTGTTATCACAGAAAATATTTACCGGTTTTGAAATCTTCAACTTAAAACCTTCTAGAATATGCTTCATCCAAATTGCTTGGGTACAATTCATATATGCCACAACATATTTAGCTTTTACAGTTGATTGTGATATACAACTTTGTTTCTTGATGCTCCAAGATACTATCCTTCCTCCAATAAAGAAAGCTCCTCTGATTGTACTCTTCCTATCATGAACATTTATTGCCCAGTCTGCATCTGTATAGACTTTTAAATCAAAGTTACATGCATATGGATACCATAATCTATAATCAATTGTGCCTTACAGATATCTAGAGATTCTTTTAGTTGCTACCATGTGTGTCTCCTTTGGGCTCTTCTAAAATTTGACAACCAATCCTACTGCATGAGCAATGTTCGGTTAGCTGTGGACAACATAATGTAGTCTACCTATAATTGACCTATATTCCTTTTCATCCACATATACTGAAATCATCCTCCTTAGATAATTTACAACCTATAACCATTGGTGTTCCAACTAGTTTACAGTCTCCCATTCCAAAAGTCTCAATACCTCTTTCACATATTTGGACTGTGTGATGAAAATACCTTCCTTCATCTGTTGGATTTGTAGACCTATGAAGAATTTTATTTCACCTACCAGTGACATCTCAAATTTATTCTTCATCTCATTAACAAAATCATAGCACATATCATCATTTCCTCCAACAATGATATCATCAACAAATACCTCACTTACTAGTATCTTATCTCCTTTTGACTTGAGATATATGTTATTGTCTTCACTAGTTCTTTGAAAACCTATCTTCACCAAGTGAGAGTGCAATCTTTCATAGCATGCTCTAGGTGCTTGCTTTAGTCCATATAATGCCTTATGTAATTTGCACACCATGTCCTTTTCTACAGTTAAAGCATAAGCATCTAGTTGTTCAATGTAGACTTCCTCTTACAATATTCCATTTAGGAAAGATGATTTAACATCCATCTAATATACTTTGAATCCTCTGTATGTAGCAAATGCAAGTAGAGTCCTAACTCCTTCTAATCTTGGAACCGGTGCAAATGTCTCACCATAGTGTTCACCTTCTTCTTGTGCATATCCTTTGCATGCCAATCTGACTTTATTTCTGACTACTATTCCATCTTCATTCAGTTTATTCCTAAATACCCATTTTGTACATACTAAATTCTTGTTCTGCAGTTTGGGTACCAATGCCCATGTATTTTTCTTCTCTATCTGGTCAAGTTCTTCTTCCATTGCCTTGATCCAATCTTCATCTACAAATGCTTCTTTTGTAGTTCTAGGCTCAATGGTAGAAATCATACAAGAGTTCTCTCTAAGCCTTGTTCTTGTTAGAACACTTGCATTCATGTCTCCAATAATCTGATCAGAGCTATGGTTGAGTCTAACATACCTTGGAATAACATGATCTTATTTTTCAGTCTCTTCTTCTTCTTTACTTTCTTCTTCTTCTGCTCAACCTCCCTATTCTGGTTGAACTAGGGATTCTATGTTATGTTATCCAACTTCTGGCTTCACCGGTTCTAGTTCCAAAAATAGTGTGTAAGGTTCTTCTTCTTCTCCTCACTAGTTTCTCTTGAATTCTCAAGAAATTCATCAACTCGGACATTAACAATTTCAATAATCTTCTTGGTCTGGTTGTTCTAACACTTGTAAGCTTTTCTCTTGGTGGAGTAACCAAGAAATATGCCTTTATCACTCTTAGCATCAAACTTACCAACATAGTTACCTCTCTTGATAAACATCTACTACAAAAATTCTTAAAGTAACTGACATTAGGTGATCTACCATACCAGTACTCATAAGGAGTTTTATCCTTACCTCTTTAAACCAGTATCTAGTTCATTGTGTAAATAGCTATGCTAACAACTTCTCTCCAGACTGTCTTAGCTATATTTCCTTGAATTAGCATGGTCCTAGCAGCTTCAGAAACTGACCGATTGTTCCTTCCTGCAATGCCATTCTATTTTGGTGTCCTAGGTGTAGAAATCTACCTCTTAATTCCATTCCCTTCACAATAACTAGTGAATTCCTTTGAACTAAATTCACCACCTTGATCAGTTTGTAAGCACTTTATCTTCTTTCCACTATGGCTCTAAATGTCTTAAACTTGCTAAAATCTTATGTCTTGTCTTTCAAGAATATAACCCACATCATCCTTGAGCAATCATTAGTACAAATCATGAAATACGGATCACCTTGAATACTGCTAGTCCTCATTGGTCCAAAAAGGTCAGTATGAACCAAATCTAGCAAATGTTCTGTTGAAAAATATTTTCTCTTGAAGGTTGAGGATGTCATCTTCCCTAACTAACATTCCTTGCACAGAACATTCATCGATTTGTCCAACTAAGGAAAAAATCTTACTGATTTGGACTTACTGACTTTTACAATGTTATCAAAATTTACATGACAAAATCTCAAATGCCAAAGCCAACTATCTTCTACTTTTGCAATTAAACAATTGTTGACTTTAGAACTTAAATGAAACAAGTTGCCTCTGGTCTATTTTCTAGTTGCAATCAGTTCACCTTTGCTTCCATAAATCTTGTAGACTCCATTATTGAATTCCAGTGGGTAACCTTTGTTATTGACCTAAGCTACACTCAAAAGATTTTGTTTCAGTCCTTCAACCTAGTAGACATCATCTACACTCTTTTTTCCATTCAAAGAGATGGATCCCTTTCCTTTCACCATGCAGGGTGAGTCATTTCAAAATCTCACAACACCTCCATTAAACTATCTCAAAGTAAGAAACTTACTCCGGTCACCGGTCATGTGCTGTGAACAACCATTGTCTATAACCTAGTCATCAAAACTATCCATGTGAGAGAGTAATACCTTCTAATTAGATGTCTCTTCTTTAATAACAACAAAGACAATGTCCTCATTTGCATCTTCTTCAAATTCCTCATCTGAAATTCCTCCATCTAGTGCAATGAGACAATCCCTTTTACCTTTTCCTTTATACTTCTTATACTTCTCTCATTTTTGCTCATTATCTCCCTTAGGATAGTTAGCTGCAAGATGTCCTATCCAATTACATGCAAAACACTTCAAAGGTAATCTACCTCTATACTTACCGGTACCTGTGGGTAACCACTTGGCCAACAATGCTTCAATCTTAGTCAAACTATCTTCATCATCTACCTCTCTGCTGTATCTAGACTCATTACCGTAACTATCTTCATCATCTACCTCTTTGTTGTAGTTAATTTACCAATAATGGAGTCAAGAGTTACCTTTGTTTTATCAACATACTTGAGTTCCTAAATGGCTACAAATCAGATAGCGTAGACCAGTAGAAGGGTTCTCAACATCTTGCTAACCATTGTGGTATCCTCCACTATACCACCAATGCTTTTGATCTCACTAAATATCTCCTTTATCCTTTGACCATACTGTTGAATATTCTCACCTTCAACCATCTGCATATCATCAAATTTACCTCTCAGACTCTCTTCTTTGGCAATCTTAACATGCTCATCACCGCTATAAATATATTCCAGTTTCTTTCATACTTAATAAGCAGTCTCCAATCCATGGACATCAACATACCCTGAATCAAATAAGGAACTGATAATGGCCTCCAATGCTTGATTGTTCTCTTGTTTCTCCTTCTTTTAATTATCTGACAAAATCTCACTAGGCAAGTTATATTTAGTAACATGTTCCCAATATTGACTTCCTAAGCTCTTGATATAGATCTTCATCCTATCACTCCTGATTCGATAGTTTTCCCTATTGAATTTTGGACCTTCTTTCTTCATCATGTTCTAGATCTTTACCTCAAGTTCTTAGGCTTAAACACAAGAGGACCTAAAATGCTCTGATGCCAATTGATAATATGATAAAACAATAAGGATCCAGTCAACTATTAAGAGGGGGGGTAAATCAGTAGATGGAAAACAAACTAAAATTTCACCAAACTTAATCCCAACTCACAAACAACTTGGAAAACTTAACTAGTTTAGTTACTGTTATAAAAAATTGTAACTAAACTGTCAAACTTTACTGGTTGATCAAAATATCAAAGATACAATGTAACAAATCTATAACTCACATACCATTTTACCAAAAAATTAAATCACTTGACTATCATCAGTAATAGCTCATTTCAGATCACTTCTGGTCATATAAACATATCTAAGTGGTTTTACCAGTTAATCATATCAAAACATAACCATAAAATCATTCACCACTTGACACAATGATTTTTCACCTAGAAACACAAATGGGAAAAACCATGGTAGGGATGAATACCCACAAGTATTCTGAACTCTTTTGAAGTCTGCCCTATTAGGAGCCAAGCCTTGTTAGAAGCTTATACAATAATGTCCTATTAAGAATAGATCTGGTTAGGGACCACCCAGTTAAGGGATTGACTACAATACCCTGTTAAAGGCAATACCCTGTCAGGAGTAACCTCAGTAGAGGATTTGAAATCCAAACTAATGGATCACCTGGTTAGAGGATTTAAACAAAACTAAGCCTGTTAAAGCTTATCCTATTAGGGGATTTGACTGTTGTAATGGTTAGAGAACAACAGGGTCTTTGTTGATCTGGTAATAGCACTATCTTGCTTAGTCAGATCCTTTTTTGCTCCTATCTACCTTCAAAACATTTTGTAGACACTCCTTCTAGTTTGGAAACAATCACACTACCATAACCAAATTGCCAACACAATTACAAAACAACTCATTGAACTTATAAGAAAATACAATAGGTCAGTAACACATCAAAAAACCTACAAATCTCATAGAGATTACAAACATATAAGTTCAATCATGACCATTAGATTATATAGCAGTCAACAACACATTGTTCTAGACAACATCAACTACTCTTGGATCACCACTTATCGAATCCTGTAACTCATCACGCGCTTATCACTTCATGCTATGCAATTTCTCATTCCCAAGATAAAAAGTTATCTTCATGTGCTAAAATCACTTTTAAAATCATCACGTGCATCATGCATACATGGCATCTTCATCTCTGATCACCATTCGATCATAGATCATCATAACCAATTCACCAAGCTCCATCAGTTAGGGTTTGGCATATGAACTGGTTAGGGTTATCAGTTGATCACTCTTCTTGAAATACCAATACTGATTTCCATCACTTCTTTACTACCGATTGCAATATTGTATCACTACTATTCACAATATAACTCCATTACCGGTTACTATTGACATCAATGATAACACTATACATCATTAATGCAATCTTCATGCAATTCCAATAGGGGGTAGCCACCAAGGAAGGTAGCACACCCTACTCCAAAGGGGGAGGGCGGTGATAGTTAAACCACCACCCTTAGCAATGCCTTGTATCATGCAGATTTTGTCCTCTTGGGAAAAGTTGGTCACCACCACCTTACCCACGAGGGTGGTGGAATAGTCTTCCATGCAGCATGTAGGGAGGGGAGTTGATGCCATGCACACCCTACTCCAAAGGGAAAGGGCATTGGTTAATTAACCCACCACGTTTTAGAATATGGTGGAAGGAAGTTTGACTATTTAAAAAGTTCCATTAAAATGCAATTAAGTCATTAACAAATTCGACTCCATGTTATAGTGGGAAAAAGTAAGTATTGTCCAAGGGGGAAGAGCTTAGGCATTTATATGAGCCAAGTGTAAGATTCAACCCTTAAATAAGGAAAGATAAGAATATGAAGAGGTCAACTAGGAATCGACCTAGTTAATAGGGAAATAATATTCTTCATCAGAAGTTAGTAATAAGTATTCTTAATATAAGGGAAGACTTAGTCAATTTGTATTTAGTAATTGGAGTTAGTGATAGAGTTCTAATTGTTTAGGTAAGAGAGATGTGGCAAAGTAGAGAGCTTAATTATAGCCTCAAATCTCTCATACTTTTATATAAATAAATGAGTGAACTTGGAGGTTATGCACTCATTTTTCATTATCTTTCATTCACTCACTCATTTGTTTTCAATTTTATTTAGTTGGTCTCATTTCTTAGTGCTCATATTTGTTGAAAAGTAGTGTTAAGTTTGTTGAATAAAATGTGCCACGAAGAGGGGCGTGAATCTGTGGTTCATAAAAAGCTTTTCCTTTTAAACCAAGCTTTGAGTATTGGTTAAAAACCTAAGAACTAAGCAATCAAACTGGTAAGATATGAGAGGATATAAAAAATTCAAGCACACAAGTGCACAACTCACAACACCAAATGTAAGAGGAAAACCCAATATAGGAAAAACCTTAGTGAGAAATGTTGTTGGAGAATACTGCTCCAATCCGGCTTCACAATGAAACAAAAGGTTACAATGATTTAGGGAACCAACCCAAGGAGCACCAACCCCTACTAATTTAGGGCACCAACCCCTACACCAAACACCAACTAGGTGTAATACAATGAAATACAATTTAAGGCAATAATAACACTTTGTTGCAAATGAGTTCTACAACGCCCGATCAATTGATGTCTGTCAGTTATCAGATTGCTCTCTCTAATCACTTACCAGTTACACTTTGCTTTCTTCTCTTTCTCTAAACCTTACCTTGTACATTACCGGTTATCAGATTTCTCTCTCTGATCACTTACTGGTTAGAACCTCTTACCAGTTCAACCTGCTAACACTCAAACACTCTGATTTTTAGCGAGATATTTCTCAAACTGACTTCTCTCTGCTTGCTTAGACACTCATACTTCTCACCACTAGAATTTATCATCAATCACTTCATCCTTTAGTTCACATATTTATATCTAAATGTTCCCCTCAAAAGCAACATTCAAATGGTGGAATGCTAGGTTTTTCCTCCACCAACTCAATCCGCATCAAATCTGATCGGATCTACTTTTTTGGAATGATAATCTACATCACATCAATCAACACCACCATCTCCTCGCCTTCCAATGTGTGTTTTCTATTTTTAGATGTCTACAACATGCTTTTTGGCATTGCTCTATCAATCAACATTAATGGCTCAGCTATTTCCTTCAGCGAATGAGTACAAGGATCGGATCGTCTAGAGAGATCAATTCAATCACCTTACGACTTTGTCTCCCTCAAGCCACAACATCCTACCATCATCCCATGATTTGTAGGTTCTCCATTAATGTTGACCTTCTTGTCAACTACCATGTCGATGAACACTTCACTGATGTTTGCATGCTCACCACCTGGTGTCCACCTATCATCCTTGTCAACATCCACCTCTGTTCAATCTGCTATGTTGGTTTGGCCTCATCTTCAAACTACTATGTCAATTTGACATCCTTCAGTGACCAAGACTCACTACTGGTTCAACTCACCTTACCGATATAACCTAACCTCACAAGTGGACCTTCATACCTACTAACATCTTCTCTTTCGGTGGATCAAGTTGATATTCCATCAAACACATTGGTCCATCCACTAAGTCCATTTACCAGTTGCATTATACTTCTCTTTGTATACCGATTATCACATCCCTATTATCCTTTGCTTTCTTACCAGTGGTCCTTCTTACCGATAGATGTTGCACTTCATGTGTTCTAGTGACATACCTTTTTTGTCTACTTGTACACTCCATGCTTCATACTGGTTGATATCACTACTTCAATCATACCGGTCACCACTACTAACTCACCGGTGACCATTCCATATTGGTTGACATCAATGACAACCTAATGCCAACAATCTCCCCCTTTAGCATTGATGTCAACACACCTACAAGTCTCCACACCAATAGATTTCTCCCCCTTGGACACAATGACAAAGGGTCAGGGTATTTTATTATCTGATTTATTATCCCCCTTTGATTTATACTTAATTGGTTAGAGTGTGGGTACTCCCCCTTAGTAAAATCTACTCTTTGTGATTACAACCAGTATTGAGACATACAATCCTAAACTCTCCCTATGATCAACATGTGCTTCAAGAGATATAGATACTACTATGAACTTCCCCTAAACCATATATCTCCTTACAAACTTAAGTGTATGAGGCAGGTGACACAACTCCCAACTTGTGTCTCAAGTACTCAAAAGTGCTTACCGGTAATGGTTTGGTGAAGAGGCATGCCGCTTGATCTCCTATAGGGACATATTCCATCATGAATTCTTGTCCTTCAACCTTCTCTCTAAGAAAATGATACTTGATGGCTATATGCTTTGTCCTTGAATGCATCATTGGGTTCTTTGATATGTTAATGGCACTTGAATTGTCACACCAGATGGGAATAGGATTAGAGATGTCCACTTGTATGTCCTTGAGGGTCTGCTTCATCGAAAGAACCTGAGAGTAGCATGTGGTAGCAACAATGTATTCTTCTTCAATAGTTGATAGGGAGACTAAATCCTACTTCTTGCTATGCCATGAGACCAACCGGTCACCCAGGAAGAATGCACCACTGCTTGTGCTCTTTCGATCATCAATGTATCCTACCCAATCAACATATATGTATTCTTCCAAGGTAATCTCCCCTTGTTTAGGGTACCATAATCCATAATTGAGTGTCCCCTGTAGGTACGTAAAAATTCTGTTGATTGCATTCATATGTGACTACTTAGATGCTACTTGAAATCTAGCAAACATACACATTTCCTACACTATATCCGGTCTATAAGTAGTAAGATACAATAAACTTCCTATCATTGATCTATACAAGGTCTGATCCACTATCGATGACTCATCATTCTTTCTCATTTTTCTTTCGGTCACCATGGGGTACTCACCGGTTTGGAGTCCTCCATTTGAAACTTCTTTAGCATGTCCTTTGCATACTTGGTTTGTGAGATGAAGATTCCCTTATCTAGTTGAGATATCTACAAACCAAGAAATTATGTCAACTCTCCAAGCATTGACATCTCAAACTCTTATTGCATCTGATCAACAAAATCTTTGCAAAGAGTGTCCTTGTTGCTTCCAAAAATGATGTCATCTACATACACAACTATAATGATCATGTGGTTTCCATCTTCTTTGATGTATAGATTGTTGTTAGCACTCTCCTTTTTGAATCCTTGCTCCTTTAGGTAATTATCTAGTCCTAAATACCAAGCCTTAGGAGCCTGCTTCAGCGCATACAAGGCCTTCTTCAACCGACACACAAAGGTTTCATCATCATGTAACAAAAACTCTTCCAGTTGCTCCATATACACTTCTTCTTCTTCCAAACTTCAATTGAGGAAGGCAGATTTTACATCCATTTGATATACCTTATAACCTGTGTAGGCTGAAAAAGCTAGAAACATCCTAATTGCTTCTAGTCTAGCTACCAATGCAAATGTTTCTTCAAAATCAATGACCTCTACTTGAGAGTAACCCTTGCACATAAGTCTAGCTTTATGCCTAACAATTTTACCTTTTTTGTTGGCATTCTACACTCTTATGAGAATAGTTGATGTTGTCATTGATGGAAACCATCTAGCAACCAACTGAAAAAGTCACCAGCAATTGGTTTCTACATGCCCGACATCACAAAATTCATACACTGGTAGACACCGGCACCAACGGGCACTTCACTGGCATTCAAATTACATCGACAACAAGCATACCGACACCCCAGCCGACATTGGATAAAGTTTTTTTTTATATGACTTGTTTTGTAATGTAATTATATTTTGTAAAAGCCGACATGGTATATTGTAAAAGACTTATATAGTTATGAGATCTTATAGGTCATTTTATGTAAGTAGATGGATGAGAAGTATAAGGTGATATAGTTGACAACGAAGGTTTTGGTAATTGATTGAGCTTAAACCGGTATTGAACTTGGCATGAGAGATGTTGTTTTGAGCAGTATATTTTATTGGATTTAATAATCCATTTTGTAGTTAGTGTGTGTCTTTATTGAGAAGTGAGCTCTAGGCTGTTGGCCTCCCTGTATGTGCAGGCCCCTCATTATAAGTAGTATTTATTCATTGGCCAGTGAGTAAATAATGTGGGTCACAAATACCACCAAGGTTTTTCCCACACATATTTTCCTCATTAAATATCTTGTGTTATGGTGTGTTTCTATGATGTCTCTATTATCTCTATTTATTGCAATAATTCTTATTTACTGGTACACTGTTTTGGGATGCAAAGTTATTAATAAGTTTAAATATTTTGTTAATCAGTTAGACACTGATTCACCTCCCCTCTCAGTGTCTTTGGGACTGTCATTGAATCTAACAATTGGTATCAAAGCCTAGTCCTCTATTTTCAAAATCCTAATAGATTAAGGAAGATTCTGACACCGGTATAGATGGAGAACTTAAGAAAATAGTTGGAAGGAGCTCTTGAAGATTTTGATGCAGAAAAATTGAAGAATATCAAACTTGAAGATGATCTCAGGATTGCACAAGAATTCATTAAAAGACTTCTAGAGAACTTTTCTATAGCACAAAATAAAAGAAAAGAACTTCATGAGAAGATGTAGAATGATGATGATGAAAAAGATACTCTTAGAGACATTGCAAACAAGTTGAGACAATAAAACAATAATATGAAGAATGAAATGCAAGATATGACTATAAGGTTATGTAAAGATATTGAAGACATAAAGAAGAATGAAGAAGACTTGACTAGGAGACTTACTGATGTTGGAAATAAAAATTTGAGACTTGGTCATGAAAATGATATGTTAAAGATAGATCTGATTCACATGCAACATGATAAAATTAAGCTTATGAGACAAGTTGGAATTCTGGAAAATGAGTTGGCTACTACAAATAAACATAAAGACAAATTCAAGAAAAGTTCAGAAGAACTTGATGACATGCTAAAGAAACAGAAACCTAATGGAGATACTAATGGAATTGGATTTGAACATGGAGAAAGTTCTGGTATTGCAAACAATCAAGATCAGAACAAACCGGTAAGACAACCTAATGCTTATAAATTTAATGCAAAATGTTTCGATTGCAACAAATATGGTCACAGAGAAAATCAATGTAGATTTAGAAATAATTAGAATACAAACTCACCCACTGGTCAATGTTCCAAATGCAACAAAGTTGTTCATAATTCAGATAAATGTAGAATGAATGTGAAATTCTATGTTTGTGGAAGATTTAGACATTTATCTAACCAATGCAGATCACAAACCGTTCAAGGATGTGGAAAGGCTATTTAGAGGAATAATGTAACTTGTTATGCTTGTAACAAGATTGGACATATTGCTAAATTCTGTAGAAGCAAGAATGCACCGATAAAAAACAAAGGATCTAGTTTGAAAGGAAAAGAAAAGGTAGATGAAGATAAGAAATAATTTTCAAAATAATGGATTAGGAAGAGAGATCAGAGAACTGATGAAACTATATCTTTACGGGTAGAACAGAGTAATCCTCCACCAATAGGAGATTCTTCATCTAACTAAGGAACAATCCTTAGGGGGTATTGTAGCAAGTTGAAGATCATGCATTCTACCCTTGGTTGATGGTGAGAAGATACATTTCTTCTTCACCGACAGATGTGTTAAGTTTTCACTTAACCGACGAGCATTTAATGCAATTTTAAAGAACTTTTTGGCTATAAAGCACCAAGAAACCCTCATTTCGAACTCACCAAGAATTCAAACAATCAGAGAGTGCAAAATTGAGCAAGGCATTCTAAGGCAAAGCTACAAAGTGATTTTCAAGAATTCAAAATTTTGATTTAGAGGTATTTATATTTGAAATGGCTTCCTTATCTTCTGTTCCAGAGTTTATTTTGAACCCTACCATTGTGGAAAATGTTAAACACCCTAGACCTGTATTCAAGATTATCCCCAAGATTGTGAAACAAGATGATTTTGTAGGAGCTTTTTTGAAAATCCCTAAGGGTGTAGCATTTGCAGAAGACCCTAGAATTTACATACATTGCAACATACAAAATCTAGGGATTGAGGAGTTGAAGAAAATGTTTAATGAGGTAATCTCTGATGAGAATCGAGTAATCAAACCCGAACATAAGATTATGGAAAATATAGGTTTTGTAGAGATTCTAAACATTCCTAAATTTCCTAAGGAAGTTGTTAGACTTGTATTGAGCAGAGTTCATGGAGAATTCATGTGGTTGGAATTAGTTTACAAAATAACCAGGGAAGCAATTAAGGTAGTTACTAGGTTACCTTCAACCAGTAGTAGGCCTAATAAAACCAAGAATATTCCTAACAGAGGAGTTATGGATTTAACCAGAGCAACATCTGATAATAGGTCACTTAGAGTAAATGATGTTAAGGACATAAATGTAAGATATGTGAGTATACTACTAGGTTACAAAGCTACTCATGTAAATAGACTAAATTCTGTTTCTAGTCTATGTATTCACAGTGCATATGAGATGGTACACGATAATGCTAAGATTGATGTGTATGAATGGCTTAAGGATGAATTAATTGACAACCTGAAGAAGATTAAGGGTGATAAGAAAGGTACTTTCCATTTTGGAAACCTTTTGGTATGTCTGATGTTGTACTTTAACAAGGAGATACCTGACATAGGTCATAAGGATTTGGGCTATGACATCCTGGTAGGAAAACAGATACAAGAAGCTTTCACTAGTATGGGCACTGAAAGTGTTAAGAACATTTTAGACTATTTCAAAGCATTCCAATCTAAGATGAGAGCGAGAGAGAGACTACCACAAAGCATAGTTAATAAATATGACAAGGAAATTTGCTTTGTTATTAAGAGAGATGAAACTTGGATGGAATCAGCCGGTCCTAGAACTATTTGGGTTATAGAGATGGGATATGAGGTAGACTTATCTATTTTGGAAACTTATGCTAAAGCTCTACTTGATGCACCAAGGGAGTCATTTGAAGAATTCTTTGGAAATGCAAAAACCATAGAGAGTAAAGTATCTATGCAAAAAAGGACTAAAAGAAGAGAGAAATTCATTAGAGATGCCTCCAAGAAGGTAAAGGAAATCCAAGAAAATGTCATGAACATCAGTGGTATATCGGCAAGTGAACTTGAAGGACTACAACCTGAAGCACATATTTCATGGGTTGTAACATCTTCTGACACTGATAGTGGTAAGGCTACTGAGCTTAAAAGAGTAGAAAGGAAGAGAAAACCCTCATCGGTACCCTCTCCTTCACCTAAGGAAACTAGGACATTAAGGAAGAAACAACAGGCAGTTGGGGAACGAAAGAAGAAACTTACACCTAAGAAGAAACAGACACCGGTTACCCCCACATTGAATGACTTATTGAATGAGATAACAGAGGAAGGTAATTTGTCTAATGTGAGCAAATGGTATAACACTTCTGTAGACACCTAAAATTGTCATGTCTAATTAAATAAATATTTTATTTATTTAATTACTTTAGCTTAATTCTTCTATTAATTAAATAAATCTTTATTTATTTAATTAATTCATTTATCCTCTTCTAGCCTTATTTCTCATTTAAATAAATACAGTTATTTATTTAAATTATCCCTTTCCTAAATTAAATAAATATTTTATTTATTTAATTGCCCTACTTCTTCTATTAATTAAATAAATCTTTATTTATTTAATTAATTCATTAACCTTTTCTACACATGACACATGTCATTCATCTCTTATTTCCTACACTACCTACCCCTTTCATTATTTTGGTATTTCTTATACCTACCCTCTAATCCTAGCCGACCTCTCTTTTTACACCTCTCAATCTTAACCCTCCATTTTCTATTGTGTCTTCTATTTAAGGAGATGCTTTCTTCATTACCAAGACCCTAATGACTAATTTTGGAGGACTTGGCTACACTACGATCCTACTTGCAACCACATTCCGTTCTTTGTTGAGCTCTTGTGCATACAAAAATCTGAGAGCAAGCATATCAAACAAGATCAATGGAGATAGGAAGAATGGAGATCAAAAACCCTAGTGGACATGTGATGGTATAATCTTTGTGATTTTTGAGTTATTTTGCATTGTCTTAGGTTATCTTCATATGTTATGGTGGATCTTTGTTCATTGTTAGGCTAGGGTTTGGTGGTTGAATCCATTTTAGTCTTTCAATATTGTTGTTTATTGCTATCCATTTTCACCATATACATTTTGGCACGCCCGGTGGGACTCTTGTCCCTTTGCATTTAACATTTTGTTGCAGATTTTGCATTTTTGAAGTTGCAGATCGGACGATTTCGACGACATTTTAGGTTTTTTTTCGCGTCTGCGAGTGTTCGGATCGCGTTTTTGTATTTCAGAGGCGTCTGTGACATCTTTTATCGCGTCTGTGTTTCTGTCATTTTCTATTTTTGCAGGTTTCCGAAAGTCGCGTCTGTGATCCCGAATCGCGTCTGTGAACCCTCTGATCGCGTCTGAAGAATAAAAAGGCGTCTGTGTTCTGAAATCACGTCTGCGAATCACAGAGCCGCGTCTGTGTCGGATAGACGCGTCTGTGTCTGGTATAACAGCGTCTGTGCATTCTGTTTTGCAAAAAATTTTTTTTTTTTTTTTTTCAAGTTTTTCGATTCGGGTTTTCGGATTTTGTACTTAGGGTTTCAGATCTGGTTTATTTTTGGCTAACCTTTGCAGATCTAGCTAACCTGGTTTGTGCAGCTTGCTTTGGAGGCAAATACGTTTTTGTTGAAGGCCCCTTTTCACAAAGTCTTTTTGGGTTTTCTTAAAATTTACCTAACTCGTGTGCTTGCAGGAAGGGGTTATCATTTGAAACAACCCAAACTACTAACAATTTTGTTGCAGGGCCTTAGCTAGGGTTTTGTAATTTTATTTGTGTGCCTTGTCTTCATAGCTTAGCAAACACTTCAATTGGTGCACTAAAATTGAACCATTGTCTTTTGTGTCTTGAGCAATAGGCTCTTTGTGTTTATTCTTTAGAGGGCCTGTCTTCCCGTGTGGTCATTAGGACTACTAGTGAGAAGAGAATGACCCAAGTGGTAACAAAAGAAAAGCCATCTTCTTCCAAGCCACTATAATCAAATGTATTCATGGTGAAAACTATGAATAACGTGTGCTGATTAGTTCATACCGACACTATGTCTCCCCATAAACCCGTTTGATCAAATTTATTTGATCATTTGTAGGGCGTAACCCCTACCGGCTGGGAGCCTTCTGTATTTACAGAGCTGAAAGTGCCGCATGTATGGCCACACGAGCGGATGCCCTTACTAGCACCTCATTGTTTTAGATGCCCAAATCCTTCTAGTTGTTGAGGCAGGAGGTCGGACCTCTGGTAGCGGCCCACACACATACGGTTCTTAGTAGAGATACAAAGTTCACCATGGGGAGTTTTCATGGGGACTGATGCTTGGCTGACCCGAGAAGTGAGTGCCGAGGGTGGAGCCAGTGAGGTCAAGCATCTAAGTATCCGCTCTGAATAGCGTAGCCTCGGGGGTAAAACCCCATGTGGGATCAACAATTATTGTCCTGGCCAGCCATAAGAATTGTGCTTGACTTATGATAAACACTCAAACAATCAAGACAAAACAGCAAAACATTGTGTCTTTTGTGTCTTCAAGTGTATGCAAAAACTTTTTACATCAAACAACACACTTTTTGGAGTCTAAACAGTCTGCAAACATTGGGTCATCAACACTGTGTCCTCTTGTCACGAAAAACAGTCGAAAAATCAGATTTGGTCACAGCAAAACAAATTCACAGATAGGAAAGATTGCACTAAGGTTACAGAAACGCGTCTGTGTCTGTTAAAACCGCGTCTGTGTCTGATAAACGCGTCTGTGAAGTACAGAATAGCGTCTGTGTTTTTATCAGCGTCTGTATCAAACAGAGACACGTCTGTGTCTGGAAATAGCGTCTGTGAAGTATACAGGCGCGTCTGTGTCCACAATTGCAAAAATCTGTCAGTCTTAGCAAACATCAACAGGAAATCTCAGAATCACGTTTGTGTCAAACAGAATAGCGTCTGTGTCTTAAAACCGCGTCTGTGAAGTATACAGAGGCGTCTGTGTCAGGATTTGAAAAAAGTCTAACAGTCAAGCAAACAAAGAAATCAGTTTCGGCACACTTGAGCTTCCTAGGTTATCTCTTCAGGTTCATCTAGCATTCAGCCTGTTCTAAGGTCTTACACAGTCCATCATTGCTTCATACCTCATACTTGAGTCAAAAAGTCACTTGCTTGTCCTCACTATACTTTGTCAACACACTACATACTACAACACTTTGCTAAGTGATCCCTCATCAAGGTTTCTTACCTTTGGGTCTCATTTGGTCTTACTTAGAGTCAAGGTCAGCTTACCTCATCAAGAGAAACTATCCTCTCTTTGGAAGTCACACCTACTCTACAACATACATACTTGGTCTTACACTTTGGACATTGCAAGTAAACTTCAGATTCATTTACACTCCATACAACTCTTGGTCTTACATACCCTTGTCATTTTCGTCTAAGTCTCTCACATATTGGTCTAACACCTAGTTCATGGTTGAAACCCGTCTTCAAAAATCTAGGAGAAAAGCTAAAGAAGCTCAAGGACCCGTAAACATGAGTTCTTATGAGTATGACAATGATGTCTTCTACAATCCTGAGCACACTACATTACCAGACATGAATGTTTATAGACACAATTCAAATATGGAAAGCGCAAACGCTATACACAACGCTACACACAATGATAATGTGGACAATTCTTCAATACTATCAGCAGACATACAAGAATCTATAATGGATCCTCAATTCAATAGATTGGTTGAAGAGATAATGAGGAGGGATCGTCAATACTTTCTAAACATGATGGCACAAAGTGGAGCTAAGATACCACATGATTTTGACTTATCTCAACTTATGGAAAGTAGACCTTCACAACAAACTCAACCAAATAGTGGAGGACCAAATAATATGATGCCGGAGTCACCATCAGTTTTGCTTCAGAAACCAGCAATCCCACATACACAAGCTCAAATGCACGATACTTACACTCAAAGACCATCATGGAGGCCTTATGTTCAAACACATGCTCAAGATATGGGTCAACCAAGACAAATGGATACTCAAGGACTTCCTCAAAATTTTGACACAAGAAGACCTCATGCCAAAATTGGGGGCAACACAATGGAAAATGAAAGGCCCATTGAATATGGTTTATATACACAAAACAGATATGGGGTTCCTCAACAAGAAATTATGCCAAGTGCTCCATACATGTCGCAACAATATAGACCTCCATATGGACATGTCTACGATCAGTATCATCCATACATGCAACAAGCTCCTCCTCAAATGGGTGTTTCAAACATGGGATATGCTACAAGAAATCCATCTCCTCCCAAAAATAATTTGGAGCAACAAATTAGAGATCTACAAAAGAAAGTGGAAGACATGGGCACATCAAAACCCACATATACTATGAGAGATATATGCCCTTATCCCTTTGATAAGAGCATTCCAATGCCTCCGTTTCCTCCGCACTTTGCAACACCGAAATTTGACAAATATAGAGGGAGAGGAGATCCCAAGGCACACATAAGACAATTCTTCACAGCTTGCATTGAGGTAGCGGCAGAAGAAACATACTTAATGAGGTTGTTCCCACAGAGCTTAGGAGATCAAGCGATGGAATGGTTTTCTCAATTACCTCCTGGTATTAAGTCATGGGGTGACTTGGCAGAGGCATTCATTCAACATTTCTCTTACAACATTGAAACAGATGTCTCAGTTACTACCTTGTGCAATACGAAACAAAAAGAAGGAGAATCTTTTGCGTCATTTTTGCAAAGATGGAGGAACTTAGCTAGCAGATGCTCTTGTGAAATCCCGCAAAAACAAATGGTGGAAATGTTCACACAAAATGTTAACAAGGCTATTGGTTATGATCTCAGAAAAGCTTGTTTGTCTACATTCAAGGATGTCATTGAAAAGGGCCTAGCAACAGAAAGAGTCTTAATTGAACAAGGAGTTATCAAACTATTCAAAGAAAACAAAGAGGACTTTAAGGGAAAAGACAAACCAAAGTTTTGGAACAAGAACAAGAACACAGTTAATGATGGTGTTGTTGATGCCAATACAGTGAGACCAAAGTTCATCTTTTCTGGATCAAATTCTACCAACAATCAAGTGAACAATCAAACAGCTTCCAAACCACGAAGGAAGTACACTCCATTGGGAGAACCACTTGAATCAGTATTCAAAAAGCTTGTAGCAAACAAAGTGATCACGGTCCCAGATTTTCCTCCATATGAACCAAAGGTAAAACTGAATTGGTGGAATGATGATGAATATTGTGAATTTCATAAGAGCAAGGGTCACAAGACAAGTAATTGCCATCGATTGAAAAACATTGTACAAGATCTCATTGACAGAGGAGATATTGAGATTGAGGGACATTCATCTAACCAAGAGCATGAGGTGTTTAAGGAACCATTCCCAAAACATGACAAGGGAAAAGGCAAAGTCACAGATGATCAAGCCAATTACACCAGAACATCTTACAATTATGATTCCACTATTAATCACATCTCAATGGACAATCATATTTCTACCATTACTATCAAAAATAAAAATCCTGAGAATCCTCCTCAGCGACCTAAAATTGTCCTAAAAGGTGTGGGATCTTCATCCGAAGCTACCTCTGAATGTCATGTTACAACCCGTCGAGGTAAGATCACATTGCCAGGAACCTCTTCTAAGAATACCAATCTTCCGTCAACTAAGCCTGAGTACGATCTTGTAGAGCAATTAGGGAAAACACCCGCACTCATCTCTATTCTTGAGCTCTTACGTATATCTCCTGCACATAAAGCTGTCCTTGACAAAACCTTGAGAGATACTGCTGTCCCTACGGATCTAAACGTGGATCAGTTTCAAGCCATGGTGGGATACCTATCCGTTCCACACTCCCTCACATTTACAGAAGCCGATGACGCCTCCATAAGTCAGCCTCACAATGCACCTCTACATATTGAAGCCTTCATACATAAACACCGAATAAAACGAGTCCTGATAGATGGAGGAGCAGGTCTTAATATTTGTACATGGAGCACCATCAGACAATTGGGATATTCTGACAAAGCTGTGAATGCTACAAACCAAATCACTATTAAGGCTTATGATGATGAAGAGCGCTCGTCCAAGGGCACGGTCATCTTACCACTCAGAATAGGGCCAGTAACAAAGGACGTGATTTGTCAAGTCCTGGATCTAGACCTCACGTATAACATATTGCTAGGACGTCCATGGATTCATGAAATGAGAGCGGTCCCATCAACATACCATCAGTGCATAAAATTTCCTCATAATGGAGTCGAGGTAACGGTCAATGGTGATCCAAATCCATTCATATATTGCAATAACTTGAGATCACATACTGAGATTATCATTCCCAGCAATCGTGAGGCTACTCCTTCTTCAGCATATATTGATCCTGAGTCATTAAAGCCCTCGACATCCAAACAAGGTGAACTTAGAGCCAAGTTTCAAGACAAAGGCATGGGAGAATACACTCTGAATCAAACAATGTTCTTACGACAAGTCATGAACTCCCCCAAGGAATATGGGTGACCACATCCAAATAAGCAAATCTCCATCATGCTCCTCAAATGGGATCCTACCATCTTTCAAAAATGGGGCGAACTAGAGGAAGAAAGTTTATATAAAATGCTATATAAGGATGCTGGAGATGATACACATGATCAAATTATAATACCCTGTGAAAACTATGGTAAAGGTTTCAAAATTCTGCAGAGATTCGGGTATGATGGAAAAAGTCCTCTCGGACTACGCAAAGAAGGTGTCATGGAGCCTCTACAACCTGAGCTAACTACAAGAAGGGAACGCTCTAAGGGGCTTGGTTTTCTAAACCCCAAGATTCAACACAAGAAAACAAAACAGATATGGCGAGTCAAAGTGGCTGAAGTTCAACAAGAGGATAATTATTCCATAGACTCCAATAAGTGGGAATGGGGTTCAGACAAATCCTCCAGCGATTATGAACTTAATGAGACATTTAGAGAGCCAGATGAACCTACAGAGGAGGAGGAGTTTTACAAGAAATTCAGAGTTGGTCAAGAACCGACCCATAAGGATCCCGCACAAGCTTCGTTTCAGGGCCCTAGGTCAGGATCACATAGGATGAGGACACCTGTCCCTGAGGGTGCTACTAGTGATGATAATTTGGACTCACTCACGATCGACACTGATGAGGAGAGTGCCATTGACGACCTCGATGACTACCTTGACATACCTGAATATAACCACATCTTCACTATTAGCCTTGCGGATTCTAAAAACACTAAAGACCTTCCCCTCGTTCACCCCCAACTCATTGACTGGGATCAGGATGGACCACCACAGATCGATACATTTCAAAATGACGAAGCTATCGTGGATTATCTTGGCATTCACGATGATCTTCCTCTTGGAGACCATAAAGCAGGATACGCCATAGAGCTAAATAACATGGCATACTTTGGTGAGGGTGTCGGGCCTTCTAGTCGCAAAAATGTGAAAATAAAGACAAAACAAGGGTCTTACGGCGAAAACCACACTGTGGCGCTCTCTGACTCTAAAAAAGTAAAAAGAAAGGACGTATCTGAGGGTGAAAACCTCTCTGAGGCGCCCGAAGATGGAAGGCTTGACATTCTCCCAACATCATACGAGGAAAAATCATCCATGTTGGTAGAGGAGACTATAAAGACAAACATTGGTACAGCCGAGGTTCCACACAACATATTTTTGGCTCAATCATTGACAGAGGCCGAGAAAGCAAGGTTCATAAGCTTCTTTAAGGCACGACAAGTCAACTTCGCATGGTCTTATGCTGATATGCCTGGACTAGACCCCGACTTAGTAATGCATCATTTAACAGTCAAACCGGGGGCAAAACCAGTAAAACAGAAATTGAGAAAAATGCATCCACAGGTGGCATTATTAGTCAAGGCAGAGCTGGAGAAATTACTAGATGTCGGATTCATACGCCCAATCCCGCCAGTTTTGATGCCACCAATTCCGAATCAACCATTGCTACTTTACATATCAGCTACTCCAACAGCACTGGGGGCACTACTAGCACAACAAATACCTGACGGCAAGGAAAAAGCAGTCTACTATATCAGTCGCACATTGGTGGGATATGAGCTCAACTACACACCAATTGAGCGTGCATGTCTCGCTGTGGTCTTCGCTTCACAAAAATTACGACATTATATGCTCACTCACAAGACCAAGTTGATTGCCAGAATTGATCCACTAAAATATCTGCTCAACAAAGCTACACTTACTGGGCGACTGGCCAAGTGGGTAATGATTTTGAGTGAATTCGACATTGAATACGTGGACAGAAAAGCAATCAAAGGACAAGCCATTGCAGATCAACTGGCAGATGCTCCCATGATAGATGATGTTCCTCTACAGTCAGAATTTCCAGATGAGTCCATTCTAACAATATCACCTGCAAAGCCATGGCAACTATACTTTGATGGCTCATACACACAGCACGGGGCAGGAGCGGGTATACTCTTTATAACTCCCCAAGGCGATTCTATACCAAAGTCATACCGCTTATAATTTCCTTGCACCAACAATATAGCGGAATACGAGGCATTAACAACAGGGTTAAGAATTGCAGTTCAGTGGAAGATCCAGGAACTTCGTGTTTTTGGCGATTCTCAACTTGTCATCCGTCAAGCAACTGATGATTATCAAACAAAAGATGAAAAGCTAATGCCTTACAAACAACTGGTAGATGATCTGAAACAACACTTTGCAAAGATAGAGTTCGAGCAGATACCAAGAGAACAGAATCGCGCTGCTGATGCCATGGCTACAATTGCTTCACTCATTGACCTACCACAAAATGAGACCTGTTATGAGTTCCTGGTTGACAACCTGCTGATTCCGTCATATGAGATCACTCTCACGGAAATGATATGTGTTGTTGGTCCTGAATCCCAGTTATATGGTTCCATATTCACATACCTTCGCGACAACATTTTACCTCCCGATTTATCGAACAACCAACGTCGCACTTTCATCCGCCAATCCTCCCGATACGTTATCCTAGCTGATATCCTATACCGACGAGGTCTAGATGGCACCCTCCTTAGATGTTTAGAGAGTGACGAAGCTCAGATTGCGTTACGAGAAGTGCACGAAGGGATATGTGGTCCGCATACTAGTGGTCCTACCTTGGCCAAGAAACTCATCAGGACTGGATACTACTGGCCTACTATGGAAAAAGATGCATATCAGTTTGTCAAGAGGTGTAAGCAGTGTCAAATTCATGGAGACCTCATACACGCACCAGCACAAGAACTACAGCCACTTGCATCTCCTTGGCCCTTTTGTCAGTGGGGACTCGATCTCATAGGCAAGATTCACCCTCCTTCTTCCAACGGACATAAATTCATTATCACAGCCACAGAGTATTTCACAAAGTGGATTGAAGCTGTGCCTCTCACGCAAGTTACTGGGAAACAAATCGCTACTTTCATCCTGAACTACATCATTTGCCGATACGGGATTCCTACTTCCATTATTACCGACAACGGGCGTCCTTTCAAGAATCAGGATGTTCGTGAACTCTGTGAGCGATTCCATATCTCTCATCGTTTCTCCACACCATATTACCCCCAAGGTAATGGCCAAGCTGAGGCGTCTAACAAAACAATTCTCAAAATACTTAAAAAGACAGTCGACGACGCTGGCCGTAACTGGCATGTCCAACTCAATCCCGCACTTTGGGCCTATCGTACCAGTGTCCGCACACCTACAGGAGCTACACCTTACTCACTTGTCTATGGTGCTGAAGCCATCTTGCCTATTGAGGTCGAGTTACCTTCTTTACGGGTCTCCTTGAGAAACATAATCAACGATGAAGACTATAGGGTCTCTCGCTTACAAGAACTAGAACTGTTGGAGGAACGACGACACACTGCTTTTAATCATCTCAAGGCTTACCAACAACGAATGAGTCGCAGTTATAATCACAAGGTCAAGCCTCGCACATTTGAGGTAGGTGACTTAGTCCTCAGAGAGAACCCCAAGAATCAGCAAGATAGAGAAAAGAAGGGCAAATTTGAACCCAACTGGCTTGGTCCTTACATCATCACAGCAGCATATGGATCTGGGGCATATCAGCTCTCAACTACAGAAGGTGAATCTTTGGAGGATCCTATCAACAGCATGCACCTTCGCAGGTTCTACACATAAGCTCTTTTTGAGTATCCTAATGCAAAAAATACAAAAAAAATCAAAAAAAATTCAAAAATACAAAAAAAATTATAAAACAAAAAAAATTGTTACTTGGTGAAAACCTGGCAAACAGGCGCCTTGTGACAACAAAAAAATTGCAAAATCCAAAAAAGTAAAGAGAAATAATTTCGTCCAACGGTGAAAACCACTTCGGTGGCGCCCTGGGCAAGTACCATGGTGAAAACTGGGTCACCAGCGCCATGCGTAGGGACTTTGCTCCTCCCTCTTTCAGGATTCCCTTTCATTCTTTCACTTCGCACACAATCACGACCAATTCACCCACAATAAACTTACCCATTCCCATCATGGCTTGTTATTGATCTACCCGAGATTGGTTAGCCATTCATAATAAACCCTCCCTTTTCACTCTCTTTCCATCCATAATAAATCAGATCCTATCTGTGACTACGGCCAATTCCTGTGTCTAGTAATGGGTGTGGAACTGAGAACATCACATGTTTCGAGGAATACAGTTTCTTTCAGCTCTCTTCAGTCTATCCGCGCACAATTCGCAATAAAGCAACATTTTGCATCGCAGATCCGCAATAAAGTTCCATCTTCTCCACAATAAGGTATCAGTTTCATGGATTCAGTCAGTTTCCAAGGAAACACAGCAGCAACAATGGGCTTCAACAAAATCAAATCTTTTAACAGACTCAGACAACATATGGTTCAGTGCTATCTATCCTTTTTGTGAAAGTGAACATTGTGACCACAATCAAAATTTGACTTAAACAAGTGACAAGAGACACAAACTTGAGGACTACAGTGGATGTTGGTGTCGAGTCTTGGTTTTCTTTTGGTTTTATCTTTTTGGTGACATGTCTTTTAGCTTTTCCAGGATGTCTTGGACTAGAGATTCTATCTCCAGGATGTCTTTGAATAGAAAGGCGAGGATGGGGTATCGTCACCTACTTGCATTTGCTGTCTGTGGATTGTCTTTTAGTAATGCTATGACTTGTCCAAGGATATGAGGACACTGTGAGTCTAGTATGAACTGGGGCATTCCTTGTTTGTGACTGTCTTATCTCCATGCAAACAGGTACAATGACTTTCTGGTCCGAACATATGCCTCGATTGTCATAACCTATTCTGCCATAATAAAGCTCAATGATGATAACGCACAAGAAGCTCTTTCATATTCATATCTTCTGTCTTCCATCCCCCTTTCTTGATTGACTTCCATTGTCCTTCTCGAGTCCGCGTAGCCCGCTATCACATGACTGAGTATAATGACACACCAAAAACATTTGCATTTCATATAGTTGCACCTGCATCACCACATATAAGCATTTCATACATACATATATATATTATAATTGCATCACATCCTGCATACAACACATGTTAGCACATCTCACATTTTCATTATGTAAATAAACATTTGCATTATCATATTCATTTGCATCACATACATTTTCATTTGCATCATGCATCACATATACAACATAAAAGAACAAAAATATATGGCATTGCATCATATAAGCATCCATATCATAAAACATGCATCACATAAGAACATCTCATCACATAAGGTACACATGCATATAGCTGCCGCAAAAGATGAATCATCTCATATATATAATCAAATGTGTCATAATACAATGATGTCAAAAGAATCATATGGCTACAAAAGAATCACCCGCAGGTGTCTACAATACAACAATGATACATCTACTGATACAATGGGAGCCCACTATAGCTATGAGGAACTCCCTCCCTCGGAGCCGCCTCGCCTCGACGGAGTCTGAGCTATAGATGGACCCGCCCCAGGATCCCCCTGTCCCTCTGGTGGTGGTGGAGGCCCCATAACCCCACCGCTGGATGCCTGTCTCCTGCGGCTCCCTCCCGTAGCCGTCACTGTGCGCGACGATCTCTGGAAGCTCCTAGCCCGCTGCTCTGCTGGCACGACTGCATAATATAGATCCCTCCAGTAGGCGATCTCCTCTCCGGCTCGCAAAACATATGCGTAGCCTGCCCCTGCATCCTCTGCTGCTCGCCTACCTGCCCTCAGAGCTGTCTCGGCCTCGGTATATCTCTGGATGGCCTGATCCCTCTCCCGCTCTGTATCTCGGACCCTGATCCTGAGGTGGTTCCTCTCTCGAACCAAATCCTCAATCTCATCTGCCTGGCCCTGGCAGATCTCCCGTAGCCTAAGCACCTCATCCTCCTCGGAGTCTCCGCTCTCCGCCCCTGCCTGTGGCTCCTCCTCTACAGGTTCCTATCCCTGTGCCTCTGCCTGCACCTGTCCCTGTGCCTGTATAGGTACCTGTGGCTGTACCTGTCTCTGTCCCTCTGGCTGTACCTGTCTCTGTCCCTCTCTGGGACCCTGTGCTGCTGGCACCTGTAGGGGCAGTCCACCCCGTCCTCTCACCACTGGAGCTGCTCTCTCCTGACCTCCCTCCCTCCGAGGTGCTACCCGTCTCTCTCCCACCACTCCCCTCCGCCTCCGCCGGCCCCTACCTGCATCCCCTCCTCCCTCATCATCATCTCCTCCACCCTCTCCATCCACTGGCTCTGCCGGATCTGTCAACCTCGGAAATGGATGCTCTGCCCAGTACGCAGAGTACTCTGCGTCCATCCCTGCATCATCTACCTCTGGCCACATGTCCCATGGCATCGGCATCATCTCTGCTAGCTGCATCACTGCCTGATCATAAGATAGCAGTGGGCCAAACTGCACCTGATCTCTAACAGTACGGGCATACATACCCGAGCCTCGGGGCATCCTCTGAATCCGGCCATACTGCCTGCATACCCTATCCACCAGCTGTCTCTCTAATATATAGGGCGTCCGTCCAATCAGGTACCTGCTCCGGAAGGTGTAGGGTAGCTCCAGTGCATCGTCATCCCACTCCTCGCACCCCAGGTACGGCCTCCAGATCACCATATCAATGTCATCAATGACTCTCCTCCAGTGCTCCAATCTCCCAATCCGAGGCTGGGATGTGATCATGGCATACAAATGAACAAAACTCTGTCCCTGTCCTCTGCCTCTGAAATGAATCGGCCTCGTCACTGGAAGGTGCTCATAGGCCCACACCTGCAATAGAGTCACACCGCAGCCCAGCCCCACTGATCCGTGGTATACAAACTGATGCAGCTCATAGTACAAATGTGCTAGGACACATGGCCCCCATGCATACCTAGTGTGCTCTGCCATCAGCGTCTCCAAGGCCCCTCCCCAGCCCACTGCCAATCCTCGTGTGGCCCTGTCTGGACACAGGTATCCACTGATAACTCCCCCAATAACTGCCGGCAATGCCAATCCTGTGGCAGTCATGGTGTCCCAGGCTACATGCCCTGCTCTCATCTCCAACTCAGGATCCTGAAAAACCCGTCTCAAGGCCTCCCTGTCACCGTCACGGTCGTAGGGGATCAACTCTCCATCAATAGGGACATGTAATATCCTGTATACATCCTCCAGTGTCACTGTCATCTCACCCATCGGCAGGTGAAACGTGCATGTCTCTGAGTGCCATCTCTCGGCCAATGCAGTCAGCAACCCCATGTTTGCCCGAAACTCAGGCACATAGAGCATATATGTGAGACCCATCTCCTCAATGGAAATCATGTCCTGGATGGACAACTCTGGACGCAGTCTCTGAGTCGATGGGAATCTCTCCCGTGACTCCAACATCGGCAAATACTCCTGCAGTCACGCAAATCAATCTTGTCAGTTATCGTGGCATTCACTGTTTATCACAAAATGCTACTTGCTACCTAAATGCATATGGCTATCTACCCTAGTGACACTCACTGTTCATCACAAAGTGTTGCTATTTATCCTAGTAGTGCTCACTGTTCATCACAAAGTACTACGTGTGTGACATTCCCTGTTCATCACAAAGTGTCACTCACATTCGCACTCCCTGTTCATCACAAAGTGCTGTATATCCTGGTGCTCCCTGTTCATCACAAAGTGCCTTGATCCATCCTAATCTTCCTAGAGGACCTGCTTGAGTGTATCCTCTCAGCAGCTTATCCAATCGACAGCGTATGTTCATCACAGAACTGCCGATTTGACCTTAAGGACTAAAACTATGCATTTAAACACACAAACGCACTGTTTCAACACACACGCGCTTTTAACTCATAAACGCGCTTATAGACTACATAAACGCGCCTCTGAAACACAGACGCGCTTTCTGAACACAAACGTGCCTATGCCAGACATAAACGCGACCAGGGAACACAGACGTCCCTGCATGACATAAACGCTATTCAAAAGCACAGACGCTACTACATTTCACAAACGCGTCCGCATTCAACACAAACGTGGTTCCAGGCACAGACGCGCCTGGACCCGACACAGACGCGCCTGTTGGACACAGACGCGCCTGGCGCTAACACAGACGCGGTTGCGCGTTTTTGCACTTTTAAACTACCCTATTTCTAGCGCATTTATTGCTCCTAAACATGCATTAATGACAAAACTTGAAATGCGTGAAAGTACGAGGAGGTTTTTCGGGTACTTACTGGCTCTCCTGCATCGGCTGGTCGCTGGAATCGGCGGACACGATCGAATCTATGAACGAATGCCATCGCTGCTGACTGCTGCTGCTCTTTTCTCGCTCTGCACTGTGATCTCGTAAGGGTGTGAATGACAATGAGGATGTCTTTTGCCCGTGGTTTATCTTATAGCCTACCCTAGCCCTGCCCTTCATTTTCCCGAGTCAGTATTCTTCATCCTGTGATTTTGTCACATTATCCAATCAGCCCATTCTTTCCCATCTTTCTTATCGCGAGATTGTTTGCAATCTTTCCAGACTTTTTCATCCAATCTCTCGAGGGGGCATATCATTCCCATCCTGGGGCAACTCTGTATCAGTTCAGCTTATCTTCTTTGAAACAACGCGACAAGCCGCATTGTCTCAAAGAGGGGCAAAATGTAGACACCTAAAATTGTCATGTCTAATTAAATAAATATTTTATTTATTTAATTACTTTAGCTTAATTCTTCTATTAATTAAATAAATCTTTATTTATTTAATTAATTCATTTATCCTCTTCTAGCCTTATTTCTCATTTAAATAAATACAGTTATTTATTTAAATTATCCCTTTCCTAAATTAAATAAATATTTTATTTATTTAATTGCCCTACTTCTTCTATTAATTAAATAAATCTTTATTTATTTAATTAATTCATTAACCTTTTCTACACATGACACATGTCATTCATCTCTTATTTCCTACACTACCTACCCCTTTCATTATTTTGGTATTTCTTATACCTACCCTCTAATCCTAGCCGACCTCTCTTTTTACACCTCTCAATCTTAACCCTCCATTTTCTATTGTGTCTTCTATTTAAGGAGATGCTTTCTTCATTACCAAGACCCTAATGACTAATTTTGGAGGACTTGGCTACACTACGATCCTACTTGCAACCACATTCCGTTCTTTGTTGAGCTCTTGTGCATACAAAAATCTGAGAGCAAGCATATCAAACAAGATCAATGGAGATAGGAAGAATGGAGATCAAAAACCCTAGTGGACATGTGATGGTATAATCTTTGTGATTTTTGAGTTATTTTGCATTGTCTTAGGTTATCTTCATATGTTATGGTGGATCTTTGTTCATTGTTAGGCTAGGGTTTGGTGGTTGAATCCATTTTAGTCTTTCAATATTGTTGTTTATTGCTATCCATTTTCACCATATACAACTTCAAATGATACTGACAGAAACACCATTGAGGAAAGCATTATTTTACACTTGGATATATATAAGAAAGTTTTTCTAGAAGTGATTGATGAGCTACCAAATGGTCTCTACATGAGATTAGAAGAAAAAAGGCTATTAGTGATGGAATTGGATAAGAAATTGAAGGTGAGGCACTCTTGGCTGTTCATCCATTAAATTCCAAGGAAGAAATTGATGAACTTATCTCTGAAGCTAACTGATTTGTATTTGTTAGTGGACACCGACAAGTAAGCCTGATGGGTGGAAGGGTAAAAGAGATTGTAGATGAGAGTGCAGATAAATGGGATATATTCTTTGTGGAGAAAGAAAAGCAAGAAGAAAAGAGCAGACCTAAAAAGACATTCAAAGTATATTAGAAAGACAAGAACAAGGGTAAAGGCAAAGTTGGTGGCATTCCAAACATAATGGCTATAGATAATCTTCAACTGCCTCCTTTGGATACACCACTGGTACACTCAAAAGATCCATCGGCTACTGATACTAAAGATATAACACATGATAATACTAACCCTGAGTCTGAGATACTCTTTACAATGAATGTGGATACTCAAGAAGTAAACATTGTTGTGGATAAGGATAATTCAGAGGTTAAGGCAGACAGTGTTGATAATAGCAAAATTTTAGAGAAACTGACACAAATAGTTGACTCTCAGGAAACTGAGATACCAACCCAAACAGAGCAACTGACAGAGACTGAAAAACCTATATAGGACAAAGGTACTAGCACAGGGCCACCGAAGATTGAGAATTCGACAATAGAACTTTCAGAGAAACAAATTGAGGAAGAGTTTCATGTTGAGACTGAAAAACCAATGGTTACAGAGACACTGAAACAATCTAAGAAACCATTAAAGGTAGATATGCAAAAATAGATAGATCCACCAGAGGAAAATAAAAGAAAAATGGATACATCTGATGGAAATAAAGATGAGATACTGAAGGTGATTGTTTGGACATCTGTTTAGATGAAACCTACAACTGAACCGAGTACATCTACAGGTGAATTCAGACCTACCAGTATCATAGAGGTACTTTTGGATTCCATTAAGAGGATAACTGATTGTAATGCATTGGCTTTTAAGGCAATTGATAACACTTTACCTATTCTTAAGATGATTGCACCAAATTGTAACATAGATCACATTAAGGATTCTTTAGGTAAATTTGACACATTGTCCAAATTCATTTTTGATAATGTTATAACTATAGATAGGCTAAATGTGGATATCATAAAGAAGAGAGTTGAAAAAGAGAAAAACACATTCTTTGAAAACACAATAAAGAAATGTACTGATCATGTAGATACACTTTTACCGGTACTCAATTCTACAATTTTGGAGTATAAGGAGCTATATAGGGAAGCATGTAAGCCCCATTGTTTGACTGAGGACATTGATAAGGAGATCAAGAAGACACATAAAGAAATTGATGACATTGCGGATAATATTATAGGCTCATGTAGACTCATATTAGTTTTTGAACAGGAAATGGTAGTCTTTGAGGAGAAATTAGAAAAACTTGAGAAAGAGAAGGAAATGATAAAATCTAATGCCCGGGAACTAAAAGATAAACTTGGTCCAAGGCTGGATAATTTGATTACTCAGAGAACTGAATTGTCTAAGGCAACAGTACAAGGAGAGTAGTCACTGGAGCAGCAGATGCACTATCTCATCGGTATGATTCAGTAGAGTGAGGCAACTTTAGATGACAACAACAAATTCATGTAGAGTTTGAATATGATTTTAGCAGACATCTTTCAAATTGTAACCAATTGGTTACAAACCTTGAGGTAGCATTTTTCTACTCTTTTGATGACATCCTTTGTCATTGATGTCAAAGGGTGAGTAGTGGACAGACAAATGCATATACAGAGGAGATCACTTGCTTAGGGGGAGCACATCTTTTTGGATAATAGTTTTGATTTTTCTCATGAGTGTTGCCATCAATGCCAAAGGGGGAGATTGTTGGCATTCTACACTCTTATGAGAATAGTTGATGTTGTCATTGATGGCAACCATCTAGCAACCAACTGGAAAGTCACCGACAATTGGTTTCTACATGCTCGACATCACAAAATTCATACACCGACAGACACTGGAACTGACAGGCACTTCACTGGCATTTAGATTACATCGGCAACAAGCATACAGGCACCCCAACTGACATGGGATAAAGTTTTATTTATATGAATTGTTTTGTAATGTAATTATCTTTTGTAAAAGCTGACATGGTATATTGTAAAAGACTCATATATGTATGAGATCTTATAGGTCATTTTATGTAAGTAGATGGATGAGAAGTATAAGGCAATTTTGTATAAGTTGATATAGTTGACAACAAAGGTTTTGGTTATTGACTGATCTTAAAATGGTACTGAACCTGGCATGAGAGATGTTGTTTTGAGTAGTACATTGTATTAGATTTAATAATCCATTTTGTAGTCTGTGTGACTCTTTATTGAACAGTAAGCTCTAGGCTATTGGCCTACCTGCATGTGCAGGCCCCTCATTATAAGTAGTATTTATTCATTGGCCAGTGAGTAAATATTGTGGGTCACAAATGCCATTGATATTTTTCCCACACTAGGTTTCCTCATTAAATATCTTGTGTCATGGTGTGTTTCTATGTTGTCTCTATTATCTTTGTTTATTGCAATAATTCTTATTTATCGGTACACTTTTTGGGATGTAAAGTTATTAATAAGTTTAAATATTTTGTTAACCGATTAGACACTGATTCACCCCCCCCCCCCCCCTCTTAGTGTCTTTGGGACTTTCATTGAATCTAAAATCCTTCATTCATCTTGTTTTGATAGATCCATTTGGTGCCAATGATGTTCTTGTCTACCGGTGTAGGGACTAATTCCCAAGTCTTGTTCTTCTCAATCTACTCCAACTCTTCTTCCTTGGCATCCATACATTTCTATTTTTTGCTGGCCTCATTGAATATATTAGGTTCTATTTTAGTCTTGAGGCAGAAATTGACTTGTTCATCATTCTGGGCAAGTCTTGTTCTAGTTTGCACACCATCACTCTTATTACCTAAAATATGCTCTTTTGGGTGGGTTTTTTGTACATACCAGTTAGGGACCTTATTGGATGCTTCTTCAGGTTCATTATTTGATTGAGCTTCTTTACCTTCATCACTAGAATCATCATACCAATTCACTTGTGCTTGTCTTCCTTTATGCATATCCTCATCAAATCTTACATGCACAGTCTCAATCACTCTTCTTATTCTTTTGTTGTAGCATTTTTAGGACCTACTATGAGTTGAGTAACCAAGGAAGATCCCTTCATCACTCCTGGAATCAAAACTACCTAAACCATCTATGTCTCTCTTGATAAAAAATTTACTTCCAAATACTTTAAAGTATTTGAATGATGGTTTCCGGTCATACCATAGTTCATAAGGTGTCATATTGTTCTTTGTTCTCAACTAAACCCAGTTCAAAGTATATGTTGTAGAATGAACTACTTCCTTCCAATACATATTCGGTAAACTTGCCTCATTCAACATGGTTCTAGCCATCTCCTTGACTATCGTGTTCTTCCTTTCTACCACACCATTTTGTTGTGGTGTCCTAAGGGCTGAGTATTGTCTTCTGATTCCATGTCTCTCACAGTAATCTTTAAACTCATTTGATGTGAACTCTCCACCTCAGTCAGATCTTAGGCATTTAAGCTTGCATCCACTTTCCTTTTCTACCATCTTCCAAAAGATCTTGAATCTATCAAATGCTTGTGATTTCTCTAGTAGGAAAGTGACCCATGCCATTCTTGAATAGTCATCAATGAAGAGCATAAAGTATCTCTCATTGGTAAGAGCTCTTTTCCTAGTTGGACCACACAGATCTGTATGGACAAGGTCAAGTGGTCTTAAGGTGTTGTGTTTTTTTGTCTTGAAGCTCACTTTAGTTTGCTTTCCTTTCTTACAGTCATCATAGAATCTGCTTACCAGTTTGATGATGGGTGATATATTTCTCACACACCCCTTTTTGCTTACTGTAACTAGATTATCAAAATTTATGTGGCCTAATATCCTATGCCATAGCCAACTCTCACCCACTTGTGCCATCATGCATTGGGATTCAAAACATTATTTCAGATTGTATACATTTCCA